>NC_091996.1:16210760-16912718 GCF_044704955.1 Pristiophorus japonicus | reverse complement strand
CATGGTCCTCCCTCTCTCCCACTCATTCCTCCCCCCATTCCTCCCCATCTCCCCTCCCCTCCCCATTCCTCCCCTCTCCACCCCCCATTCCTCCCCCTCTCCCTCCCCTCCCCATTCCTCCCCTCTCCACCCCCCATTCCTCCCCCTCTCCCCCCATTCCTCCCCCTCTCCACCCCATTCCTCCCTATCACCCCCATTCCTCACCTCTCTCCCCCCCATTCCTCCCCTCTCTCCCCCCCATTCCCCCCTCTCTCCCCCCCCATTCCCCCCTCTCTCCCCCCCATTCCCCCCCTCTCTCCCCCCCATTCCTCCCCTCTCTCCCCCCCATTCCTCCCCTCTCTCCCCCCCACCATTCTTCCCCCCATTCCTTCACCCCTCCCCCCATTCTCTTTCTCTCCACATAAGGCCTGACTGTTTCCTTTGGCCTGTCCTCCCCTGTCCCCTGAGGGCCTGCCTATGCCGCATTCTTTCTCCCTGGAGTTTTCCCTGGTTGTCCTGGCCAATATTTATCCCTCAACTAACATGACTTAAAAAAAAAACAGATTATCTGGTCATTATCACATTGCTGTTTGTGGGAGCTTGCTGTGCGCAAATTGGCTGCCGTGTTTCCCTACATTACAACAGCGACCACACTTGAAAAGCATTTCATTGGCTGTAAAGCGCTGTGGGACATCCTGAGATTGTGAAAGGCGCGATATAAAATACAAGTTCTTTCATTCTATACACACCATCTCAGCCGTGCTGTGGAAGGATGTCTGCCAGCATGCTTGCTGTCAGAGGCTCTTCATGGAATAAATAGGGCACTAATGAGAGAACAGCATTCCTCCATACCCTTAAATGAGGCTTGCGCTGTTCCCACATCCCATATGTTACCAGCGGCTATGAATTAGGGCCGTGTTTTATATGGTAATGAATTGCTGAATTGAAAAGGCACATCATTAACTGGGACATGTAATTATCAGCCTTGTGTTTAAGGGCACTGCCTATTGTTTTTTCTTCCTTCCCCCTGATCCTGAAGAGTGATGAGAAAAGCAAACTGATAAACAATTAATTAGAGTTTACAATTAAAAACTCCTGGAATATTAAAAACCGCTCATATGTGTTACTGGGGAGGGGAAGGTGGATTTTCCAACACCCAAATCATTAAATGCTGCACAATTCAGAAGGGTGGGAGGGGGGGTGGATCATTTAATTTGCTGGCTGCAGTTCAAAGGTCACGGTTCTGGCCTGTCGTGCAGGCCCACAGTAGGTGCCACTAATGACCAATCAGCTGCCTTCAATCGAACCCCGCATAACAAATGAAGCATTCAACAGGCCAAAGACAGGTCTGGTATCCAGCTGCTCAACATTGTAAATTGTGATACCAATTCTACAGTAGTATTATTAGTATTAGGCAGTTCCTCCTATCGAGGATGACACACTTCCACACCAAAAAGGGATGAGTTCACAGGTGTTTCAATGAGGGACCTGACATTCTAGGTCCCGAACTACATATTGAAGGATGGAAGGTGCCTGTGCATGGATTCTTTTAACGTGTGGTGGCCGTTGCACACCAGCCATCACACAGGCTTGTCAGAGCTCGGTCTTGATCCAGTGGCAAGGGTTAACCAAGACGACTGGAGACCAGCTCTGCTGCACGGACCTAGTCTTATTGTCCATAGATCGCAGTGTGGGCTGGCCCCAGTAAAACTAAGACAATAGCTGTACCCCCCTTTCCCCCACAGAGCTGTTTCAGCTAAGTCATGGAACTGCTTCCATTCGCTGTTGCAAATTTGCCCGGTTAACACTGGGCACGTGCAGCTGTCCAAAGGCGTTGAACGTGATCATGGTCGGATGGAGCGTCCGGGATGAAATATCCCTGCCCACCCCTGCTCACAGCCTGTGTCACGGGTTTCATAAATGACGGCGGCTGTGTAGCTGTTAGTGTAGCATCCACCCACACAATGTCAATGGGAAAGATCCCACAGCACTGGGATAGCAGGCACTTTTATATTGTTCGCGACCGGTGCTGGTGACATCGGGTTCAACCTAAGCTGGCCTTGCACAGCTGGCTGTAAGCTAGATGTAAGGCTGCTGGAAAGATTTGTTTTTAAGTGAAGTATAACGGTAATATATATAGCACCTTTAATGTAGTAAAACTTCCCACGACGCTTCACAGGAGTGCAATCAGACAAAAAATTGACACAGAGCCAAAGAAGGAGATATTAGGACAGCTAGGTCAAAGCAGTAGGTTTTAAGTAGCTTCTTAAAAAAGGAAAGAGAGGTAGAGAGGCGGAGAGGTTTAGGGAGGGTAATCCAGAGCTTAGGATCTAGATGGCTGAAGGCACGGTTGTCAATAGTGAGACAAAGGAAATGGGGGTGCACAAGAGGCCAGAGTTGGAGGAACGCAGAGATCACGGAGGGTTGTAGGGCTGGAGGAGGTTACAGAGATAGGGAGGGATGAGGCCATGGAAGGATTTGAACACGATGATGAGAATTTTAAAACTGCGCTGGCTGCTTTGAGATCAGTCCAGGGTACCCTATGTTTTATATTATATACAGTCTAATGTCAGAGTGGATTTGGTTAGTTCAGGGCCTGATTCTGGCACAGAGGCAGGTTTCTGCACGCTGTGTTGTCAAGCAGTGTGATAACATTTATACTGGAGGATTAGTGTTACCAATCTGATGTATTTTAAATGCGTTTCCCCCCCTCAGCCCCAGGTTTTGCCCATTTTCCCCCCTCCTCCCTTGAAAGCGCCAACTCAGGCTTGCTGTCCAGCTGCAGTAAATCTGCAAGCAGTGCCTGACGGGGCTCTGGAGTGAAGTGGAGTGATTCGGCCTCCTCCAACAGATGTTTACTGCACCTCACTCCCTTACTACATTACAAATTTAGCATTGATGTGAAGTGAATCTTTGGAATTCTCTGCCCCAGAGGGCTGTGGATGCTGAGTCTCTGAATATATTCAAGGCTGAGATAGATAGATTTTTGGAGCCTAATTGAATCAAAGGATGTGGAGATTGGACGGGAAAGTGGAGTTGAGGTCGATGATCAGCCATGATCTTATTGAATGGCAGAGCAGGCTCGAGGGGCCGTAGGGCCTACTCCTGCTCCTATTTCTTATGTTCTTATGAAAGACTTTGTGCTGATGCTACAGTTGTAGCCTCAATACCTCTGTCTGTCTCTGTCCCACTTCCAATCCCCTCCTCCTTTCTTTTTTCCTCCTCCTCCTCTTTCTGTTGGCCTGTCTCTATCTGCTTCTCTCCTCTCTTCAACAGTCTCTCGATCGTTCAACCTGTATTTCTTCATTTGTCTATCCTTCTCCTTCCTCCTTTCCCCCCCATTCTCTCTCTCTCTCTCTCTCACCGAACTTCTTGTCTGGCTGCTAGCTGGATCCTGATGTTTAAATCTCACCCATTGGCCCACAGGAATCAGGACTACCAGAAGAGCAGAGTAAAAATATAACATGACATCACCAGCTGACCTGGATCTGCACCAGGGGCTGTGTATTTGCAGTCACAGCAGCAGAACACATCAAATTAACTCAATGGAATCAAAAGCAATTTCATACATATAAACCCTTCAGGGCCAGTAGTAAATCAGGAGCAAACAGGAGAATGAGATCAGAAAACAGCTAACGCCATTGTCACCGGTGAAGTTAATTGCAAGGAAATTTTGACTCGTTACCCCACGGTCCCACATATACATTGTAGAGGGATGTGATTGGGACCCAGGAGAGGCGCGAGTTCGGAGCCCAGAAGAGTTGAGGGCCCAGGGGCAGCACGGGCCAGCTCACACTGCGATATGTGTGCGCGCTAGATCCATGCAGCAGAGCTGGTCTCCAGTCATCTTGGTTAATCCTTGCCACTGGACCAAGACCTAGCTCTGTCAAGTCCGTGTGGTGGCTGGTGTGCAACGACCACCACATGTTAAAAAAATCCAAGCACAGGCATCTTCCACCCTTCAAGATTTAGTTCGGACCTGGAATTTTAGGTCCATCATTGAAACACCTGTGAAATTTTTGACGTGGAAGCAAGTCATCCTCGACTAGAGGGACTGCCTATGATGATAATGATGATATAGCACATGCTCATCACAACACTGATACACCACACCCCCACATATAGCACTCCCTCGTCACCACACTGACTGAGACACCACACTCCCACATATTACATACCGCTCATCACAACACTGATACGCCACACTCTCACATATAGCAATGCTTCGATGCTGGGGATGTTGGCCTGAGCGAGAACACTGATGTTGGTGCGTCTATCCTTCCAGTGGATTTGCAGGATCTTGCGGAGGCAGCGCTGATGGTACTTCTCCAGCACTTTGAGGTATCTACTGTATATGGTCCACGTCTCTGAACCATATAGGAGGGCGGGTATCACTACTGCCCTGTAGACCATAAGCTTGGTGCCAGATTTGAGGTCCTGGTCTTCAAAAACTCTCTTCCTCAGGCGACTGAAGGCTGTGCTGGCGCACTGGAGGCAGTGTTGGACTCGTAGTCGATGTCTGCCCTTGCTGATAGGAGGCTCCCGAGGTATGGAAAATGGTCCACATTGCCCAAGGCCGCGCCGTGGATTTTGATGACTGAGGGGGGCAGTGCAGTGTGCATCGAAGCACTGACCACACTCGACCAGCTCCGTTGGGCGGGCCACATCGTCCGCATGCCTGACACGAGACACCCAAAGCAAGCGCTCTACTCGGAACTCCTACACGGCAAGTGAGCCCCAGGTGGCAGCATAAACATTTCAGGGACACCCTCAAAGCCTCCCTGATAAAGTGCAACATCCCCACCAGCACCTGGGAGTCCCTGGCCAAAGACCGCCCTAAGTGAAGGAAGAGTATCCGGGGCGGCGCTGAGCTCCTCGAATCGCATCGCCGAGAGCATGCAGAAATCAAGCGCAGGCAGCGGAAGGAGTGTGCAGCAAATCAAACTCCCCACCCACCCTTTCCTTCAATGACTGTCTGTCCCACCTGTGACAGAGCCTGTAATTCCCGTATTGGACTGTTCAGCCACCTAAGAAGTTACTTTTAGAGTGAAAGCAAATCTTCCTCAATTTCGAGGAACTGCCTATGAAGACATATAGCACACCCTCATCACCACAGTGACCGATACACCACGCTCCCACATATAGCACATCCCTGACTATATTTAAAAAGCCATTTCACCAGTTGTCACCACTCTTCACAGTACCATAAGCACAGATATATAATACAAAATCTCTGTGGCTCCATCAGCTAAGATAATTGAAGAAAAATGTCTCTGTAACACAATTTGATGTAAGCCACTTTTTCCCACAAAGGTTATTTCACAGCGAGGATCCAGTGCATGTATTTAATTTCCTGGGATAGAGGGAAATCCCTCCCAGTGGGAATTTAGTTTTGGTTGTCTGCTTAATTATATTTGATGCTTCAGGTTGAAATAGCTTTTCGTTTAAACATAGCTTTTAATGGCTCAACTGTGGGACAGACACTGGGGAATATTTACCTCCGCGGCCCAATTTGCACCTTGGGACATTTTAGTATGTTAAAGGTGCTATATAAATGCAAGTTGTTGTTGTAGATAATCCCGCGATTGCTGTGTAGCACAAACCAGGCTTCCCCTCCCCCACTGCCTGGAAACACAGTACCTCTCACCTTCTGCATTGCTGCCATTGGATTGAATTCTCTCCGGATTAGTGTCACAGGCATTGCAAATGAAAAACTTGCATTTATATAGCACCTTTCATGACCACCGGATGTCTCAAAGCGCTTTACAGCCAATGAAGTACTTTTGATGTGTAATCACTGTGGTAATCCCGACAGCAATCTCCCACAAACATCAATGTGATAATGACCATATAATCTGTTTTTGTTATCTTTATCTTGACTGAGGGATAAATATTAATCTGGGCCCCGGGAATAACTCGCCTGCTCTTCTTTGAAATAGTTCCATGGAATCATTTACGTCCACCTGAGAGAGCCTCGGTTTAATGTCTCATCCGAAAGACCTCCAACAGTGCAGTGCTCCCTCAGCACTGCATTTATGTGCTCAAGTCGCTGGAGTGGGACTTGAACCCACAACCTTCTGACGCAGAGGCGAGCTTGCTACCTACTGAGCCACGGCTCATATCAAAGATCAAAGTCTCCTATATCGGGTTGCCATCTCTTGTTGGACGGATTCCTGGAGATTTTATTACACGAACCCCCACCTCCAACCGCCCCGCCCAGTCAAATCACCTTTCTTCCTATCTTCAACATTTTTATAACTAATAAACACGTTCAAAGAAAATGCAAAGAAACAAACCATTTTTTTAATGCCCCCGTGGTTTTTCTCCTGAGTTGCTCCCAGCAGTGTCCCGGAGATTAATCTTCAAGTCCTGCAGACGCCAGGACAGTCCTGGAGGATTGGCAATCCTCGTTCTGTGACTGTCAGACGCAATGGGGAGAAGGGAGGGAGGGGTGGGAGTAGTTTGGTGCAGATCTGCTGTCGGTGTTTTACACCCTGTGTGGCAGGCTTTATACTGCTTTCCACTTTCCACTTTTTTTCCCCCACTTTCCCAATTAACCCACGACCTGCCTGCGGCTAGTGAGCCACGCCAAGCAGGAAAGTCCCGAGATACAACGCCGATCTGAGCTGAGGTGGTGGTGGTTAGGGCCACAATTGGTAAAAATCCTTCCCATTCCTGATCAATCTCCAGGAACCCTGGCTGGAAAGTGGGTGCGCAGATATTTAAAGAAAGACGGGATTGGGCTCAACTGGTTGATTCCGGAGATGAGGGGGTTGACTTATGAGGAAAGGTTGAGGAGCTTTTGCCTCTACTCATTGGAATTCAGATGAATGAGAGGTGATCTTATCGAAATGTATAAGATTATAAGGAGGCTCGACAAGGTGGATGCAGAGAGGATGTTTCCACTGATGGGGGAGACTAGAACTAGAGGGCATAATCTTAGAATAAGGGGCCGCCCATTTAAAACTGAGATGAGAAGAAATTTCTTCTCTCGGAGGGTTGTAAATCTGTGGAATTCGCTGCCTCAGAGAGCTGTGGAAGCTGGGACATTGAATAAATTTAAGACAGAGATGGATAGTTTCTTAACCGATAAAGAAATAAGAGGTTATGGGGAGCGGGCAGGGTGGTGGAGCTGAGTCCATGATCGGATCAGCCATGATCGTATTGAATGGCGGAGCAGGCTCGAGGGGCCGTATGGCCTACTCCTGCTCCTATTTCTTATGTTCTTATGTTGAATAGCTTACATGAGCTCCCCACATATCACACGTATGCGAAATAGTCACGGGTGGGGTGGAGGTCCCATACAGTGAAAATGTACCTTAGCATCAGGGGAAGGAGGGGAATGGCCTTAAATTGAATGTATTCTCTCTCATGCTCAATTTCTAAATGACCCCATGACACTATTCTAAGAACAGCAGAGCAGTTCTCCCCGGTGGTCTGGGCAATATTTATCCCTGAACCAATATCACTAAAACAGATTTTCTGGTCATTATCCCACTGCTGTTTGTGGGAGCTTGCTGTGCACAAATTGGCTGTCGCATTTCCATCACAACAGTGACTACACTTTAAAAGTACTTCATTGAGATGTCCTGAAGGCATGAAAGGCGCTAGTCTTTTTTTATTGATGTTAGACTGTACTGTGTGAAGAACAGTAAAACAGCAGAGATTTGAAAGCAGCTCTTTGCTGGAAACGAACACAATTCACCAGCTTCACTCCCGTAATTTCAGTAACCTTGGCAACCACGAGATTGGAAAAATAAGCTTGTTACTCCGGTCGGCTGGTGTGCAACAGGTTTCAAAATATCAACTTGCTCGGGAATCCCTCAACATGTGGAGTACATGGGAACCCAAAAAGCCACTGAGTGATGTCTGTCCAGTTTAGGGAATCGTTTCCAGTGCAGATAGAGACTGTGCCAAAGCATCAGCTTTGAAGGATTCAGAAACTTTTAAGACATGTTGGTAGAATTTGGTGAGCCCGACCGGTGTTGTAGACTGGAAATGGGGAGGGGGTGGGGGGCTTTAAAAACAAAATGCCATGAACAGACAATATCAGAAATGCGAGGGTATACGTATCAGGAAAGGATGAACAGGCTGGGTCTCTTTTCTCTTGAAAAAAGAAGGCTGAGAGGTAACCGAAAAGAGGTCTTTAAAATTATGAACGGTTTTGATAGAGTGGATACAGAGAGAGTGTTTCCACTTGTGAGGAAGAGTGTAACTTGAGGCCATCAACATAAAATAGACACCAAGAAATCCAATAGGGAATTCAGAAGAAAATTCTTTACCCAGAGAGTGGTGAGATTGTGGAACTCGCTACCACAGGGAGTTGTTAATGCAAACTGTATCGATGCATTTAAGGGGAGGCTGGACAAGCATCTGACGGAGAAGGGAATAGAGGGTTATGTTGACAGATTTAGATGAGGGAAGACGGGAGGAGGCGCGAGTGGAGCATAAACGACGGCATGGGCTGGTTGGACCGAATCGCCTGTTTCTGTATCATATATCGTTTGTAATCCGATGTAATGTAAAACAGAACTAGGTGTTACTTCATAGACTGCCAATTATCGATTTTATTAAGGTCCAGTTTCCCTTGTTTCTTGCAGTTTTCAAAGGACAAATACATCCTGGATTCCAGCCCTGAGAAGCTGCACAAAGAGTTGGAGGAGGAGCTGAAACTGAGTAGCACAGACCTGCGTAGTCACGCCTGGTACCATGGGCGCATCCCACGGGAGGTAAAGCCTCAGTGCAAAAATGGCATTTTAAATGGGTTATTAGTGAAGGAGAGAAAGGAACCATAAGCCTTGCATTTTATATAGAATACAGGGTATGTTGGAGACTATTGTATCTGGGGGTGTTATATATGTTGGGGACTGTTGTATTTGGGGGTGTTATATATGTTGGAGACTATTGTATCTAGGGGTGTTATATATGTTGGGGACTGTTGTATTTGGGGGTGTTATATATGTTGGAGACTATTGTATCTGGGGGTGTTATATACGTTGGGGACTGTTGTATTTGGGGGTGTTATATATGTTGGGGACGATTGTATTTGGGGGTGTTATATATGTTGGAGACTATTGTATCTTGGGGTGTTATATATGTTGGAGACTATTGTATCAAGGGGTGTTATATATTTTGGAGACTATTGTATCTGGGGGTGTTATATATGTTGGAGACTATTGTATCAAGGAGTGTTATATATTTTGGAGACTATTGTATTTGGGGGTGTTATATATGTTGGAATCATGGTTTGGTTTATTGGACACAATGTTCTACAAAAATGTAAAATCAATCATTCCAGCAGCTCCCCTGATGTCTTGCTGACCGTTGCATGGTCTAAAGTTGAATGCACAGTACAGATTTGTTGATGTATACCCCAGCATCGAGAAAAGGCAGCACGCTCCTCTACAGTTGTACAGGGCCTTGGTGAGGCCACACCTGGAGTATTGTGTACAATTTTGGTCTCCTTACTTGAGGAAGGATATTCTTGCTATTGAGGGAGTGCAGCGAAGGTTCACCAGACTGATTCCCGGGATGGCGGGACTGACATATCAAGAAAGACTGGATCAACTGGGCTTATATTCACTGGAGTTCAGAAGAATGAGAGGGGATCTCATAGAAACATTTAAAATTCTGATGGGTTTAGACAGGTTAGATGCAGGAAGAATGTTCCCAATGTTGGGGAAGTCCAGATCCAGGGGTCACAGTCTAAGGATAAGGGGTAAGCCATTTAGGACTGAGATGAGGAGAAACTTCTTCACCCAGAGAGTGGTGAACCTGTGGAATTCTCTACCACAGGAAATTGTTGAGGCCAATTCACTAAATATATTCAAAAAGGAGTTAGATGAAGTCCTTACTACTAGGGGGAACGAGGGGTATGGTGAGAAAGCAGGAATGGGTTACTGAAGTTGCATGTTCAGCCATGAACTCATTGAATGGCGGTGCAGGCTCGAAGGGCCGAATGGCCTACTCCTGCATCTATTTTCCATGTTTCTATGTTTCTATGTTTCTTCTCTGGGAGCTGCCAAACACTCAGAGAGCTCAGGCTCCCCCTATGGAGCAGAGGTGAGTTGGGAGAGGGTTAAGATGCCAAAGATGACAGCAAAAAATAGCAGAGCTAGCAGCTTTTGTGAATGTAAGAAAATAATTAGATTACAACATTCAATGGCACGTTTTATCTTTTTTTTTCCAACTTGTCTGGAAACTTTTTTGGGCAGCTCTGAAATACATGGGTAGTTTAAAGTTGTTTGCTTGTTCCCACTGGGAATTGGGTTTACACTCTGGCACTCACTCACTTGAAATACAAACATTTGAAAACCTGCTTGTTTCACCCTGGATATATACGTGGCATGTGCATGTGTGATCTACTGGAGTCAGCTATTTCCAGACTAAACACCTTTTCTACTTCTGTCAAATAATTTCTATTCTTTAATTTTTAATTCTTCAACACAAAGGTTCGACATGAAGTGGATATTTTATTTTCCTCTCTTGTTTGCTCACCTCTTCTCCAGGATATCTGTCTGGATTTTATGCTCAGGCCAGGCCTGGCGACATTCATTGTCCAGGCTTCCACTTATTAATTTATGTGAGGTACCAGAGCTATATGCCAGCGTGAGACTTCAGGAAAGAATGCACAGAAATTGGAAAGGGGAATGGCATTAAAACAAAAGCAAAGTAAATCTACCTCTTTTAATTCTCCTGCTGGCTTCAAAGGAAGAAGAAGTTTTAAATGTGCAAATGCAAAATAGGTCAGACAAATGTTAGATGGGCAAAACAGTGGCAGATGAAACTTAATATAGACAAGTGTAAAATACTGCACATGGGAAGCAAGGAATGAATGGTGTTGAAATAGCCACGGGTGAAATTGAAAGAGACCTTGGAGTCTTAGCAGTCTTGACACTCAACATGTCCAACCAATGCAGACCAGCAATCAACAAAGCCAATACAATGATATCGTCCACACTGTACGGAACGACTGAGCGAAACCATTCTCCAACTTTAGAGTGCGCTGGTCAGACTAATCCACTACTTTTGTTGAGTTCTGATCACCGAGGCACAAGGGAGGCATTTAAGCACTGGAGGAGTTGTAAAGGAGAATCACAAGGCTGATCCCGAATGTCAGAGTCTTGAGTCATAAGGAAAAACTGGAGGAACTTTGGCTTTTCACTCTTGAAAGGAGGTGATCTTCGAGAGATATCTATAAGATTATTCAGGGTATGGTAAAGGTAAATGTGGAAAATTACTTTAAGCCAAATTTGACAAGAGGATAAAGGGGTCCAGCAGCGAACCAGCAGTATGTGCGGCCCTCGGCCTGCGAGCACCATCGGAGCAGGCCGGGGAGCGGAAGGAGCAGCATGGCAGCATACCACTCCAGGGAGCAGCACGTGCTGGAGCAGGAGAGCAACGGCAGTGAAAAGGGGCGTCACCAAGGTCCACGTCGGTGATTAGAGCGTGGGCCGGTACAGCAGGAGTGGTGAAGGAGCAGCGAGAGACTGTAGAGGGATGTGATCGGGGCCCAGGAGAGGCATGAGTTCGGGGCCCAGAAGAGGCGAGGGCCCAGGGGCAGCACGGGCCCAGCCCACATTGCGATATGTGTGCGCACTAGGTCCGTGCAGCAGAGCTGGTCTCCACTCGTATTGGTTAATCCTAGCTACTGGACCAAGACCTAGCTCTGTCAAGCCAGTGTGGTGGTTGGTGTGCAACGGTCACCACACGTTAAAAAAAATCCACGCGCAGACATCTTCCTCCCTTCAAGATTTAGTTCGGACCTGGAATTTTAGGTCCATCATTGAAAGACCTGTGAACTTTTTGACGAGTAAGCAAGTCATCCTCGACTCGAGGGACTGCCTATGATGTTGATGATGAGTAAAAGGGAAAATTTGACTTGATAAAGATGTTTTCCTTCACACAAAGAATGATGAATACATAGAATGGAGTTCCAGATAGAGCAATCTGGGCAAAAACGTTAGCATCTCTTGAGGGACAATTGGATGTTGCAATGGGGCCTCTTTTGGGTCTTTATGGATGGATGGAGTTAATCGACATCATTTGTAATTATCTTGTGATATGTAAGAATGCTGCACAGGTTTGTATGATATTCTTCTGGCCACTATTTTAAAATAAATCGGGTACCACCTCTATTAAAGTAGCGAAGGGAAGAACGCATGTGAGTGTTCGATGCTCATACACTAACACAGTATGACACTCATTTCTAGATACAGTCCCTGTTCGCTAAAGCCCCGATTCAGTCAGTGTTTTCAAGGTGCTTGCAAGAGCACTTCGCAAAAAAAAAGGAAATTCCGTTATCAGAAATGAATCTGATTCAAAAACAAATTGAAATGTCAAGGTGATAGCTCCCCCGAGTGTTACTATGAATATGAATTGAGCGATCAAGAGAGATAGTCATCTAAAAGCCGGGTAAACAAGTGCAATATATCTTCCGCTGTTCCTCTTTGCAGGAAACTGCTTTGACATTTTTACTGCTGTATGCATTACTGACATAAATATACAGCACAAAGGGTGAGGTGCAGCTAAAAGTCGATAGCTGCTCAGTGTCTCCAATCCCAGCATGGCATTATTGCCGAGTATCTATTATTTTGCGAATTTTGTGCTCATCCCGGTGAGGTGCAGAATAGATGGAACACTCTCCCTTTTCAGGTACCCAGGGTTAGTGAGCAGCACCGACAGGTCAGATACAGCATGGTAAAGCTCCCTCGACTCTTCTCCAACAGTGAGCCCCAATCCCTACCACCTACTGCACCACCCTGACATTGTTCAGCGTGGGCAGGTACTGAACGAGCAGCGAGGTCGGGGCGAAGGAGCGGCGAGAGATTGTAGAGGGACGTGATCGGGGCCCAGGAGAGGCGTGAGTTCGGGGCCCAGAAGAGCCGAGGGCCCGGGGCAGCACGGGCCAGCCCACACTGCGATATGTGTAAGCACTTAGGTCCGTGCAGCAGAGCAGGTCTCCAGTCATCTTGGTTAATCCTTGCTACTGGGCCAAGAACTAGCTCTGTCAAGCCCGTGAGGTGGCTGGTGTGCAACGGTCACCACACATTAAAAAAATCCAAGCACAGGCATCTTCCACCCTTCAAGATTTAGTTCGGGACCTGGAATTTTAGATCCATCATTGAAACACCTGTGAACTTTTTGACGTGGAAGCAAGTCATCCTCGATTCCGAGGGACTGCCTATGATGATGATGACATTGTTCCATTTCTCGTCCAGCGACGTTGCAAATTAGAATCATGACTGCACATACGCTTTCCGAGGAGAAGTTGGTGGACAGTGATGGGGAGCAGGCTGGTTTTCCCAAGCTCCTGGCCCATGGATGGGAAGGCCCATGGTGGTAGAACGACACAAACTGCAGGACAAGCTTGGGAGCTTCCTGGTCGGTATGGCTGGGTACCACACGGAGTGACCCAGTGGGCCCAGCAAGGGGGCTGACGCTGAGGCATCGGCTGTTGGAATGTATAAAAATTGAGTGAGGTTAGAAACACAGCGTTAGACTGGGAGTCTGGAACTCCCTTCCCCCTCCCCCATCACCCCGCCCCCCCCTCCAAAAAACCCCGTTGAGGCTGGGGTCAATGGAAAATTTTAAAACTGAGATTGATAAACTTTTATTCAGCTAAGGGTATTAAGGGTTATGGAACCATGGCAGGTAAATGGAGTTAAGATACAGGTCAACCATGATCTAAGTGGCGGAATGGGCTCGAGGGGATGAATCCTGTTCCTCTGTTGCTAGACTCTATTTTTTTTTAAATCCGCCTTTATTTTTCAGGTTTCCGAGAACCTGGTGCAGAAGAACGGGGATTTCCTGATCCGTGATTCGCTCACGTGCGTTGGAGATTACGTGCTGACCTGCCGATGGAGGAATGAGCCGCTCCACTTCAAAATCAACAAGGTGATGATCAAACCCAACGAGACCTACACCCGCATCCAGTACCTGTTCGAGCGAGAGAGCTTCGACAACATCCCCGCCCTCGTCCGCTTTTATATTGGGAACCGCAAACCTGTGTCCGAGCAGAGCGGCGCCATCATCTACTCTCCCATCAACCGCACTCTCCCCCTCCGCTACCTGGAGGCCAGCTATGGACTGTCCAATGGGAAGCACGGGCTGGCCAACCCTCCAACCAATCAGAAAGGCGGTTACATCAAGCGGCGGAGTGTGACCATGACGGATGGTCTGACGTCTGATAAGATCATCCGAAGTGACAGCTGTGGCAACAGGTAAAGGTTTAGTGTTCCTGGAGTGCATAAGGGATGGTTTTCTAGACCAATACGTCGAGGAACCAACTAGGGGGGAGGCCATCTTAGACTGGGTGTTGTGTAATGAGAGAGGATTAATTAGCAATCTCGTTGTGCGAGGCCCCTTGGGGAAGAGTGACCATAATATGGTGGAATTCTACATTAGGATGGAGAATGAAACGGTTAATTCAGAGACCATGGTCCAGAACTTAAAGAAGGGTAACTTTGAAGGTATGAGGTGTGAATTGGCTAGGATAGATTGGCGAATGATACTTAAGGGGTTGACAGTGGATGGGCAATGGCAGACATTTAGAGACCGCATGGATGAACTACAACAATTGTACATCCCTGTCTGGCGTAAAAATAAAAAAGGGAAGGTGGCTCAACCGTGGCTATCAAAGGAAATCAGGGATAGTATTAAAGCCAAGGAAGTGGCATACAAATTGGCCAGAAATAGCAGCGAACCCGGGGACTGGGAGAAATTTAGAACTCAGCAGAGGAGGACAAAGGGTTTGATTAGGGCAGGAAAAATAGAGTATGAGAGGAAGCTTGCAGGGAACATTAAGATGGACTGCAAAAGCTTCTATAGATATGTAAAGAGAAAAAGATTAGTAAAGACAAATGTAGGTCCCCTGCAGTCAGAATCAGGGGAAGTCATAACGGGGAACAAAGAAATGGCAGACCAATTGAACAAGTACTTTGGTTCGGTATTCACTAAGGAGGACACAAACAACCTTCTGGATATAAAAGGGGTCAGAGGGTCTACTAAGAAGGAGGAACTGAGGGAAATCCTTATTAGTCGGGAAACTGTGTTGGGGAAATTGATGGGATTGAAGGCCGATAAATCCCCAGCGCCTGATGGTCTGCATCCCAGAGTACTTAAGGAGGTGGCCTTGGAAATAGCAGATGCATTGACAGTCATTTTCCAACATTCCATCGACTCTGGATCAGTTCCTATGGAGTGGAGGGTAGCCAATGTAACCCCACTTTTTAAAAAAGGAGGGAGAGAGAAAAAAGGGAATTATAGACCGGTCAGCCTGATATCGGTAGTGGGTAAAATGATGGAATCAATTATTAAGGATGTCATAGCAGCGCATTTGGAAAGAGGTGACATGATAGGTCCAAGTCAGCATGGATTTGTGAAAGGGAAATCATGCTTGACAAATCTTCTGGAATTTTTTGAGGATGTTTCCAGTAGAGTGGACAAGGGAGAACCAGTTGATGTGGTGTATTTGGACTTTCAGAAGGCTTTCGACAAGGTCCCACACAAGAGATTAATGTGCAAAGTTAAAGCACATGGGATTGGGGGTAGTGTGCTGACGTGGATTGTTATATTTAAGACAGAGATAGATAGTTTCTTAACCGATAAGGGACATTGAATAAATTTAAGATAGAGATAGACAGTTTCTTAATTGATAAGGGATTAAGGGGTTATGGGGAGCGGGCAGGGAAGTGGACCTGAGTCCATGATCGGATCAGCCATAAGCATATTAAATGGTGGAGCAGGCTCGAGGGGCCGTATGGCCTACACCTGCTCCTATTTTTTATGTTCTTATGACAGCGGCCCCTGTATAAAGGTCCGTGTGTGTGTGTGTGTGTGTGTGTGTGTATGTGTGTGTGTGTGTGTGTGTGTGTTTGTGTACGCGCAAACATTGGTTGAGGATAGCATCAGGCTTGGCTGTGATCCCTCTCCCTCCACCCATGATCGAATGATCTGACTGTCTAAGAATAGACACTTGGGTGAGGTTCTGAAGCATGGCAAACACCGATGGAACTGTACCCCAACAGAAACCTGTGCCTTCCGGAGACAGGGGCATGGGGGGGGGAGGAGCTTTTAAGAAAACAGGCTGTATTTTCAGGCCTTCCGCCTGGCGCCCTGAAAATGGTGGCCAATCACCATGGCTGCAGCAATGTTTCCCGGGCCTACCTTTGGGCGACTGGAGCGTCCCTACCTAGTCAGTTGGTGGGCCCGCTTAAATTGCAAACCGAGGGCCTATGATTTGTGTCGGGGCCCCCGTTACCATTCTTGGTCCGAACTGGGTGGAGTGTGCACCAGCCTGGCTGAGGAGGGTCCCAAAGGTGAGCTCCTCTTCATTGTTATGGGGCCCAGAGGAGCCTCAGAGCTGTATAAAACCAGCCAGGCCATCCTCGGAGAGCAGGGGACCACTCCATTCTCTCGGCCCACAGGCTGGCTGGGCTGCCTGATATTGTGGCGGTTCGAAACGGGTAGGCTGCCCCCAGGAGTGCCTGATCTTCATCCGCAGTCCGATGCTAATGAGACCCGGCCCTCAAAATAGACCAGGCCTCACGCTGGGCCTACAGCAGGCCAGTGCATTCCGTGGCCAGCTGACCAAAGTCCGCTTGGGGTGGAAGATTCACCTCCATTTGACGCCTCAGAGTATTTTGTAGCTAAGTGGTGAGTGAGTAAATGATGGAGCTTTATTTCACCAATTCCTTGTCTTTCTTTAGTATTCCGTCACCACATCACAAGGAAACAATCCGGAATTTTGCTCTCAGTATGGATCAAATCAAGGATGTTCGCCACGGAATGTCTCCGGTGAACGAGATTCCCTTGTCTCCAGAATACAGCACAAGTAAGTGGCATATTGGTAATACAGTATCTGCTCTTTATGGTAGATTCCTGCCTTCCATCATTAACTAAATACTTGATAAAATTCTGAACAGACATTAATCATAATGTAAAAATCAATAATGTTCAGAAGGTTTGGAATGTAGAATTCTTGAGTGTTTATTTTTTTAATCTGCTTCTGTAATTGTAGAGGAAAAATAGCCACAATTCCGAGACCTTATCGTTAACCAGTGACCCCTGCTGGCAAGGGCATGTGTTTGTGGACATCAGGTGAGCTCAGGCTTCGGCTCAGACCCAGGCCCCAGCTCAATCTCAGGCCCAGGTCTAATCGCAGGCTCAATCTCAATCTCAAGCCCAGGCTCGATCTCAGGCCCAGGCTCAATCTCAATCTCAAGCCCAGGCTCGATCTCAGGCCCAGGCTCAATCTCAATCTCAAGCCCAGGCTCAATCTCAGGCCCAGGCTCAATCTCAATCTCAAGCCCAGGCTCAATCTCAGGCCCAGGCTCAATCTCAATCTCAGGCCCAGGCTCAATCTCAATCTCAAGCCCAGGCTCAATCTCAGGCCCAGGCTCAATCTCAATCTCAAGCCCAGGCTCAATCTCAGGCCCAGGCTCAATCTCAATCTCAAGCCCAGGCTCAATCTCAGGCCCAGGCTCAATCTCAATCTCAAGCCCAGGCTCAATCTCAGGCCCAGGCTCAATCTCAATCTCAGGCCCAGGCCTAATCGTAAGCTCGATCTCAGGCCCAGGCTCAATCTCAATCTCAATCTCAGGCCCAGGCTCAATCTCAATCTCAGGCCCAGGCTCAATCTCAATCTCAGGCCCAGGCTCAATCTCAGGCCCAGGCCTAATCGTAAGCTCGATCTCAGGCCCAGGCTCAATCTCAATCTCAGGCCCAGGCTCAATCTCAATCTCAGGCCCAGGCTCAATCTCAATCTCAAGCCCAGGCTCAATCTCAGGCCCAGGCCTAATCGCAAGCTTGATCTCAGGCCCAGGCTCAATCTCAATCTCAATCTCAGGCCCAGGCTCAATCTCAGGCCCAGGCCTAATCGTAAGCTCGATCTCAGGCCCAGGCTCAATCTCAATCTCAGGCCCAGGCTCAATCTCAATCTCAGGCCCAGGCTCAATCTCAGGCCCAAGCTCAATCTCAGGCCCAGGCCCAGGCTCAATCTCAGGCCCAGGCTCAATCTCAATCTCAGGCCCAGACCCAGGCTCAATCTCAGGCCCAGGCTCAATCTCAATCTCAGGCCCAGGCCCAAGGCCAGGCTCAATCTCAGGCCCAAGCCCAGGCTCAATCTCAGGCCCAGGCTCAATCTCAATCTCAGGCCCAGACCCAGGCTCAATCTCAGGCCCAGGCTCAATCTCAATCTCAGGCCCAGGCCCAAGGCCAGGCTCAATCTCAGGCCCAAGCCCAGGCTCAATCTCAGGCCCAGGCCCAGGCCCAATCTCAGGCTCAGGCCCATTCTCAGGCCCAGGCCCAATCTCAGGCCCAGGATCAGCTATAATACTTTCTACAGTCAGAAAGCCTCACTCTAGGCCTGTACATGAAGAGTGGGCACTAGGGTACGGTATGGGAAGGGGCTCAGTCCTCATGGAACTGTCAGGCACTATCAGGAAAGGAAAGGTGGGTGTGGGAGGAAATACCAAGTAAGAATACTTGCATCTAACATTTTGTAAAATCTTCCACAGGTTTGAAGCACAAAAGCCAGCTAGGCCGAGTGGCCAGGATGGCACCTTCGTCGCCAGTACTGCAACGGTCCAGTGACCCACAGCTCAGCCCCCCGATCGGGAATAGACTGTGCCAGGACTCTAACAAGGAAGGGCCCCCGGAGGCCTCGAGTGGGCCTCACTGTAACAGCGCACATTCCACCCCGTCACATGGCTCCTTGCAGTCGGTCCAGAGAGAGAATTCCAGAGAATCGGAACACGGCCACTACTGTGAGCTGCGACCCGCGTCGCCGATCGACTGGGAGAGGCAGCAGCTCAAGCAAAGTCAGCTGATGGCAAAGAGCTACGTGGAGCGGTTGAAAGTCGAGGAAAATCCCAACATCTCCAGCTGGCAATCCGAGACGAACTTCGGGTTCCTGGAGACGGAAATGTACCTCAGTCCCATGCCAAGTTGTGCGGAGGAGGAGGAGGAGCTGCAGCACCAGTCGTTCACCGCCCCGGTTGTCGAACTGGTGTCTTCCTTCAAGCCGAACGGATACCAGTCGATGCTTATACCCTTGGAGAACAAACCCCTCGAGATGTCTGTGCTAAAGAAAGTCAAGGAGCTGTTGGCCGAGGAGGACGCAAAGACCACGGCCAAACACATCACAAAAGTAGACTGCAAGGTGAGAAAGTTCGAGTGCCAGTGGATTCTCCTCGATTGTGTCTTCAATTTTGTGTTGTGTTGTGGAATTGACAAACATGTCCCTTTAGCCATTCATTCATTCATAGGCAGTCCCTCGAAACGATTGTGACTTGCTTCCACGCCAAAAAAGGATGAGTTCACAGGTGTTTCAATGAAGGACCTAATATTCCAGGTCCCGAACTACATCCTGAAGGACGGAAGATGCCTGTGCGTGGATTTTTTTAACGTGGGGTGGCCGTTGCACACCAGCCACCACACGGGCTTGACAGAGCTAGGTCTTGGTCCAGTGGCAAAGGTTATCCAAGACGACTGGAGACCACCTCTGCTGCACAGACCTAGCGCGCACACATATCGAGTGTGGGCTGGCCCGTGCTGCCCCTGGGCCCCTGGCCCTAAACTCGCGCCTCTCCTGGGCCCCATCACATCCCTCCACAGTCTCTCGCCGTTCCTGCTGTATCTGCCCATGCTCCAATCACCGACCTGGACCTTGATGACATCACTCTTCGCTGCTGTCGCCCTCCTGCACTGGCTCGCGCTATTCCCTGAAGTAGTACACCTCCACGCTGCTCCCAGGCCGCCATACCTCCGCTCCTTTTATGGCCCCAACCTGCCGCTGGTGTTCCCACGCAGGTCGGGGCTACATAGAAACATAGAAAATAGGTGCAGGAGTAGACCATTCGGCCCTTCAAGCCTGCACCACCATTCAATAAGATCATGGCTGATCATTCCCTCAGTATCCCTTTCCTGCTTTTTCTCCATACCCCTTGACCCTTTTAGCCGTAAGGGCCATATCTAACTCCCTCTTGAATATATCCAATGAACTGGCATCAACAACTCTCTGCGGCAGGGAATTCCACAGGTTAACAACTCTCTGAGTGAAGAAGTTTCTCCTCATTTCAGTCCTAAATGGCTTACCCCTTATCCTAAGACGATGTCCCCTGGTTCTGGACTTCCCCAACATCGGGAACCTTCTTCCCGCATCCAATCTGTCCAGTCCCGTCAGAATCTTATATGTTTCTATGAGATCCCCTCTCATCCTTCTAAACTCCAGTGAATAAAGGCCCAGTTGATCCAGTCTCTCCTCATATGACATCCCTGGAATCAGTCTGGTGAACCTTCGCTGCACTCCCTCAATAGCAAGAACGTCCTTCCTCAGATTAGGAGACCAAAACTAAACACAATATTCCAGGTGAGGCCTCACTAAGGCCCTGTACAACTGCAGTAAGACCTCCCTGCTCCTATACTCAAATCCCCTAGCTATGAAGGCCAACATACCATTTGCTTTCTGCACCACCTGCTGTACCTGCATGCCCACTTTCAGTGACTGATGAACCATGACACCCAGGTCTCGTTGCACCTCCCCTTTTCCTAATCTGCCGCCATCCAGATAATATTCTGCCTTCGTGTTTTTGCCCCCAAAATGGATAACCTCACATTATCCACATTATACTGCATCTGCCATGCATTTGCCCACTCACCTAATCTGTCCAAGTCACCCTGCAGCCTCTTGGCATCCTCCTCACAGCTCACACCGCCACCCAGTTTAGTGTCATCCGCAAACTTAGAGATATTACACTCAATTCCTTCATCTAAATCATTAATGTATATTGTAAAGAGCTGGAGCCCCAGCACTGAGTCCTGCAGCATTCCACTAGTCACTGCCTGCCATTCTGAAAAGGACCCATTTATCCCAACTCTCTGCTTCCTGTCTGCCAACCGGTTCTCTATCCACGTCAGTACATTACCCCCAATACCAATGCGCTTTGATTTTGCACACCAATCTCTTGTGTGGGACCTTGTCAAAAGCCTTATGAAAGTCCAAATACATCACATCCACTGGTTCTCCCTTGTCCACTCTGCTAGTTACATCCTCAAAAAATTCCAGAAGATTTGTCAAGCATGATTTCTCTTTCATAAATCCATGCTGACTTGGTCCGATCCTGTCACTGCTTTCCAAATGCGCTGCTATTTCATCCTTAATGATTGATTCCAACATTTTCCCCACTACTGATGTCAGGCTAACCGGTCTATAATTACCCGTTTTCTCTCTCCCTCCTTTTTTAAAAAGTGGTGTTACATTAGCTACCCTCCAGTCCATAGGAACTGATCCAGAGTCAATAGACTGTTGGAAAATGATCACCAATGCATCCAATATTTCTAAGGCTCCTCCCTTAAGTACTCTGGGATACAGACTATCAGGCCCCGGGGATTTATCGGCCTTCAGTCCCATCAATTTCCCTAACACAATTTCCCACCTAATAAGGATATCCTTCAGTTCCTCCTTCTCACTAGACTCTCGGTCCCCTAGTACAATCGGAAGGTTATTTGTGTCTTCCTTCGTGAAGACAGAACCGAAGTATTTGTTCAATTGGTCTGCCATTTCTTTGTTCCCCATTATATATTCACCTGAATCCGACTGCAAGGGACCTACGTTTGTCTTCACTAATCTTTTTCTCTTCACATATTTTTAGAAGCTTTTGCAGTCAGTTTTTATGTTCCCTGCAAACTTCCCCTCGTACTCTATTTTCCCCCTCTTAATTAAACCCTTAATCTTCCTCTGTTGAATTCTAAATTTCTCCCAGTCCTCAGGTTTGTTGCTTTTTCTAGCCAAATTATATGCCTCTTCCTTGGCTTTAACACTATCCTTAATTTCCCTTGTTAGCCATGGTTGAGCCACCTTCCCCGTTTTATTTTTACTCCAGACAGGGATGTACAATTTCTGAAGTTCATCCATGTGATCTTTAAATGTTTGCCATTGCTTATCCACCATCAACCCTTTAAGTATCCTTTGCCAGTCTATTTTAGCCAATTCACGCCTCATACCGTCGAAGTTACCTTTCCTTAAGTTCAGGACCCGAGTTTCCGAATTAACTGTGTCACTCTCCATCTTAATAAAGAATTCTACCATATTATGGTCACTCTTCCCCAAGGGGCCTTGCACAACAAGATTGCTAATTAGTCCCTTCTCATTACACATCACCCAGTCTAGGATGGCCAGCTCTCTAGTTGGTTCCTCGACATATTGGTCTAGAAAACCATTCCTAATACACTCCAGGAAATCCTCCTCCACCGCATGGTTAGCCCAATCAATATGTCGATTAAAGTCGCCCATGATAACTGCTGTATCTTTATTACACACACCCCTTATTTCTTGTTTGATGCTGTCCCCAACCTCACTACTACTGTTTGGTGGTCTGTACACAACTCCCACTAGCGTTTTCTGCCCTTTGGAATTCCGCAACTCCATCCATACTGATTCCACATCATCCAGGCTAATGTCCCTCCTTACTATTGCATTAATTTCCTCTTTAACCAGCAACGCCACCCCGCCTCCTTTTCCTTTCTGTCTATCCTTCCTAAATGCTGAATACCCCTGGATGTTGAGTTCCCAGCCTTGGTCACCCTGGAGCCATGTCTCTGTGGTGCCAATTAAATCATACCCATCAACTGCTATCTGCGCAGTTAATTCGTCCACCTTATTCCAAATACTCCTCGCATTGAGGCACAGAGCCTTCAGGCTTGTCTTTTTAACACACTTTGCCCCTTTAGAATTTTGCTGTAATGTGGCCCTTTTTGTTTTTTGCCTTGGGTTTCTCTGCCCTCCACATTTACTATTCTCCTTTCTATCTTTTGCTTCTGACTCCATTTTATTTCCCTCTGTCTCCCTGCATAGGTTCCCATCCCCCTGCCATATTAGTTTAACTCCTCCCAAACAGCACTAGCAAACACTCCCCCTAGGGCATTGGTTCCGGTCCTGCCCAGGTGCAGACCGTCCGGTTTGTACTGGTCCCACCTCCCCTAGAACCAGTTCCAATGCCCCAGGAATTTGAATCCCTCCCTTCTGCACCACTGCTCAAGCCACATATTCATCTGAGCTATCCTGCGATTCCTACTCTGACTAGCACATGGCACTGGTAGCAATCCTGAGATTACTACTTTTAAGGTCCTACTTTTTAATTTAACTCCTGGCTCTCTAAGTTCGTCTCGTAGGACCTCATCCCGTTTTTTACCTATATCGTTGGTACCTTTGTGCACCACGACAACTGGCTGTTCACCCTCCCTTTTCAGAATGTCCTACACCCGCTCCGAGACATCCTTGACCCTTGCATCAGGGAGGCAACATACCATCCTGGAGTCTCGGTTGCGGCCGCAGAAATGCCTATCTATTCCTCTTACAGTTGAATCACCTATCACTATCGCTCTCCCACTCTTTTTCCTGCCCTTCTGTGCAGCAGAGCCAGCCACGGTGCCATGAACTTGGCTGCTGCTGCTCTCCCCTGATGAGTCATCTCCCTCAGCAGTACCCAAAGCGGTGTATCTGTTTTGCACAACTCATCCAAAGCCCCTGTGCCTCAGTAGTTAATCACACTGATTGGTACCATAACATTTTCATTCACATAATGCCTTTCCTGTCCTCAGGATGTCCCAAAGCACCACACAGCCAATGACCTACTTCTTGAAGTGCAGTCACTGTTGTTATGTAAGCAAATATGGCAGCTGATTATGACAGCAAAGTCTCAGAAACAGCAGTGAAATGAATAACCGGTTAATCTCTCTCCGTTTTTTTTGGTTGAAGGATAAATGTTGGTCAGGATACCCCGGGAGAACTTCCAGCTCTTCTTTGAATAGTGCCATGGGATCTTTTACATCCATTCCAATGGGTAGACAGGACTTCAGTTTAAGGTCTCATCCAAAAAGCAGTACCTCCAACAATGCAGCACTACCTCAGTACTGCACTGCACTGTCAGCCTAGATTATGCACTCAAATCCATAGAGGGCCTTGAACTCACAACCTCTGGCTCAGAGATAAAAGTGTTACCACTGAGACGAACTGAAACTGTAAGGGCCTGGAAGGTCCCAGTTTCAATCCACTGTCTGCGTTGTTAGCCAATCTCAGCTAGGATTTAGAGGGTAGCACTCCAGTTGATCTTGGTGTACCTGTTCTAGAGAGGGGACAAGTCAGTGAGGTATCTGGTCAGGCTTGATGGGCCGAATGGCCTCCTTCTGTGCCCGTGTCCTAACTCCCACCAAGTCCCACTCACCCATCGCCCCTGTGCTCATTGACCAACATTGGCTCCCGGTTAAGCTTGATTTCAAAATTCTCATCCTTGTTTACAAATCCCTCCATGGCCTCGCCCCTCCCTATCTCTGTAAACGCCTCCAGCCCTACAGCCGCGCCCCCCCCCCACCCCCGAGATGTCTGCGCTCCTCTAATTCTGCCCTTTTGAGCATCCCTGATTATAATTGCTCAACCATTGGTGGCCATGCCTTCTGTTGCCTAGGCCCTAAGCTCTGGAACTCCCTTCCTAAACCCCTCTGCCTCTCTACCTCCTTCATGATGCTCCTTAAAACCTACCTCTTTGAGCCAGCTTTTGGTCACCTGCGCTAATTTCTCCTTACGTGGCTCGGTGTCAATTTTTTTGTCTCATAATGCTCCTGTGAAGCGCCTTGGGATGTTTCCCTACATTAAAGGCACCATATAAATACAAGTTGTTGTTGTTATGACATTCTATGATTCTCCATCCTACTTGTGATTATTATCCCAGCGCTCCCTCTGCTGGAAAGTGCATGTGTGTGTACATATCTGGTCAGGACAGGATCTGGTCCAACTGTGATGCCACCCACAGTCGAATAGACTGTTGACACTCACTCGCCAGGCTCTCACTTGAAGAGTGGCCACTTGGGTGGGGTACCAGAGGGTGACTGAGCCTGAAGACGTGTACAGTTACAAGAGTGAGCGAGCGCAAGAGAGGAAATGGAGGGGGTTGAATTTGCATTATTTATTCGTCTTAAAGCAATATTGTTGGCATGTTACCATTCTGCTTCAAAATCTCAGTTCAGTATGGTCTTGGGGACAGCAGTGGCGCTGTTCCTTTAAACTAACATAAAGTGAAAATCACTAATGTGGATCCAGAGTATTTATCTTGTCCATTCTGTGAGATGAATGTGTGTCCCTAACCATTAATCGGGACAGTCGATGCTTTACACATGCCAGGGTAACTGCGGAGATGCTCTGGATAAACAGATCGATATTCAGCGGGTGAATGCGATGCCGGTTACTGGCGGCCTTGTAATTGCTGAGAGTGCAAGCTGATTAATCTCCTTTATATCCTGTCCCCACAGGTTGCTAGGATACTAGCCGTTTCTAAGGAACTGCAGAAGCAGATGGGAGTGAGCTCGGGGCTGGAGCTCCTCACCCTTCCCCATGGGCACCAGCTCAGGCTCGACTTGCTGGAACGGTGAGAGAAGCAGAGAGTTGTGCGTGATGCAAAACACGTCCTGTGTTCTTGGCTGTGTCGCTGCTCAGTTACTTTGAAACAGCTTCATAAAAGTTCTGGCATCAACTCATAAAATCTCCCTCGACAAGTCGCTATATTTGAGCCAGCTGGCTTGCTCGTATTGAATCAGACGGTAGATCTACTGCCGCACACATTTACACAACTAAGTTTATATTTTATTAATTTTTTTTGAGGGTAAGAAAAGAAAGATTTGCATTTATATAGCGCCTTTCACGACCATTACCAGACATCGCAAAGCGCTTTACAGCCAATGAAGTACTTTTAAAGTGCAGTCACTGTGATTATGTGGGAAACGCGGCAGCCAATTTGTGCACAGCAAGCTCCTACAAACAGCAATGTGATAATGACCAGATAATCTGTTTTTGTTATGTTGATTGAGGGATAAATATTGGCCAGGACACAGGGGATAACTCCCCTGCTCTTCTTTAGAATAGTGCCGTGGGATCTTTAACCTCCACCTGAGAGAGCAGACAGGGCCTCAGTTTAACATGTCACCTCTGACAGTGCAGCACTCCCTCAGCACTGCACTGGAGTGTCAGCCTGGATTCATGTGCTGAAGTCCCTGGAGTGAGACTTGAACCCACAAACCTTCTGACATCAGAGTGTGCTACCCACTGAGCCACGAGATGTAATCATTTTCTTTATCTCCTGATTGCGTTGATCCCTGCTTGGGCACCTCCAAGTGCTCATTCTTCAATCATTAGAAACCCAGCCAGTGAGGGTCAACAGGCTATTCCTCAATGAGGGGCATCACAGGATGGAGTCACCGGGTAGCAATCCGCAGCAGGACCACTTGCTGATTTGTTTTCCTTCTGGGCCATAGCCCGGGAATGTAAAGATCAGTGCTGGCATGCCTATCTGTGCCTTGGTCGATAGCAGCTAACTCAGCACAGGCTGGGGATTGAACCTGGAGCCCTCTGGTGCTGTGTGGCCCAGGAGCACACCAGGCTCATCGGCAGCTCTCGAAGTTTGCAAGAACCTCACTATCTGGGCTTGTGCATGAAGGATGTGAGGTCCTGGTGGGGTGGAAGATCGGTGGGAGATGTCCCCCACCAGGCCAGTGCCTTCAGGAGAGTAGGGGTGTGGGGGACAGTGAAGGAAGGAAAAGCAGGCGTGTCAAGGTGAGTTCCTTTGCTCGGGCCTCTCCCTACAACACAGCTGAGCTGTCACGCTCCCATAGGCTGGAAAGGAAAATGAGTGGGAATCTTCCTGCCCCCCCCCCCCCCCCACCCCTCCGCAGCTTATTGCATACAGACTAGTGAAAAACAGACTTGCATTTATATAGCGCCTTTCACATCCACCGGACATCTCAACGCGCTTTACAGCCAATTATTACTTTTGGAGTGTAGTCACTGTTGTAATGTGGGAATGTCTCAAGAGTGACACAGACACGGAGCAGTGTGCATACCTCCTCAAGTTTCAAATCATATCCTGCACAGGAGTTGTTGGCACATGGATTGGAACTCCCAACTATGGGAGTGTGAATACAAACATACTGAATTCTGCATAGTGAATCACCAACCTTGTGCAAGCTCTTGGGGTGTTTGAAAGCTCTAATGGTGCCCATTCACTACAATTACCTCTGTTATTTTCAATGACTCGATAACCATTCACTGATCTTACCTGCTATCAATTTAAAGATTAATTTGAAAAATGTTGGACACAGTCTCCGGGGGCTGCGAACTCTATTACAGAGTTTAGAGTAGCCCCGGATGGTGCCCTGACCAAACGAGAACCGCTGGGGTAAAATCAGTGAATGGTTGTACCAGATTAGTTTAAAATAACAGATAAACTGAGCGACATTCAGCGATAGAGCTTTCGAACAGCGGGGGTCACGAACTGAATAGAAGCGACCTGCTGAGATCGGCCAATGGGGGAGTCAGAAGAGAGAAAGAATAAAGGAAAAGGAGTGTGATGGATCATTCAACATCCGGAGGCTTAGAACGATGTGATTTTATAAAACCTATGTGGTGACGTTGTTTCCCCTGTAAAGAATGGTCAGCGGGGGGAATCACCTAGAGTTCCGACAGTCATCTACCACAACATACCTCCTGTATGGCTTAGAGACATGAACCATGTACAGTAGACACCTCAAATCGCTGGAGAAATACCACCAACGATGTCTCCGCAAGATCCTGCAAATCCCCTGGGAGGACAGACGCACCAACGTTAGCGTCCTCGATCAGGCCAACATCCCCAGCATCGAAGCACTGACCACACTCGACCAGCTCCGTTGGGGAGGCCACATTGTTCACATGCATGACACAAGACTCCCAAAGCAAGCGCTCTACTCTGAACTCCTACACGGCAAGCGAGCCCCAGGTGGGCAGAGGAAACGTTTCAAGGACACCCTCAAAGCCTCCTTGATTAAGTGCAACATCCCCACCGACACCTGGGAGTCCCTGGCCAAAGACCTCCCTAAGTGGAGGAAGAGCATCCGAGAGGGCGCTGAACACCTCGAGTCTCGTCGCCGAGAGCATGCAGAAAACAAGCGCAGGTAGCGGAAGGAGCGTGTGGCAAACCAGACTCCCCACCCACCCTTTCCTTCAACCACTGTCTGCCCCACCTGTGACAGAGACTGTAATTCCCATATTGGACTATTCAATCACCTGAGAACTCACTTTTGGAGTGGAAGCAAGTCTTCCTCGATTTCGAGGGACTGCCTATGATGATGATGACAGCAGAAACAATAAAACAGAGAGTGTTCTGGAAGATCACCTCAGAGTAATGTTATTTACTGAAATAATTTAACTGGGATTCAGAGTGGAGTGAAACATTTGGGGTCTTGAAGAAGTCCTGCTCTTCTACTCCGAAAGGTCAGCGACCTGAAACATTAACTCTGTCTCTCTCCACAGACGCTGCCTGATCTGCTGAGTGTTCCCAGCATTTCCTGTTTTTAACCTCGGGGTCTCTTTGCTCTTTTGGCAGCTTTAATACCATGTCGATCATGATGGCGGTGGATATTCTGGGCTGCACTGGCAGCACCGAGGAGCGGGCAGCTCTCCTACACAAAACTATACAACTGGCTGCTGAGCTGAAGAGCAACATGGGAAATATGTTTGGCTTCGCCGCTGTGATGAAAGCATTGGAGATGCCTCAGGTAAGTGCTGGAGACTGTGAGACAGATCTGTTCAGGGTTTCTTACTCTTGTGTTTGTCACTGGCCCCTCCTCATCACCTTATAGGCAGTCCCTCGGAATCAAGGAAGACTTGCTTCCACTCCTAAAGCGATTCCTTTGGTGGCTGAACAGTCCAATGCGAGAGCCGCAGACCCTGTCACAGGTGGGAAGGTGGGTGTGGGACTGATTTGCCGCACGCTCCTTCCGCTGCCTGCGCCTGACCTCTTCACGCTCGCGGCGTTGAGATGCGAAGAGCTCAACGCCCTGTCGGATGCACTTTTCCACCTAGGACGGTTTTCGGTCAGGGACTCCCAGGTGTCAGTGGTGATGTCGCACTTTACCAGGGAGGCTTTGAGGGTGTCCTTGTAATGTTTCCGCTGCCCACCTTTGGCTCATTTGCCGTGAAGGAGCTTCGCATAGAGCAATTGCTTAGGGAGCCTCGTGTCTGGCATGCGAACTGTGTGGCCTGCCCAGCGAAGCTGATCGAGTGTGGTCAGTGCTTCAATGCTGGGGATATTAGCCTGGGGGAGGACACTGATGTTGGCGCGTCTGTCCTCCCAGGGGATTTGCAGGATCTTGCAGAGACATCATACCCTTGTGTTTGTCACTGGCCCCTAGTGTGTCGTAAACCACCTTTAGCCAAAGGCTGGGTGGCATGTCTGCTCCCAGGCCTCTCCCAATCCTGCTCTCACCAGCTAGGTGAGCCAGTGTGGCCTGTTGAACCCTTCAGTCTGACATCCCCACCCCGCCCCATTCCCGCATTGTGTAGAGGCCTCTGTTCACTGCTTCCTCACAGAGGCGGAGGTTAAAAGCGCAACAGAAGGGGGTGGGAGGGGAGTTCAGATCTGTTTCTGTCCAGGGTGTGTGACACTGGCCTCAAGTGTTTCAACACCATCCATTATCGTTGGCAAAGCTTTGGCATCTTCTGTTGCCGAGGTCCTAAACGCTGGAATTCCCTGCCTAAACCTCTCTGCCTCTCTTTCCTCCTTTAAGGCGCTCCTTAAAACCGACCTCTTTGACCAAGCTTTTGGTCACCTGCCCTCATTTCTCCTTATGTGGCTCGGTGTGAAATTGTTTGTCTCATAACACTCCTGTGAAGCGCCTTGGGAAGTTTCACTACGTTAAAGGCACTATATAAATACAAGTTGTTGTTGTTGGTTTCTTCTGACTTCCAAGTCACGTCCAAAACTACCTCGGCACCGTGAAAACGGTCCTGATTGCGTTGGTCGTACACGGCACGGTCATACTGAAACTATCCGCACGGCTAAATGTCAATGGTTGCCCTCAAGTATTTTATGGCTGGTGCACACTCCAACTGCAGGCTTTTAGATGTCCCATTAAATATCTTCACCCATCAGTGCTGGTCCTGCATTGATCCGAACTCAATTAACTGGAAATCTGAGAGACGTCCAGTAAATGTGTCTTGCTGCAGCTCCTCGTTATTTATGAGATGGCTGTTGTTCCAAAAATTAAGCACTTTTTTTGTTGTCTATGTTAGATGATGTCATTGGCTTCTTGCTTGCTGGTCATGGTACACACAGGGTTAACATTAAGATTTTTTTTTAGTTAAATAAAATAACAGTTTTTGTTTTGTTGCACACCAAACCTGGAGTCAGACGACTGTCTGATTATAGAGATCAGACAGGGGGCTTATGTATGTGAATTGGAACTCTGTATTTACTTGCTTGATCCATTGTGGTCACAATGTGGTTACTGATAGACTTCAGTTCGATTGCTCTAGGTGGGACGGGATCATTTGTTCCCGGTGCGGGTCAAGCAATTCAATTCAAACACAAGTATCCCATGGACCATTTTATAGGACTAGTTAACGTCCAGTGGCATGGCTCACAATGAGTCTGATCCATTATGTGACGACAAATAGTGGTGTTTTTGGAAACAACATCAGGGTTGCTGATTGACAGCCACTGAGTAAGTCCAATTCCATTTCCAATAAACAGCATTCTGAGATTTTTCCTGCTCAAAGGATAAAATTTCTCAATTTTGTCTGCTATTCTGTGAAAACTGAAAATGAGTGGCCTTTAGATCCATAGAATGGGCTAGAATTCCCCAAAAATCTGCCAGCACTGAATTGCCGCCCAAAATACCGCTAAGATTTTTAAATGACCGCTGGCGAAAAATTCCACAAAAAAAGGAAAAAATTCCGCCCGGCGGAAAAAAAATGGATCTTACATCCCGATTCTCGGCGGAAAACGCAATCTTGGGCCGATTGGGCAGTTCTTAAACAAAATGGGTGGTAATTGCAAAAATTTAGACCAAGGCTGCGGGTTGGGCCTATGGAGAGGGGAAAACACAAAAAATATTTTTTCCAAAAAACATAAAATAAAATATGAGAAAAGGACCCTTTTCAACTTAATCGCCATAAAAGAATTTAAAAATAATGATTAAAAACTCATTGACTTACCTTTTTTGTGCCAGGCTACTTACCGACCAGCTCCCATTGCTTCTCGTGGGAAGTTTTTTTTTCTACTTACCTACAGGTCACCGCTGAGCCAAAAATCGGGCGATAGCGGTCCATGGACGCTGCACGCCAGCAGACCGCTCCCCAGCGATATTTCGCAACCGTCGGCGGAACTCTTTGTGGAAATTTTCATCGGCCCGGTTTTCGCCCAAAAGCAACCAATCCCGACTGAGAAACCGGGCGGAGATGCCGTGCAAGTTCTAGCCCATAGAATCATAGAATCTTACAGCATGGAGGGAGGCAGTTCGGCCCATCGTGCCTGTGCCAGCCCATTGCAAGAGCTGCCCACTTTAGTCCCACACCCAGACTTTTTCCCACAACCCTGAAAATGCGACCTCTTCAAGTACACATCCAATTGCCTTTTGAAAGTTCCTATGGAATCTGATTCCACCACCCTTTCAGGTTGTGCGTTTACCTCTAGACACGACTATTCCAACGCACTCCTGGCTGGCCTCCCACATTCTACCCTCCGTAAACCTGAGGTGATCCAAAACTCGGCCGCCCATGTCCTAACTCGCACCAAGTCCCGCTTACCCATCAACCCCTGTGCTTGCCGACCGGTTAAGCAATGCCTCAATTTCAAAATTATCATCCTTGTTTACAAATCCTTCCATGGCCTCGCCCCTCCCTATCTCTGTAATCTCCTCCGGCCCCACAACCCCTCCCTTCTTCCCCCCCCCCCCCACCCCGGGATGTCTGCGCTCCTCAAATTCTGCCCTCATGAGCAGCGCTGATTGTCATCGCTCAACCATTGGTGGCCGTGCCTTCAGCTGCCTGGGCCCCAAGCTCTGGAACTCCCTCCCTAACCCTCTCCGCCTCTCTACCTCTCTTTCCTCCTTCAAGACACTCCTAAAACCTACCACTTTGACCAAGCTTTTGGTCATCTGCCGTAATTTCTTCTTATGTGACTCAGTGTCAAATTTATTTGTTTTGTCTTATAACGCTCCTAACCTTGGGACGTTTTACTACAACAAGTTGTTTTTGCATTTCAGATCTGAACAACTCTGTGTGTGAAGAGATTTCTCCTCATTTCTCCTTTAGTTCTTTTGATAATTATTTTTAATCTGTGACCTTTGGTTATTGACCCAGTTGCCAGAGGAAACTGTTTCTCACTACCTGCTCTAACAAAACCCCATATATTTTTGAATACCTCTTTTAGGTCTCCCTGTAACCTTCTCAGCTCGAAGGAAAACAATCCCAGCGTCTCCAATTGCTCCACATGACTGAACTCCCTCATCCCTGGTATTATCCTGGTAAACCTTCTCTGTACCCTCTCCTGGGCCTCGACATCCTTCCTAAAGTGTGTTCCCCAGAATTATAGACACTACTCCAGCTGATTTGTAAAGGTTTAACATGATTTCCTTGTTTCTGTATTCACTGCCCCTGTTTACAAAGCCAAATAAAAAAGACTGACTTGCATTTATATAGCACCTTTCACAACCTCAGGTCATTTCAAAGCGCTTTAGAGCCAATGAAATACTTTTGACATGTAGTCACTGTTGTAATGTAGGAGACATGGCAGCCAATTTGCACACAGAAAGCTCCCACAAACAGCAATGTGATAATCTGCTTTTTGTGATGTTGGTTGACGGATAAATATTGGCTAAGACTGTATCCCATACGCTTTCTTAACCGCCTTATCAACTTGCCCTGCCACCTTCAAGGAGTTGTGAATATGCATCCCCAGGTCGCTCTGCTCTTGCACTCCCCTCAAAATAGTACCGTTTATATTATACTGCCTCTCCATGTTGTATCTCCCAAAGTGCATCACTTCCCGCTTATCTGCATTAAATTGCATCTGCCATGTGTCTGCCCATGTCACCAGTCTATCCATGACCTCCTGAAGTCTGCTATTATCCTGTTCACTATTTACTACGTTGCCAAGTTTTGTATCATCCACAAACTTCGAAATTGTACTCCCTATACCCAAGTCCAAGTCACTTATATATAACAAAAAAAAAAGCAATAGTCCTAATACTGAGGTACCCCACTGCATACTTGCCTCTAGTCAGAAAAACATCCATTCACCGTTACTCTGCCTCCTTTCCCGTAGTCAACCTTGCACTCAAGTTACCATGGTCCTGTTAATACCATGTGCTTCTATTTTCCGAATAAGCCTGTTATGGGGAACTTTATCAGATGCCTTTTGAAAGTCTATAGTCAACTGCATGACCCTCATCAAAGAACTCAATCTGGGGAAAAAGAAAAATAAGTAGCCGGTATTAAATTTCCCCCTCCCTGACACAAGAGCAGTTATAAAGGTGAATATTGCAGTTTGACTGCAAATTGCCCATCAGATTATTCATTTTATAGCTGTGTAGCTTTGTCTCCTCCCAGTTACTACTTTTAATTACCTCGCGTTTTCTCTGTGTTGTAGATTTCAAGGCTCGAGCAGACCTGGATGACTCTTCGACAGCGACACACGGAGGGAGCGATTCTCTACGAGAAGAAACTGAAGCCCTTCATGAAAAACATGAATGAAGGAAGAGGTAATTGACCAGTTATTCACAGATTTTTTTACAATTTTTACTCCTATATTGGGGAAAAGGGGAACAAATATTTTGGTCAGACAACCTTTCTGATGCCTTTCTATGGTGGTGAGTTGGCCTCTCTCCACTTGTGGGACAAAATGCCCAAACGCTATTTTGTGCCTCACCCGATGACCCTGGGCTGAGATTAGGAACATGTGTGGACTGGAATGGATACAGAACTAATATCTACTGACTCTGAAATTTCATAACTGAAAGAATGTACCTTAACACAAACAAGAGAGTATCACAGGAAGATACTTGAAACAAATTCCTTCACAAATGAGCCACATAGATAATCAACTGGGTAAGGGCTTGGAGGTATAGGGATAGGTATAGACTAAGAGGATTAAATACTCCATAGGACACCGTAGTTCCTCTGCTCCTGAGGAATGTGGGGAGACAGAAGGCCAGGATGGAATATTTTGAAGTTTTACATCAATACTTTTGGAGATCAGTGAGTAGTTAGGCAGCACCTTCCCTCAGAAAATGAACTGAGTGGGGTAGAGGCTCCAATTGGGCAGATGGTCTGTGGAAGGATCAGGATTGATGGTCTTTCTTTGCTTCACGTTCTTATCCCTTCTACTATTTCACTTTTTGTTAAACTCTCTACCTTTCAGAGGTATCCCCGCTGACCAACACCACCTTTCCACATGTGGTTCCTCTCATCACTCTGCTTGAACGTAACATGGTGACCACTGACAATATCGAGTCGTGGGAGATCAGCGACAGTGGTGTAGAGGTGGTTATGTCGCATCTGGAGGCCGCAAGGACGATTGCACATCATGGAGGACTGTACAGAACAAACGCTGAACTGAAACTACAAGGTAAATAGAGGGAGCCCTTCTCTCGCTCTCTTTTTTTTCCCCCTACATTTTACCCGATTCAGCACTTTTATTTTTAATGTCTTTCAATAATTTCCTCCCTCCCCAATTGCTTCCTCTTCTTTCTGAAGGTAGTGAGTCATGCCAGGATGCAGTTTCATGGGTGCGGGCCATTACCCCTCTCCCCCTCCCGACACCCCCCACTCACCACCCCGTACCAAACTCATTTTCCATGTGTGAGTTTTGACAATGACTTTGGCTGCTTGATCACCGCACCACAGCAGCCCAGCCCAATCCTGTCATTTTACAGCAAGGGCCACTGGCAGGAACCTGAGCTGAATTTGGTTTCCCGTCCTTAACCCAGCGATACTCGAGCCGATGTTAGTGCACCCGCCATCAGCCTGGTTGAGGTCAGCTGGCATGGCACAGACGAGGGATTGAAGCCGAGATCCTCCTGATCTGTATGGTTCAGTATCACACTGGACAGTGCATCGCTTCTCGGCCTTTTGGCTAAGATCAAGTGTAGTATCTGTTCTTATCAGTTTAATATCCCCTATGGGGACATGATATTGAATTGATTTTTGGACAGGGAGCTGGATCAGGGGCTTGCCCCGTCCACTCCATGCACCGACCTGGTATTGCAATATTTCCAGGAACGGTGCAACTTCGCCTCTCGGCCTTTTGGCCTAAGATCAAACACATTGGCGCAAAGTGATCTTTGGCGTTAGAGTTGATCTGGAACGAAATTGGATTAAAAAAAAATAATAATTTTTTAAAAAAGTGCACTCACCAACTCAGCCATATTTTCAAAGACTGAATTTTAAAGGTGTGTACATTGGGCTTTCCACCAATAAGTTCTTAAGGACATTCTTGCTATTGAGGGAGTGCAGTGAAGGTTCACTCGTCTGATTCCCGGGATGGCAGGACTGACATATGTGGAAAGACTGGATCAACTAGGCTTATATTCACTGGAATTTAGAAGAATGAGAGGGGATCTCAAAGAAACATAACATTCTGACGGGATTGGATAGATTAGATGCAGGAAGAGTGTTCCCGATGTTGGGGAAGTCCAGAACCAGGGGTCACAGTCTAAGGATAAGGGGTAAGCCATTTAGGACCTAGATGAGGAGAAACTTCTTCACTCAGAGAATTGTGAACCTGTGGAATTCTCTACCACAGAAAGTTGTTGAGGCCAGTTCGTTAGATATATTCAAAAAGGAGTTAGATGTGGCCCTTATGGCTAAAGGGATCAAGCGGTATGGAGAGAAAGCAGGAGTGGAGTACTGAAGTTGCATGATCAGTCATGATCATATTGAATGGTGGTGCAGGCTCGAAGGGCCGAATGGCCTACTCCTGCACCTATTTTCTATGTTTCTATGAAAAGTGGAAAGACAGGCTACCATGGACTAGGAGGATGTGAGTAGCCTCTTCTGAGTATTCTTCATGTGCTGTATTTGTGCACTCAGTTGATATGGCAGGAGGGGATACACTGAGTAGGTAGCAGTTACCTTGTCACGGATAAGGAAGCAAACCTGCCCATCCCTTTTATCAGCTGGTTACAAAGCAGAATTGGCTTGAGGCCCAGGAGAAAGTTGCTTGTCTGCTGTCTGGTTTGGGGAATAGTGCAAGCAGTAGGGCGACTTGAAAGTAAGAGAATGTGTGTGTTGTTATTATTCTGTAAGTGCTATTAGTACATTTCTCCTCTGGGATAAAGATTTGGATTTGATCCAGACTGACGCGTTGACTGCTGGCAGTGAGGTTCATTGTTTTTGGTGGACACAAGTCCACAGCACAGAGAGTGCATGTCATTTAGAACAATATTGCCACTATTATCAATCTGACTCAGAGAGGCGACATGGGTGGCTGATATAGGAAATAGAAGTATCACACCGGGTTGGCAGGGTGTGTTATGTTGAGGTTGGTGCAGAGCCACATGGTTGGGGCAGTGTAGAGGGAGCTTTACGCTGCATCTCATAGAATCAAAGCATGTTACAGCACAGAAGGAGGCCATTGGACCCATAGTGCCAGCTATGTAATTAGTCCCACTCCACTGCTCTTTCCACTTAGCCCTGCAAATAAAGTACATATCCAATTTCATTTTGGAAGCTATTATTGAATCTGCTTCCACCATCCTTTCAGGCAGTGCATTCCAGATCATAACAATTCACTTCTCCTCATTTATGGCCTACGATAGCTGGGCTGATTGAGCAGAGCTCACAATGGGACCAAAAAGGAGGAATATCTTATAGTCTCCTGGGGCAGTTCATGCTGGCAGTTTATGCCCCAGATGTTTGTGGCAATCCTCACTTTGCTGAGCACAAAACTTTTTATTTCGAAGAAAGTTCGGAGATGTGATAGTTTATTCATTTTCCTCCCAAGGATTTCAGGAAAACGATCAAGTTCTTGAAGTCTTCAAGACGGAGTTCCAGATGCGGTTGCTGTGGGGGAGCCGAGGCGCAGAAGGCAACCAAGCTGAGCGATATGAAAAATTTGACAAGGTCCTAAGCGCACTCTCAAACAAGCTGGAGCCTCCAATCCGTCACAGTGAATTGTAGCTTGGAGGGGGGAAAATTCATCTACAAAGGTTTTAAAAAGTGCTACAAGTTAGGTTAAAGGGTACAATCACTGAACAGGAACTTCCTAGCCTTGTATTATTTTTCCTTTTGTTTAAACGTAATGCTTAAAAAAAATCCCCAACTGTTTGATTAACAGAGCACGACTAGTGCTAAAAGAGGGCATGTGCACAGCGTCACCAAGAAACAGGAAGAGATGGCATTGGAAGGTGGGGATTTCAAATAGCGCTGAACTGTTTTTTGACCAACCAGACTATAAGTATCTCTGACTCAGTCTTCTCATTCTTGAGCATAGGGAGTTTTTTTTTAAATGCCATGTGCCAGCTGACAAAGTCATCACCCACTTCATACTGAGCTGTACAGATCAGGAAGGTCACTGGTCTGTGTCAAGTAAGCCCACCTCAGCCAGGTGAGCATCGAGGTGCATCAAATGGCATCAGCGATCCTTATTTTGGGCTGGGGGAGAAAAATCAGCCGCGATGGTTATCCAGTGGCTCTTGCTGGAAAGTGGATCTGCAGACAAGATTGGGCTGGGCTAGGATGTCCTCAACAGTCCAAGAGTCTGCCGTACTCGCTGTCTATACTTGTACATGAAGGACGGTAATGTGGGCGAGGTCCTGGGAGTCTGCCGTCACACCTCTGGATCCATGCCCCAGCAAGAATCAGCACCTTGAGAAGAGGAGGGACGAAAATTGAGGGTAGGGGCGGAATAAACGCTCCTGCCAGTAACAATAATGAAAAAATGATCCCTAAGACTTTCAGAAGATGACCGAGCTCAGGGTGATTTGCACTTTCTCCAAAAAGGAACAAACCAAAAATACTACTACTGTACAACACGGTGCATGTATCTAGCACCTTTACCGACGCATGTAAAAATGGGAAATTTCACAGAAAAATCAGAGATATCGGAATGCTGAGTCATCGAGGTCTGAGGGGATGTCTCAAAAATTAAAGAAACCATTAAAAAAAACAATGGCGGGCTAATAATCCTCCTGAGTGGGACAAAGGGGGAATTTAGTGAGTTGCTGTTTGGATTGTTACCCTTGAAGTGACGATGTCTGACTGTCTCATTGTAAAGTTATTGTACAGTAAAGTTTTATTTCCACGCTCTAAGATAACTTGGGAGTAAAGCAGCATGTTTCGAGAGCCACTCAGTACCCAGTGTAAATACATCCCCACTACTGTATCGGTGGGCGGGCTGATCCCCCATTGGTCAACATGCCTTGTGTGGCTGGTTGACCAAGAAGTAGCATCAATAATGCCATGTGCAGATGCCAGCCTAGATGAGGTGGATAATGTGCGAGAGGATCTTACTTTGGAGATAGGGAACACTGGTAGAGAGCATCATTACTGACTGCGCAATGAGGGAGCCCAGGTCAATGCAGGAAATATATCCAGGGTAAGTGAGCAGTACCCGAGTAACTGGTTAGGAACCAGTCAAAAGTTCGGCTCCCGATCACAATCCAGTGACCTCCCCCTCCCCACCACGAGGTGAGGCTGGAATTGGATGTAGGTGTGATGCTCTCCATGTCCGATAGCCCGCTGACCCTCTCTATCTGGGTTCACTTGGGTGAAGGTACCACAAAGTAAGTGGAGGCTCGGGAATTGTACTCCAGCAAGAGTCAGCACCTTCAGGGGGAAATCGAGTGATTGTACTTTGATTCGCTTTATACCAGGAAAGTAACCTTTCCCTCAGTCTCTGTCGCACTCCTGCACATCAAACTGTGTCTCATTTGAAGGAACAATGAAATCACTTGCAATAAATGTTGCCGTTTGGCTAGGACTCATACTTTTGTAGCCAATTTTCTGTGGATTTTAGTGGATACAAATACACAAGGAAGCATGCGGTATATCTTAAAGCTAAAGTCGATGAGCTGTGTGTAGATCCCAAGTACTGGTCTTCACTACTATTCACACATATTCCCAGGGGTTACTTCAATCTGGGTTTTTGGAGGGGACGGTCTGATTTGGTTTTTCTGAGATAACTGCTGTCGAAACGACAGCACTTTCCAATTCACACACACCAAAACCCAAATAAAATGCACTCCGCCTGGGCGCATATCATGTGAAATGGCACAGTGTCATGTGACTGAAAGAGCACGGGTACAATAATGTAATTGAACTGAATTACACCATTAAAGAACAGGCCTTCAACACCAATCCTGCAATGCCCAGTTCAGGAGTGTACTTCCTGTGCAGTCAGGGTCCCGATGATGGGGCAGGCCGGCCTTTTAACTCGTTCTGTGTTTGGACCCACAAAACCATTCAGTGTTTTCTCCTGCTTTGCAACTATGGCACACTGTAAATACAGAGAGATGTATATATGAATTCTATGTTCTTGCATTCAAAAAAACAAAGTCCTGTTTGTTGTAGATTATAATCCTGAATGTTGATGAATGTATCAATTTGTATTAATAGACATGTCTAAGGGGAAACAAGTGATTTTGCGTGGTTTCTGGATTTCATTGGTGCAAACAAGCCAATTTTTAAAAAAATGTACAAGAGCATTAAAAGTTGAAAAAAAAGAAACATCACAATAAACACTGAAATATGAGGAGGAAATGAGGGTTTTACAGTTTGGATGTGTAAATTATACAGATTTTGAAAACAGTGGTTAAAGCTCTGACAATTACCCAGTGGGTTAACTATACTATCTGGTTCGGGGTGGACCATACGGATCACAAGGTCTCCCTTCCAGTTTGAGCCCTGGTCTGTGGTGAGTTATCTGATCTCAGACCACTGACTAGCCTGGGAATAATTCCCGCTTAAACTGACACATAGAAACATAGAAAATAGGCGCAGGAGTAGGCCATTCGGCCCTTCGAGCCTGCACCACCATTCAATAAGATTCAGGCTGATCATTCATCTCAGTACCCCTTTCCTGCTTTTTCTCCACACATTTAAAATGGTCAATTGGGGCAGGGTACTAAAGGGACCCCTATCCCGGCCCGAGGCACTGCCTTCAGGAGAGAAAAAGATATTTAAAAACACAGGCTGTAATAGTGGTAAGAACACATATATCTCTACAACAGTTAAGATCATGTGACAATGTAATCGAACACACTCCCCCTTTAAATACATCTGCTGTCACCTTGGAGCACTGCTACAGCCTTTATTAACCTTCCAGCATAAACTGCCCCATAGAAGCTATGGAACTGCCCTTAACACATCTCTCTTTCTTGGAGTTAACTGGCAGAGCATCAAACACTTGGCAGGCTGATCCCTCTGGTTATAGCATTCCAAAGGCTAATAACTGACACGTAAAGCAGTAACCTTTAATCTGCTGACAGTATTTGAGGGAGAGGGTTGGGGTGTGTGGGGACATTCACTTTACCGGCTGTCTGCAGACACTTCTAAATTTATCCATTTGTGTTGATCAAAGTGATGGATGTTAATGCAGTTTCCACCCTGGGATTCCAGCATCAGCATCGAGTGCTCCCAGGTCACAGACAGCACAGGTCAGCTGCAGAGTGACAATCAACTTTATTCTGCTCCAACAATGCTTTAACCCCCCAACCTCCAGTCGCACCCCCCCCCCCCCGACTACCCCTCCTGTGGCCACTCTGCCTGAGAGTGACAATTGTTGTGCTAATTGGAGGAGTTGTGTGCAGTGGCATGCAGACACAAGAATGGAGGAAACTAGAAAAGAAATGAAGGTTTCACACTGCACTTCGAGAGTCTTGGATTAAAACCAACATCAAAGTAAAATGAATCTGTGAAAGAGCCTTCAGATAGCTACAGGTCAGGCAGCTCATGCAAAGATTTACATCAGACATTCATAGCCTTCCAGAAGTTGAATATACAATATTAACTAGACAGTGTACAAATTACGGGGCCAAAACACACAGAAGCCTGGTTTCAAAGCCTGACTGACAGCTTTCGGAGGGGGAGTGGGAGAGCTGGAATGTGCCACATATGGTTTCAATGTGCTTCCAAACCAAAGACACAGAACTTAAAATACTTCAACACTGACATCATTGCTGACTGAATTAAATCAAATAAACAGATTGCTCCCCCGAGTGCTGGTGAGAATGTGCTAAAGCAGGACCCAGTGTCAGCTATTCCGGTGTTGTACACATCTCCAAACCCATGTCAATACAAACACTGATTATGGATCCTCCTCCATCCCCTTCTTTCAGTAAATGGTGACTAGAACTGAGACGATGGCTGCATGGACACCGGCCACAGTCAGATTCCTCACCCACACGGCCACGTTTGATTTGTGAGCCCAGACAGTGTTGGTAGGTTGGTCAACAGGGGATGGCGGAGGCATCACAACATGGTCCAAGCCTGAGCCTGCCCTCAGCCGGCAGAGGCACAGGCATATCATGAACCAGATCATTCGAATGCGTGGGATGCTTAGTTGAACCCCCCAACAGCTTAGAGATGCGGAGACCAACGACTCTGTCATGGTCTTTTTTTTAAACAGTACAGGGTCGAAATTCCCCTTATAACGTCGCCCCTTAGCACCGGTGCTGGGTGGCTAATGGGCAGTAAAGGCCTAGCATCAGTGTTAAGCGACGTCCACGGCTCGACAGAATTCAGTCGGCTCTTTGGTAGAGGTGCCACGAGGTAGCGCTGCGCCGTCTAACGCCCCCCACGTGGTGACATCATCCAGCGTGCAACATCTCCTTGCCGCCGCTCCCGCGATATTTGGTTTGTGCGGACGCCTAACGGCAAGGCGTCCTTACTGCGGGAAAAGTGGAGGGAACATCCTGGTGCTCGAGCATATTCGCCCAGAGATCAAGGTCAGTTTTTTTCCTTTATCTATTTCATCTTCTTTTCATTAATTGTAACAGTGGGGAAGTTTGTGTGTCGGTCGGAGAAGTTTGAGTTTTATTTTCTTCCCTTTTATTTCGGTTTTCCAGCCAGCATGGCGGTAAAATCAGCACTCAGACGGTGACACCGCCTCCAAAAGGGCAGCACCGAATTTCGACTCCAAATTTTCTCCAGCTCAGAATCACCGGCCAGTCCCATAAACTGACCCTGTGTCCTCTACAATCTTAAGCACATCTTAACTTACCCAATATCTTAGTAAATGATGGGCAGAGCCACAACATGGAACAATGAGCCCTTACTCTACACAACATGGAACAATGAGCCCTTACTCTACACATTGGTTACTGGAATATATCAAGTGCCACTAAGTGCTTATTCTCTCTTCCTAAACTCTCACCAAACTGAGACACTGGGTCTGACCACCAGTGGGTCTATTCACACGAGAGCAGTGAGTGAAAAATAAAGAGCATAAAACAGTGAAGCATTCATTTCTATATTCGGCTAGAGATATAAAATAATGAAGCTGCCACTCATATTCTCTCTAAATCAAAAAGGGCCACATTACGGCAAAATTCTAAAGGGACAAAGTGTGTTAAAAAGACAAGCCTGAAGGCTCTGTGCCTCAATGCACGGAGTATTCGGAATAAGGTGGACGAATTAACTGTGCAGGCAGCTATTAACGAATATGATATAATTGGGATTATGGAGACATGGCTCCAGGGTGACCAAGGCTGGGAACTCAACATCCAGGAGTATTCAACATTCAGGAAGGATAGACAGAAAGGAAAAGGAGGTGGGGTAGCGTTGCTGGTTAAAGAGGAAATTAATGCAATAGTAAGGAGGGACATTAGCCTGGATGATGTTGAATCGGTATGGATGGAGTTGCAGAATTCCAAAGGGCAGAAAACGCTAGTGGGAGTTGTGTACAGACCACCAAACAGTAGTAGTGAGGTTGGGGACAGCATCAAACAAGAAATTAGGGATGCGTGCGATAAAGGTACAGCAGTTTTCATGGGCGACTTTAATCTACATATAGATTGGGCTAATCTAACTGGTAGCACTATGGTGGAGGAGGATTTCCTGGAGTGTATTAGGGATGGTTATCTAGACCAAAAGATCGAGTAACCAACTCGCCATCCTAGGCTGGGTGATGTGTAATGAGAAAGGATTAATTAGCAATTTTGTTGTGCAATGCCCCTTGGAGAAGAGTGACCATAATATGGTAGAATTCTTTATTAAGGTGGAGAGTGACACAGTTAATTTAGAGACTAGGGTCCTGAACTTAAGGAAAGGTAACTTCGATGGTATGAGACATGAATTGGCTAGAATAGACTGGCGAATGATACTTAAAGGGTTGACGGTGGATAGGCAATAGCAAACATTTAAAGATCACATGGATGAACTTCAACAATTGTACATCCCTGTCTGGAGTAAAAATAAAATGGGGAAGGTGGCTCAACTGTGGTTAACAAGGGAAATTAGGGATAGTGTTAAATCCAAGGAAGAGGCATATAAATTGGCCAGAAAAAGCAGCAAACCTGAGGACTGGGAGAAATTTAGAATTCAGCAGAGGAGGACAAAGGGTTTAATTAGGAGGGGGAAAATAGAGTATGAAAGGAAAGCTTGCCGGGAACATAAAAACTGACTGAAAAAGCTTCTATAGATATGTGAAGAGAAAAAGATTAGTGAAGACAAACGTAGGTCCCTTGCAGTCAGAATCAGGTGAATTTATAATAGGAAACAAAGAAATGGCAGACCAATTGAACAAATACTTTGGTTCTGTCTTCACGAAAGAAGACACAAATAACCTTCCGGAAATACTAGGGGACCGAGGGTCTAGCGAGAAGGAGGAACTGAAGGACATCCTTATTAGTCAGGAAATTGTGTTAGGGAAATTGATGGGATTGATGGCCGATAAATCCCCAGAGCCTGATAGTCTGCATCCCAGAGTACTTAAGGAAGTGGCCTTAGAAATAGTGGATGCATTGGTGATCATTTTCCAACAGTTTATCGACTCTGGATCAGTTCCTATTGACTGGAGGGTAGCTAATGTAACACCACTTTTTAAAAAAGGAGGGAGAGAGAAAACGGGGAATTATAGACTGGTTAGTCTGACATCAGTCGTGGGGAAAATGTTGGAATCAATTATTAAGGATGAAATAGCAGCGCATTTGGAAAGCAGTGACAGGATCGGTCCAAGTCAGCATGGATTTATGAAAGGGAAATCATGCTTGACAAATCTTCTAGAATTTTTTGAGGATGTAACTAGTAGAGTGGACAAGGGAGAACCAGTGGATGTGGTGTATTTGGACTTTCAAAAGGCTTTTGACAAGGTCCCACACAAGAGATTGGTGTGCAAAATTAAAGCACATGGTATTGGGGGTAATGTATTGACATGGATAGAGAACTGGTTGACAGACAGGAAGCAGAGAGTCGGGATAAACGGATCCTTTTCAAAATGGCAGGCAGTGACTAGTGCTGGGACCCCAGCTATTTACAATATACATCAATAATTTAGATGAAGGAGTTGAGTGTAATATCTCTAAGTTTGCAGATGACACTAAGCTGGGTGGCGGTGGGAGCTGTGAGAAGGATGCTAAGAGGTTGCAAAGTGACTTGGACAGGTTGGGTGAGTGGGAAAATGCATGGTAGATGCAATATAATGTGGATAAATATGAGGTTATCCACTTTGGTGCCCCCTCCGCTTTGGGGCTATGTTGATGTCAATGATGGATCGGATTAGGTGGTGGTCGGTCCAGCAGTCAGCTCCTGTCATGGCGTGGGTAATGTGCACATCCTTGCGATCCCTGGCTCAGACGATGACATAGTCGAGCAGGTGCCAGTGTTTGGAGCGAGGGTGTTGCCACGATGCCTTGTATTTGTCCCTCTGGCAGAACAAGGTGTTGGTGATGACAAACTTTTGACAAACCACTGTGGTGTCCTTAGGCTCACATGGATTGTGAAGCTGTTTCTGCAGCCTTTTCAATCTCTGAGCTGATGACTTTTCTGAGATGCTGAGAGGCTGGTTCCCCTGGCTGGAGCATCTCGGACTAGAGGTTATTTTCTCAGGTTAAGGGGTCGGCCATTTAAGACTGAGATGAGGGGAAATTTCTTCACTCAGAGGGTGGTGAATCTTTGGAATTCTCTATCACAGAGGGCTGTGGATACTCAGTCGTTCAAGACTGAGATCGATAGATTTTTGGACACTAAGGGAATCAAGGGATATGGGGATACTGCGGTAAAGTGGAGTCGATGTTGGAGATCAGCCATGATCTTACTGCATGGTGGAGCAGGCTCGGGGGGCAGGACTCCTGCTCTTATCTCTTATGTTCTGCATGTTGGTGGGATTTTAACCCCTTCTAATTGGTTATCCAGTTCTGAATAATGATCCGACTACAAAGGCAAATCATTTTTCTTTTTCTTTACAATTTTTGCCCATCCATGCTGGGATCCCACAGTAGCTGACAGGCCCCCGGGACCTGTGACTCGACTGTGAGCATCGGCAGGCTAGATGCCCTGGGCGGGGGGCGGGGGACGGGGGATGGTTGGTATCACAGACTGTCCGCACATGTACACTTTCCAGCAGCCACTCAACGGTAGTCAGGAGTGGGGACCCTGGCTGATCCTTTCCTCTTCCTAACATTGGGACACTGAGGCCGATCGCAGCATACCTACCACTGCTCTCCACACAGATCTAGGATTGAACCTAGGATCTTCCTGAATTGATTGCCTCAGTACCATAACCGGGCCACAGAGCATACATGGTTGGTTTTGGAAATTCCACACTGTAATCTGTGCATGTTGGCATCTAGCTTTTTTGTTATTTACAATACGTAATCATTTTAATTAACAAAATGGAAAGAATGGTTTTGTTCTCTGAATCAGACTTTGCACAGTTGAACTACAGATGTTCTTTGGCATCTGGAATGACATAGTTGCACTGGAATGACAAGCTGGTAATGAGTGCAATTTGGGCCCATATATTCCCTCGTGCTGTGTGATTCAATATATGAATTTCCATCTAATTTCACGGTGATTTCAGCCCAGCTTTACTATAACATACTATTTATAATGAAAGTTCACACCTTGTACGAATATGATTCCAAATTCCCTTCATCTTCTTAGTGTGATTACATTCTCCCAATGGCTCATTGAGTAAAGTTACTTTGTGGAACTGAGCAATACAAAAGAAATAGGATCCAGGTACAATCCCTCGTTGATGTTGAGTTCCTTAATCTGCACCCCGGTGGCAGTGGGCTGCTACAATTGGTTTCAGTAACTATGGGCTAGAACCTCCACTTTTGAGGTTATCGCCCAAAAATGGGCGTTATTTCCGGCGTGGGCGGTAAAAAAGGGTTTTCAGATCGCCAGCTTCTCGCCCATTCTCAAAACACCTAGTTTACATTTTTGAAAATGGACGTTACCGCGAGCGATCTCAAATGGACGGTAGCGTTAAATTTTTTTGACCTTCTGCCGTAAAGTGTGGCCATCCTTAGCAACGGCATGGCAATGCTCAATTCCCGCGATTCTGAAGGTCAAAGGTCACCATGACATGCGTGGAAGAGGAGACAGAGAGAGAGGGAGCTCAGAGGGACTGAAGGCATGGCTGGGTGTGGTGTGGCTGCTTTGGGAGGAAGGAGGGAGACTTTAGAGCTTCACAGCAAGTAGGCAAACAAAAATTAGCTGTTACCAGCCACATATTTGACTGAATTTGCCCTTAAATGGAGGGAGAGGAGGAGGCATCACAGCACGCTGTGGAGACTGATACTGGACAGAGCAGTGAGGTGGGAGAGGAGCACATTGGAGGCCGCAAAAGAGCCAGGAGGTTCTCGGACAAGGCAAATGCCTCCCTCCTGCAGCAGGTCGAGTCAAGCTGGGGTGATTTTACACAGGGAGGGCATGGGAAGCCCACCCCAAAGGCCTACCAGAGGATATGGATCGAGATAGCAGAGGTGGTCTCGTCAGCGACCAACGAGGTGCGTGAGGGTAACCAATGCCGCAAACGATGGAACAATCTTGTGGGATCCGCAAGAGTAAGTATTACATTGATTTACATGTACTTATGTATTGATATAATTTGATTTGTAACACTCATGAGTGACTCTCAGCAGATATGAGATCTTGCACTTTTAACAGGAATGTTTTACTCAAAGCCTGCGGTCATGGTGTACGTCTTTAGGTAAAAATGATAATAATCATAATAATCATGATTACATCTGTCGGTTATGTGTTGTATCAATGCCATGTCGTCCTGTCACCTCTTACAGAAGAAGCTATCGGTGATGAGGTCCATGCAGAGGTGAACGGGTGGGGGGCCACCAGTCCCCAGCGACATCACTGAGATGGAGGAGCGAGTGCTAGCACTCGTGGGGAAGCACCTCCGGACAGCCATGGATGCATCAGCAGACCCTGAAGTGATGCCACGTGAGTAAAGCTTACACCATTGCGTGATGTAAAGTCAATAGATGCCACACCAACTCATATCCGACCAATCATATTTAATAGATGATTTCTAAAAGTGTCATAGAAATAATGCTGGCCTAATGAAAATCATTGCAATACACACTGTATTGATGATGATGAAGTGTGATGTCTGCGATGATTTTGAGAGCAGTGGTGCTTTTGTCGTGCATATACTGTGTGTAGCGCTGGACTCACTGTCACCCTAGCACCCCCCTTCTCTAATAACCTCATTTGTGTCTTGCAGATCAGCCAGCAGCGCGGCCCCAGGCAAGGCCACAGAGGCCAGAAGGTGGGGGCATGGGGCAAGAGTCGGTGGATGATCCTACTACATCTGGTGCTGAGGAGCTCCGATTGTCGCCTGTCAATCCACTGGGTCTGTTCTCGACAGATGAGAACGTGGACTTCGAAGAACCTGCATCGCCACGCTCCAGAACCCATTCCACCCCAAGGCCATCTATTGGTCCTTCAGTCATTCTCTGGAGGTGCCGGCCCCAAACACCTCTCCACAGGGCACCCCATCTGTCCCCAGGATGGCGCTGACCCCACAGAGTTCCACGAGTGCAAAATGGCAGCGGAGAGATGGTACAATTGTCCAGGACTGTAGACATTGGTGACCAGCTCATCGAAGCTTTGGGGGGCATATCCCGACACCTGGCCACCATGACTGAGTACATTCCGTGCATGGCGGAGTCCCTGGATGTGATAGCCAGAAACACTGCTGCCACAGCCCTCCCAGTGGTTCCAGAGCACGGCACTCCAACTCTAGGTCCCGCACCACCACTGCGAACGACAGATGAGAGCAAGGACCAAGATCCTGATTCTGCATCAGAGAATGTTGCCCCCTCGGCACTCCCCGCTCCCGTACCCGTCCAACCAACGCATCTGCCTTCATATCTCCCAATGAGGCACCGCCTGAGGAGCTCCTCGGCCAGGCGCCATGGAGCAAGGAGGGGAATGGGTGGAGGAAGGGAGAAGAGAGGGGGGGAAGGAAAGTGAGGTGCATGTGCGCAGGTGATGGCTATGTTATATCTCTATCTGGGTGTATGCAATTTGTTGAAATTTATGGGGGCTGGGGACCACGCTCCTGCTTTGCCTTTGTATTCTGTGTTGCAGGACATGTTGAACATGTGATTTATGTCAATGGTGGAAAAAGTGGGATGTGGGCGAGATTTGGGCGATATTGGGCGATACTTATGATTTCAGACCAATGTTGGTATTAAACTTTTGTTATTGAACATAACCTTGTTGCGCATTGTCTCAGATAGCTGGACCGTTACACACTGGTGATTCCTTACCATGAAAGGGTTAAATACAACTTAACATCAATCAACGTAAACTTTAACTGGCACCAAGCTGATGGGCACCATTAATGTCTGAGCTGCACACACACAGCAGTGTGTCAGCGTTGTCACTTACATCAGCACTCTTTCAGTCAAATCTTTCCGATATCAGCTCCTCGCGTAAGAGTGGGATTTATAAATGCCTGCCACACCGCTGGCGTTCGTTCCGGTTAGTTCCACTTTTTGTGGACGGTTTTTTGAGCGAGCGATATTGTGGCCGATATGTGCGTGAGGTGGTGAAATTGAAGATGGGCGATCTCCATGGCTACTGGCTTGGGTAAATATGCTCTTTATGATAAAAAACAGTGGGCGTTAATATTGAATCTTGGCGTTAAACCCATTGGGAAAATAATGCTCGGCGATAAGTCTCCTAAAAAAGACCGTCAGTTTCCATTTTGTGCCAGAATGGGCGATATATGGGTGTTATACGTCATTTCAGCGGTAAAATGGGCATTAAGCATGCAAAAAAAGTGAAGGTTCTAGCCCCTGGGTCTAGTAAGGGGAGAATCTAACCTTCGCTCATGGATGCTATCCAGTGACCCTGCTGGAAAGTGTAAGCATGTAGACATCAGGTGAGAGAACTGCAGCATGACGTGGGAGACAGCTACAAACACTCCAGCCACATTTTCCTGCTCACTCTATGTAAGCGGGAGCAGGTCTCCTTTGACGTCCGTGTAAGTAAAAATAATGAGTCTCCACAGTGAGTGACTGGGTGTCAGCAGCAAGAATAATCCAGGATGTGTAGAACGTGGATAAGCACTCCAAAACACCAAACAATGCTGCAGGATTAGAGAACGGATGTGAGTAAACACGTAAAACAAACTAATGACAATTTAACAACAAAAAATATCTCATCTACCAAGCAACATAATCAGCAGACCAGCCAAAAGGGCCCAGCAACCCATGCTACTTGTCAGAGGTCGAATTGTTTATTGATCTCCCTCCTTTCTCAGTACATGGAGTCAATTCGCACAGGCTCGAGTTCACACTGGCATTCTACCTCCCCTCTCCCCCTTCCTCCCATTCATTCATTGAGCTAGTCCTCCCCAACCAATCCTCACTGCCTCCAATCTGATGCTGCTGCTCTGAGGATTAAACTCTGCGGCAGCTGTGAGTGAAAATTCCTGATTTTGTAATTTGCAAGATCAGGAACTCCCACTCAAGAAGTGCAGCAGAGTTGAAGGTCTGCAGTTGCAGCAGCATCAGGCGGGATTGATGGTGGAGATGAGTTGTGGAGTGAAGCAAAGAAAGTACGACCTTGCTTTAAATATAGCACCTCTCACGTTCTCAGGACGGCCCAAAGTGTTTTACAGCCGATAAAGTACTTTTGAAGTGTAGTCACTGTTGTAATGTCGGGGCCATTGGAGAGAGCAGCGTGCGGCGGTATACCACTGCAGGGAGCAGCGCGTGCTGCTGCAGGAGGGCGACGGCTGATTGCAGTGTGAGCAGGTACAGCAGGAGCGGTGAGGTCGGTGCGAAGGAACGGCAAGAGTTCGTAGAGGGGCGTGATTGGGGGCCCAGCAGAGGCAAGGGTCCGGGGCAGCACGCACCAGCCCACACTGCGATATGTGTGCGCACTAGGTCCGTGCAGCAGAGCAGGTCTCCAGTGGTCCTGGTTAACCCTTGCCACTGGACCAAGACCTAGCTCTGTCAAGCCCGTGTGGTGGCTGGTGTGCAACGGCCACCCCACGTTAAAAAAATACACGCACAGGCATCTTCCACCCTTCAGGATGTAGTTCGGGATCCAGAATATGATTGAAACACATGTGAACTCATCCATTTTTGGCGTGGAAGCAAGTCATCCTCGTTTCGAGGGACCGCCTATGACGATGATGTAGGAAACACGACAATCAATTTCCATACAGCAAGCTCCCACAAACAGCAATGAGATAATGACCAGATAATCTGTTTATCATTTTAATCAATGTTAGTTGAGGAATAAGTGGTCAGGACACCGGGGAGAGCTGCCTTGCATTTCTTCAAATAATTTCACGGCTTCTTTTACATCCACCTGAGAGAGCAGACGGGGCCTTGGTTTAATGTTTGATCCAAAAGACGGCACCTCCGACAGTGCTGCGCTCCCTCAGTGCTGCACTGAAGTGTCAGCCCAAGTTTCTGGAGTGGGACTTGTACCCACAACCTTCTGACTCCAGCGACCACAGTGTTACCACTGAGCCACGGTTGACACGTGCGATTTTCAGAGGGGAGGGTATTAACTTTACAGGGTGGGACCATTTCCATGGATTCCACAATTAAAATACAGCTGTAATTTTCCAGCGAGCCTTCTTACATGTGCCAATTGGAGCTGATGTAATCAGGACTCACCCTTGGGGAATTGTTTCACAGTGGGATTCATTTGGAGCTACGCTGCTATAAAGTGGCAAATGGAGTCAAGCCTGAATCGCCTCTTTCACCCCTGCCATATCCCTTCCCAGTACAGCACAATGCAGCTGTACCACGGTTTATGTGTGCAATTCCTCACATGGTGAGTTCCCAATATCGGCCAAGTCATTGGGGGAGCGGAATGATGAACTATGACTAGCTGCTTTCAGAGGAGACGAGAAAAATCACAGAGAGAGTGACCTCCCCCAACCTGATTGATCTTAATTGCTTAGTGTGATCTGACTACAAAGTGGCATTGGGAGAAGCCCGGGAGCCGGTTGGCCTGTCTATCTGCGAATGGAACTCGACACTGAAAGACCACAGAGGGCAAGCAAAGAAAAATAGCATTTCAAATAAATTACATCTAATATCAAAAAATATGAGTCAATTTAACGATGGCTTATGGGGAGAAGCTAGGTAGATTATCACAAGATCAATTGTTGTGACAAGTGCAGTCACTACATCTGTCAGCTCTTCTGGGAGTGCTAGTTTGTGGGGAAATCATTAAAGGAAGGTTTGTGTTAAAGAGGCAGTGTTGCTGACTGGTGGAGTGCCTGTCAGGCTTGAGTCCAGGCATAGCCACCAGTCTGTCGTAAAGTCTCTGTCACAAATTTGAAGCTGAGATAGAGAGCATAAAGAGCAGAGATGAACTTCCCTCTGGCATTTTATCTAAAAGGTCAATTTTCACTTGAGGCCAAGGCAACTGGGGTCATTTCGACTCTGGACGATTGTATAAAGCAGGCAATATTGGATCAACCACTCGGGAAACACGCCCCCATTTCATTGACTTCAATGGAAAATGAAAAAAGACTTGGATTTATATAGCTCCAAGCGCTTTACACTCAAAGGACTACTTTTGGAGTGTAGTCACTGCTGCAAAGTCCTGTCCCCTCAGTACAGATTCACACGAGGCATGTAGTGAAGTCAAGGTCACTCTGGACCTGTACATTTATTTCACAGCTCTGGAATGCTGCACTTGCCTGAGACCTGTCCTTATATACCTGTCTCTTGCAAGTGCACCCCTGGTGGTAAGGTATGCTGATGGTTACAGGTCATATCTTATTACAGTCATGTATAGCATGTTAGGATACAGTTATATATAATAATGTAAGATACATGACATCACCCTCCCCCAAGGTCTTATTGTCTTTATAGGTTCAGTCTCTCAGGTGGTCTACGATCTTGCGTGGAGCGTCTGAGTTGTGGTTCAGTTGTTTGCCTTGGTGTCTGTTTTTCTTTGGGTGTGGTTGCTGGTATCTCGCCTGGGCTGTCTGTTTCGATTGGTGTGATTGTTGTTGACTCGCCTGGGCTGTCTGTTGGGATTGCCCTTTCCTCAGGTTGTTCCCTCTGTCCACCAGGTGTGGTGCGAGTTCCACATTGTAGTCTGCCTCTGGTTCCGCAGTGTTGTTGGTAAATCTGCTTTTGACTTGGTCTACATGCCTCCGGCAGGTTTTGCCATTGTCCATTTGTACTACCAGTAGCCTGTTTCCTTCCTTGCCTGTTACTGTCCCTGCATGTGATAAGTATGTCGTCTTGAAATACAACCGTCCCCGGGATGGACTTGAGCAGACTCTCCACGTTGCGCTGGAATATGGCAGCTGCCGACCTAATGCCAAATGGGCATCGATTGTATATGAAAAGGCCTCGATGTGTGTTGATGGTGGTGAGTAGCTTGGATTCCTCGGTCAATTCTTGCGTCATATACGCAGAAATGAGGTCTAATTTTGAGAAAAGTTTACTTCCAGCCAATGTGGCAAATAAGTCCTCCGCTCTGGGCAGCAGGTACTGGTCCTGGAGGGAGACTCTGTTTATGGTAGATTTGTAGTCCCCACAGATTCGTACGGATCCATCAGGCTTCATGACTGGGACGAAGTCAAGGTCACTCTGGACCTGCACCTTTTATTTCACAGCTCTGGAATGCTGCACTTGCCTGAGACCTGTCCTTATATACCTGTCTCTTGCAAGTGCACCCTTGGTGGTAAGGTATGCTGGTGGTTACAGGTCATATCTTATTATAGTCATATATAGCATGTTAGGATACAGTTATATATAATAATGTAAGATACATGACAACTGCTGTAATGTAGGAAACGGGGCAGCCAATTTGCGCACAGCAACTCCCACAAACAACAATGTGATAATGACCAGATAATCTGTTTTTTGTTATGTTGATTGAGGGATAAATATTGGCCAGGGTACCGGGGATAACTCCCCCGCTCTTCTTCGAAATAGTGGCTGTGGAATCTTTTACGTCCATCTGAGAGGACAGACGGGGCCTCAGTTTAACGTCTCATCCGCAGATGACACCTCCAACAAAGCAGCACTCCCTCAGCACTGCACTGGAAGTGCCAGCCTAAATTTATGTGCTCAAGTTTCTGGAGTGGGACTTGAACCCACAACCTTCTGACAGAGGTGAGTGTGCTACCCGCTGAGCTACAGCTGACAATAACAACTGAAAAACAGGACAGGTGTGTTTAACAGGCGGTCCAGCCGCTATCGCCCATTTTACACCATCCTCCAAAGTCAAAATGGCCCCAGTGAGTCTGGGCAGGTTGCACACGTAGTATTTCGGAGCCTGATCCTGTCCACTCCCGACATCCACATGTGTATTTTTCAACAGGACTCAACAGAAAACAATCAAGAGAGGGAACTCTTTGCCTGCCTCCAGCCCAGGCGCCAGCTGTATGATCCACGATTGCTAATAAAACAATGTGTGTCAGTGAAAGGAATAACTGCACTGTTGGCTAAGACTAGTTATCTCAGCACAGACCTGGTGTTTGAACCTTCAATCTTCCTGCTGTTGGTCAGTACCACCACGGGCACTGAGCCAATCGGGAATCCCAAACATCTACATTTAACATTCTGGTGGAATATCTAGACAAGACTTAACTAAATTCTACCTGTGAGCTAAACCCCAGTAACTAGGTTATTTATGTAAAAATGAAATGTGAAATTAAAATTTTCCTGCACCAACATCAGTCCCATGAATTGGAAACAATGGTGGTTGCTGGAAAACTATAATTTCAAATTTTACTTTTTAAATAACTGTTGTCTTTTAAACCAGATAATTTCATTATCAAGATTTAGCCAGAGAACTGAGCTGGCTGCCTTCAGATGGAAGCAAAATTATACCCTTCACTGACACAAGTCTATTTCTAGGCCTGATTAAAATGCACTCCAGACATTAAGCAAATATAAACATACAAAAGAATCCTGGAAATGTCTCATGATTGGGTGCAATGATGGTGCAACCTGCGCTATCTATCTCGATCCCTGCCGTCTCCCCCTTTCTGTACCTCTTTCTATCTCTGCATCATCTCCGTTTCTGTATCTCTGCAGACTCCCTCTATCTGGGCTCAATTTTCCCCAAGCCTGTTTTCTGGCATATTGCCAGAGTTATGCCGGTTTTCCTAGGCCAGAAATGCGGCAGAAATAATTTGCCAAACTTTCCCCGATGTATAATTCGAATTTGGCGGCGCACAGCATGTCCAGTCGCCTCAGGGGGTGGAGCCTGCTGTCTGCGCCGAAAAATGATGCCGCATCTTCTACGCATGCGCGGAAAAAAAAGTTACATTTTTGACGTCGTTGTAATGGAAGCGCATGCGCAGTACAGCTCGGATTTGGCAATCGGCCATTTTTAAAGAGCCAGTTGTGTGTGTGAGAACGTTGAGTGCTGTGTGAGAGCACTGGAAAAATCACAACTGGAGCAATACAAGATGCAACGAGGTGCAAGAACCAAGAATTTCTTACAGGGTGAAGTGATGGCACTAGTTACGGTGATTGAGAACAGATGGCAGGAGCTGGACACCAGCAGAGGTCACACAAAAGTTCCACCCAAAGAAATGAAGAAACGCTGGAACTAAGTTGCAGAAGATTACTGTGCAACGGTGACCACCACGAGATCTGGAGGCCAGTGTAAAAAGAAGTGGCAGGTCCTTGGTCAAGTAGTTAGTGTAAGTAATATTTTAATTTATTCAATGCAATTGCAATTGTAAATGTGACCACCCATCAGAAATACACCTTCTTTAAAAAGTTAGGTTTTCATATCTTTGCAGAGGAAGGAGGCACATAATACAAAGGAATTGAATGTAACATTTCCAAGTTTGCAGATAACACTAAGCTGGGTGGCAGTGTGAGCTGTGAGGAGGATGCTAAGAGGCTGCAGGGTGACTTGGACAGGTTAGGTGAGTGGGCAAATGCATGGCAGATGCAGTATAATGTAGATAAATGTGAGGTTATCCACTTTGGTGGCAAAAACGGGAAGGCAGAATATTATCTGAATGGTGACAGATTAGAAAAAGGGGAGGTGCAACGAGACTGGGTGTCATAGAAACATAGAAAATTGGTGCAGGAGTAGGACATGCGGCCCTTCGAGCCTGCACCGCCATTCAATAAGATCATGGCTGATCATTCCTTCAGTACCCCTTTCCTGCTTTCTCTCCATACCCCTTGATCCCCTTTACCTTAAGAGCCATATCTAATTCCCTCTTGAATATATCCAATGAACTGGCATCAACAACTCTCTGCGGCAGGGAATTCCACAGGTTAACAACTCTCTGAGTGAAGAAGTTTCTCCTCATCTCAGTCCTAACTGGCCTAACCCTTAACCTAAGACTATGTCCCCTGGCTCTGGACTTCCCCAGCATCGGGAACATTCTTCCCACATCTAACCTGTCCAGTCCCGTCAGAATCTTATATGTTTCTATGAGATCCCCTCTCATCCTTCTAAACTCCAGTTGATCCAGTCTCTCCTCATATGACAGCCCAGCTATCCCTGGAATCAGTCTGGTGAACCTTCGCTGCACTCCCTCAATAGCAAGAACGTCCTTGCTCAGACTAGGAGACCAAACCTAAACACAATATTCCAGGTGAGGCCTCACGAAGGCCCTGTACAACTGCATTAAAACCTCCCTACTCCTATATTCAAATCCCCTAGCTATGAAGGCCAACATACCTTTTGCCTTCTTTACTACCTGCTGTACCTGCATGCCCATTTTCAGTGACTGATGAACCATGGCACCCAGGTCTCGTTGCACCTCCCCTTTTCCTAATCTGCTGCCATTCAGATAATATTCTGCCTTCGTGTTTTTGCCACCAAAGTGGATAACCTCACATTTATCTACATTATACTGCATCTGCCATGCATTTGCCCACTCACCTAACCTGTCCAAGTCACCCTGCAGCCTCTTAGCATCCTCCTCAAAGCTCACACCGCCATCCAGTTTAGTGTCATCCGCAAACTTGGAGCTATTACACTCTATTCCTTCATCCAAATCAGGAATGTATATTGTAAAGAGCTGGGGTCCCAGCACTGAGCCCTGCGGCACCCCATTAGTCACTGCCTGCCATTCTGAAAAGGGCCTGTTTATCCAGACTCTCTGCTTCCTATCTGCCAACCAGTTCTCTATCCATGCCAGTACATTACCCCCAATACCATGCGTTTTGATTTTGCACACCAATCTCTTGTGCGGGACCTTGTCAAAAGCCTTTTGAAAGTCCAAATACACCACATCCACTGGTTCTCCCTTGTCCACTCTCCTCAAAAAATTCCAGATGATTCGTCAAGCATGATTTCCCTTTCATAAATCCATGCTGACTTGGTCCGATCCTGTCATTGCTTTCCAAATGCACTGCTATTTCATCTGTAATGATTGATGTCATGGCACATCAGTCATTGAAAGTTGTCATGCAAGGGTATAGCAGGCGGTGAAGAAGGCAAATGGCAAATTGGCCTTCATTGCAAGAGGATTTGAGTATAGGAGCAGGGAGGTCTTACTGCAGTTGTACAGGGCCTTGGTGAGGCCACACCTTGAATGTTGTGTGCAATTTTGGTCTCCTAATCTGAGGGAGGACATTCTTGCTATTGAGGGAGTGCAGCAAAGGTTCACCAGACTGATTCCCGGGATGGCAGGACTGGCATATAAAGAAAGACTGGATCGACTGGGCTTATATTCACTGAAATTTAGAAGAATGAGAGGGGATCTCCTAGAAACATATAAAATCCTGACGGGATTGGACAAGTCAGATGCAGGAAGAATGTTCCCGATGTTGGGAAAGTCCAGAACCAGGGGTCACAGTCTAAGGGTAAAGGGTAAGCCATTTAGGACCGAGATGAGGAGAAACTTCTTCACTCAGAGAATTGTGAACCTGTGGAATTCTCTACCACAGAAAGTTGTTGAGGCCAGTTCGTTAGATATATTCAAAAGAGAGTTAGATGTGGCCCTTACAGCTAAAGGGATCAAGGAGTATGGAGAAAAAGCAGGAATTGGGTACTAAAGTTGCAAAAATGATCAGCCATGATCATATTGAATGGTGGTGCATGCTCGAAGGGCCAAATGGCCTACTCCTGCACCTATTTTCTATGTTTCTATGTCAAAGGGAAAAAACTTGAACAGCAGGAGGCCCGGCAAATCTGCACCCACTGACACCCTTGGAAAACAGGGTCGCTGCTTTGATGGATCCTGCCTGGAAAAAAGCAACCAGTACTGCACAAGCTGGGCCCACACTCAAGGGAGAGGGTAAGTCCTGCAAATTCAGCGTGGTCCTTCAAATCAGCCTGCTGCCTGGCCTGCGATGTGTGAGCCTACTCATGCCACCCACCCTGTCCCCTCCTCTGCTGCTAACCATTTGACTATTCTGTTATATTTTGCAGAACTTGAGGCCAACCCTGACAATGCAGAAGTAGATTCAGAAGCGGACGAGCCTGAAGAGGAGAACATCTTCCAATCCCACCCTCCAGACCAACATGGGGGTGAAGGGGAGGGGGAGGGGATGGAGCTGGATGAGGCTCTCACTGACTTTGGAGGAGGTGCCGCTCATGGAGGTGACAGCTCCTTCTGTGACTAGTGGTTTGAATGCTGGTGGGACATTTCATGGTTTCACACCTTCCAAGGTTGTGGGTCCCAGTGGTTGGTGCAGCGAGGCACATCCAGGGCCCCACCGTCCCAGGCTGCGGGTCCCAGTGGTGGGGAAGGAGAGCTCGCCCGCGCTCTCCTGAGGTGCAGGATCTAACAGGTGTGGTTCAGACGATAGCATTGAGTGCGGAGAGCATTGACCTTACCCGATCACTCCTGGACGGCATCAGTGGGGTGGGTGATGAGGTAGCGGGACTTTCGGGAGAAGTAACAGAAATGGCATGAGAAATGGGAACGATATCTGGGACCATCAGTGAGGAAATAGTGGCCATGAGGGAGGGAATGTCAGAGGTAGTGCAAACCACGTCACTGACCATGAGAGTCATTGAGACACTGTCAGGCCGCATGAGGGACGGCATGTTGGAGTTAGCTGCTGCAATAAGGGAACACGCCCAGACCCCGCGCCCATTGACTCAACTGTTACCCCCACTCCAATCCCCACACCAGCCTCTGAAGACCCCAAAGCCGCCGGGCCCTCCAACTTGCCGCCTGACACTGACCCACCCCTCCCCACCCGGCCTCAAGAGGTGAGCAGTACCTGAGATGTTAGAAAGAATAAGCTTGGTACCAAGCCCAGAAACACTGCGCCACCCCCTGTGGGCAGGGGTGGTGGACTGTCCAAGGCCAAGGGCAGCGAGCGGTCTTAGAATAAGGAGAGGCGAGAGGGGTGGGTGCAGCCTTTCTTTGCTGCTGCTGTTGTTATTATTATTATTGTTGTTACTGTTGTAACTGTTTTCAAATTAAAAGTTTTTTGTAAGTTATGAAAATTTACAAGTTTATAAGTGATCTTAAAGAGTGATCTTAAAGTAAAGTTTGATACAAGAATAATTTTATTAACGTTAAGTTAAGTACATTGTAAACTTTTGAATAAAATATATTTTACATTAAAACAGAATCATGTTCCATTAACACAACACAACATTACGGAACAGCTCCATACAGTAAACATGGTCCATGTGGAATAGTTGTCGCTGAGCCCTCAGGCATCAGTAAAGCGTTCACGGATGAGCTGCTGGCGCAAGGTTCGAACAATCGTTAAAGGAGCACGATGGCCCGTCCTCCTCCGGCCTCAGGCACTTGCATGGCTTCCTGATCCTCATCGTCCTCCCCTCCTGCTCGTCTTCCACATCATTATCATCAGCCACTCTCACCGCAGGTGGGTCTTCCACTACCAGCTCCTGCTGCCTCATGATGGCTAAGTTATGCAGCATGCAGCACACAACAGTGAACTGACCGACAATCTCAGGGGAGTACAACAAGTAGCCTCCAGAATGGTCCAGGCATCGGAAATGCTGTTTCAAGATGCCAATGGTCCTCTCTATGATGCTGCGCATCGCAGTGTGTGACATGTTGTATTCCCGGTCAGCTTCCCTCCGTGTTACGCATAGGGGCGTCATGAGCCAGGTGGCGAGGCCATACCCTTTGTCTCTCAGTAGCCAGCTCTGCCCTTCTGGCTGCTGCTGAAACATGGCAGATATAACTCTGTCGCTTAGGATGAACGCATCATGGATGCTGCCAGGATATCTTGCATTGACTGATATGATATGATGCATGTTGTCACACACGAGCTGTACATTGATGGAGTGGAAGCCTTTTCTGTTCCTGTACATCTCGGAATTCTCCAAAGGTGCTCGCAAGGCGATGTGGGTACAATCAATGCAGCCCTGTACTTTGGGGAAGCCAACAATCCTGGAGAAGCCCACAGCCCTGTCATGGATTGCTTGGGCGGTCATGGGGAACTTTATGAAGTCATTCCTACGCGCATACAGTGCAGCCGTGACCTGGTGAATGCAGACATGTGTTGCATGTTGAGAGATGGTGCACACATCTCCAATTGTAGCTTGAAATGAACCGGAGGCATAGAATGAAAGTGCAGCTGTAACCTTCACTTCAACTGACAAAGCAGCCCTCCTGATGCTTCTAGGTTGCAGCTTTGACCATCTCACAGATCTCGGTTACAACTTCTTTGCGGAAACACAACCTTCTGACACAGTCTGCATCACTCAGGTGGAGGTACGAACGCCTGTCTCGATATACCCGAGGTGGGTAAGACCTCCTACCCAGCACCCTATGGGCTCTGATGTTCCTGATGTGATGACGTTGAATCAATTGTCTCCTACGTAGCACCATGATGCAGAAGGCTCGCACAAGATATGGCATTGTCAGTACTGCCCCCAAACTTAAATTTAACCTTTGAAAGAAGGAAAGCAGGCAGGCAGGACGGTTTTGCAGTTCTCGCTCTCCCCAAGGTCTGTATGGATGGACAACACCCAATGGTCTTGTGACTTCTCCTCTCTTCCCCCCCCCTCCTTAACTAATTGAAGTCTTGTGACTTCTCCCCTCCTCCCACCCCCACCACTCATTGCAGTCTTCAGTGCAGAAGGCTTCCGATTGGCACCTCGCTCTCTCTCTCTCTCTCCTCCCCCCCATTCCCCTCCCACGGCTTGTTTTGTCGCTGAGCCTACGGCCCTCCAGCCCTGCTTCAAGACATTCGCTGGTGGCATGTGAGTGAGTAAAAAAATTAGAAAACTTCTGAAATCCAACAAATTTACACCTCTATGTTGACAGGTTAAAAAAAAGTTGAACTTTATTACTGATTTTGACGGTGTTCTTGATTCCCTCCAAAATCTTCGATTTAAAAACAACGCGTCTTTCAGCACCGATTTGTCAATGTGCGTTGGTTTTCTTAAGTGCCCAGAAGGTTTTTCAGGAGTAGCCAGATACGCCGACCTAAGAGACATGAGGGAATGCCTCCTATAACGTTAAAAAAAAAAACGAGCCTAGAAAAATCATAACTAAGTCAGTTACGCCAACGCAGATCGCAGGGGGGAGCTTGGAAAAAAATAAATATGCCAAAAAAATGGTGCAAATGACCGGGGAAAATTGAGCCCTCTGTCTTTCTCTCTGTGCAACTTCTCTCTCTCTCTAGTCTTGCACTTTTCTTCTCTCCCTGCACAGTCTCTTTCTTTTTTTCTTGCAATCTCGCTCTTTTTACCCTCTGAAGTTGCCTGATTCTCACAGTGACATTCTTATCTCACAGCAGCCTGTACGTAAGTGTTGATGGACACACTAAAGTGTTCAGATATCCGTATTAAACTCCATTATTGCTATCAGCAAACTGACAATTCAAGTAACTGCGAACTAGATTGAGGAGCTGATCACATTTACGTTAATAGTGTAATAAGCACCCTCTGTAGAGTGGGGATAGGATGAAAGGACTTTAATACCCGTTTTACAGTCCATGCCTGTACCGAAGTCCACGAAGGAGTTCAGCAGCTGCACTCTTTTTATTTGGTTAACATAAAGAATGACCTGCGTAACCTGCACCGAATGACCCCACTTCAGCAGATGCTTGCCCTGCTGTTAGTCTCATCTGTCACACAGACAGGTATCAGCATGACAATGGTGATACCCCTCTGTCTGCAGCTGCCAACAGGATTCCGAAAGAAAGTCGCTGTGTGGTGGAATTACCGGGAGATCCCAGTGTGTCTTCACATCAGCTCCACATAAGGCCATTTATTGCAGCGCCTTACGTGAGTGGGGAAGGGGGTGGAAGACATAGTTTTGTTCATGTCAGTTCAAGATTGTTACCATCATAACAGATGGGGACAAATGACAAAGACCATTCAAAGCTGCTCTTCCACTTGCTCAGTGGCTAAATACATGATGTACTGTGAGATCACGCAACAATAACAAGTGAACACGATCATCTCCAACTTACACACCATCCTGACTTGCACAAATATAACCATTCCTTTATCGCTACTGGATCAAAATCCTGAAATATTGTTGTGTATCTGTAAAGCATGCACTCCCATCTTCCGCCACCAGGGAGCACATCCCCTGAAGTCCCAAGAGATCCCAGCATCCCTTGGGAGCACTGTATATATGCCGGCCCCTAAGGCCTGTTCCTCACTCTGGAGTGTCTTAATAAAGACTGAGGTCACTGTTACTTTAACCTCCCTGTTTGCAGTCTCATCTGTGTTAGGAATACAATAACTGGCGACGAGTATACGAATCCAACGCAAAGATGCAGCAAACTGAGGGCATCCTGGAGAAGTTCTCGGAGGGTGAGGACTGGGAAGCCTATGTCGAATGGCTAGACCTGTACCCTGTAGCCAACGAGCTGGACGGAGAAGGAAGCGCTGCAAAAAGGAGAGCGGTCCTCCTCACAGTCTGCGGGGCACCGACCTACAGCCTCATGAAGAATCTTCTGGCTCCGGTGAAACCCACAGATAAGTCATATGAGGAGCTGTGGACACTGGTTCGGGAGCATCTTAACCTGAGGGAGAGCGTGCTGATGATGAGGTATCAGTTCTATACGTGCCAGCAATCTGAAGATCAGGAAGTGGCGAGCTACGTCGCCGAGCTAAGGTGATTTGCAGGTCAATGTGAGTTTGATGGCTACCTGGAGCAGATGCTCAGAGACTTTTTTATACTGGGCATTGGCCACTGGACCAACCTATGAAAACTTTTGACTGTAGAGACACCGACCCTCAGTAAGGCCATTGCGATAGCACAGGCGTTTATGTCCACCAGTGATAACACCAAACAAATCTCTCAGCACACAAGTGCTAGCAATGTTCACAAAATAACTGGAACTGTGTTTGCGAGCAGAAATGTACAGGGCAGAAACCACGAGTCTGCAACTGCCAGCAGGCCTCAGGTGACCCAGATGACTCAGAGTCCCCAACAAAGGATGAATGCAAGACAATTCACACCTTGTTGGCGTTGTGGAGGCTTCCATTCAGCCTATTCATGCCGCTTCAAAGGGTATGTTTGCAAGAGCTGTGGAACAATGGGGCACCTCCAACGAGCTTGCAGACGAGCTGCAAGCTCTGCAAAACCTGCTAACCACCACATGGCAGAGAAAGATCGGTCTATGGTGGATCAAAGCAATTTCGAACCTCAGAGAGAGGGGGCAGATGCTGAAGTACACGGGGTGCACATATTTTCGATGAAATGTCCACCTATAATGCTAAACACAAAATTGAATGGCTTACCCATAGCCATGGAACTGGACACTGGCACTAGCCAATCCATCATGCGTAAAAAGATGTTTGAGAGACTGTGGTGCAACAAGGCACTCAGACCAGCCCTGAGCCCCATCCACACGAAACTGAGAACGTACACCAAAGAGCTCATCACTGTCCTGGGCAGCGCCATGGTCAAGGTCACCTCCAAGGGCACGGTGCATGAACTGCCACTCTGGATTGTCCCGGGCGATGGCCCCACACTGCTTGGAAGGAGCTGGCTGGGCAAAATCCGCTGGAACTGGGATGACATCTGAGCGCTATCACATGTCGATGAGGCCTCATGTACCCAGGTTCTTAACAAATTTCCTTCCCTTTTTGAGCCAGGCATTGGAAACTTTTCCGGGGCGAAGATGCGGATCCACTTGGTCCAAGAGGCACGATTCATGCGCGAGGGCATCATCTCCCCAGTGGAATTCAGCGAGTGGGCCAGCCCGATTGTTCCAGTACTCAAAAGTGATGGCACAGTCAGGATTTGTGGCGATTATAAAGTAACTATTAATTGTTTCTCGCTACAGGACCAATACCCGCTACTTAAGACAGATGACCTATTTGCGACGCTGGCAGGAGGCAAGACGTTCACCAAGCTTGACCTGACTTCAGCCTACATGACGCAGGAGCTGGAGGAGTCTTCGAAAGGCCTCACCTGCATCAACACGCACAAGGGACTGTTCATCTACAACAGATGCCCATTTGGAATTCGGTCGGCTGCAGCGATCTTGCAGAGAAACATGGAGAGCCTACTCAAGTCGGTACCACGCACAGTGGTTTTTCAGGACGACATATTGGTCATAGGTCGGGACACCGTCGAGCACCTATAAAACCTGGAGGAGGTCCTCCAGCGATTGGATAGCGTAGGGCTGCGGCTGAAGAGGTCGAAATGCGTCTTCATGGCAACAGAAATGGAGTTTTTGGGGAGAAAGATCACGGCGGATGGCATTTGGCCCACAGACGCCAAGACAGAGGCTATCAGGAACGTGCCAGGCCACTGAACATCACGGAGCTGCGGTCATTCCTGGGACTCCTCAACTATTTTGATAACTTCCTACCGGGGTTAAGCACCCTCTTAGAGCCCGTACCTGTGTTATTGCGTAAAGGTGAGAACTGGGTATGGGGAAAAAAATCAAGTTATTGCTTTGAGAAAGCAGAAACATTTTATGCTCCAACAAGCTGCTTGTATTGTATAACCAGTGTAAAAGACTTGTGCTAGCATGTGACGCGTCGTCGTACGGAGTCGGGTGTGTATTACAACAAGCTAACGTTGTTGGGAAGTTGCAATCTGTCGCCTATGCCTCCAGGAGCTTGTCTAAGGCCGAGAGGGGTATTAGTGTGTGTGTTCGGGGTAAAGAAAATGCATCAGTACCTGTTTGGCCTCAAACTTGAGCTGGAAATCGATCACAAACCCCTCATATCCCTGTTCGCTGAAAACAAGGGGATAAATACTAATGCCTCAGCCTGCACACAAAGGTGGGCACTTGCGCTATCAGCGTATAACTATACCATCCGCTACAGGCCAGGCACCGAGAACTGTGCGGATGCTCTCAGTCGGCTACCACTGCGCACCACGGGGGTGGAAATGGCGCAGCCTGAAAACTTGTTGATGGTGGCGCAGCCCGCAGACTTGTTGATGGTCATGGAAGTGTTTGAAAATGATAAATCACCTGTCACGGCCCACCAGATTAGGACTTGGACCATCCAAGATCCTCTGCTGTCCCTAGTAAAAAAACTGTGTACTGCATGGGAGCTGGGCCAGCATCCCCGTTGAAAAACAAGAGCCAATCAAGCCGTTCCAGCAACGAAAGGACGAGCTCTCCATTCAGGCAGACTGCCTGTTGTGGGGTAACTGCGTAGTGCTATACAAAAAAGGGCAGGGAGACGTTCATCTCGGATCTCCACAACACACACCCAGGTATAGAAATGATGAAAGCAATAGCCAGATCCCACGTGTGGTGGCCCGGTATCAACTCTGACTTAGAGTCCTGTGTACGGCAATGCAGCGTGTGTGCTCAGTTGAGCAATGCGCCCAAAGACGCACCACTAAGTTTGTGGTCTTGGCCCTCCAGACCATGGTCGAGGATCCATGTTGACTATGTAGGCCCGTTTCTCGGTAAAATGTTCCTGATGGTGGTGGATGCTTTTTCATAATGGATCGAATGTGAAATAATGTTGGGAAGCACCGCCACCGCCACCATTGAAAACCTGAGGGCCATGTTTGCCACCTATGACCTGCCTGACATACTGGTCAGTGACAACAGGCCATGTTTCACCAGTGCCGAATTTAAAGAATTCATGACCCGCAATGGGATCGAACATGTCACCTCGGCCCCGTTTAAACCAGCCTCCAATGAGCAGGCAGAGTGGGCAGTACAAACAATCAAACAGAGCCTCAAACGAGTCACAGAAGGCTCACTCCAAACCCGCCTGTCTCGAGTACTGCTCAGCTACCGCATGAGACCCCACTCACTCACAGGGGTGTCCCCAGCTGAGCTATTCATGAAAAGGACACTTAAAACCAGACTCTCGCTGGTTCACCACAACCTGCATGATCAGGGAGAGAGCAGGCAGCAGCAACAAAATGTAAATGATGGTCGCGCCACTGTGTCACGGGAAATTGATCTGAATGACCCTGTGTATGTGCTAAACTATGGACATGGTCCCAAGTGGATCGCGGGCACGGTGATAGCTAAAGAAGGGAGTAGGGTGTTTGTAGTCAAACTAAACAATGGACTAATTTGCAGAAAGCACCTGGACCAAACGAGGCTGTGGTTCACAGGCTGCCTTGAACAACCCACAGCAGACACCATCTCTTTCGAGCCCACAACACACACCCAAAGGATCAACGACACCACGCTGAACCAGGAAATCGAACCCATCACGCCCAACAGCCCAGCAAGGCCAGGCTCACCCAGCAGCCCTGCAGGGCCAACAACACGCCAGCCCAGCGAGGGCACAGCCAACACACTAGAACAGACATTTGTACCGAGGCGGTCCACCGGGGAAAGCAAGGCTCCCAACCGCCTCACCTTGTAAATAGTTTTCACTTTGACTTTGGGGGGGGGAGTGATGTTGTGTATCTGTAAAGCATGCACTCCCATGTTCCGCCACCAGGGAGCACATCCCCTGAAGTCCCAAGGGATCTCAGCATCCCTTGGGAGCACTGTATATAAGCCGGCCCCTAAAGCTTGTTCCTCACTCTAGAGTGTCTTAATAAAGACTGAGGTCACTGTTACTTTAACATAGAAACATAGAAAATAGGTGCAGTAGTAGGCCATTCGGCCTTTTGAGCCTGCACCACCATTCAATAAGATCATGGCTGATCATTCCCTCAGTACCCCTTTACTTATTTCTCTCCATACCCCTTGATCCCTTTAGCCGTAAGGGCCATATCTAACTCCCTCTTGAATATATCCAATGAACTAGCATCAACAACTCTCTGCGGCAGGGAATTCCACAGGTCAACAACTCTCTGAGTGAAGAAGTTTCTCCTCATCTCAGCCCTAAATGGCCTACCCCTTATCCTAAGACTGTGTCCCCTGGTTCTGGACTTCCCCAACATCAGGAACATTCTTCCGCATCTAACCTATCCAGTCCCGTCAGAACCTTATATGTTTCTATGAGATCGCCTCTCATCCTTCTAAACTCCAATGTATAAAGGCCCAGTTGATCCAGTCTCTCCTCATATGTCAGACCAGCCATCCCAGGAATCAGTCTGGTGAACCTTCGCTGCACTCCCTCAATAGCAAGAACGTCCTTCCTCAGATTAGGAGACCAAAACTGAACACAATATTCCAGGTGAGGCCTCACCAAGGCCCTGCACAACTGCAGTAAGACCTCCTTGCTCCTATACTCAAATCCCCTAGCTATGAAGGCCAACATACCATTTGCCTTCTTCACCATGTACCTGCATGCCAACTTTCAATGACTGATGAACCATGACACCCAGGTCTCGTTGTACCTCCCCTTTCCTAATCTGCCGCCATTCAGATAATATTCTGCCTTCATGTTTTTGCCCCCAAAGTGGACAGCCTCGCATTTATCCACATTATACTGCAGCTGCAATGCATTTGCCCACTCACCTAACCTGTCCAAGACACCCTGCAGCCTCTTAGCATCCTCCTCACAGCTCACACCGCCACCAGTTTAGTGTCTTCTGCAAACTTGTAGATACAACACCCAATTCCTTCATCTAAATCATTAATGTATATTGTAAAGAGCTGGGGTCCCAGCACTGAGCCCTGCGGCACTCCACTAGTAACTGCCTGCCATTCTGAAAAGGACCCGTTTATCCCGACTTTCTGCTTCCAGTCTGCCAACCAGTTCTCTATCCACATCAGTACATTACCCCCAATACCATGTGCTTTGATTTTGTACATCAATCTCTTGTGGGAACTTGTCAAAAGCCTTTTGAAAGTCCAAATACACCACATCCACTGGCTCTCCCTTGTCCACTCTACTAGATACATCCTCAAAAAATTCCAGAAGATTTGTCAAGCATGATTTCTCTTTCATAAATCCATGCTGACTTGGACCGATCCTGTCACTGTTTTCCAAATGTGCTGCTATTTCATCCTTAATAATTGATTCCAATATTTTCCCCACTACTGATGTCAGGCTAACCGGTCTATAATTACCCATTTTCTCTCTCCCTCCCTTTTTAAAAAGTGGTGTTACATTAGCTACACTCCAGTCCATAGGAACTGATCTCCCTGTGTGCAGTCTCATCTGTGTTAGGAACACAATAATATCCATTCCCTTATCATTACTGAATCGAAATCCTGAAATATAGCCAGTCCTTTATCGCTACTGGATCCAAATCGTGAAATATAGCCATTCCTTTATCGTTACTAGATCAAAATCTGAAATGTAGCCATTCCTTTATTGCTATTGGATCAAGATCCTGAAATAGAGCCATTCCTTTATCGCTACCAATCCAAATCCTGAAATCGCCTACCGTACACCATCAAGGAAGGCCATCAGCACCAGGACTGAAGTCATTCAAGGAGAAGACCCACCACCATCTTCTCATGGCAACAAGAATGGGCAATAAATGTGGCCTTGCTACTGCTGCTCACATCCCAAGAATGAAACTAAAAGTACAGATCAGGAAGGTTTCCAGGTTCAATCCCTGATCTGTATTGTTAGCTGATCTCAACTGGAATGGCACTGAGAGTGCTTCAATGCTGGCAATTATTTATTTTGAACTAGAGCTGGAAATTCAGCCGATGCAACACATTTTTTTAAACAGTCTCAGTTCTGAGAGTATTAATATAAGACCTCAGTTCTGGTGTGCATTGTTAAACGTCTATTAGCTGTCACATTGGGAACATCCAGGCTCTAACACCCTTCCTCTTCCGTGCAATTTCACTGTGCTCCGACTCTAATTCACTTTCCCAGATCCTCACAATTGCAGAACTCCTCACTTACCTCAGTCTCCCCTTCCTCCTACAATATTCAGGGTTTTTTAAAACTCAAGCAGAGATGAGGGGGTTGACTTATGAAGACAGGTTGAGTAGGTTTGGCCTCTACTCATTGGAGTTCAGAAGAATGAGAGGTGATCTTATCGAAACGTATAAGATTATGAGGGGGCTGTGACAAGGTGGATGCTGAGAGGATGTTTCCACTCATAGAAACATAGAAAATAGGTGCAGGAGTAGGCCATTCGGCCCTTCTAGCCTGCATCGCCATTCAATGAGTTCATGGCTGAACATTCAACTTCAGTACCCCATTCCTGCTTTCTCGCCATACCCCTTGATCCCCCTAGCAGTAAGGACCTCATCTAACTCCTTTTTGAATATATTTAGTGAATTGGCCTCAACAACTTTCTGTGGTAGAGAATTCCACAGGTTCACCACTCTCTGGGTGAAGAAGTTCCTCCGCATCTCGGTCCTAAATGGCTTACCCCTTATCCTTAGACTGTGACCCCTGGTTCTGGACTTCCCCAACATTGGGAACATTCTTCCTGCATCTAACCTGTCTAACCCCGTCAGAATTTTATATGTTTCTATGAGGTCCCCTCTCATTCTTCTGAACTCTTTTTTTTTTTCTGCAACACAATAAGCAGAAAAGGCAGCAACTCATGATGGGGGAGACTAGAACTAGGGGGCATAATCTTAGAAGAAGAGGCCGCCCATTTAGAACTGAGCTGAGGAGGAATTTCTTCTCTCAGAGGGTTGTAAATCTGTGGAATTCTCTGCCCCAGAAAGCTGTGGAGGCTGGGTCATTGAATATATTTAAGGTGGAGATAGCCAGACCTTTGAACGATAAGGGAGTCAAGGGTTATGGGGAGCGGGCAGGGAAGTGAAGTTGAGGCCAGGATCAGATCAGCCATGATCTTATTGAATGGTGGAGCAAGCTCGAAGGGCCAAATGGCCCACTGCTGCTCCTATTTCTTATGTTCTTATGAGGTGATCAGGTAAGGTTGGGCAAGGGGGGCGATTGTAGCCTGGCAGCGGCCACAGTCTTAACTTGGAGACAGGAAGAGCACTCCTCCTCCCCCTGGCTGTGCATTAAAGTAAATTAAAATAAAATGCCTCCAATGCTCCCGTTAAGGGATGGGCAATAAATGCTGGCCTTGCCAGCGACACCCACATCTCATGAACGAATACATTTTTTAAAAAGCAGCAACGCAAGTTATGACTATTTCCCACCAATTTGTGGAACGAGTCCAGGAATAGAATCTCACTTCAATATTACAAGGCAGCCTGAGCTGAGGCACCAAGGCCACCTAAAAAAAGGTCCTGCCGATTCCAGCAATGGCCCAGGCCTTTCCGATGCTAAGTTTGTCATTGTTGCGCTCATTTTACGCTTGTAAACTGAGTGCGGCGATGTTGAATTTAGGTCCCACTGGGCTTTGTTTAGCAGGAACAAGCTCTTAGTGAACAGTTGTACTGTTGTACTTTGAAACTTGGCAAACCAAAACACTGCGAAGAACTCGCAATGAGATTAGGGCAAATGGTAAAAAGGCATTTACCTAATACTTAAGAACTAACTATTTCCTTCATCCTACGATTACAGAGTAAGTCAACAGAGTGTTTCTTTGTTTTACCCACCCACTATTTTTATTCTAATTACATCCATGTAAACAACTGTTGTACTAGAAATGAGCATTTCTTGTTGTTGTGAAGAGATTTAACCAGTGTAGCTCACTGAAGCGACAATGTCATTCATGTCAGGGTTCTGTATTGGGGGAATGCGAGAGAAAGAGTGAGGAGGTAATTATGTTGAAGGTTTCTTTGAGGATTAATTGGCCAGGGCGCAAGGTAATCGTTTATTCTTTAAAGATCTTGGGAGGGGGTGTATTTATGGCTCAAAGAAAAATGGGTGAACTCAATGTGATAGATTGCAGAGCTAAGTGCAGTACTGAGTGTCACTCAACTTTGGGGTTGAAATTCTATGCAAGTAATCCATTCTTCTGTAGTGTTTCTGAAGACAGCATTTGATTGCGAGACCGGTTTGAAATGGGATGGATTCATCAAGTTTTATTAGTGCTTCTTGAAGTATTTTATTTATGATTTTGCTGTTTTGAAAAAGCTTCAATGGAACTGTCCTCATGATTCAGGTTAAATGCTCCACCTGATGTGGTAGAAGAGCCTCACAAACCAGCAAGGACCCAAGGCAAAATAAATCGTCACTGGGCAAAGAATGGGAGGGAAAAAATCAGTAACAATTCCTACTTCTGATCACTACCCAGTGATCCCAGAGTACGTGTGTGGATACTCGACAAGGACAGAATTGAGCTTAGGCGTGGTGCCCGTCGTAGTGGAATAGCCAATTGATTATCACTGTCTAGGTTCACAGGAAAAATAGCCAGTTGGGCAAAGTGAGAGAGGGCAACTAGCATCATGGGACTGTATCCCAGGGAGCATCAGTGGCTCCAGGAAAGGAAGGGAGAAGAAAAGAACTCGGCTTCCTATTTGAGTCATAGCTCTGATGGTTCTCTCTTACATTCAGTGCAGCATTTAAGTACAGGGCCTGTCTTACAATGATTTTTGCCTTCTGTGTATGCGATGCTTTGCTTCGGGCAACAATGAATCGGATGCCAGTACGGTGCAGTGATTCACTGCAATACCATCTGTCCAGTGCAGCTGTGTAACTGCAGTTTAAAGGTCTGAGGTCTGCTGAAGTGTAATGCATCACGTCCAACGTGTCAGTGGGCCCCTCAGCAGGACGTCCTACGAGTGCAGCTACAAATGAGTAAAAAGATCTCAAAACAACAGATGTGTTAAGAAGGCCCTGCATGCCGACAGTACCCGACTGGTGACGACTTGCTATCTTCTGTGTACTGCAGCAGAACACTCGAGTTCAGGACTGGAATATCAGGTCCTCCATTGAAACATCTATGAACTCATCCCTTTTGGTGTGGAAACAAGTCATCCTCGTTCGACGGACCGCCTATGATGATGATGAGCAGAATGCCACACAATACCTATTCTAAACTTTCAATTATGATTCTAGCTTCTCATTTTTTTCTCTTGCAAATTTCCCCTCCTTGCTTCTCAAGACATTGGGTCCTGGCTGAGGTTGGGTTCCAGTCGCTCTCTGGTGCCTCAGTTGGTGACCATTCTTCATGCGTGAGCCTCGGCAGTGAGTGGTGGGTTACTCAAGTGCAGGAAAGTATCATAGGAACATAGGAAGAGGAGGAGGCCATTCAGCCTCAAACCTACCCCGCCATTCACCCACTTTAGCTCCAGATCCCTTGATACCCTTACCCTACAAAAATCTATGCATCTCAGTCTTGCAAGCTCCAATTGATTGGCAGCACCTCAGTCTTTTTGGGGGAGATTTTGACTACCCTTTATGTGAAAAAATGCTTCCTGCTTTCCCTCATAAATGGCCTGGCTCTAATTTTAAGATTAGGTGCCCTCATTCTTAATTTCCCCATCATGGAATCATAGAAATTTCCAACACGGAAGGAGGCCATTCAGCCCATCATGTCCACGCCGGCCGACAAAGAGCTATCCAGCCTAATCCCACTTTCCAGCTCCTGGTCCGTAGCCCTGTAGATTACGGCACTTCAAGTGCACATCCAGGTACTTTTTAAATGTGGTGAGGGTTTCTGCCTCTACCACCCTTTCAGGCAGTGAGTTCCAGACCCCCACCACCCCTTCAGAGGAAATAGTTTTGCTGTATCGATCCCAGCAAATCCTTTTAACATTTTAAACACCCCTCGGTCTTCCACACTCCATCACAGCGGAGCTGAATCATCATCTGATGCACAACGCTCGCTGGATATCAGCGAGGAGAGTGAGCTCTCACTGACTTTTACTTTCCTGACCTGGGGGAAATGAAGACCAAGGTGCAGTACAGTGCTGTCATCCTGGCTGCAATCAGCTAATTCAATAAAACTAAACTACAGAACCAGTGGGAACCTGTTCAACCTTCGTCGTCTCCAGGCCAGATCCAAGGTCATCCCATCCTCTGTCGTCGAGCTACAGTACACGGACGACGCTTGCGTCTGCGCACATTCAGAGGCTGAACTCCAAGACATAGTCAACATCTTCACTGAGGCGTACGAAAGCATGGGCCTTACACTAAACATCCGTAAGGCAAAGATGCTCCGCCAACCAGACCCTGCCACACTGCATTGCCCCCCCGCCCTGTCATCAAGATCCACGGTGCAGCCCTGGACAACGTGGACCACTCTCCATACCTCGGGAGCCTATTTTCAGCAAGGGCAGACACCGCCTACAGTGCGCCAGCGCAGCCTTCGGCTGACTGAGGAAGAGAGTGTTCGAAGATCAGGCCCTCAAATCTGGAACCGAGCTGGTCTATAGGGCTGTCGTAATACCCGCCCTCCTGTATGGCTCAGAGACGTGGACCATATATAGTAGATACCTCAAATCGCTGGAGAAATACCACCAACAATGCCTCCGCAAGATCCTGCAAATCCCCTGGGAACACAGACGCATCAGTCATACTTGGAATCTTCATGGCTGGAATGGCTCAGCTCCTCCTGGGTTGAACTCTCAGCCATTGGGGAGCCATGCTTCTCTAACCTTTCTCGCTTTCACTCTGAAAGTGCTTGTCCGCAGCCTTTATTTTGTCAGCTGTTTGCAGTTAGTTTTATTACACATTCTTGTTCTAATAAATCAGCATTAGAAACATACAGAATGTAATGTTCTACTTTAAAATTTTAAATATTTTCTCTGCCCCTCTCCTGTCAAACATGGTGAGGTGGGGGGGGGGTGAGAAATAATCAGTTTCCTCCAACAGGAAGATCATCTTAGGCAGTCCCTCGAAATCGAGGAAGAATTGTTTCCACTCTAAAAGTGAGGTCTTAGGTGACTGAACAGTCCAATACGGGAATTACAGTCTCTGTCACAGGTAGGACAGACAGTCATTGGAGAAAAGGGTGGGTGGGGGGGTCTGGTTTGTCACACGCTCCTTCCGCTGCCTGCGCTTGTTTTCTGTATGCTCTCGGCGAAAAGTCTCAAGATCGGCCCTCAAATCTGGCACCAAGTTTATGGTCTACAGGGCTGTAGTGGTACCCGCTCTCCTGTATGGCTCAGAGACGTGGACCATATACGGCAGACACCTCAAGTCGCTGGAGAAATACCACCAACGATGTCTCCGCAAGATCCTGCAAATCCCCTGGGAGGACAGACAGAAAGATGTGTGTGTGTGTGTTGGATGAGGACATGGTGGGGTACAACTCTGATGCCACCCAATACCAACATTCACTATCCACACTCACACATAAAGAATGGCTTGAGACCTTTAAAGTTGCTAATTATAAAAACTGATTTTCATTGATAAATTCCCGGAATTTTCAGGATTGGTGGGTCAGTAAAAAACAATTTCCGCCCCAGAATTATCCCGGCACCAAACGGATCCCGAGACGAGCTCACGTCACACTCGTCCTGCAGTCACGCACGCAACATGAGGAACCTGCACAATTATAGCGTGGGTCTAATGTGCACACAAAAATGGACCCAACTTTCAAGTCAAATTCTGGAAGGGAAACAATTTGAGTTAAGTCGAACCGTACCTCCAAGTGGTTATTATGTTGCTGGACTGGTAATCCAGAGGACTGGAATAAAAATCTTAGATTTTGAGAATTCTAATCCCAGCACGGCAGTTTGAGAATTTGAATTCAGTTTAAAAACTCTGGAAGTAAAAAGCTGATTACCAGTAAAAGTGACTATTAAGCTGTCAGATTGTTGTAAAACCTGCTGTCCTTACTCGACTTGGCCTGCAAGTGATTCCAGTCCCACACCTGACTCTTAACTGCCCCTCTGATATTGTTCATGGGCTGTGCAACAATAGGAAGAAAAACTAAAGTATTAATCGTCCCAACCTCAAGCAACCTGAAAAATACCAGAAATTTCAGAAATGTTAAAGGAGAAAAGAATTGACTAAGTCGACAACCCAAGTGAGTATTGTTGTGCTGGCCCATGGAACAGCTATGAGTTTGCACCTCAATAAACATGGAATAAAATTGTTTGCTGTATTGGGGCCTCACATGCTGCTGGGATTGGAGCTGAACTATTGGTTTCATGAAATGCAATTCTATATGCTCCAAAGGCTGACTAAATATGCATGCTTAGGTTTATCCCTTCATTTCCTATGTGTTTGGTGACTATTAAATGATCCATTTAGCATAACGGCCTTGTTAATCTTGTGCTTGTTTTCTTGAGGTTTAATAATGTTCAAAATAAAAACGGATTTTTGCCGATTTTCTCCAAATTTACTGTGGTGTTTTAAGTTCAACCTCCATTGTCCCCACCGCCAATTTTTTCGCTTTTTTCTTGGTTGCTAAAAGCAAAAACTGAAAATCGACTTTAAGAATGGTCACTGGGGGGAGATAACAGAGAACATACTGGCACCCAGGGATCCATCTCTCTTGGAAAAGTCACTGCTTATGGAATAAAAATACCTAACTGACAACATATATGTTTAGTTGTTCTTCTTAGGTAATTTCCTTTGAAAACCTTTTGTGCAAAACATGAAATGCAGAAGCTGTACTGACAGGACAGATGAGTGAAGCCACAAATAAAAGGGGTGATGACAGAGCATGTTTTGGAGAGGGCGGTGTGAATCCATTGTTTTTCCGCAACGTGTAATATGCAGTCATTTTACATCGGTACAATACTTTATATACACACACACACACACACACACACACACACACACACACACACACACACACACACAGAAGAAAGCCTGGGAGTCATACACCGCAATAAAAAAAGAAGTCTTGCAATACTCGCCATCCATCCTCTGTGGTACCATCATCAGTACTTTTACAATAGAGCTTCAAACCTCCTCCCTCACTTTGCTCAATTTCATCACGTCCTGTCAATTAATGTTTGCTTAACTACAGAAAGGTTGCTGCAATACAAAAAATAATGAATGTCTGGACCTCTGTTACATTACCAGGATTGGACCCAGCACTGGCTCACACCAACCCCGGGCTGGAGGGACCCCGCACTGGCTCACACCTGTCCCGGACCGGAGGGACCCTGCACCGGCTCACACCTGTCCCTGGCCGGAGGGACCCTGCACCGGCTCACACCTGTCCCTGGCCGAAGGGACCCTGCACCGGCTCACACCTGTCCCAAGGGACCCCGCACCGGCTCACACCTGTCCCTGGCCGAAGGGACCCCGCACCGGCTCACACCTGTCCCTGGCCGAAGGGACCCCGCACCGGCTCACACCTGTCCCAAGGGACCCCGCACCGGCTCACACCTGTCCCTGGCCGAAGGGACCCCGCACCGGCTCACACCTGTCCCAAGGGACCCCGCACCGGCTCACACCTGTCCCTGGCCGAAGGGACCCCGCACCGGCTCACACCTGTCCCAAGGGACCCCGCACCGGCTCACACCTGTCCCTGGCCGAAGGGACCCCGCACCGGCTCACACCTGTCCCTGGCCGAAGGGACCCCGCACCGGCTCACACCTGTCCCTGGCCGAAGGGACCCTGCACCGGCTCACACCTGTCCCAAGGGACCCCGCACCGGCTCACACCTGTCCCGGGCCGGAGGGACCCTGCACCGGCTCACACCTACCCCGGACCGAAGGGACCCTGCACCGGCTCACACCTGTCCCGGGCCGAAGGGACCCTGCACCGGCTCACACCTGTCCCTGTCCCAAGGGACCCTGCACCGGCTCACACCTGTCCCGGACCGAAGGGACCCCGCACCGGCTCACACCTGTCCTGGGCCGAAGGGACCCTGCACCGGCTCACACCTGTCCTGGGCCGGAGGGACCCTGCACCGGCTCACACCTGTCCCAAGGGACCCTGCACCGGCTCACACCTGTCCTGGGCCGGAGGGACCCTGCACCGGCTCACACCTGTCCCTGGCCAAAGGGACCCCGCACCGGCTCACACCTGTCCTGGGCCGGAGGGACCCTGCACCGGCTCACACCTGTCCCAAGGGACCCTGCACCGGCTCACACCTGTCCTGGGCCGGAGGGACCCTGCACCGGCTCACACCTGTCCTGGGCCGGAGGGACCCTGCACCGGCTCACACCTGTCCTGGGCCGGAGGGACCCTGCACCGGCTCACACCTGTCCCGGGCCGGAGGGACCCTGCACCGGCTCACACCTACCCCGGACCGAAGGGACCCTGCACCGGCTCACACCTACCCCGGACCGAAGGGACCCTGCACCGGCTCACACCTGTCCCGGACCGAAGGGACCCTGCACCGGCTCACACCTGTCCCGGGCCGAAGGGACCTCGCACCGGCTCACACCTGTCCCGGACCGAAGGGACCCTGCATTGACCTCAGGGCTTTGCTGATGCCCCAGAGCAATACAGGAGACCACATCATTACCCTGCAACAGACCCAGAAATAACACGAGGATTGGGTCGCTGTTGAGGCCGGCTCCGAGCTGGCCGAAGGGACTCCGGGACCGACGTTTAACCGGCCGAAGGGACTCCGGGACCGGCGTCTAACCGGCCGAAGGGACTCCGGGGCCAGTCCAGGACAACATCATAGGCAGTCCCTCGGGATTGAGGAAGATTTGCTTCCATTCTTAGCACGAGTTCTTAGGTGGCTGTACAGTCCAATACGAGAACCAGTTTCTGTCACAAGTGGGACAGACAGTCGTTGAGGGAAAGGGTGGGTGGGGAGTCTGGTTTGCCACATGCTCCTTCCGCTGCCTGCGCTTGGTTTCTGCATGCTCTTGGCAACAATACTCGAGGAGCTCAGCGCCCTCCCGGATGCACTTCCTCCACTTAGAGCGGTCTATGGCCAGGGACTCCCAGGTGTCAGTGGGGATGTTGCACTTTATCAGGGAGGCTTTGAGAGTGTCCTTGTAACGTTTCCTCTGCCCACCTTTGTCTCCTTTGCTGTGGACGAGTTCCGAGTAGAGCGCTTGCTTTGGGAGTCTCATGTCTGGCATGCGAACTATGTGGCTTGCCCAGCGGAGCTGATCAAGTGTGGTCAGTGCTTCAATGCTGGAGATATTGGCCCGGACGAGGACGCTAATGTTTGTGCGTCTGTCCTCCCAGGGGATTTGCAGGATCTTGCAGCGAGGTTGGAGTAAAAACCCTCCTTGGCCTCATCTGTTGCATCGAGTGTTGGGGCGTAAGCACTGATGGCTGTGGCGCACTGGTTCTGGGATAGGGTGAGTCGAAGCATCATGAGGCGTTCGTTAGCCCCGCAGGGGGAGTCTTTGAGGCGGTCGACCAGCTTGTTTTTGATGGCGAAGCTGACTCCGTCGAGGTGGCGTTCTGCCTCTGGTTTCCCTTTCCAGAAGAAGGTGTAACCTCCACCTTGTTCCTTGAGCTGGCCTCCCCCTGCCCGCTGGGTCCCGCTTAGGGCAGCGATGTTGATATCAAAGCGTCTAAGTTCCCGGGCAATTATGGCGGTGCAGTGATCCAGTCTGTCGCTGTTGGGGTTGTCCATGAGGGTCCTGATGTTCCAGGTCCCGAACTTCACGTTAGAGGAGTGGAAAATGCCTGTGCATGATTTCTTTTAACGTGGGGTGGTCGTTGCACACCAGCAATCACACGGACTTAGCTGAGCAAGGTCTTGGTCCTGTGGCAAGGCGGTCCAGGACGACTGGAGACCAGGCACAGCTTTATGGACCTAGTTGCCTACGCCGAGGTGTTGGCTGCAGGCTCAGCGCTGGGTAGTGCCCTTGGTGGTAGGTGGCTCAAGGATTGTTTGGGGGCAGGCATTGGGGGGGCTAGTGGTGCAATGGGGTTCAGAATGGGGGGGCAGGGGGGTCACAGCCATTGTACTCACCACGTGCTGGAGGAGGAGAGAAGACCAGGCCATCAGTGGGGAAGGAGAGGTCCAGGGGGAGGAGGTGGAGGCCCGATAGCCAGGTCCAGTCGCCGCAGGAGGTCCAGCCGGGAGGTCCAGGCCACGTCAAGTCGTCCAACCGCAGGTGGTCCAGCCGGGAGGCCCAGGTCGTGTCGAGTTAGTAGGAGGTCCAGCCAGGAGGCCCAGGTCGTGTCGAGTTAGTAGGAGGTCCAGCCGGGAGGTCCAGGTCGTGTCGAGTTAGTAGGAGGTCCAGCCGGGAGGTCCAGGTCGTGTCGAGTTAGTAGGAGGTCCAGCCGGGAGGCCCAGGTCGTGTCGAGTTAGTAGGAGGTCCAGCCGGGAGGTCCAGGTCGTGTCGAGTTAGTAGGAGGTCCAGCCGGGAAATGCCGATGTGCGGTGTGACGGACTCTTCATTGCAGTCAAGGCCACCTACGGTCCAAACTCTCAAGGCCCCACCCCACTCCTGGCCAAGAACGGGGAAACACTTATCAAGGACACTGAGGCTGTCAGGGCCAGATGGAAGGAGCACTTTGAAGATCTCCTCAATCGAGACTCTGCTTTTGACTCGAGTGTTCTCGACTCCATCCCACAGCATGCAACCCGCCACCAACTCAGTGAAACCCCAACGTTGCATGAGGTAGGCAAAGCCATAAAATAACAAGGCTACGGGTGCAGGTGGAATCCCTGCTGAGGCGCTAAAATATGGCGGAGAGACGCTGTTTGCGCGGATACATGATGTCATCTCTCTCATTTGGAGGGAGGAGAGCATGCAGGGAGATCTCAGCGATGCAGTGATTGTAACCACTTTTTTAAACGGGGACAAGTCCGACTGCGGCAACGACAGGGGAATCGCCCTGCTATCAGCCACTGGGAAGTTGTCGCTCGAGTTCTCCTCAATCGTCTTCTCCCTGTGGCCGAGGAGCTCCTCCCGGAATCACAGTGCAGATTTTGTCCCCTACGGGGCACAACAGACATTATCTTTGCAGCGCGACAGCTGCAGGAAAAATGCAGGGAGCAGTGCCAGCCCTTATACATGGTCTTTTTCAATCTTACAAAGGCCTTTGACACTGTCAACTGTGAGGGTCTATGGAGTGTCACTCCTCCGTTTCAGATGCCCCCAAAAGTTTATCAACATCCTTCGCCTGCTTCACGACGACATGAAGGCCATGATCCTTACCAACGGATCCATTACAGACCCAATCCACGTCCGGACCGGGGTTAAACAGGGCTGCGTCATCACTCCAACCCTCTTCTCAATCTTCCTCGCCGCCATGCTCCACCTCACAATCAACAAGCTCCCTGCTGGAGTGGAACTAAACTACAGAACCAGTGGGAAGCTGTTTAACCTACGCCGCCTCCAGGCCAGGTCCAAGATCACCCCAACCTCTGACTTTGAGCTGCAGTACATGGACGATGCCTGTGTCTGTGCACATTCTGAGGCTGAGCTCCAGGATTTAGTCAATGTATTCACTGAGGCACATGAAAGCATGGGCCTTACGCTTAACATCCACAAAACAAAGGTCCTCCACCAGCCTGTCCCCGCTGCACAGCACTGCATTCCAACCATCAAGATTTACGATAACGTGGACTGTTTCCCATATCTCGGGAGCCTCTTATCAGCAAAGGCAAAAATTGATGCAGAGATTCAACAACGCCTCCAGTGCGCCAGTGCAGCCTTCGGCCATCTGAGGAAAAGAGTGTTTGAAGACGTGGCCCTCAAATCTACCACCAAGCTCATGATCTACAAGGCTGTAGTAATACCCACCCTCCTGTATGGATCTGAGACACGAATGGTGTATCGAAGGCACCTCAAATCGCTGGAGATATATCACCAACGATGTCTACGCAAGATCCTGCAGATCCCCTGGGAGGACAGACGCACCAACGTTAGCGTCCTCGTCCAGGCTAACATCCCCAGTATTGAAGCACTGACCACACTCGATCAGCTTCACTGGGCAGGCCACATAGTTTGCATGCCAGATACGAGACTCCATAAGCAAATGCTTTGTGCGGAGCTCCGTCATGGTAAACGAGCCAAAGGTGGGCAGCGGAAGCGTTACAAGGACACCCTCAAAGCCTCCCTGGTAAAGTGCGACATCACCACTGACACCTGGGAGACCCTGGCCGAAGACCGCCCGAGGTGGAGAAAGTGCATCCGGGAGGGCGTTGAGTTCTTCAAGTCTCAACACAAAGAACGTGAAGTGGTCAAGCGCAGACAGCGGAAGGAGCGCGCGGCAAACCAGCCCCACCCAACCCTTCCCTCGACAAATGTCTGCCCCATCCGTGACAGGGTCTGTGGCTCTCGTATTGAACTGCTCAGCCACCAGAGAACTCACTTTCCGAGGGACTGACGATGATGATGATGATGTAACACGCAAAGTCCACAATGCAGTCTTGAGATTCAAAGAACTTTGTTTTTGGAGTTACATTAGCACCGAGCCATCATTGATGGGAGTTAAAAACTGTATGTAATTCTACAGCTAGTCAATGCTGCTACCTGCTGGTAATTAGAAGCCACTGCCACACCAGCTTACTGCACGGGCCAACCATTCTGGTTATTTGAAAAGCAGTTATGGCATTAAGTGACCCTCCTCTCCTCAATTGTTTTTAACTGGACTATGTGTCAGCTGTGGCTCAGTGGGTAGCACACTCACCTCTGAGTCAGAAGGTTGTGGGTTCAAGTCCCACTCCAGAGACTGACACTCCAGTGCAGTGCTGAGGGAGCGCTGCACAGTTGGAGGTGCTGTTTTTTGGATGAGACGATAAACCAAGGCCCCTTCTGCTCTCTCAGGTGGACGTAAAAGATCCCATGACACTATTTTGAAGAAGAGCAAGGGAGTTATCCCCGGTATCCTGGCCAATATTTATCCCTCAATCAACATCACTAAAACAGATTATCTGGTCATTATCACATTGCTGTTTGTGGGAGCTTGCTGTGCACAAATTGGCTGCCGCGTTTCCCACATTACAACAGTGACTACACTCCAAAAGTACTTTGTTGTAAAGCGCTTTGAGACGTTCGGTGGTCGTGAAAGGCGCTATATAAATCCAAGTCTTTTTTTCTTTTTAAGCACTGAAGGAAAAAGTTACCTTGATGGGAATCAACTTTGCAGAGTCTGACATTAGACATCTTGGTACCAAACCAATAGTGAACTTACAACAATCATAGTACTGATAAAACAATGTATTTAACTAGAACAGCAGAACAAAAGCAGCACAGTGTAATTCCATTCTGGTGTCACATTGCCGCAGTATAATTACAAGCACTGTGCATGCTGCCCCCCAGTGGCAGTATGCAGTAGATTTCTCAATGTGGTGAAAATCCACGGGTACAGATACACAGCGGTGGAAATTCGGTCAACGTCACTGTTGCGGCGTTAACCCGGGCGAAGCGGTAAATTTTGTGCAGGCAAATGGTTTGCGTCTGCCACCGCAAAATTCATCAACTAGGCCGTGAGTGTGGAGCGGGGCGCTAAGGCAGGCGTTGCACACCTCTTTTAGGGCGCTAGGCCGGCCGAGAAAGTGAAAATCCCAAGCTAAACAGCTGGCCTCGGAGCGACCTAACAGAGGCCTCGGGAGGAAAAAAAATCTGAAAAAACACCAAAAACATTCCCAATACATCGCTCACGTCACCACAACATAAATCGTAATAAAAAAAATTAAAACCAATCACATCCAGCATTATTTACCTCACTGCAGCCATTACAGCTCAGAATGCCTGCTGCCACAGGTGTTCCCACCAGGGGGCGCTGCAGGGCGCTAAGCGTTGGGCACAATCCAAATATCGAGCCGGTGTCGCAACCAGGGGCATTGCAAACCAGCTCGCCTCTCCCGAGTCGAAACCGGCCCCGAATGTGACGGCGGGGCGCTGGGAGCTGGCCGCCCGCCCGGAAGTGCTTACCGCCGCCATTGCTGACCCTCCGGGGACAGCAGAAGACCAAAAATCAAGCCCTCAGTGTTTAAAAGCAGACTGTGTTAAAAATAGGGTTAATGGGATTGTGTGTTTTCTGTACAGAGGCACTGAATACAAAAACTAAGAAAAAAGCATTAATTAAGCTACACTTTCGCGTGATGATTCGTTATCTCGTCGCCAGTTGTTATGTCTCGAATAAAGCAATGTAACTGAGTACTGTAGACGTGAGTAAGTGTGATCTTAGTCGCTTTATTCTAACACCAGAGTGCTGGTGCAGCATTGGATGCCTGCTTATATACAGTGCTCCCAAGGGATGCTGGGATCCCTTGGGACTCCAACAGATACGCCCTCTGGTGGTGGTAGAATGCTGGTTACATAGTGTTGCATACATAACAGTAACTACATGGTTTCTCATCACATCTCAAAGAGCTTCACATACAATTAAATATTTTTAAATGACTGACTTGTTATTTAGGCAAACAGAAGCAACTTTGCAACAGTAAGATTCCCTAAACAGCAACAAGATGAATGTGCTTAGATCATGCTGGTTGAGGGAGGAATTTGTTGAGGTAGTGATGTTGGCCCAGACACCCAAAAAGCTCTCTGATCCTCTTCGAATAGTGCCACAGGATCTTTGGAGGTAGAAATTGCCCCCCGCCCAAAACAGGGTGCTCCCACCCTGTTTCGATGGTTTATATCGCGGCTGCGGTTCAGGTCGTCTCTTGAGAGACATTCGGCTCTTTGTTGTTTTTTTTCCCCTGGATCCGGAAGTCGGTCTTAATGGGGGCGGTGACAACACCTGAGTGGTGGAAGTCGGGTGCGGAGTGGAGTGACCACGGCTCTCCCCTTTACTTAAAGGGAAGAACATTCGCGATTTTAAAACTTCGGCCCACTGGGCCATCAGGGAGAGAAACAGGTCCTTCCCATCCACTCCATCCAGGCACCTCCTCGAAAAATTCAGTCAAGTTAGTCAGACACGACCTTCCCTGAACAAATCCATGCTGACTGTCCTTGATTAATCCATGTCTTTCTAAATGAAGATTTATCCTGGCCCCCAGGATTTTTTCCAATAATTTTCCCACCACTGAGGTAAGGCTGACTGGCCTGCAATTACTCGGTCGATCCTTTCTCCCTTTTTAAACAAAGATATAACATTAGCAGTCCTCCAGTCCTCTGGCATCACACCTGTAGCTAGAGAGGACTGAAAAATGATGGTCAGAGCCTCTGCTATTTCCTCTTTTGCTTCTCTGGGATACATTTCATCCAGGCATCGAGATTTATCCACTTTCAAAGCTGTTAACCCCCTTAGTACTTCCTCTCTCACTATATTTATCTCGTTTAATATTTCACACTCCTCCTGCCTCATTGCTAAAGGCCAAATAGATAAGGCGGTTTAGAAGACACATGGAATAATTGCCTTTATTAGTCGAGGCATGGAATACAAGAGCAAGGAGGTTATTCTTGAACTGTATAAAACACTGGTTAGGCCGCAGCTGAAGTACTGTGTGCAGTTTTGGTCACCACATTATAGGAAAGATGTGATTATACTGGAAAGGGTGCAGAGGAGATTTACAAGAATGTTGCCTGGACTGGAGAAATTTGGCTATGAGGAAAGATTGAAGATGCTGGGTCGGTTGTTTTTGGAACAGAGGAGACTGAGGGGAGACTTGATTGAGATGTATAAAATTATGAGGGACCTGGATAGAGTCGACAGGAAGGATCCGTTTCCCATGGCAGAGGGGTAACAACCAGGGGACATAGAGTTAAAGTAATTGGGAGGAGGTTTAAAGGAAATATGAGGGGAAATTTCTTCACCCAGAGGGTGTTGGGGGTCTGGAACTCACTGCCTGAAAGGGTGGTAGAGGCAGAAACTCTCACCACATTTAAAAAATACTTGGATGTGCACTTAAAGTGCCGTAAAGGGCTATGGACCAAGAGCTGGAAAGTGGAATTAGGCTGGCGCAGACACGATGGGCCGAATGGCCTCCTTCCGTGTTGTAAATTTCTATGATTCTATGAAGTCTGCAATCCTCCATCGGCGAAATCATCTCTTCCCCTTTCTGTTCCTTGCTATGATCCGTGCACAAATCAAGAAACACACAGTACTTTTGTTCATTTTAATTCCACCTTTAGTTCTTGATGTTACATTTCATAACAATATATAGACACCCCATCCCACAACCCAAGACATGATCTCCTGGGAGAGGCGAAAAAACAGACATAAAAACCCAGGCCAATTTGGGAAAAATAAATCTGGGAAATTCCTCTCCGACCCCCTTAGGCGATCGAAACTATCATTCTGGTCAATGATAAGTCCATGCATTCTAAGACAACGGTTTTTCTACTTCCACTCTTAAACATTCACTCCCTCCACCACCGGCGCCCCCTGGCTGCAGTGTGTACCATCTACAAGATGCACCGCAGCAACTCGCCAAGGCTTCTTCGGCAGCATCTCCCAAACCCGCAAACTCTACCAACTCGAAGGACAAGGGCAGCAGGCGCATGGGAACACCACCACCTCCACGTTCCCCTCCACTCAGCGATGATAAAGGAACAGCGATACACTTCCAAGGCAAATCCTGGAACTCCCTCCCTAACAGCACTGTGGGAGTACCATCACCGCACGGACTGCAGCGGTTCAAGAAGGCGGCTCACCACCACCTTCTCGAGGGCAATTAGGGATGGGCAATAACTGCTGGCCCTGCCAGGGACACCCACATCCCACGGGGCAATTTCCCTCGCGGGGCGGTAAGGGGTAGGCGCGTGCCCGACAGGGAGGGATCACGGGCGGGAAGGGACAACGTTTCCGCCTCTCCCGGCCCGGGGGCAATTTCTGATGGATCAACCCATCCGCCTGCCCCCGGGTGGAAGGTCCTTACCGTCCCATTACTGCATCCTAGAGGCGGCAGTGGACCTTAAGGAGGGGGGCAATTTCGGCCCTACTGACTTACCCCGCACCGAGTCTAAGAGCAGGAAAAGTCCGATTATACTGCTCACACCCCAAGCCTGCTCCCACCCATGTGCTGAAGCATTATGTGAAGAGACTGATGGCTGTAGCACCGATGCCTGGAGAACATGGTGCCCCCAGGTCCACCAGCTCGAGTTCAGATGCTGCGACAAAGGAGATCTGCGGAAACATTATCGCGGAGTGATAGTCATCCAGAAGGCTCAACTGTTGGGGAGAAATATGCCCAACAGTTGAGCCTTCTGGATGACTATCACTGGCTCTCAGTGTGGATGGTAGACCATGATGTCACCGGCCAGTATGCCCACAAGTATATGGTTCCTGGATCCAAGTAAACTACCTGCAGCATCTGTGGAGAGAAACAGAGTTAATGTTTCGGGTCTGTGACCCTTCGGCAGAACTGGAAAAGTTGAAGATGTAAGAGGGAGGGGAGGAAAGAACAAAAGGGAAGGTCTGAGATAGGGTGGAAGGCAGAAGGCTGTAAAGTGCCTAAACAAAAGATGAGGTGCTGTTCTTTGAGCTTACGTTGAGTTTCATTCCAACAGTGTAGGAGGCCGAGGGCAGAGAGGTCAGAGCGGGAGTAGAGCGGGGAATTAAAGTGACAGGCGACCGGAAGCTCGGGGTCACGCTTACGGACTGAACGAAAGCGATCAGATAAAAGTGCAGGTGTTGCATCTCCCGATGGGAAGGTGGTGCGGGTCGGGGAGGGGGTGCTGGCGATGACTGTGGAGTGTCGCGGAGGGAGCAGCCCCTTCAGAATGCTGAGAGGGGAGGGGAGGAGAAGATGTGATTGGTGGTGGGATCATGCTGGAGGTGGCGGATGTGGCAGAGGATGATCTGTTGAATGTGGAGGCTGGTGGGGTAAAAGGTGAGGACAAGGGGAACCCTATTGTGGTTCTGGGAGGGAGAGAGGGGAAGTGCGAGAAATAGAACAGACACGGTCGAGGACCATGTTAATCACAGTGGAGGGGAATCCTCGGTTGAGGAAAAAGAAAGACTTATCAGAGGCATTAATGTGGAAGGTGCGTCGTCAGAGCAGATGCGATAGAGACGGAGAACTGGGAGAATGGAATGGAGTCCTTACAGGATGCGTGGTGGGAGGACGTGTAGTCCAGGTAGCTGCAGGAGTCCGTGGGCTTATAGTGAATCTCAACGGGTCAGGCAGCATCTGTGGAGAGAAAAACAGAGCGAACGTTTCAGGTCGATGATCATTCGTCTGAACTGGTGAATGTTTGAAATGACAGATTATTTTGTCTCTCATCTCTCCTGCCTTCCTACCATTCACCCTAACCTCGACCCTCTCCTACCATTCACCCTAACCTCGACCCTCTCCTACCATTCACCCTAACCTCGACCCTCTCCTACCATTCACCCTAACCCAGACAAGAATCCATTCATTTCAAACATTTTTCTCTCCACAGCTGCTGGCTGACCCGCTGAGATTTCCAGCATTTTCTGTTTTTATTTCAGATTCCAGCATCCGCAGTATTTTTCTTTTGGCTTATCGTGAATGTTGATTCCCATCATCATCATCACAGGCAGGCTCTCGAAATATTGCTTCCACTCTAAAAGTGGAAGCAAAATTTTGGATGCTTTTCCTCCACTTAGGCTGGTCTTTGGCCGGGGACTCCCAGGTGCCGGTGGGGCTGTTGCATTTTATCCGGGACTACAATACCTCCCACCCCGCATCCTGGAAAGACTCTATTCCATTCTCCCAGTTTCTCCATCTCATTCGCATCTGCTCTGACGATGCCACCTTCCACATTAGTGGAAATTGGATGCAAAGTGAATGAAATTTTCTAGCTCAGGGTGAGAGCAGGAAATGGCACCAATACAGTCATCTATGTACCGGAAAAAGAGGTGAGGGAGGGGACCCGAGTAGGACTGTAACAAAGAATGTTCCTCATGTCCCACGAAAAGGCAGGCAGAGCTAGGGCCCATGTGGGTTCCCATAGCAACACCTTTAATTTGGAGGAAGTGAATGGAGTCAAAAGAGAAGTTGTTCAGGATATAGTGGGGGCTTGTAAAAAGGGAACTGCAATAATCTTGGGTGATTTTAACTTCCATATTGGTTGGACAAATCAAATTGGTCCGGGGAACCTTGAGGAAGAGTTCATAGAGTGCATAAGGGACGGGTTCCTAGAGCAGTATATAATAGAACCAACCAGGGGGCAGGTTGGCAGAAGACTGGATCGACTAGGCTTATATTCACTGGAATTTAGAAGAATGAGAGGGGATCTCATAGAAACATATAAAATTCTGACGGGATTGGACAGGTTAGCTGCAGGAAGAATGTTCCCGATGTTGGGGAAGTCCAGAACTAGGGGTCACAGTCTAAGGATAAGGGGTAAGCCATTTAGGACCGAGGTGAGGAGAAACTTCTTCACTCAGAGAATTGTGAATCTGTGGAATTCTCTACCACAGAAAGTTGTTGAGGCCAGTTTGTTTGATATATTCAAAAGGGAGTTAGATGTGGCCCTTACAGCTAAAGGGATCAAGGTGTATGGAGAGAAAGCAGGAATGGGGTACTGAAGTTGCGTGATCAGCCATGATCATATTGAATGGTGGTGCATGCTCGAAGGGCTGAAAGGCCTACTCCTGCACCTATTTTCTATGTTTCTATGTTTCATGTTTCTATCTTAGATCTGGTCCTGTGTAATGAGACAGGATTAATAAACAATCCCCTAGTAAAGGATCCCCTTGGAATGAGTGACCATAGCATGGTTGAATTTCAAATTCAGATAGAGGGTGAGAAAGATGGATCTCAAACCATCGTACTAAGCTTAAATAAAGGAGACTATGAAGGTATGAGGGCAGAGTTGGCTAAAGTGGACTGGGAAAATAGATTAAAGTGTAGGATGGTTGATGAACAGTGGTGTACATTTAAGGAGATATTTCACAACTCTCAAGAAAAATATATTCCAGTGAGGAGGAAAGGGTGTAAAAGAAAGGATAGCCATCCTTGGTTAACTAAAGAAATAAAGAACAGTATCCAATTAAAAACAAGGACATTCAAAGTGGCCAAAACTAGTGGGAGGACAGAGGTTTGGGAAGCTTTTAAAAGCCAGCAAAGAATGACTAAAAAAGTGATTAAGAAAGGGGAGATAGACTATGAAAGTAAACTAGCACAAAATATAAAAAGATAGCAAGAGTTTTTATAGTTATATAAAAAGGAAAAGGGTGGCCAAAGTAAATGTTGGTCCCTTAGAGGATGAGACCGGGGAATTAGTAATGGGGAACATGGAGATGGCAGAAACTCTGAACAAATATTTTGTATCAGTCTTTACGGTAAAGAACACTAACAATATCCCAACAGTTGATAGTCAAGGGGCTATAGGGGGGGAGGAACTTAACACAATCACAATCACTAAGGAGGTGGTACTCAGTAAGATAATGAGACTAAAGGCGGATAAATCCCCTGGACCTGATGGCTTGCATCCTAGGGTCTTAAGAGAAGTAGCGGCAGGGATTGTGGATGCATTGGTTGTAATTTACCAAAATTTGCTGGATTCTGGGGAGGTCCCAGCAGATTGGAAAACTGCAAATGTAATACCCCTATTTAAAAAAAGAGGCAGACAAAAAGCAGGAAACTATTGACCAGTTAGCCTAACATCTGTGGTTGCGAAAATGTTGGAGTCCATTATTAAAGAAGCAGTAGCTGGACATTTGGAAAAGCAAAATTCAGTCTGGCAGAGTCAGCATGGATTTATGAAGGGGAAGTCATGTTTGACAAATTTGAGGATATAACAAACAGGGTGGATAAAGGGGAACCAGTGGATGTGGTGTATTTGGACTTCCAGAAGGCATTTGACAAGGTGCCACATAAAGGGTTACTGCACAAGATAAAAGTTCACGGGGTTGGGGGTAATACATTAGCATGGATAGAGGATTGACTAACTAACAGAAAACAGAGAGTCAGGATAAATGGTTCATTCTCTGGTTGGCAATCAGTAACTAGTGGGGTGTCGCAGGGATCAGTGCTGGGTCCCCAACCATTTACAATCTATATTAACGACTTGGAAGAAGGGACTGAGTGTAATGTAGCCAAGTTTGCTGATGATACAAAGATGGGAGGAAAAACAATGTGTGAGGAGGACACAAAAAATCTGAAAAAGGACATAGACAGGTTATGAGTGGGCAAAAACTTGGCAGCTGGAGTATAATGTTGGAAAGTGTGAGGTCATGCACTTTGGTAGAAAAATCAAAGAGCAAGTTATTATTTAAATGGAGAAAAATTGTAAAGTGCTGCAGTGCAGCGGGACCTGGGGGTACTTGTGCATCATACACAAAAGGATAGTATGCAGGTACAACAATTGATCAGGAAAGCCAATGGAATCTTGGCCTTTATTGCAAAGGGGATGGAGTATAAAAGCAAGGAAGTCTTACTACAGCTATATAAGGTATTGGTGAGGCCACACCTGGAATACTGCATGCAGTTTTGGTTTCCATATTTATGAAAGGATATACTTGCTTTGGAGGCAGTTCAGAGAAGGTTCACTCGGTTGATTCCAGAGATGAGGGGGTTGACTTATGACGAAAGGTTGAGTGGGTTGGGCCTCTACTCATTGGCATTCAGAAGAATGAGAGGTGATCTTATTGAAACGTATAAGATTATGAGGGGGCTTGACAAGGTGGATGCAGAGAGGATGTTTCCATTGATAGGGGAGAGTAGAACTAGGAGGTATAATCTTAGAATAAGGGGCCGCCCATTTAAAACTGAGATGAGGAGAAATTTCTTCTCTCAGAGGGTTGTAAATCTGTGGAATTCACTGCCTCAGAGAACTGTGGAGGCTGGAACATTGAATAAATTTAAGACAGAGATAGATAGTTTCTTAACCGATAAGGGAATAAGGGGTTATGGGGAGCGGGCAGGGAAGTGGACCTGAATTCATGATCGGATCAGCCATGATCTTATTGAATGGTGGAGCAGGCTCGAGGGGCCATATGGCCTACTCCTGCTCCTATTTCTTATGTTCTTATGCTCTTAATGTGAGAATAAGTTCAGCCAGGCGGAGGAAGGTGGTGGTGGATGGGAATTGGTTGGGCCATTGCTCAAGGAAGAACCCGGGCTGGATTTTCAGGGCTTCCGCGCTCCGTTTTTCGCCCCGGGGCGGCAGCAATGGTGGCGGTGAGGTCAGCCTCCAGCGCCCTGCAGCGATCCTCGGGCCCGGATTTGTGGTGGCGCTGAGCAGGACTGCCAGGGCGAGCTGCGTCCGGTGTGCAATGCCGCTGGTTGTGACACTGACGTGAGTTTGAACTCCTGCCCGACACAGCCGCCCAGAAGCGCGCCTCGCAATGACCGCCTGGGAAATCAGGACGGTCAAACCATCGTGTCAGCGAAGAGGAGGGTAATGGACTCCTAAGGTAAGTGCGAGTGTTCTTACTTTTCATTTTTTTTTGCAATTTGTGTTGTGGTGGCGAGGGCAATGTTTTGAGAATGTTTTTGTGGGTTTTTTTTTTGTTGTTTCCCCCCCTACCCCCGGGCGTCTCTCGGAGCGCTCCCGGCCCGGCTGTTTAGCTCGGGAGTTTCCTGTCCTAGCGCCGAGAGAGGTGTACAACGCCTCCCTTAGCGCTGTGCCCCCTGACGCAGGGCCCAGCTGCGCAAACTTACCGACTGAGGCGCAAACTATTCCCGGACGCTAACTTTCCTGCCCTGCCACCATTATCGCCCCAAATCATAAAAACTGAAAATCCAGCCCAAAGTGTAAAAATGACATTGCGCTCCGGATGAAGCCTTGACTAGGCTGGTGACATCACAGGGCAAGCCTGAGCCTCACGTTGCGTATCACAATGAGATCAGACATGACGATGGGTTTATAAACTGGAGCAATTCGAGGCATGGGCAGCAAAACCAGTTTAAGTGAAGGAAAGGGAGAATTGCACTGACCTAGGACTAACTGTCAGATCTGTCTCGGAGTGAATGAGGTCGGCTTGGAGATCTGAACAGCTTTGCTTTCTGGAGAAAACATCATGAACCAACAGATTAGACAGAAGGCCGTGAACTTTGAGAGACTTATCTCAACCTGTTGTTCTTGCATCATCATTGTTATGTATGAAAACTTTATAATAGTGTAAGACTTGCCACCAGGGGGCGCACCTGTTGGAGACCCAAGGGTCACCAGCACACCCCGTGCAAGCAAGTATAAAAGGTTCTCTGCCATGCTGCTTCAGCACTCTGGAGTTTATTTAAAGAGACTAAGGTCACATCAGCTTGAGCTTACAGCATACAGTCTTGTGAAGTTATTCTGAACATAACAATCATTATTGAAAGTTATGAACTGGTTGGTGAGTGGCCTTCACCAGCCCGTCCCACTCTACACCATCGAGGCAACAACTGGAGCGTCCCGCCTTGAGATTTTCAATCTCATGCCCGAGGCGGACTCTAGCCGACATCGGTCGGAGACGATTGCATGGACTGGGTCCTATCCAGTGCCAGTACAGTTAACCCTGAGCAGTGCCGAACTCAGCCTGGAGTTGGAGCAGGGTTGGGCTTTGATGCCGATGTGGGGACATGAGGGCTGGACGTGAAGGTCCAACCCAGGGGGAGAACAAGGGAGGAGAGAGAGGGGCAGATCTGGTAGGGATGGGAAAGCAATGCACCAGAAGGGAGAGAGTTGGTTTAACACCATCTCCAGACATTGGCTGAACGTGTAGCTGGATCTGTTATTGGCTGTCAAACAAAGAACAAATTAAAAGATGTAGAGTTGGCACTATGGGTGGGACACAGAGGGAATGTGAAGAGAATTTCAGTGGCGCTGATTTCGGTCAGGATGTGCTCCCACTTGTGTGTGTGTGTGTGTGACCCACTTGTCTTTGTGGTTTTGTTACATAGAAACATAGAAAATAGGTGCAGGAATAGGCCATTCGACCCTTTGAGCCTGCACCGCCATTCAATGAGTTCATGGCTGAACATGCAACTTCAGTACCCCATTCCTGCTTTCTCGCCATACCCCTTGATCCCCCTAGTAGTAAGGACTTCATCTAACTCCTTTTTGAATATATTTAGTGAATTGGCCTCAACAACTTTCTGTGGTAGAGAATTCCACAGGTTCAACACTCTCTGGGTGAAGAAGTTTCTCCTCATCTCGGTCCTAAATGGCTTACCCCTTATCCTTAGACTGTGACCCCTGGTTCTGGACTTCCCCAACATTGGGAACATTCTTCCTGCATCTAACCTCTCTAAACCAGTCAGAATTTTAAACGTTTCTATGAGATCCCCTCTCATTCTTCTGAACTCCAGTGAATACAAGCACAGTTGATCCAGTCTTTCTTCATATGTCAGTCCCGCCATCCCGGGAATCAGTCTGGTGAACCTTCGCTGCACTCCCTCAATAGCAAGAATGTCCTTCCTCAGGTTAGGAGACCAAAACTGTACACAATACTCCAGGTGTGGCCTCACCAAGGCCCTGTACAACTGCAGCAACACCTCCCTGCTCCTATACTCAAATCCCCTCGCTATGAAGGCCAACATGCCATTTGCTTTCTTAACTGCCTGCTGTACCTGCATTCCAACCTTCAATGACTGATGTACCATGACACCCAGGTCTCGTTGCACCTCCCCTTTTCCTAATCTGTCACCATTCAGATAATAGTCTGTCTCTCTGTTTTTACCACCAAAGTGGATAACCACACATTTATCCACATTATACTTCATCTGCCATGCATTTGCCCACTCACCTAACCTATCCAAGTCACTCTGCAGCCTCATAGCATCCTCCTTGCAGCTCACACTGCCACCCAACTTAGTGTCATCCACAAATTTGGAGATACTACATTTAATCCCCTCGTCCAAATCATTAATGTACAATGTAAACAGCTGGGGCCCCAGCACAGAATCTTGCGGTACCCCACTAGTCACTGCTTGCCATTCTGAAAAGTACCCATTTACTCCTACTCTTTGCTTCCTGTCTGCCAACCAGTTCTCAATCCATGTCAGCACACTACCCCCAATCCCATGTGCTTTAACTTTGCACATTAATCTCTTGTGTGGGACCTTGTCGAAAGTCTTCTGAAAGTCCAAATATACCACATCAACTGGTTCTCCCTTATCCACTCTACTGGAAACATCCTCAAAAAATTCCAGAAGATTTGTCAAGCATGATTTCCCTTTCACAAATCCATGCTGACTTGGACTTATCATGTCACCTCTTTCCAAATGCACTGCTATGACATCCTTAATAATTGATTCCATCATTTTACCCACTACTGATGTCAGGCTGACCGGTCTATAATTCCCTGTTTTCTCTCTCCCTCCTTTTTTAAAAAAGTGGGGTTATATTGGCTACCCTCCACTCTATAGGAACTGATCCAGAGTCTATGGAATGTTGGAAAATGACTGCCAATGCAGCCGCTATTTCCACGGCCACCTCCTTAAGTACTCTGGGATGCAGTCCATCAGGCCCTGGGGATTTATCGGCCTTCAATCCCATCAATTTCCCCAACACAATTTCCCTGCTAATAAGGATTTCCCTCAGTTCCTCCTTCTTACTCGACCCTCTGACCCCTTTTATATCCGAAAGGTTGTTTATATCCTCCTTAGTGAATACCGAACCAAAGTACTTGTTCAATTTGTCTGCCATTTCTTTGTTCCCCATTATGACTTCCCCTGATTCTGACTGCAGGGGACCTACGTTTCAACAAACTACATATCATGATAGCGCAAATGTGTCACGAGAAATTGAAATTAATGATCCTGTGTTTGTATTGAATTATGGACAAGGCCCCAAGTGGCTTCCCGGCACTGTTGTGGTCAAAGAGGGGAGTAGGGTATTTCAGGTCAAACTTTCAAATGGACTCATCTACAGGAAACACTTGGACCAAACTAAACTCAGATTCACAGACTATCCAGAGCAACCAACATTAGACCCTACCTTTTTTGACCCCCCCAACACAAACATACCAGTGGCAATCGGCACAGCGGTTGACCACGAAGCAGAACCCATCACCCGCAGCAACCCAACAGGACTCACCACACCATGCAGCCCAGCAAGGCCAGCTGCACATCTGCCCAGCGAGCGCCCAACAAACGACTCAGCAAAACCAACATTTGCACCAAGACGATCAACCAGGGAAAGAAAGGCCCCAGATCGACTCACCTTGTAAATAGTTACACTATTGACTATGGGGGGAGGGGGGTGGTGGTGTTGTTATACATGGAAACCTGTAAATACCTTGTGTAACCACCAGAGGGCTCATCCCCTGGATTCCAAGTGATCCCACAATCCCTTGAGAGCTCCTGTACTTAAGGAGGCCTCACAGGTTGGAGAGGCACTCTGGAGACCTGTAATAAAAGACAAAGGACACACTTTACCTTGAGCTCACAGTATCTTTCGTTTGTGGGGAGTGTGATAAAACCGCTCATTTCCTCTCACTCATCCTGATAACAACTGTGTACCTGTGGCAGAAGAAAAAAATTACACCAAAATCACTGGAAATGCAACAAGAACAACTACAGGCAGTTTATAAGAGCATAAGTATTCGGAGCAGGAGTCGGCCATTCGGCCCCTCGAACCTGCTCCGCCATTCAATGAGATTGTGGCTGATCTTCCATCTCAACTCCACTTTACTGCACTCTCCCCATATCCCTTAATTCCCTGAATATCCAAAATATAGCTCCTCTCGTATAGTAAAGCATATAACCTGTAAACATATTTATCCAATCCCACTTTAAAGAGTGAACACACCTCACCTGGGCCAGTGTCGAGCTGTGGGCAGGTACCAAGCTCGGTCAACACTGGGGAACACTTTGGGCAGCTGATTATCAGTAAATATTTGTCTGGGATTTCAGAGTGGTGCCCAGAAAACATTGTATAAATTACTGCTCACCCTCCACTATCCTGAACAAAGCTATGGGAGATTTACTTATGATAAGTAGTTGTCTACGTTTACAGAGGAAGGAATGAGCACCAAACACAAGGGCCGGGAGGAGCCGATCAGTGAGGAGCTGAGAGCGGGACTCAGTAACCATCGGTAACCAGGCTCCAGCCCCAGACTACCTATGAGCAATGCCATGGAAGATCTACCTGTAATGTATTTGCTTCATGAGTTCTTTGCTTAAGAATTCATAGCAACACATTGCTATTAAGAACTAGTTGGTTTATTAACAAAGATTTAACAATCACACTGCACATTATCGGTTCATCCACTAGGCTCACAACCACCCAACTGGCTGGGGTTTTATTGAGTCTTGTGAACATCACGTGACTGGCTAAGCCACTCACAACTCAACAGCTCGACAACTATTTTGAGCATAACTTGATCAAGTGCCCCCTTTTGGTAAGGACACTAGAACCCACAAATTTCCAAATAAAACTTTAAAGGAAACTTAAATCAAATTAAAATTTGGTTGCAGGGGGTTGATGATGCATTCCAGTCCCTCCAGTGTCCACCTCTTGCGGAAGTCCATGAGCGTACCGGTGGACACAGCTTGCTCCATCTCCAGTGGAAGAGAGGCAGGCAGTCGGGCTGAACAACCCCCTCGACTGCCCGCTCCCTGGACCTGTTAATGGTCAACAGCTCTACAAACCTGTGAGCATAGTCACAGGTGAATACATTACACAACCAATAACAAAGTGAACTATTCCATCAGACTGTGCACCAATATTACTGTATCTGATAAACTGTTCATATTGCTCATTATAACTTTCAATAATGATACAAGACAAACAGGTTGAGACAAACCTTTCAAAGTTCACAGCCTTCTGTCTAATCTGCTGGTTCATGATGTTTGTGTTCTCTTCAGAAAGCCCTGTAGTTTAGAGCACTTCAAGTGCACATCCAAGTTATTTTTAAATGTGGTGAGGGTTTCTGCCTCTACCACCCTTTCAGGCAGTGAGTCCCAGACCCCCACCACCCTCTGGGTGAAGACATTTCCCCTCAAATCCCCTCTAAACCTCCTACCAATTACTTTAAATCTACGCCCACGGTTCTTGTGCCCTCTGCTAAGGGGAATAGGTTGCACAGGTACAGGCCCAGCAGAATGGTGGTGACTGGAGTAGACCTGAGGCTGTCGTTTGGCAGGACAGGAGTACGCGCCAGGCTCCCTCAGAGCACCACTTTGGTGGCATGTAGGAGGCTACACTAGGCTGTCCAGGTGGAATCTCCAGCAACGTAGCCAGCAGCAACTCTCTCCCAAGACCAAATCGCTATGAGAGGAGTTACACCTCTGGCCCTTGAACCTGTTGTCACACATGGGAAGCCAGCCCTTCTTGTTATTACAGGATATTAGGATATTATTAGGATTATAGGATATACAGCACAGAAACAGGCCATTCGGCCCAACCAGTCCATGCTGGCGTTTATGCTCCACTCAAGCCTCCTCCTGTCTTTCCTCATCGAAATCTATCAGCGTAACCCTCTATTTCCTTCTCCCTCATATGCTTATCTAGCCTCCCCTTAAATGCATCGATACTATTCGCTTCAACCACTCACTGTGGTAGCAAGTTTCACATTTTCACCAGTCTTTAGGTAAAGAAGTTTTGTCTGAATTCCCTACTTGATTTCTTGGTGACTATCTTATATTGATGGCCTCTAGTTATGCTCAGAAACATTCTCTCTGTAACCACTCTATCAAAACCTTTCATGATTTTAATGACCTCTATTAGGTCACCCCTCAGCCTTCTTTTTTCAAGAGAAAAGAGACCCAGCCTGTTCATCCTTTCCTGATATGTATACCCTTGCATTTCTGGTATGATCCTTGTAAACCTTCTCTGCACCCTTTCCAGTGCTTCTATATCCTTTTTATAATATGGCAAACAGAACTGTACGCAGTACTCCAAGTGTGGTCTAACCAAGGCTCGATACAGGTGTAGCATAACTTCCCTACTTTTCAATTCTATCCCTCTAGAAATAAACCCGAGTGCTTGGTTTGCTTTTTTAATGGCCTTGCTAACCTGTGTCGCAACTTTTAGCGATTTGTGTATTTGTACTCCTAGATCTCTTTGTTCCTCTAGCCCACCTGGGCTCGCACCCTCCAAGTAATAAGTAACCTCCCTATTCTTCCGACCAAAATGTTATACCTCACCTTTATCTGTGTTGAACTTGATTTGCTAATTATATGCCTTATTATATGTGATACTTGTGTATGTATAATATAAGTATACTCCCCGTACTCTCAATGTACAGTTACATTAGACTACTGGATGTATCTTCACACTGTATACACTGTGCTTGTACCACCAGAGGGTGCAACTGGTGGAGACCTAGGGGCCACCTGTACACAGCAGGTAACCAGGTATAAAAGGGAGCTCACCATGCTGTACCCTCACTCAGGAGTTGCAATAAATGGACTAAGGTCACCACAGTTCAAGTACAATACCTTGCCTCTTGGAGTCATTACTAGAGTGCTTACGGACACAATAACTGGCGATGAGATTATGAATTTCCACGCGAAAATGGCGAACCTTGGCTCATTTCAACAATTCACTGATGGGGCGGATTGGGAGGCCTTTGTGGAAAGGCTCGAACACTTTATTGCGAACGACCTGGCGGGAGACGACCCGGTCTCGCTGGTTGATAAGTGCAGAGCTATCCTGCTCACCAGTTGCGGGCCCACTGTCTATGGCCTCGTTAGGGACTTGGTAACCCCAGCGAAAACAATGACTGGAACATATGAGGAGCTCGCGGCGCTGATGCAGGAACAACTCAAACCTAAGCGGATGACTCATCCCCAGGACTCTAACTCGGCAAGTACTGTCAACCGTCTGGCGTCTTTTAGAGGCAAGGCTGCTGCAAGCAGTCTCTCTCAGGGAAGAGAGAACGGAACCCCGGGTCCCGCAACCCTGAGTCTGCCACATGGGGCCAACCGGCTAACCCCATGCTGGCGCTGTGGAAGAAATCACAAGGCCCACCAGTGCTGCTATAAAGACTATACTTGCAAAGGCTGTAACACGAAGGACCACCTCCAGCAAATGTGCAAGAGAAATTATACTCACCGAATCGATGAAGAGAGAGTCCATGAGGCAGCTCAGCCCCACGATGAGGTGTACGGAGAGTTTACCTGCACCACCGAGAGTTCCCCGTTAAAAATGGAAGTCAAAATCAATGATGTTCCAGTCACAATGGAGGTGGACACGGGGCGAGAGCCAGTCACTGATGAATCAGGTGGCCTTTGAGAAAATCTGGGACAATCCATTCGCACGACCTAAAATGATCCCGATCCAAGTGAAGCTGCTCACCTATACAAATGTCACCATCCCAGTCGTTGGCAGCGTGGATGTCCAGGTGTCCCATGAGGGCGCGATGCACAAGTTACCTTTGTGGATCGTTGCTGGTGATGGTCCAACACTGTTAGGAAGAAGATGGATGAAAAAGATCCATTGGAGCTGGGAAAACCTCCAACCTCCAGCGATCGACGTCCTCCGCGGCCCCGAAGTTGGATCCAGCACAGCATCTGAAAACCCAGCTGCTCAGCTCGACTGCGTGGAGACAACCCAGACCGCTCAACCCAACGGCGAGATGATCCAGCCCAAATGACCCGACCTCACCTTCCAGGCTCCAGTGGCAGGACTCCGGAGGAAGAAAATCGGTACAGAAGGCAACTTCCCTGCTTCCGTGGCAGAACCTGGGGAGAAAAGGATCACCGCAGCCTACCTCGTGGAGACAAAGAAGATGGCGCCCGCACCACGAGGTGAAGCGCCTGAAGTAAAGATGGCGGCAGCCAGACCACGAAAGGCAGCATTGATGGAGCAACACGTGACGCCGAGCAGCAAACCGGATTGGGGTAAAGATTGCAAGGCCCTCTTAAAGGAGACCGGCAACCCATCACAATTAAAGGGACAGTTCCACTCTTTATACAGTGATGCCGGTGATACATATGTAAGAGATGTAATTGACAAATTAAAGTATGTAATTGTAACTAACCATGTTAAGTCGGGCGATTGCGGTTGGAACCAATGTATTGTGAGAGTAAATGAAGTAATGATGTGCGATGTCAGGTTCTACATGCATGCCGACAAAACCAAGGACAACCTCCTGTTGGAAGCACCCAGGTCTAGCGGGCTACCCGATCATGTAGCCTGCACCTCCTGGACCAACGTGATGCCCCAGGGAGCGTGGCCACACACAGAGGGAGCATACCAGCTGCAGGGCCAGCGATCAGCAGATGGCAAAGGCACCACTACCGGTACTCTGCCCCTGATCGGCTCTACCTCTCTGGCTACCAGGACCAGTACCGGGAGCAAGAGGCTAGCACCCTCCAGCTTTTCCAACGAGACCTGGGATGACCAGGCTTCCACTATTGCTGAAGGGCAGCAAAGAGACACCGCAGCCCTCAAAGGAGGACAGGGAGGCCACGCACTCCTGTGGCTCTGCCCACCACTCGGCAGCGGCAAAGGCCCTGAGACTCAGCCAGGGGAACGACCCAAGCCCACCCAGCTGGCAGGGGGTGCAGCACTGCCATCAGACAACCTGGACACAGTCCGGTCACTCTGGAACTAGCATCCTCACCCACTTGCACCTACACAACCCAGGAGCAAGACTGTGATACCATGTATGTACCTTACCTGTAAAATGTACTTTTCCACTACTGCAGAACCCAAACAGTGATGTAATTAATCCTATTTTTTTTTGTTCTTTCTTTCTGTACATGTATGCACATGCAGGTGTTGAGCCACACACATGATCTATGTATGGGGTGGAGGGGGGGGGGGGGAAATAGATGTATGTAGCCATGGACACACATGGATCACACCTAGAACCCACTCAAACCCCACTGCAACCTCAAACCGTCCACTGCTGACCAGTTCCCAATGTTGTGGCAATAAGGACTTGGGGGTCAACAGGGAGAGAGCCAAGACAAAGCATAGACAAGGTGCAAGGGCTTTGAGCACTCAAGTTTAGGGCCAGAGCACACAGTGCAAAGGCCAGTGGCACAAGACTTAGGGAAGAGTGATGTTGTGTATGTATAAGTATACTTCCTGTACACTCAATGTACAGTTACATTAGACTACTGGATGTACCTTCACACTGTATACACTGTGCTTGTACCACCAGAGGGTGCAACTGGTGGAGACCTCGGGGTCACCTGTACACGACAGGTAACCAGGTATAAAAGGGAGCTCACCACGCTGTACCCTCGCTAAGGTCACCACAGTTCAAATACAATACCTTGCCTCATGGAGTCATTACTAGAGTGCTTGCAGACACAATAATACTGGTCCTCAGGTTGCACCTAGGCAAACTACTAGAATAGGAGAAAGAAAGACAAGTTTAGAGGGCCAAAGGAACCAAAGGATGGCTTAAGTTCATTTTTGATATTGTTATAATAAAGGAGAATGCATACTTATTTCGAACTCAAATTATTCACGGTGATTACACGGATATGAGAAGAGGAACAATGTTTTGTTCTCAATTATTCATTCAGGTGATTTGGACTTGCAGACATGTAAGGCAGAGAGGATGGTTCCTGGGTCAAAAGAGTTATAATTTGTGAGAGGGGAGGGGGCGCCGCAGGGAAGGAAGGATTAATGGCAGTCATGGCAAAGGTAGGCTGTGTTAAACAGATCAGAATACTTCATTGATAAGTTGAATTCTACACTCCCTTGCAGCTGTTACTGAAGGTTACTCTTCCTGATGTTCTCCTGCACAATGTTCTGCCTCCAAAGCGGCTAGGGCCACCACCCCAGGAATCTCTAAGTCAGGCCTATTTGGGTAGAAAATTTGTGCAGGATACAGCAAGCTACTAATATGCAGGATACATAATCATAGAATGGTACAACACATTCGGCCCATCGAGTCTGCGCTGGCTCTTTCAAAGAGAAATCCAGTTAGTCCCATTCCCCCGCCCTTTCCCCATACCCCTGCAATTTTTTCTCCTTCAAGTACTTATCCAATCCCCTTTTGAAGGCTACTATTGAATCTCTATCCACCACCCTATCAGGGGGCGCATTCCAAATCCGAACCATTTGTTGTGGAAAAAAGTTTTCCCTCATGTCCCCTCTGGTGCTTTTGCCAATTACCTTAAATCTGTGCCCTCTCGTTCTCAACCCATCAGGCATTGGAAACAGTCTCTTTAGTTCCTCTATCTAAATCCTTCTTGACTTTAAACACCTATCAAATCACCTCTTATCCTTCTCTGCTCCAAGGAGCACAACCCCAGCTTCTCTAGTCTATCCACGTCTACCCTGGAACCATCAGGGGCACATTGCTGAGCCCTTAATGCTCTACCACAGCAGTGAAAGTGACTCTAAGACTCCAATATTTCTCTCTTATGGCTATTCTGGTAGAAGCGTGTACGTTATGGTAGCACTCCTTTGCTGTTACTCTTGCACCTCTGGTGATCGGGAATCATTATCCACAGCAGGACAGGTTACGCCTAGATTCCCACAAGCCATCTGTTGTCTTGACCACCTTTTATGGAAGGCAGAATTCCTGAGGGCAAAGGTATCATTGCAGCCTCCAGCAAGTGTGGCACTGACATAGAGGGTTCTTAATATATTGTCACACACAATCTGGATATTGTGAGTGGTAGCTGTTTATATTAAGAAAATTGAGTGGGGATTAACTACATAATTTTCACAGCTACAGGTAGCATGTTCAGACAGCTGATCTTAGCAATGGATTTTCATGCAGAAGCTAACACAACTCTTTCACTACCTCTTTGGTCAATCACACTCATCTCACGTAGAGCTTATTAAAATCTTCAAAGGATCTGCATGTCTTGGAAATTATTTGGGGAAGGGGCATTATCTTGTAGGGAACATCTTCCAAACATGCTGCTTCTCTCTCACCTCCACCATACACTGATGATCCTCCTTCTCCATTATCATTGCAAACTAAAGGACGGCAATTGGGAATCTCACTTTTGGTATTTAGGACCTCTTACTGTGGGTGGGGGCAAAATATCTCTGTGGTCTTTCAGGTTGTCAGAGACAAATGTAGCTCTGCCTAGGTAGAAAGCAAAAATAAATCACTGCAAAAGATTTTTTCTAGCTCCAGTAATGTTTATATTTTCTTCAAGCTTCAAAGTAAAATCTCAATTGTTACTGACAACGAGTACGCCTCATTTAAATAATTCAACATCAGCATCGGCATTCAGGGCTGATGTTGGGAAGCATTCTTCACACACAAAGGGTGGTGAAAATCTGGAACTCTCTCCCCCAAAAAGCTGTTGAGGCTAAGTCAATTGAAAATTTCAAAACTGAGATCAATAGATATTTGTGGAGAGAAAGCAGAGTTAGCGTTTCAGGTCGATGACCCTTCCAGGAACACTCTCCAGCTCTGACCTGCTGAGATTTCCAGCATTTTTTGTTTTTATTCCAGATTCCATCATCCGCAGTATTTTGTTTTTGTATCGATAGATATTTGTTAGGGAAGGGTATTAAGGGACACGGAATCAAGGTGGGTGAAAGGAATTAAGATACAGATCAGCCATGATCTAATTGAAAAAAAAGAGAAAGACTTGCATTTATATAGCGCCTTTCACGACCACCAGACTCCGCAAACTACTTTACAGACAATTAATTATCTTTTGAAGTGTAGTTACTGTTGTAATGTAAGAAACATTATATTAAGAAAATTGAGTGGGGATTAACTACATTATTTTCACTTGTGGGATTTCAGTGTGCCAACGCTTTAGGCTGTCGTTTAAATATACTTAACTAACCCATGGAGAATCAGTGGGTGCATTCCATGGAGATCACAAATTAGGTTGCTGCTTTAAAAGGGCAGAAACCTGATGTAAACGGTCCTACACAGAACCTCATGGAATGTAGCACCACTGAAATAGTGCCCCAGAAATGTGCCAAATCGGAATGCTCCAATGGGACATAAGAACAGGCGGAGACCATTCAGCCCCTCAAAACTGTTCCACCATTCTGCCAAAGTAAAGTGATGCCGCTCACAATGTCCAGATTGTGTGTGACAATATATAAAGTAACCTCTAACCTCTAACACTTGCTGGAGGCTTGCCATGATGCCTTTGCCCACAGGACTTCTGCTTCGTAATGCATGTTGAAAAGAAAAATGTAAATGTACCGTCACCCATTCCATGTACTGTATAGTGACACGTGTAATGTAATTTGTTGAATGTACTACAATGTATCCCGTATTGTACTTGAAATGAAAAGCAAGGAAATTATCGAACGGAACTGCAGTCAGCACCCAAATGTAGTATATGGGATTGCTGACCGCAGCTAAACGTACTGAACAGCTTTTGAATGTACTGTACAAATTTTTATATGAATAAAGTATATTTTGAAAATAAAAAAAAACTTCTGCCCTCCTGGGATTTCGGCATGTCAATGCTATAGGCCCTCATTTAAATATAGGGACTAACTACTTGTACTGCACTTTTTTTGACAGACAACTGTCCATCCAGCCTCGCCCCCCACTGCCCGCACCGCACTTTTTTGACCAACAGGTGACAAACCCCGCCCCCTGTCAAGCTCTGCGCCCCCTCCCAGCCCGAATCATTCCATGCGCATGGTGCCTTTATTATTCATAGGTTCAGGGCTGCTGACCGAGGACCATGCAGCTCTTTGTCCCCTAGCCTCCGATCGGGCCCCGAGCCTCCCGCTGAGTCCCGAGCACTTCGGCTGGGGGAGGCATTCACTTGGACTGGGGTAAGGCACTTTGACTGGGGGAAGGATGTACTTGGACTGGGGTATGGAACTTTGGCTGGCGGAGGGTCTAGTAAGGAGGAGGAACTGAGGGAAATCCTTATTAGTCGGGAAATTGTGTTGGGGAAATTGATGGGATTGAAGGCCGATAAATCTCCAGGGCCTGATGGACTGCATCCCAGAGTACTTAAGGAGGTGGCCTTGGAAATAGTGGATGCATTGACAGTCATTTTCCAACATTCCATTGACTCTGGATCAGTTCCTATCGAGTGGAGGGTAGCCAATGTAACCCCACTTTTTAAAAAAGGAGGGAGAGCGATAACAGGGAATTATAGACCGGTCAGCCTGACATCGGTAGTGGGTAAAATGATGGAATCAATTATTAAGGATGTCATAGCAGTGCATTTGGAAAGAGGTGACATGATAGGTCCAAGTCAGCATGGATTTGTGAAAAGGAAATCATGCTTGACAAATCTTCTGGAATTTTTTGAGGATGTTTCCAGTAGAGTGGACAAGGGAGAACCAGTTGATGTGGTATATTTGGACTTTCAGAAGGCTTTCGACAAGGTCCCACACAAGAGATTAATGTGCAAAGTTAAAGCACATGGGATTGGGGGTAGTGTGCTGACATGGATTGAGAACTGGTTGTCAGACAGGAAGCAAAGAGTAGGAGTAAATGGGGACTTTTCAGAATGGCAGGTAACATAGAAACATAGAAAATAGGTGCAGGAGCAGGCCATTCAGCCCTTCTAGCCTGCACCGCCATTCAATGAGTTCATGGCTGAACATGAAACTTCAGTACCCCCTTCCTGCTTTCTCGCCATAACCCTTGATCCCCCGAGTAGTAAGGACTTCATCTAACTCCCTTTTGAATATATTTAGTGAATTGGCCTCAACTACTTTCTGTGGTAGAGAATTCCACAGGTTCACCACTCTCTGGGTGAAGAAGTTTCTCCTCATCTCGGTCCTAAATGGCTTACCCCTTATCCTCAGACTGTGACCCCTGGTTCTGGACTTCCCCAACATTGGGAACATTCTTTCTGCATCTAACCTGTCTAAACCCGTCAGAATTTTAAACGTTTCTATGAGGTCCCCTCTCATTCTTCTGAACTCCAGTGAATACAAGCCCAGTTGATCCAATCTTTCTTGATAGGTCAGTCCCGCCATCCCGGGAATCAGTCTGGTGAACCTTCGCTGCACTCCCTCAATAGCAAGAATGTCCTTCCTCAAGTTAGGAGACCAAAACTGTACACAATACTCCAGGTGTGGCCTCACCAAGGCCCTGTACAACTGTAGCAACACCTCCCTGCCCCTGTATTCAAATCCCCTCGCTATGAAGGCCAACATGCCATTTGCTTTCTTAACCGCCTGCTGCACCTGCATGCTAACCTTCAATGACTGATGTACCATGACACCCAGGTCTCGTTGCACCTTCCCTTTTCCTAATCTGTCACCATTCAGATAATAGTCTGTCTCTCTGTTTTTACCACCAAAGTGGATAACCTCACATTTATCCACATTATACTTCATCTGCCATGCATTTGCCCACTCACCTAACCTATCCAAGTCACTCTGCAGCCTAATAGCATCCTCCTCGCAGCTCACACTGCCACCCAACTTAGTATCATCCGCAAATTTGGAGATACTGCATTTAATCCCCTCGTCTAAATCATTAATGTACAATGTAAACAGCTGGGGCCCCAGCACAGAACCTTGTGGCACTCCACTAGTCACTGCCTGCCATTCTGAAAAGTACCCGTTTACTCCTACTCTTTGCTTCCTGTCTGACAACCAGTTCTCAATCCACGTCAGCACACTACCCCCAATCCCATGTGCTTTAACTTTGCACATTAATCTCTTGTGTGGGACCTTGTCGAAAGCCTTCTGAAAGTCCAAATATACCACATCAACTGGTTCTCCTTTGTCCACTTTACTGGAAACATCCTCAAAAAATTCCAGAAGATTTGTCAAGCATGATTTCCCTTTCACAAATCCATGCTGACTTGGACCTATCATGTCACCATTTTCCAGATGCACTGCTATGACATCCTTAATAATTGATTCCATCATTTTACCCACTACTGAGGTCAGGCTGACCGGTCTATAATTCCCTGTTTTCTCTCTCCCTCCTTTTTTAAAAAGTGGGGTTACATTGGCTACCCTCCACTCCATAGGAACTGATCCAGAGTCAATGGAATGTTGGAAAATGACTGTCAATGCATCCGCTATTTCCAAGGCCACCTCCTTAAGTACTCTAGGATGCAGTCCATCAGGCCCTGGGGATTTATCGGCCTTCAATCCCATCAATTTCCCCAACACAATTTCCCGACTAATAAAGATTTCCCTCAGTTCCCCCTCCTTACTAGACCCTCTGACCCCTTTTATATCCGGAAGGTTGTTTGTATCCTCCTTAGTGAATACCGAACCAAAGTACTTGTTCAATTGGTCTGCCATTTCTTTGTTCCCCGTTATGACTTCCCCTGATTCTGACTGCAGGGGACCTACGTTTGTCTTCACCAACCTTTTTCTCTTCACATACCTATAGAAACTTTTGCAATCCGCCTTAATGTTCCCTGCAAGCTTCTTCTCGTACTCCATTTTCCCTACCCTAATCAAACCCTTTGTCCTCCTCTGCTGAGTTCTAAATTTCTCCCAGTCCCCAGGTTCGCTGCTATTTCTGGACAATTTGTATGCCACTTCCTTGGCTTTAATACTATCCCTGATTTCCCTAGATAGCCACGGTTGAGCCACCTTCCCTTTTTTATTTTTACGCCAGACAGGAATGTACAATTGTTGTAATTCATCCATGCGGTCTCTAAATGTCTGCCATTGCCCATCCACAGTCAACCCCCTAAGTATCATTCGCCAATCTATCCTAGCCAATTCACGCCTCATACCTTCAAAGTTACCCTTCTTTAAGTTCTGGACCATGGTCTCTGAAATTACTGTATCATTCTCCATCCTAATGCAGAATTCCACCATATTATGGTCACTCTTCCCCAAGGGGCCTCGCACAATGAGATTGCTAATTAATCCTCTCTCATTACACAACACCCAGTCTAAGATGGCCTCCCCCCTAGTTGGTTCCTCAACATATTGGTCTAGAAAACCATCCCTTATGCACTCCAGGAAATCCTCCTCCACCGTATTGCTTCCAGTTTGGCTAGCCCAATCTATGTGCATATTAAAGTCACCCATTATAACTGCTACACCTTTATTGCATGCACCCCTAATTTCCTGTTTGATGCCCTCCCCAACATCCCTATTACTGTTTGGCGGTCTGTACACAACTCCTACTAACGTTTTTTGCCCTTTGGTGTTCTGCAGCTCTACCCATATAGATTCCACATCATCCAAGCTACTGTCTTTCCTAACTATTGCATTAATCTCCTCTTTAACCAGCAATGCTACCCCACCTCCTTTTCCTTTTATTCTATCCTTCCTGAATGTTGAATACCCCTGAATGTTGAGTTCCCAGCCCTGATCATCCTGGAGCCACGTCTCCGTAATCCCAATCACATCATATTTGTTAACATCTATTTGCACAATTAATTCATCCACCTTATTGCGGATACTCCTTGCATTAAGACACAAAGCCTTCAGGCTTGTTTTATTAACACCCTTTGTCCTTTTAGAATTTTGCTGTACAGTGGCCCTTTTTGTTCTTTGTCTTGGGTTTCTCTGCCCTCCACTTTTCCTCATCTCCTTTCTGTCTTTTGCTTTTGTCTCCTTTTTGTTTCCCTCTGTCTCCCTGCATTGGTTCCCATCCCCCTGCCATATTAGTTTAAATCCTCCCCAACAGCACTAGTAAACACTCCCCCTAGGACATTGGTTCCGGTCCTGCCCAGGTGCAGACCGTCCGGTTTGTACTGGTCCCACCTCCCCCAGAACCGGTCCCAATGCCCCAGGAATTTGAATCCCTCCCTGCTGCACCACTGCTCAAGCCACGTATTCATCTGCGCTATCCTGCGATTCCTACTCTGACTATCACGTGGCACTGGTAGCAATCCCGAGATTACTACTTTTGAGGTCCTACTTTTTAATTTAGCTCCTAGCTCCTTCAATTCGTTTCGTAGGACCTCATCCCTTTTTTTACCTATGTCGTTGGTACCAATGTGCACCACGACAACTGGCTGTTCTCCCTCCCATTTTAGAATGTCCTGCACCCGCTCCGAGACATCCTTGACCCTTGCACCAGGGAGGCAACATACCATCCTGGAGTCTCGGTTGCGGCCACAGAAACGCCTATCTATTCCCCTCACAATTGAATCCCCTATCACTATCGCTCTCCCACTCTTTTTCTTGCCCTCCTGTGCAGCAGAGCCAGCCACGGTGCCATGAACTTGGCTGTTGCTGCCCTCCCCTGATGAGTCATTCCCCTCAACAGTACCCAAAGCGGTGTATCTGTTTTGCAGGGGGATGACCACAGGGGACCCCTGCACTACCTTCCTTGCACTACTCTTCCTGCTGGTCTTCCATTCCCTATCTGGCTGTGGACCCTTTCCCTGCGGTAAGACCAACTCACTACACGTGATACTCACGTCATTCTCAGCATCGTGGATGCTCCAGAGTAAATCCACCCTCAGCTCCAATTCCGTAACGCGGACCGTCAGGAGCCGGAGGTGGACACACTTCCCGCACATGTAGTCGTCAGGGACACCGGAAGTGTCCCTGAGTTCCCACATGGTACAGGAGGAGCATAACACCCGACTAGTGACTAGTGGGGTACCGCAAGGTTCTGTGCTGGGGCCCCAGCTGTTTACACTGTACATTAATGATTTAGACGAGGAGATTAAATGTAGTATCTCCAAATTTGCGGATGACACTAAGTTGGGTGGCAGTGTGAGCTGCGAGGAGGATGCTATGAGGCTGCAGAGCGACTTGGATAGGTTAGGTGAGTGGGCAAATGCATGGCACATGAAGTATAATGTGGATAAATGTGAGGTTATCCACTTTGATGGTAAAAAGAGAGAGACAGACTATTATCTGAATGGTGACAGATTAGGAAAAGGGGAGGTGCAAAGAGACCTGGGTGTCATGGTACATCAGTCATTGAAGGTTGGCATGCAGGTACAGCAGGCGGTTAAGAAAGCAAATGGCATGTTGGCCTTCATAGCGAGGGGATTTGAGTACAGGGGCAGGGAGGTGTTACTACAGTTGTACAGGGCCTTGGTGAGGCCACACCTGGAGTATTGTGTACAGTTTTGGTCGCCTAACCTGAGGAAGGACATTCTTGCTATTGAGGGAGTGCAACGAAGGTTCACCAGACTGATTCCCGGGATGGCGGGACTGACCTATCAAGAAAGACTGGATCAACTGGGCTTGTATTCACTGGAGTTCAGAAGAATGAGAGGGGACCTCATAGAAACGTTTAAAATTCTGACGGGATTTGACAGGTTAGATGCAGGAACAATGTTCCCAATGTTGGGGAAGTCCAGAACCAGGGGACACAGTCTAAGGATAAGTGGTAAGCCATTTAGGACCGAGATGAGGAGGAATTTCTTCACCCAGAGAGTGGTGAACCTGTGGAATTCTCTACTACAGAAAGTTGTTGAGGCCAATTCACTAAATATATTCAAAAAGGAGTTAGATGAAGTCCTTACTACTAGGGGAATCAAGGGGTATGGTGAGAAAGCAGGAATGGGATACTGAAGTTGCATGTTCAGCCATGAACTCATTGAATGGCAGTGCAGGCTAGAAGGGGCGAATGGCCTACTCCTGCACCTATTTTCTATGTTTCTATGGCCCTTGGTGTCTTCTGGGGAGCTCTGTCCTCAGGAAGTCAAAGTGGATCGAGTTCCAATTTGCAAAGTAAGTGAAACCTTGGGATGGGCGGTTCCAGTGACACATTCCTATGAAACTTCAGGGTGTGGCTTATCCTCCAAGAGGACCAATCAGAAACAAATGGTGGTGCACGGTGGCCATTTTGGCAGTACAAATAAATGTGTCCTTAAATATAATAAACAGTTTAAGGAAAGTTATGGCACGTTATACCTGTTTACATAGAGGGTTTGAAATATGTCTTAAGTGAAGGAATGCTCTTCAAGGAACTCAGAACAAATGAATGAACATGCATTTATAAAGTGTATTTTATTGACATCAGGATGTCCCAAAGGGTTTCACAGAAACTGAGGTCATTTTTATGAATCGCTGTCACGGTTGTTACGGAGAAAACCTGACAGTCAATTGGTACACAGCAAAGTCCGACTAACAGTAATGAGATAAATGACCAGATGATCTGTTTTGGTGGTGTTGGTTGAGGGATAAATGTTAGCCAGGGCAGCAGAACTTCCCTACACTTCTTCAAATAACGAGTTACCACAAAAATTCTGGGAGAATGGGTGAGTAATTGGACCTGGCGGTCACATTTTGGGTGGTGGGTGTGAGGTATGCAGTGAGGATGGGAGACAATTGTAACAAGGGAAGGCCAACAACATGAAGGCCATGATGCTGTGGAACACAGTGCTGTAACCTTGGACTCTTTGGGAAATTTAAACCTCACTAGTTAATACTTAATACCCAGGAGCTCATTGGTAGCCTGCGAGTCAGAATGTACAGGGTTCAAGCCTTGCTCCACAGTCCTGGAAAGTAGTCAGGAGCTCAGTCTCTGAAATCTGTGTTGGCATTTCAGTTAGATACTTGTGTCCACCCTAGCAGTTGTTGGTTACAGCCATGGAAGGAGCGTTGTACTCTGCCAGACTGTTAATCAGCCAAGAAATCCTTCCACGTCTTCACACTCATCATCATCATAGGCAGTCCCTCAGAATCGAGGAAAACTTGCTTCCACTCTTAACATGAGTCCTTAGGTAGCTGAACAGTCCAATACAAGAACCACAGTCTCGGTCACAGGTGGGACAGATAGTCGTTGAGGGAAGGGGTGGGTAGGACTGGTTTGCCGCACGCTCTTTCCGCTGTCTGCGCTTGATTTCTGCATGCTCTCGGCGATGAGACTCGAGGTGCTCAGCGCCCTCCCGGATGCACTTCCTCCAATTAGGGCGGTCTATGGCCAGGTACTCCCAGGTGTCAGTGGGGATGTTGCACTTTATCAGGGAGGCTTTGAGGGTGTCCTTGTAGAATTTCCGCTGCCCACCTTTGGCTCGTTTGCCATGAAGGAGATCCGAGTAGAGTGCTTGCTTTGGGAGTCTTGTGTCTGGCATGTGGACTATGTGGCCCACCCAGCGGAGCTGATCAAGTGTGGTCAGTGCTTCAATGATGGGGATGTTGGCCTGGTCAAGGACGCTAACATTGGTGCGTTGGTCCTCCCAGGGGATTTGTACGATCTTGCAGAGACATCGTTGGTGGTATTTCTCCAGCGACTTGAGGTGTCCACTGTACATGGTCCATGTTTCTGAGCCATACAGGAGGGCGGGTATTACTACAGCCCTTGGTGGCAGTTTTGAGGGCCTGGTCTTCAAACACACTTTTCCTCAGGTGGCCGAAGGCTGCACTGGAGGTGGTTGGATCTCGGTGTCGATGCCTGCTCTACCCTCCAAGGGAAAGGTGTGAAGATATAAAAAACAAAGCAAATACCCAAGCACGACAGATAGTGTAGCGACATATGGTAATATATTACTAACTGATCTCCTGTGGCATTGCTCACATTAGGTCAGAGGACATAATATTTTATAGCAATAGACGAATGATGCAAATTCTGTTTTAATTTGTATGGTATTCGGTCATTTTTAGCTGTGCTGTGGAAATCTAATTCCGTACCATGTGTATTTTATTGTGAAAATGATGAATGGTTTTGATTATTATTGTATGTTCCTATATCTCTGCTTGATTTTTATCCCTACATTGGCTCCAATGTTCCCTGTAACATTGTTTGAGACTACACAGCCGATTCGTGTGGTTTTTCTATTTAAAAGCCAGCAGGCCGGCTGCGTGAGCACACAGCTTAAAGGGAACATTGATTGGCTCCTGGTCCGGCAATGCCTCAGTTTTAAAAAGCGCATGCTTGTGTACAAATCTCATCATGGCCTCACCCCTCCCCAGTTCTGTAACCTCCTATAAACCTCAGATCTCTGTGCTTCCCTAATTCTGTCCTCTTCCCAGATTTGTATCCCTCAACCATTGGCAGCTGTACCTTCAGTTGGCTAGATCGCAAGTTTGGGAATTCCCCCCAAAAACCTCTCTGCCTCACTCCTCCTTTAAGTCATTCCCTAAAACCTCTCACTTCCTAATATCTCTTTACATTACTCGGTGTCAAATTTTGTCCAGTGACACTCTTGTGAAGCACCGTGGGACGTTTTTACTACGCTATATAAATGCAAGTTGTTGTTGTTACCTCTTTTGAAGTCCAGGATACAGAGGTAGATGGTATGCGCAAAAGTGCAGAAACAGGGAGAAGCATAGGGAAGGAAATCCTAGAGTGTGGGAGCTCTTAGAGGGAAATTCCAATCTTGGGAGTACTGGGAGGGTATTCCCAGGGTCTGTGAACTTGCTGGGGGGGGTCTAGGAATCCTGGCGAGGGATGTCCCTCAGGACCAGGAACTTTTGAGGTGACAGGATTGGACACCATTTGGGGGTGGAGGTGGGATGGGGAGAGAAAAGGCAGAAGAACATAACAAATAGGAGGTGTAGGCCATTCAAGGGCCAGTAGCCCCTCAAGCCTAAATCTTCTATCTCAAATCCACTTTCCTGCACTTCTCCATATCCCTTAAAATCAAAAATCTATCAATCTCTGTCTTGGATATACTCAATGACTGAGCCTCCACACTCCAACGAGAATGTGGCAGCTGAAGGGGAGCGATGGCCCAGGAGAATCTGGACTGTTTCAGCTGGACCATTCTGGGTCATCCTACACCTCCAAACTACCTTCACTGACTGGGAACCTAGTTCCTGGTCTGAAGACGATTTTAAACTGAAAAATCACTAATACTGTACCTGCTGACTGTACATTTATTCTATAACTAACAATGCTGTAATTAATTATAATGTTTACAATTAAATGATATAGGTGTAATTAGCCTGCTCTGCTTCAGTGAATTTTTTAAAGAAAATTCCCTCCACACCAAGATTTCTAGGCTGAATCTGTGCTGTTTCTTCAATGGTAGCCTGTGCTTCTTTCAACCTAATATGCTTTATGTTTTTAAAAAGCTTTAATTTAAATGTTTTGTTGAAAATCTACTTAATCATCCAATGTTTATTCAAATTATTTTCAAAAGCACACAAAATGAAATACGAGCCTACAGACACAATTTGACTGATCCACTTGAAACAGTGGGTAAATGAAAGTGGAATCCAAACACAAAGGCTGCCACAGGTGTGTAATAAGCATGATCTATTGTGGTTATGGCAGATCCTTCATTACGTCTCTCTCCCACACGCATGTCTTTCTTTTCAAAAAAGATATATGGGAGGAATTTTAACCTAAAAAAAATGGGTGGTTTAGGAGCGTGAGTTAAGTAAATGATTAAAATTCAGATTCCTGATCTGAACCCGCCTACGTCTGGTTTTAACAGAGGCGCAATGAGGGCAGGCAGCCAAACCCCTCAGGAGGTGGGACATCAATTTCAATATTATGAGGCTGGAAGCCTTTTTTTTTATATAAGGACGTGCTGATTTGTCATCAGCGGTCCCTCGAACAAGGATGACTTGCTTTCACTAGAGTTCACAGATGTTTCAATGAAGGACCCGATGTTCCAGTCCTGAACTCCAGTTGAAAGGGTGGAAGATGCCTGTACGTGAAATTTTTTTAACATGTGGTGACTGTTGCACATCAGCCACCACACGGGCTTGACAGAGCTAGGCCTTTATCCAGTGGCAAGGATTAACCAGAACGACTGGAGACCTGCTCTGCTGCACGGACCTAGCGCGCAGACATATCGCAGTGTGGGCTAGGCCCGTGCTGCCCCTGGGCCCTCGGCTCTTCTGGGCCCCTTACCCTCATTCGCCGCACCTCCGCCACAATGTTCCAGGGCCCGGTGCTCCAGCTCTATATATAGCCCCAAGCTGTGGTGGTATTCTCACACAGGTTGGGGCGGCCCACAATGTACTGCCAACATGGCTGCCCTGCTCCACACTCTGTCTATGATTGGTCGCCTTGGAGAATAAGCCACACCTGAATTTTCACAGGAATGTGTAACTGGGGCCGCCCATCCCAAGGTCTCATTGACTTTGCAAATTGTAACTCGATCCACTTTGACTTTCTGAATCAACATAGAACAGAGCTCTCCATAAGACAGCAATGACCAACCAAAATGCCTTACCCCAGTCCAAATACATCCCTACCCCAGCGAAGTGCTTTACCCCTGCGCACGTAAGTGCATCCTTCACCTCCCTGCCATAAATGGGGCAGGCCTTGTGTACGGCTTGTTAACAAGTTTATTGGGTATGAAGTGAATACTGAGTGTTGTGACTTCTGGATATCATCCACTCCAACGATGTCCCTTGTAGAGGGTTGTAAGAATGTGCTCCGTCTTCCGAGTTCCCCCCCCGTATCTCTCTCTCCCTCACTTCTCTGCTTGCTACCGCCGATCTCGGCCACTCACGGGCCCTCTCAGCCCCACGGCCGCCGCTCCCGGCCCCAGACCCGCCGCGGGGGAAGAGAAAGAGAATTGGAGCCTCAGGTCCTACTTCTCGGCACCACGTGGATGAAATGATTCGGCGGGTGGTGGAGAGAAAGAGAGCTTGTCGCATGTCTGTCAAAAATAGTGCAGTACAAATAGTTGCATAGTTTTTTTTAGTGCTCTACTTTGTTTTTAAACTGCATCTGGTCGAGTTTTACACACTTCAGCAAAGCGGAGACTGCTGCATCCAGGACGTAAGTGCCTTTACATTTACCTCCTCGATCCAAGGTCACTACCTAACTCACCCAGTGATCAGAGACCCCTCAAGAGTCCTGCCCGCATCGGAGCACCACTGCCCCCAACCCACCTTCCCTATGAAAATTAAGCCCAGACTTTACCTGAAACAAGGTTTTCAGATTTGTCCTCTAGTTTTTGTCAAATAATTTTGAACAAACAACCAAATACAGTTAGATGCTCAGAGAAGCAGTTTTCATTTAGTGTGGCACAATGCTATTGATGCTTTCTGGGAAATTGTGCATACTTCACATGCTTCGACTACAGGAGCTGCCTTCAGCTGAAACAGTCATCGTTATGGACACAAGATCATGTCTAAGTCAGTGCTTTTGCAAAGGGCTGAGGGCTCCAAGTATTGAAGTATAGAGTCAGCTGTAGCTAAGTGGGTAGCACTCTCGTCTCCGAGTCAGAAGGTTGTGGGTTCAAGTCCCACTCCAGGGACCTGAGCACGAAAAAAAAAATCTAGGCTGACACCCCAGTGCAGTGCTGAGGGAGTGCTGCACTGTCAGAGTTACCGTCTTTTGGATGAGACGTTAAACCGAGGTCCCGTCTGCTCTCAGGTGGACATAAAAGATCCCACGGCACTATTTCAAAGAGCAGGGGAGTTATCCCGCTGTCCTGACCAATATTTATACCTCAATCAACATCACAAAAAGTTTATTTGGCCATTATCACATTACTGTTTGTGGGAGCTTGCTGTGTGCAAATTGGCTGCCGCGTTTCCTACATTACAAGTGACTACACTCCAAAAGTACTTCATTGGCTGTAAAGTGCTTTGAGACGTGCGGTGGTCGTGAACGGCGCTATATAAATCCAAGTCTGTCTTCCTTTCTTATTCAAAATACAGCGTTATAGTTAAGTTTTATTATATTTGCGAAATACATAATTTTTAGCAACTTTTATGTTACAAACTTTTTTGGATATTAGAAATTTCAGCTACTGAGAAAACAGTGGATACACATTCCTCCCCACCACCCAAGTGTTTTGAGTAATTCAATTTGTTCACCGTTCTTCTTTAATTGGTAGGTTCCCCAGCATGACAAGTCATTCAGGATTATTTGGTTTCATAAATCCGGAGTAATTTTGCACTGCCAGTTTTCTGGCTGTTTTTCTTGCTTTTGAGTTGTACAGTCCCTGACTCTTCAGTTAATTTTACTTCGAGCCAGTCAACTAAAAGTGTTACAGGAAGGAAGTGATACTTACAGGAAGTGTACGCTTTTTGCAAGACTTCTCATTTTTACTATATGTAAAAATAGTTATTGACAAAAGATTTTAGTATATGTAACAGTTGCCCAGGGACGGCTCCGGGATTGTGATTCAATTTAGTTCAAGCAGTTTTATCGACAGGTTCTAATTCAATGACAGGAAAAGAACGCCACACATTTAGTCTTTACATTTTCAAAGTAGCTGTTTAATTAAGCTTTTCGTCTGTTTGTTTGAAGCTAGGATTTGTTCATTGAAACCTCATTTAAGAGTCAAGTTGCATTTATGGCGGTGTTTACTCTTTTTACGTTTGGCAAAACTCACTGAATAAAAAAACATCCTGTTAAATCACAAGCTGAAGTGCAAGCTTTCTGCTGTCACAGAATGAAACGTCCAAATATGTTGTATCTTTTTCCCATGGAGGGTTGCTGATTCCTTAGTTAGTTAAGTTTTGCTCCATCCTTCTGGACACCCGAAATGCACTTTGATCTTCCATTGCCGCTTTGGTCTCGTTCCCTCTGCTTGAGTTGATGGCTGCTAGATAGCGGTGATGCAATTCTTTAAGCAAGTTTTCAAAGTAAACTGTGTATTTCATGATACCTGCGGTTACACAAGTTCAGTCCTAATCAATCATGTCAGCTGCTTTGTCCTATTAGAGTGCTCCAAGATGCAGAGAACAGTACGGTTGCCACCTTTTGGCAAGTCCAAAGTTACATGGGGATAGCAACATGAGGATAGCTCGATGGCTTTAGCTCCCATGTTTCCTTTGCCGATGACAAACATTAACAACCTTATTAACACCTTCCGGTCTTAAAACACAGAAATGAGAAGAAGAGATTTCAATTCATAATTTCTTTTTTTTTTAGATTTTTGGTGTCTAGTTTGTATTTAGAAATCTCTAGACAGCTCATTTCATAACCAGGCAGGTGACAACGCCAGTGAGGCAGTGGTTTGTAAAACTGTTAACATTTCAAATACAGAATCTTTTTATGCAAAATATATATCTATAACTGTTTTGTTGGTGAATGTTCCCCGCCCTTGTAAATGTGATTTTTTTTTCACTATCAGCTCTTGCCTCCTTGTTGTCATAAGGGTGAACATGTGAACAGGAGAGACATGCTGGCACGTTGACCCAATATCCACCTCTATCAAAAAAATCACAGAATCTGGAGTTCTCGCTGCTGATATTTCTGTTGTCAGTTTGCGGAAATCTTTTGAATCCTTTTCAAAGACATCCACTTCCCACCAAATTGCTTATTTTAAAAATATATGATTTTTTTTTCTCATTGCAATTTTAATAAAATACAATTCGAGTTTACAGGTGGCCTCATGCATTTGGAACGTTACCATGCTTTACTCACACTGTCACTACTCACTCTGCACCCCAGGCAGCGAAGTGCAATGACTTCAGTACTCTCGATGAATTGGCTCCTTTAACAGGATGCTTTGCTCAACTCAGTAATATAAAAATTGCTAGGTTTCGTTAATGAGACAAAAAATTCTGCCCCTGAGCAGATTTATTTCAGGCCTGTGTGGACCAATTCCAAACTTGGCATATGTAAAACATGATATGGGTACCTATATAAAGGAGAAAGGTGGTCCATTTTCCAATACATGGTACAGTTAATCATTTTCAGCAAATGCTCAAATCAAGTTAATTTTAGACTCCAGTATACTTAATTCCACCCCACCCACCGCTCCTTTTTTTTTACTGTTTTGTTCCTTGGCAAGACTCCAGGAACAATTGCAATGGGTTCTCCTATAGAAATCACATGGTCAAGGGGAGGGACGACCATTTTTGATTAAATATTTGTCGATCCTCCTTATTCAGAAATAAATGAGCATTTTCTGTTTTTATTTCAGATTTCCAGCATTTGTGGGTTTTCTTTTGATCTGATACCTATACCATGTTTTACATGTGGGGTGGGGTGCATGTGGAGGAGGGGGAGGCTTCAACATTATTCCCTAAAACATATAGACAGCACAGCATTTACAGTTGTATAAACTGGAACATTCATGTTGGCACATTTTACAGGGCAAGATAATCTTTTTAAAAACAAAATTAACTCAGTGCTCAGAAACAAGGCATAACAAAAGTGCACATTTATAATATTTATATATATAAAATTAAAAAAGCCGTATTTAGGGCTTTAATTGGCTATTTCTGGAGGTCAAAGTGGCGAAGAAGAAAGTTACACTATAAAAAAAGCAAATATAAATTTCGTGTGTAAGTAACAAATAACATTTGTAATCTGCAACCCAAGAAAGGAAACGACTTTTTAACCAGTTGCTTTTGTTAAACGATTTGCTCTAAAATATTTACACAATGAAAGGGACTAAAAGATAGTAAAATATTAATAACATTCCTCTTTCTGGCTCATGTATGGTATGCAACAAGAATCTATAGGTAAAGAGCAAAATGAGTATGGATTCCTCAAGTTACCATGACGTTGCAGTGGGAAAGCATGAAACCAATGGACTTCTGATGCCAGCTAATGCACATGCTAAAATAGGATCCTTGAATTCATCAGTAAAATAGCAATTATTTCTAAAACATTCTCATTGTTTCTGCTGCTCAAATACCACCGCAGTCTAGCCTGAATATTACAAATCTTCACATAAACCGTGACTGACAATAGTATACTGTCCATCAAGATTTACATTGTGAAATCCAATCCATTGTTGTCAGAATTAATTAAGCCTTCTTAAATGCAAAACCATAATTTCAAATTTTCCATAATACAAGGATAGAAGGCTTGCTAGTTTTATAATGCATTGTAAAAAGAGTTGATATTGTAGCAGTTTGTGAAGAGCAGTTTCTCTGTAAACTTGAGCTGACAGCCAATGGACTCAATTATCAATACTTGCCATCTTTCCTGGGTTTTCATGTGTTAAGTTTTGTAAAACAGTTAAATCTCAGTTCCAGTTGGACACTGCTAAAGGTCTGATGATCTATCAATCATTTTTAAACACACAAGCCCATAATGACCACCCAAACCCATACTGCATTCACGAACAACAGAGTCTGAAAGAGCATTATATTGTGACACAATGTGTGTGTGGGCTTTTGCTGGTTTTATGTTAAGATAGTTGATTTTGGTTTAGAGTTCAAAAGGGGCCATTTTATCAGATCAGAGAAGTTTATTGTTTTCTGTTGCAAAATATGTTTTCCCTTGTTAGATGAACCGTTTGATTGAATCTGATAAATGGATTTTTAGCTATGCAGTTGAATTGTATCATGCTTTGAACAATGTAAATTGTGTCTGGTTCCCTACTTGTCTTTGTTCAGATTATTGTCTGTAGTATTTGTATTTCTGAAAATCTGACATTAAATTAATGGATTGGTTACAGACAGGATTCAGGACAAGCCCTGGAGTCCTTGCGACTTCTGGTGAGAAATCACATGGAAGACTCACTTTTAACTCCCTTCTTGGGGGGAGATGATTTTGACATGATACTTCACATTGATACTGAAAGTGGTGCAAGATACAAGGGAATTTGCCATTCAAAGACAGACCTTTAAAGAAACTTACTTTGTCGATACAAAGTTATTCTTAAAACACACAACTAATTCATTAAAGCCATTTCTCAATTGGTTATGTATTGTATTATACTAATAAATTGCCAGATTTTTGTAATTAATTGTAACTAAATACATTAGTGACCATAGTCTATAAAATAAAAAAAACTTCTAGTATATGTTCAACATATCCAATCCAAAGTGAGTGTAATATAGTTAAATCCGGTGAGATTATCAGAATTTGGATCATTTTAATCCATCCATGGGTTACTATTCTCTGTAAAGGCAAAGTACAGAAAAAAAGTTTCCTGATTAAAAGTGACAAGGTTCATTTATGCGAAGTGTTGTGAAACCAGTGCAAGAAAGAGCAGTTCAAGAAACTGATATAGTTGACAGAAGAAAAAAAATACAAGCAAAATAAAAACACACTAGTTTGTAGGAAAAGTAAGCTGCAGAAGACTGGGACACCAAACTAATTTAGCAAAAGCCAACTTAGTAAATAGTTTTGTACTGTTGAGAATATCACTGGAAGAAAATTTGAAGTTGTCCCAATTAGTTTTCCCTGGAGTATAACTCAGGATATGTTCAGATATTAGAAACTAAAGTAATTATATTTTCATCAGAGCCTCAAAGACACAGCAGACAGCTGCCAGTTTTTAACATCTTGGGAACAGTCCTTGACTTTATAAAGCAGCAGGTGGGAAGAGCACTAGCATTTCCAACAACTTCTACAGTAACTTAAGAACTGTAAATAACTGTCCAAAAATACACCTTGTGACAGCTTGAACTGACTGCAGGCATCCTAAATGCCAATCATCTACTAGTTCGATGACATTTTTAATATCCAGTAGCTGTCACAAAGGCAAAAAAGGACTGGCTCCTTCATAAAACCATCACACCTGTGCCAGAATTTAACTATACCTGTATTTACCTCTGCGAATGGGAATTAGTTACAAGAACAAAGTGGCATGTTTTTTTTAATATCCCAATGCACGAGAATACCAACCTTCCAAGTACTGTACAGTAGATCTCAACTGCATAGTGTACAATTATATGTAATTATTTAATAAAGTATTTGGGGATAAAATAATGCAACAGGGTGAATCTAACAGGGAGGTACATCTGCTGCTGGATTAAAACATAGGACTGGATTTGCTCCAGGAAAGCTGGCAAGTATAGATCTGTGGGTCCTGGGGGAGGAATAATGTGCAAACAAGTGTACAATGCAACATGAAAAGCCACACACAGTGACAGTCAATTAAAAACACACCAAAGCAATGTGTTTTTTTCTTTCTTTTTAGTTTTGGCTCTCCTGTCCCACACTGTAACGTGCTATTTTGGCTGGGTTCATTTCCATGATTCAGTGGGTGCACAACAGCTTCAGTTTCAATAATGAATCTGAATTGCTTTTCATGATTTCTGAATCTGTTTTCTTGCTAAATAACATATTTGGAGGAAAGCCAATGTTTCACCCCACTCCAGGGCAGAGTGTGTAAAACTGATGGCGCCACTGCCAACACAATGCTTCCCTCCACTACTCTCGCCTTGAAATAAAGCGCTCAGGTGATTCGGGGAACCTTATTTCCAGAGCTCCCAATACATGGGAACAATACATCAGCAGGAATGCTTCAACTCTGCAAAACAAATCTCCAGAAAAACCCTTCAGCAGTGGCTTTTGAGTTGGGCTTTCGTATCATTTCCAAATGAATTTCAACAATTTATTAATTTTTAAACTGCTGTTAAAAGCACTGCACCCACCCTTCCACATGACTGGGCTAGATGAAAACCAAAACTGAAAAGCACAAATCACAGCAAACACAAAGACAAGTGCTGAGCTCATCCAGCGACTCAGTCAGTAGGAGAAATAATACAAACACCAGCAGCATTTCACTGCAGTTTTTTTTTTAAACAATAGTTACAAATAATGACCTCTACGCAAAGGAAAACATTCAGATAATTATAACTCACATTTTTCTCTTAGGCCCTTCAAGTGCATTATTTCGTTCAGAGAATTCATTAAGATTTAGTGCTGCTCTTAGCGTTTTGTTCTATTTGATGTCATTGCAGGCTGTACTTGAGTTTTGTTCCTCATTTTTCTGACTTGAGCTTTAAAACTATCACTCCAACATTTTGCTAATATTGCTAACTGTATCTAGTTCCTTTTCATCCAGCTGCATTTAATACCCAACTGGTATGGATCCATTATAGATTTACCACCAGTCTGCTGCAGTACCTCTTCCATCACCCACTGCCAAGGAAGAGTTAGCAAACAGTGAAACAAGTCAAATTAGTTGAAAGCCAACTCAGGGATCCCTATAGGGGAAATCTGATGATCATTTTCTTCCAGTCAACTTAGTTTTACAGAAGCTAAAAAACAGTTTTATTCACCGATCTCTTCGTTCTCCCACTGCCAAACTCCACTATACTGAGAATTTCCACCTCATACATCCACAACTTTCATATCCCGTACTCTTAACCCTATCCCACCTAGTGATGATCTATTCTCGTTTACCTGAATATAGTTACAAAACTCTACTATTGCTTTTAAGAGTTAAATACTTACTAAGTGCCTTTAGCAAACAGCACAAAACACACACTAAGTAACCTAATCTCAAAATTGCAACATATCTGGTGTAAAAGCTGATAAATAAAATGTATGCAAGGAGAGAGGCTACAAAATGCGGGGCCATGATTCTCTGTGTATACTTCTAAAAACTAAAAGGGAGAAGGGGGTGGGGGAGGAATCCTGGGTAATTGCCAGGCACTTTCATACAATGAGGTAAGTGCCTCTCACTATCCCCAGTCACCACTCTCACCCAACAGCTGGCTATAGATCATGCTCGATTCACTTTTACACTGATTCCTTATTCCTGCTACAATATTATGTTGGAGATCAAGCATCTTTCCCACAGGAATTGGAGGGAAAGATTGGAAAGAAAACATCACAAGATGCTTTCACATAACATCTGTTGACTCAACTGATGGCACCACTGGGGGAAATACAGGGACAGTTTGTTTGTTCACGTGGTAGGTAAGAAGTGGCAGGGAGGGGGACTTTGTTTTACGATGTTCACAATAGATGACACTTTGCTGCATGCAGTGGCCTTCATTATATTTTAAATGGTTTTGTAACACTGCAAACACCCATTGCACTGACATACACATTTCCTTTTCTACTTCATTGTATTAAACAAAACCGTAAAGATTCTTCCATGGTGCTACACGGGGAAAAAAAAGACAAACCTTTAATTTGAATAGGGGTCACTGCTGCAGTACAATGTTTGCTGAAGTCCCATTAAACAAATTATTATTAAGGATGAGATTCAACCTTAGTTTGTGTAACCTGGTGTCATGTGACTGCACCCACTCTTCCTGGACCACTAAACTCAAATGCAAAATGGAGTATGTTAATCTGCAGAGATGATTTCTGAGAAATCCTATCAGACCTGTTGCCAATCTGGTCCAAATTCAACTTACCAAATTCTAATTATTAACTTTTTTGATGACCAGCTAAGCAAACTATAATGATATTAGGCTAAATTTGGGGTTTCAACCTTCAGTTTTGGCCCTTTCTGGATATAAATATTCTTTAACAAGCCTTAACTGTCTTACACTCTGAAGTACCAGAGACTCCAGCTCTCACCCTTCGCCCCGACACCATGGCTCTCCTTGGGCGAGTGTAGCTCTCCATTAAAAAAAAACAATGACATCAAACAGAAGAACTCCAATCAGTACACATCCATTAAAGAAAATTAATGGATTTCAGAACAGAAACAATAAATCTTGATGATTGCTAATTAACTAGAAAAATACACATTTGGAAGGAGTAAGACAAAAGTTTGTGTAACCCAAAACCAAGCTGTACTTTTGCCTTTTAAAGAAATCAATGAGGTATTTTTTTTGCAACTGTTGTATTTATAATACTGATACAAACACAGGGTTTCAGCTGAATTTGAAAAAAAAATGCTCTCCACTGTGAAAATATATTCCAGAAACTTGAATTTATTATTTCTTTTTTTAGAATAAATAATCAATTTAGAACTACAATTGAGAGCAGCTTTTTTGTGTAGCTTAATTAGCTTTGATAACTGAATAAATAATGAACCATTGATCAAATCATTTCCTGTCCAGGAAATTCAGAACTGTCAATTTGCTTGTTAAGATTGGCATCTTAAAAGTAGCTTTTCACTGCACTATTGATCATCAATAGTAGTGAGCATTCGTAGCATACAGGTCAGACTAATTCTGACTATCCCATGACATCTGACAATGGTAAAAGAGTCAACAAGGTAACCATTGCCAAGTATTGTGCCCTTTGTCAATATAACCCATATAAACATTTGCCATTGGTACCGACATGGAAATAATTTGCATAAGTGAGAGATTCTGGGGGTTTAATAACAATTTCTAAGAGCCACGCCAGAACCCCTTTATACTGTACCAGTGAGTGCATGAACATGAACACACATGCGAACATGAATACACACACGAACACACACACATGGGTTTCCAATCTCAGCCATTCCCTTAGAGGAAGAAAATGAATGGAGGTCACTCACATCTCTACAGGAGGGGAAAAAAAGTATCTTGTGCAGCTCTTAGTGGCTGGCTACAGAATACAATTGGCATAGGCCTGAGAGCAGGTTGCCTACCTAACCTCACGTGGCGTAGGACAAGGTTTAGATAAGTGGTCCACATAATTCACCCCTTCACCCAAGGTCCTTGGCCTCTATTACCAGTTCATTTTGCTGTGGGATAATGCTAGAGTACATGTTATAATCATTTGGTTCTCGGTATATCTCACTCCTGTCTGTATGTGCACTGTGAATGTAAACTATTAGGTTTCTTTCCTTTGACTTTTCTCCCTGATGTTTCTAAGTGGAGAAATTAGTCACAGACAGCTGAAACCCTGTTATTAAATATTTTAGCAGACAGTGGCTTGGGAGCGGCTTTCGGGAGTGCAGCTACCATTCAGCAGAAACTCCAACAAATACACAGGTGAACATGCAAGAAAACAAAATAAAAGAAGTGTCACATGACCAGCAATTCTACTCCATATAGCCAACAAAATAAAAGTGAAGACAAATGTGCTGTTGAGTCACAGGCAGTGACCCTCATTAAGGTGGGCACAGGCAGAGCAACAGGGCGAGCATGCAGACCAGAAAAAGTAGACTGAAGTTTGATATTGGCAGTGCCGCAAATAAAATAATGATGTGATGGTAACGGAGAAATCTACCACTTACCAGATGTATGTAGTGCATGACCACAAATGCACTTAGCAAACCCAATTCTATCTAATCTCAATTTCTAAATGCTTTGACACTTTAAAACAACACAATTCAGACTAAAATACCAATTAGCATTACCTGCAGTAGATACAAAGATGTCATATTGTGATACCTAGTTAAATGGTTACAAGTAAATAAATATGGCTCTAACCCTCTGGTTATTTTATTTGAATAATATTACTGGGCACAACTTAAGGAAGTTATGCTACTTTTGGCTGGGAATGGGTGGAGATTGAGAAGAGGTAAAAAAATATACATTCAAATTACATCAAATTGATTTAAAAAAACCTCAGCAAAGGTGAGAAGAAAGGTTGAAAAGTCATTGTGCCCCTCTTAATGGTTAGTTACAGAGTGGATTATTAGCAGCTTCCACCCCCTTCACACAATTTTATTTTCTGGGAAGAGGAACTTTTATTTATTTTATTGAGTTTCCATTATAAGTTAGCACAGTAACAAAAGTGATGTATGAAAATAACCCGCAAAGCTTCTGAAGCCATGAACATGGGTTAGAAAATGAAAACTTTTCTGACACTCCAGTGCAGTGCTGAGGGAGTGTTGCACTGTCAGAGATGCAGCACTTTCGGATGAGACGTTAAACCGAGGCCCCGTCTGCTCTCTCAAGTGGACGTAAAAGATCCCATGGCACTACTCTGAAGAAGAGCAGGCGAGTTATCCCCAGTGTCCTGGCCAATATTTATCAATCAACAAACATAACAAAAACACACATTATCTGGTCATTATCACATTGCTGTTTGTGGGAGCTTGCTTGTGCGCAAATTGGCTACCACGTTTCCTACATTAGAACAGTGATTACACTCCAAAAGTACTTAATTGGCTGTAAAAAGCTTTGAGATGTCCGGTGGCCATGAAAGGTGCGATATAAGTCTTTCTTTCTTTGTGGTTACATAAATACTATGAACACAGAAATGCTCTGTGGTGACTGATGATGATTTCTTAACTTGTTATATCGTAGAACAAAATAGATTCAAAAGGGTCACTTCCCCCCCCCCCCCCCCCGCCCCTCTCCCCCCACCACCCCCAGAAATACCTTTAGCTTGACTCTAAAGTCAATTTTAGGTACGACAGTTACCGGCAACCGTACGTAGTTACTGCTGTGGTCGTGAAGTACATGTATTCTGGTAAGTGGGTTTCGAAATTAAAGGTTTTTTTTGTTTCTTTTATTTTAAAAATGGGAAGCAAATTCAACAGTACATGCATCAGAAAACTGCTTTTGTTTTTGACATGGAAAAATAGCCAGGTTAATTAGAGCAATAGATGGCATGCCATAAAATAAACAGCAAGCACTTGCACCTTTTGTTCCTATAAATTTTTTCCCCTCTCGTTTTGCTTTTGATCATTAAAAACCAAGCCAGGCCAATAATCCAGCTAGTCTTCCATTTTTAAAACTGTTAAGCAGAAGAATGTGTCCTTGCATACCAGCTCGCCCCGTGATTCATGGACCAGCACACCACCTTAGGTACCTAGAGTCCAGAGAGAGGGAGAAAGGGATACATGTTAGCAACATGATGGACTAAGTTAGGAATATACTAGAAATCTTACAGGTGGTACAACTTTAGAAAAATATACACTCAAGATCTTATTCAAGGATGCAAAAATGGTGAACCTGGGTCCAGCAGGAGACCTCTGGTACTTTTTGCATGGGTCTCCACAACTTGGAGGCAAAAAGAGAGACTGTGAACGCTAGAAACTTGCTCAAAATAAAACTGCTAGAAATACACAACAGGTCGGCCAGCAGAGAATTGAAAGAGAAGAAATGGTAACACTTTAGATGGGACCAATTCTGATGAAAGTTGAAAATATTCAAACGTAGGATATCATGAAGACATTCAGGGTGGGCTACCCTGAACACAATTAGTATTTATGCTATGTGCTATTGACATCTAGTGTTAGATCAATACTACACTAATGTATTCTTCAGTCGAACTAGAATTTTAATTGTCCATTAGATGCATAGAAACATTGCTAAATCTAACTCTGTTGATACAGCACCATTATAAACTCATTTGCTGAATTTCAATATACAGGTGCAAATCCTCAATGGATAGGAGAGATTAAGGAGATGGCAGTTTCAAATGCAGAGTCAAGATGTACCAAAATGGTCACCATCAAGGGCCCCTACCAAAAAGGTTTAAACTTGCCCTCCAAAAAGGTTGACGGCTGCACTGAAGTCCCCAGTGGTCGTCTGGTTGCTGCCCTCTTGCAGAGAACATGGATCATAACCCACTACATATATTCTGTTGGTTACGAGATCGAAAGTCACTTTGCAGCACTTCTTGTTTTAACTTCATATCACTGGTCTAACATATCCTCTAACACACAGCTACAAAGACAATCCATTGCAAATAATTTGTAGCCCCCAAAAGACAAAAAAGCTTAAATGGTTTTCTTTTTAATGAACATTAGAATGTGTTTTAAATCAGAACTGATAAAAAAAAACAGGTACCACATTGAGAAGAATGCCATTTCAAAGTATGATGCTTTCAATTTTGGAAGTTAAATTATGAAAATATTTAACATGATGGAAATGATTTAACAGCAATATATGTTACTTTTTCCAAGTGTTTTCATTTTGTATACTTATGCACAGATTTTCCTGAAATTTCTCATTATTCAAACATAAAAATGTTTAAAGTTTTTCCTTAAAATCAAATAAACATTATTTTGAAAAATAACTAATAATTCTAAATGAATAAAGGTCTCTGGACAATTTAATGCTGGCAGGTTTGTGTAAACTGTTCTCACTAATCCTGTACATACTATGATGTAGTATCATGGTTACTAACAGCACAATTTACAGTATTTTAGTGAGAACTTTTATTTTCTCAGGTATCTTCCATGAAGGCACAAAAACAAATTAGTTCCCACCCCAAATATGCAAGCTATTTTAATAAAAGAGCATTCTAATCCAGGTGGCGTAGCAATGAATGATGAGATACAGGTTCAATCCTTCACACTGCTGAGCTGCCAATCTCAGTTATGCTGCTGTAGAGAGATGCCCAACAGAGGCCCTGGAGCCTCCCCTTAACATGTGGACAAGTGAAGGATTGCTCTCATACACACTTTAAGTGGCTGGTTCATAGCAGCACTGGTGGAGGTTTGAAAGCAGGTTTCCTGCATGCCTTCCTGACTACAGCTTGGTCTGGGAATAAAATAGGTGGGGATGGAATGAACATTACTTCGAGGTACATGAAAACACACCAACACCATACTTTCCTAATATAAATCAGCACAACAGAACCTTTTGCTCACTTTCACTAAAACTTAATTCTAAATTGCTATTGTAAAATTTGTATTACAACGTAAGTGCAGTGGATTTTCTGTGACCTTTCCTTCAAAGGCCTGAGGCACTGACTTGCAATCAGAAACTTTATGAACTTGCGACTATGAAAATAAGCATCATTCCAAGCAACCAGGCAAAAAATTAATCTTTTGCTGTTTGTATACATTTCATGCATTTTCAATCATATATCTTGATTTCTGTATAAAGTAACTGTACTATCTGACCTTTGCATTGTTTGTTATTTCAAAATAAAAAATGCAGCCATTTACCACCCCTCATTTGTGGGAAAAAAAACAAAAAAAAGTCAAATTGGGTAAATTGGATTTTTTTCCCCACAAAACATAAGGATTAGGAGCTGAAGTAGGCCATATGGCCTCTCAAGCCTGCTCCAACATTCAATAAGATCATGGCCGACCTTTGACCTCAACTCCACTTTCCCTTTCTATCCCCTTATCTCTTGATTCCCTTCATGTCCAAAAATCTATCGATCTCCGACTTGAATATACTCAACGACTGAGCATCCACAGTCCTCTGGGGTAGAGAATTCCAAAGTTTCACAACCCTCTGAGTGAAGAAATTTCACCTCATCACAGTTCTAAATGGCTGACCCCTTATCCCGAGACTATGACTCCTAGTTCTAGACTCTCCAGCCAGGGGAAACAGACCCTCAGCATCTACTCTTTCAAGCCCTCCAAGAATTTTAAAAGTTTCAATGAGTTCACCTCTAACTCTTCTAATCGCAAGAGAATATAGGCCCATTCTACTCAATCATTCCTCATAGGTCAACCCTCTTATCCTAGGAATCAACCGAGTGAAACTTCATTGCAATTAAAAAATTAAACATTAACAGTGGATAGGGAAAACTGTGGCACATGCCAGTACTCTTTAGCCTTTGACCTTCCATGCTACCAGACAGTTTAAAAATAAACAAGTTTCTGGTTATAAATGGTAACCTTTGAGTACCTAGCACAACAAGCATTTTCATTATCAAGCAATGTTGGCCCCCAAGACTTGCTCTGCACTGAAATGTTGATCACATTTTCTTTACCTGTGACTGTTGTCTACTACACAGCAATTTAAACATGCAAAGGATAAGATTATAGGGAGCAGACAGCTTGCATATGAAGATATACAAAATTATACATTAATAACAAAAATGTAATATGGGATCAGCTAGACTGCACATCAAGGTAAGATGAAGCCCGTACACAAATTAAACCAAACATTATTTGCTCAAAATAATGAACTCTGTACTTCTAGCTGAAGGTCAGCATTCATATAGTGGGGTTTGGCATGATGGAAGAGTTTCAAAATAGCGACACCATAGGAAAAAACCGGCAGAGTGCTACTCCGGACCGATTCTACCGGAGATTGTTGGATCAAGTTTGGTACTCCATTCTGCTTATGCAATGATTCTGGCCTATAAATAGGAATACAATGTGGAATCATTTTAAAGATATCAAAAAGGTCATTTACTGAAATGTTTTTGTGAATCGTAATTCTTGCCCGGGCATCAAGCACACATTGTTGTTTTGGTTACATGTGTTGGTCTGTTGTGGAAAATTCCAGCATAGTCATAGGATGCAACTGGTGTGGAACAGAGTGCTTGGGTGAGAATGATTACATTGAAAAATAGTTGCATTCTGCTTGCTATGACATCTGTCATAACAATTTTATCATCGTTTGCTGCAGTTTAGTTTTCCATTAATATATTACGTTAATTTTTTGAGCATATAAAGTTCTTCATTGTACTGACCGAGGACAGATGAGCACTGAATTTGTACCAAAAAGAAGCCTCTCTTTTAGACTGATTTTCTTCAAACACACTTATTGTAAAACTTAATGTAACAAAGCAAAGCATTGCATTAAACAGATAGCTCTTATAACACAAACTCGAACACTGTTCATTGATGGACAGTGAAAAGAACTTTCAGCTTGTAGATATAGTATGTAAGGTTCCATGCGACAGAAATATCTCTGGAAAGGTCTTCATGCAGTTAACAGATCTCTGCCAGTACTCTGACTCAAAAGAGCGACAGCTTATACGTGTACAGACATGGTGTGCAAAGTAGTTGCATCCAATACTTTTACCGTCAACCACGCAGCTTAAGTTTTCTTAAACACAAAGCAAGTGGATTAAGAGCTGGGCAAAATTTGAAACAGCAACAGCAATAAAAAAATACATTTTAAAACTGGTGCAAACAAAGCTGCTGACTGACATGTACCTGGTGTGCCAAATGGACGTTCTGCAATCATGGTTATTACCCTGTGCAGCCATGAAAACAGTCACATTTACAAACATAACCCAACAGTTTAAAAAAATGGTAATACAGTGGAACCAACTGAAATGCATAACTTATGCAATGAGTGCCATGTTTTAAAGAGGAAACACTACCTTATTTTTAAACAAAGATATGCAATTCGTCAGGTTACTTACTAACAGAATCATCTGTCGAGAGTTTTATGCTGGATGCAGCTTCACGGTGGAGAAATCCAATTTGTAACATTGGCATTTCTTTACAGCATTTGTCTCATATCAATGGCCCCCACTGAGGATCATTATATTAGAAAGAGAGAAATAGAGAAAGGGAAAGAGAGAGAGAGAGAGAGAGCGAGAGAGAAAGAATAAATTTGCATGTAGATGGCACCTTTCATGACCCCAGGACATCCCAAAGTGCTTTACAGCCAATGAAGTACTTTTGAAGTGCAGCAGAGGATGATTTCAGCAAGGAAGCAGAAAGAAAGTAATGATGCCTCCCTTGAAAACTACCTGTACTACAAATAGGATTTCTCTACAGTGCAGCTTCACCCAGCTCAGGAGTGGGTAGAGGATTCTGTTGGTGAGTAAACAATTAAAATGTAGTTTTAATAAAATAAAATTGAGCAGCCATTTAATAATAGTATACAAATCAGAACATAATTAACTGAACTGTTTTGAGCATTAGATTTTAAGTTATTTAAATTTTCTACTGTATCATGAAGTGATTTTAACTTTCAAAGTTTAAAAAAAAGATTGTATGTTTGGTCATGGACAATGGACGTTAAGTTTCACAAAAAACTAGCCCCAGTAATGGCATCGATATCAGTATGTACCAAATGCAATTTCACTGATAACAGGTAACAATTAGCACTCCCCGCTCCCCAGTAACATAAAAATGTTTGTTTATATAGTGCACAGAATGAAGTCACATGACCACACTGTGTATTGCACTTCGTTGCATTTTCTCATCTGTGTGTAACACAGAACGTGCTCCTGTCTGATAAAACTTTCACTTCGAGTTTTCTTAAAACTAGATGTAAGTCATTGCACCTTTGGCATTTTTGTCCAAATAGACTTCCACATAGGATGTTGGAACGTATCCTTCCTCATCCTCGCTCCGTCGGACTCTTGTCCAACCGTCTCCTTTATCTTCCTCTATCACGCTCAGTGTTTCTCCTTCTGCCATTGCTATTGTTCCTTCATTCTGACCTGAATTGAAACAAGGTTCACAAATCAGGTAAAACCAAATCAGATGATGAGAATAGACTGCTTTCGGAAAAAAACCTCCTTTCTGCTTTCCTTCTTTCATCCTTTCACATGCTACATCTCAATCTGCAATGTGAGTCCACATTTGGGGCAGGATTGCAGTTTTCTGGAGAATCTATAGATTAGCTGATTTTGCCCATTTAGGAGTCTTGTGTACTGTTGCTTTTTTCTTAGTGACCCCTGAAATGTCCCAATTAAAACAGGAGACTTGAAAAGACTTGGTCTGGATTTCTCCACACTATGTACCATTTCTTGGTTGAAACTGCAGCCATCTCAGCTTCTCCCAACCCCAATTGTGTTCTGTAACTATTGTCCAGAAGGTACAAAACTGCCTTCTGGTTGACTCTTGTGGTAGTGTGCCCTCGGCTCAGTATTTTCTTTTTACCTGTGCGGGTCCTTTAAATTTGCTGCGTGGTCACACATGTGCGGTATCTATTCCAACGGTGAACGGTCTGCTCGGAACTATGCGATTGATGCTTGGCCGCGCACCTTAGGGGGAACTTTGGTGACCATCCCTGCAAACCCAGGGTTGTATAAGCAAACCTGGATCCTTTTGCACAGTGGCACACTGCTAGGCTTTCAAATCCTTTCTTCCTTTCATAGAAACATAGAAAACAGGTGCAGGAGTAGGCCATTCGGCCCTTCGAGCCTGCACCGCCATTCAATGAGTTCATGGCTGAACATGCAACTTCAGTACCCCATTCCTGCTTTCTCGCCATACCCCTTGATCCCCCCAGTAGTAAGGACTACATCTAACTCCTTTTTGAATATATTTAGTGAATTGGCCTCAACAACTTCCTGTGGTAGAGAATTTCACAGGTTCACAACTCTCTGGGTGAAGAAGTTTCTCCTCATCTCGGTCCTAAATGGCTTACCCCTTATCCATAGACTGTGACCCCTGGTTCTGGACTTCCCCAACATTGGGAACATTCTTCCTGCATCTAACCTCTCTAAACCCGTCAGAATTTTAAACGTTTCTATGAGATCCCCTCTCATTCTTCTGAACTCCAGTGAATACAAGCCCAGTTGATCCAGTCTTTCTTGATATGTCAGTCGCACCATCCCGGGAATCAGTCTGGTGAACCTTCGCTGCACTCCCTCAATAGCAAGAATGTCCTTCCTCAAGTTAGGAGACCAAAACTGTACACAATACTCCAGGTGTGGCCTCACCAAGGCCCTGTACAACTGTAGTAACAACTCCCTGCCCCTGTACTCAAATCCCCTCACCATGAAGGCCAACATGTCATTTGTTTTCTTAACTGCTTGCTGTACCTGCATGCCAACCTTCAATGACTGATGTACCATGACACCCAGGTCTCGTTGCACCTCCCCTTTTCCTAATCTGTCACCATTCAGATAATAGTCTGTCTCTCTGTTTTTACCACCAAAGTGGATAACCTCACATTTATCCACATACTTCATCTGCCATGCATTTGCCCACTCACCTAACCTATCCAAGTCACTCTGCAGCCTCATAGCATCCTCCTCATAGCTCACACTGCCACCCAACTTAGTGTCATCCGCAAATTTAGAGATACTACATTTAATCCCCTCGTCTAAATCATTAATGTACAATGTAAACAGCTGGGGCCCCAGCACAGAACCTTGTGGTACCCCACTAGTCACTGCCTGCCATTCTGAAAAGTACCCATTTATTCCTACTCTTTGCTTCCTGTCTGCCAACCAGTTCTCAATCCATGTCAGCACACTATCCCCAATTCCATGTGCTTTAACTTTGCACATTAATCTCTTGTGTGGGACCTTGTCGAAAGCTTTCTGAAAGTCCAAATACACATCAACTGGTTCTCCCTTGTTCACTCTACTGGAAACATCCTCAAAAAATTCCAGAAGATTTGTCAAGCATGATTTCCCTTTCACAAATCCATGCTGACTTGGACCTATCATGTCACCTCTTTCCAAATGCGCTGCTATGACATCCTTAATAATTGATTCCATCATTTTACCCAGTACCGATGTCAGGCTGACTGGTCTATAATTCCGTTTTCTCTCTCCCTCCTTTTTAAAAAAGTGGGGTTACATTGGCTACCCTCCACTCGATAGGAACTGATCCAGAGTCTATGGAATGTTGGAAAATAACCGTCAATGCATCCGCTATTTCCAAGGCCACCTCCTTAAGTACTCTGGGATGCAGTCCATCAAGCCCTGGGGATTTATCAGCCTTTAATCCCATCAATTTCCCGACTAATAAGGATTTCCCTCAGTTCCTCCTTCTTACTAGACCCTCTGATCCCTTTTATATCCGGAAGGTTGTTTGTGTCCTCCTTAGTGAATACCGAACCAAAGTACTTGTTCAATTGGTCTGCCATTTCTTTGTTCCCCGTTATGACTTCCCTTGATTCTGACTGCAGGGGACCTACGTTTGTCTTTACTAACCTTTTTCTCTTGACATATCTATAGAAGCTTTTGCAGTCCGTCTTAATGTTCCCTGCAAGCTTCCTCTCGTACTCTATTTTCCCTGCCCTAATCAAACCCTTTGTCTTCCTCTGCTGAGTTCTAAATTTCTCCCAGTCCCCGAGTTCGCTGCTATTTCTGTCCAATTTGTATGCCACTTCCATGGCTTTGATACTATCCCTGATTTCCCTTCACAGTCACGGCTGAGCCACCTTCCCTTTTTTATTTTTACGCCAGACAGGGATGTACAATTGTTGTAGTTCATCCATGCGGTCTCTAAATGTCTGCCATTGCCCATCCACTGTCAACCCCTTAAGTATCATTCGCCAATCTATCCTAGCCAATTCATAAGAACATAAGAATTAGGAACAGGGGGCCCAAGTTTCCACACGATAAAAAACGGGCGCCCCTCCGAGCTGGGCGCCCGATTTTCGTGCCTAAAACAGCGCCGGAAAAAAAACACGCGATTCTGGAGCGCCCTGCAGCTCCTTGTCTGTTTGGCGCGGCGCCCAGGGGGGCGGAGCCTACACACGCGCCGATTTTGTAAGTGGGAGGGGGCGGGTACTATTTAAATTAGTTTTTTTCCTGCCGGCAACGCTGCGCGTGCGCGTTGGAGCGTTCGCGCACGCGCAGTGTGAAAAAAACATTGGCACTCGGCCATTTTTGTAGTTCTTTGTAGCTGTTAAATTTTTGAAAATTTTTAAATAAAAGCACATTGCCATCAGCGCTGAGGCTTCTTGCAGCCTTCTCACTGTCTCCTCCCCCCCCCCCCTCCCCTCCGCGGGAACGCAACAGCTGTTTAATTCCCCCCCCCCCCCCACGGGAACGAACGCCTGCAGCATTCTCCGTGCCTGAAGCACTTTCACACAGGTAGGAAGATGGTTTATTTAATCGTTTCTTTGCTTATAAATGTTTATTCAGGTTGGATTTATTTGTATAATATTTGTAGAAGTATAAATAAGGATTTATTGTAGAATTTAATGACTTCCCTTCCCCCCCCCCCCCCCCCCCACCTCGTTCTGGACGCCTAATTTGTAACCTGCGCCTGATTTTTTAATGTGTAGAACAGGTTTTTTCAGTTCTACAAAAATCTTCACTTGCTCCATTCTAAGTTAGTTTGGAGTACGTTTTCACTGTGGAAACTTTGAAATCAGGCGTCAGTGGCCGGACACGCCCCCTTTTGAAGAAAAAATTCTGTTCCAAAGTAGAACTGTTCTACCTGACTAGAACTGCAGAAAAAAAAATGTGGAGAATTGCGATTTCTAAGATAGTCCGTTCTCCACCAGTTGCTCCTAAAAATCAGGCGCAAATCATGTGGAAACTTGGGCCCAGGATAGGCCATCTAGCCCCTCGAGCCTGCTCCGCCATTCAATAAGATCATGGCTGATCTGGCCGTGGACTCAGCTCCACTTACCCGCCCGCTCCCCATAACCCTTAATTTCCTTATTGGTTAAAAATCTATCTATCTGTGACTTGAATACATTCAATGAGCTAGCCTCAACTGCTTCCTTGGGCAGAGAATTCCACAGATTCACAACCCTCTGGGAGAAGAAATTCCTTCTCAACCCTCTGGGAGAAGAAATTCCTTCTCAACTCGGTTTTAAATTGGCTCCCCAGTCGTGCCCCCTAGTTCTAGTCTCCCGGACCAGTGGAAACAACCTCTCTGCCTCTATCTTGTCTATCCCTTTCATTATTTTAAATGTTTCTATAAGATCACCCCTCATCCTTCTGAACTCCAACAAGTAAAGACCCAGTCTACTCAATCTATCATCATAAGGTAATCCCCTCATCTCCGGAATCAGCCGAGTGAATCATCTCTGTACCCCCTCCAAAGCCAGTATATCTTTCCTTAAGTAAGGTGACCAAAACTGCACGCAGTACTCCAGGTGCGGCCTCACCAATACCCTATACAGTTGCAGCAGGACCTCCCTGCTTTTGTACTCCATCCCTCTCGCAATGAAGGCCAACATTCCATTCACCTTCCTGATTACCTGCTGCACCTGCAAACTAACTTTTTGGGATTCATGCACAAGGACCCCCAGGTCCCTCTGCACCTCAGCATGTTGTAATTTCTCCTCATTCAAATAATATTTCCTTTTACTGTTTTTTTTCCCCAAGGTGGATGACCTCACACTTTCTAACATTGTATTCCATCTGCCAAACCGTAGCCCATTCGCTTAACCTATCCAAATCTCTTTGCAGCCTCTCTGTGTCCTCTACACAACCCGCTTTCCCACTAATTTTTGTGTCATCTGCAAAATTTTGTTACACTACACTCTGTCCCCTCTTCCAGGTCATCTATGTATATTGTAATCAGTTGTGGTCCCAGTACCGTCCCTGTGGCACACCACTAACCACCGATTTCCACCCCGAAAAGGACCCATTTATCCCGACTCTCTGCTTTCTGTTCGCCAGCCAATTCTCTATCCATGCTAATACATTTCCTCTGACTCCGCGTACCTCTATCTTCTGCAGTAACCTTTTGTGTGGCACCTTATCGGATGCCTTTTGGAAATCTAAATACACCACATCCATCGGTACACCTCTATCCACCATGCTCGTTATATCCTCAAAGAATTCCAGTAAATTAGTTAAACATGATTTCCCCCTTCATGAATCCATGCTGCGTCTGCTTGATTGCACTTTTCCTATCTAGATGTCCCGCTATTTCTTCCTTAATAAAAGCTTCAAGCATTTTCCCCACTACAGATGTTAAACTAACCGGCCTATAGTTACCTGCCTTTTGTCTGCCCCCTTTTTTAAACAGAGGCGGTACATTAGCTGCTTTCCAATCCGCTAGTACCTCCCCAGAGTCCAGAGAATTTTGGAAGATTATAACGAATGCATCTGCTATAACTTCCGCCATCTCTTTTAATACCCTGGGATGCATTTCATCAAGACTAGGGGACTTGTCAACCTTTTTGTTTCTTGCCTTTGTTTACTTGGCCTTCCACTATTGATTTTTACCTTTCTACCATGTTTCTGACTCCATATTACTTCGCCATGTCTCGCTGCATAGGTTCCCATCCCCGTCATATTAGTTTAAACACTCCCGAACTGCGTTAGCAAATGTTACCCCTAGGACATCAGTTCCAGTCCTGCCCAAGTGCAGACCGTCCCTTTTGTACAGGTCCCACTTCCCCCAGAACTGGTTCCAATGTCCCAGGAATTTGAATCCCTCCCTCTTGCACCACTGCTCAAGCCACGTATTTATTCTAGCTATCCTGCTCCCTCTACTCTGATTAGCACGTGGCACTGGTAGCAATCCAGAGGTTACTATCTTTGAGGTCCTACTTTTTAAATTTAACTCCTAGCTCCCTAAATTCAGACACCATCAGTAAGCAATCATACTGGAAACATCTTTTTCCTCTCGGCCTCTAAAAAGCACTGTTCTAATGCAGTGTTCACCCTCTCCCTTTTTCTAGATTATCATGCACTTTACCACCATACCTAGCTAAATCCATCTCTGAGTTCAGCTACAGGGGAATGATCCAGTGGGAGATGAAAGGGAGTGACTTTATTTGATTTGTTCTACATATGGGGCAGTACCTCATCTCCATTTGGGCCCTAGCCTCGAAAGCATGTGTGAGGTCAATGAATTTACTGTGTGGGAAATTGCAGGAGAAAAGGTAGCACATTAAAGCACATTATGTTGGATTTCCAGGATTGAAAAAAATTTCAAGGGGTTTCCAAGCAGTAGTTTGGCTGCCTTATTTTCTCTGGAGTATACATACCTTCAAAAGGATACATGGCTTTGCATGTGCCAATTGTTACCAGTGTTTCTTCATCATCAAACTCATCATCAAATTCGCTCTGTGCTGCAACTTTTAACTGAGGGTCCTGGTTCTGTTCTTCGGTGTAACTACCATCAGGACTGCTCAAGAAAGAAATACACACAGTAACTATAGAACAGCATTACCTAAAATACACACCAGCAGATCCACAGACAACTGCTGCATAAGGCTAATTGGAGTTGGTGCAGGCAGTAAAGCAATGCAACGCCACACAACAGGATACTGGATTCATACCATGACCATCAATATTTTTCTGCAGCACAGCAATTAATGGACCAAATGAAATACTTATTTAAAATCACTGTGAATCATTTTATTTAAATTAAAAAATTACGGCAAGTAATCCAGTGCAGCACAACATGCCACGAAAAACCCCACAAGTTTCTACATGTCATCTATGCTGCAACTGCTGCAATTTTGCATTAAAAAGTACCGGAGCCCAGAGAATACAAGTTTTTGAGCCAAATGTGTATAATGCACCCATCATTTTTTCGACAGGTTAGGATTTGAAACTATACATATATTTATCATCTTTAGAGTGGAATGAATACATTATCCAATCTGGAAATTACTTGGTTTCCAATGTTAGACAAGAAAGCTTATCTTGCAGTTGTGCTTCCTTACTTGACACTTGAAAAATGCATCAAAAATGACTCTGGTTGTGTCTTTGAATAATTATGCCAATCATTAGTTTTATGATATTCAAGTGGCAGGGGGAAAAAAAAACAGCTTTGAGCTGACTTTCACACTTGGAGCCAATTTTTTTCAATTTGGGTCTTGATTCCAAAATGGACATTGAAAAATCAATAAGGAGCTAAAAAAAAGTAAGGAAAAATATTTAAAATTTTCTTTTAAGAAAGAAACATTAAATAGCAACATTAGAATACAATAGTCAAAAAAATTAAAATAAAAAAATGAAACTAAAAGAATGAGTCAGTCGGGAAAAGTGAGCACAACAAAAGTGTTATAAATTTTATTTAAAATTATATAAGTACTAGAAGGCTATTAACACACTAAACCTACCAATACGACGACAACCACCACCACCAGAGTTGATGTATTACTGTAATATTAGAGTTTATTGCAGCATCACAATGCTCAAGCTGAAAATATATTTAAAACCAACTGGCCCAAGATGCCTAGAATTCCTTGCCAGTATTGTAACTGTTCAAACAATCTGTCTGATGCATACTGGTCCCAACTCCCTCACCATCTGCTGGAGTAAGACTAACTGGGGAACAGCTTCAGGATGCAAACGTTTGGGAACTGCTGTACCACATTTGTAAAATACTAACTTTTGGCAAGGTAACAGGAGTGTTTTTATTCATTTTTTTAATATTGAAAATAGTAAGTAGGAAGAGGTGATTACAAGGAAATGATTAATCAAGGAGTACCGATGATGACATCAACATAGAAACAAGAGTAAGCGATTCAGCCCCTTGAGTCTGTTCCACCAGTCAATTAGATTATGGCTGATCTGTACCTCAACTCCATTTACCTGCCTTTGTTCCATATCCATTAATACCCTTACCTAACAAAAATCTATTAACGTCAGTCTTGAAATTTTCAATTGTTCTTGCCTCAACAGCTTTTTGAGTGTTCCAGATTTCAACAACCCTTGGTTCGTATCAATTTATGTTGCCTTAAATTAGATTATTTCCTTTGAATTCAGTTCAACACTATTATAATGCATAATTTGGCATCTTCTGGTGGATATTGTAGTAGATATTGATGATAAGGTTGCTCCATGAAATTGATGATTCCTAATGTACTCACTAAAGAGTTAAATTGTGACTAATCACTAAGACTACCAGAATTTAATTTTCAACCAATTGGTGGAAAACTAACGATAACATTAACCAAACCACAGAGAGGGAGTTTCCATTCTGAATCTACACTGTGTTTGTGAATTTTGAGTGAGGAGGGCATGATCGAATAGCCAGCCATCATTCATTGTCAATCCTTTCATTTGAAGGAATGCCATTTGGGCAAGGTGCTGGAGGTCTGCTGTCGTCCATGAAACATTAATGAGTACAAGTCAGTACCTAAGAGAAGGGTGGAAATAAAGGAATTTACCATTGTTGGACATTTAGTCAACCTTCCTTTGTGTCAAGTTGTCAATTTTCAGGAGTGTGGTATTAACAGGAACCTCTGTTGAGGTCATACTGTTAATGAATGATTATGTTACACCTTGAAAAACAGCTCTCATAACAAGTAGCAAAAATTAAATTCACAAGAACACATGGGGTTCATCTACATAGATCATTAAAATGTCATGGATAGGTATAGCTAATAATCAAAATGGCTAATAGAATCTAGAGGACAAGAATACAAGGGGGTAGAAGTTATGCTACTGTAGCTATACAAAGCCTAGGTTAGACCACATCTGGATTACTGTGCGCAGTTCTGGACACCACACCTTCGGAAGGATATATTGGCATTGGAGGGAGTGCAGCATGAATTTACCAGAATGATACCCGGACTCCAAGGGTTAAATTACGAGGAGCGATTACACTACCTCAGGTTTGTACTCCCTGGAATTTAAAAGACTGAGAAGTGATTTGATTGACGTTTTCAAGTTATTAAGAGGAACAGATAGGGTAGACAGAGAGAAGCTATTTCCGCTGGTTGAGGAGTCTAGGATTATTAGGGGGCACCAATGTTCCTTTTAATTTGCGCGACTGCATGGTGCTCCAGGGATCCCATGCATCTGCCTTTTCAATGTAAAAACCGCACTCTCTTCTGCAAAAACCGCACTCTCTTCTGCAAACAATTGATTCCAAGTCAATTGTTAATTTTAAAATCTGAGATTGATCGATTTCTGTCAACCAAAGGTATTAAGGGATATGGGGCAAAGGCAGGTATATGGAGTTAGGCCACAGATCAGCCATGATCTCACTGAATGGCAGAACAGACTTGAGGGGCTAAATGGCCAACCACAGTTCCGATCAACTGTAGAACACAACATATTGGTAGATTAATGCATCAGGTCATTCTCAATTCTATTCTTTTCTAAATAATTTATCCCATTTTAAATTACAATATATACAACTTTACATTATCAATGTTCTTTAGGAGTAAATGGGGAATTCATATAGTACTATTTCACACAATGGTCAACAGACCTGTGAATTACGTTACCAGAAAAAGTTATTAAAGCACATGATACAAACGGGTTTGAGGCATAACCAGATATGTTTTTGTAGAAGGAAGTGATAGATGAATACGATGAGAAGGCAGATTTTAATCACTCAAAAAGGTTGTTGCACGAAGTGGCCTTTGTCTGTTCCAAAATGTTCAATGTTTCCTATTTATGGACCGGTTCAAGTTTCAATCTTGCAATGTAAAATGCACCATCACCTTGGGGATCCTGACCTCTGTTAATTCACATACTTCTCATCACACATCTTATTCAAGAAGTTGTTAGTGCAATTAGTAACCATACTGTACCTCTCACGGTCTTGTGCACAGTTGTTGACAACAGTGCTCTGCAACTCATATAGCTCACTCTGTCGTCGTGGCTGATCAGTCTTGGCTGGTAAACGGCCTTCTACCTCAGCAAGCCATGCCTGAAAACAATTGGAGGCAGGTGACCAAAATACAAGATACAAGAGCGAGGTAGCTTTAACACAGGGGACTGAATTATTTTCTCTATCATTCTGAAAAGAACAGCAAATCATTTTTCAAATTGTGCAGAAATAACCAATGGCTACAGATTACAATAAAGATTAGATTTAATTAGTGTGACTTGATGTGCTTGCAAATATCATGTTTAAAGCTGTTGAGATTGCATAACGATTGATTGCAGCACACGATGTATTAACCCAGGCGAGATGAAGTGGGAAGGCAGCAACAGGCACTGACACTTTGGTGGCTCAGTTGATAACTGCACTACTGTGTATGAAGTGATGCAAACCAGAGGTTCCATTTTCAATTCCTGGTCTGTGCTCAGTTGATCTTCGCTAGAATGGCAGTAGGGGAGCTACAATTTACACATTTCACCACTCCTGCTCTTTGAAGGATGAAGGCATTGTGACAATTTCATACAGACCTCGTGTTGAAATGCAACATCCTTTGCAGATTGTTACACACAATCTGCATATTCAAGGGCTGAAAGCCCTTTTTGTTGAGAACGCTGACAGGGTTGATTGCAGCACCTCGCAAAGCAATGTGGTTGCTACCTAATGCATCCGGGTACTTCAGAAAGCCAGTAAAACTGCATGGCTTTATCTTGCTGATGCCAAAGTCAATGAAATCCCCAGCTCTCCTGTAAACTTTGCAAATACATACTATAATTATACCCTGGCTGATGTTAGAGACCCCCTATGGCTGCCTCAAATGATCTGTTGCCATAAAAGTTGAGCGCGGTCATTACCCTTCATAGCCACAGAGAGCAGTGTGGGCAGATAACTATAGCTGTAGATCCTCATGCAATAGGTATCCTCCTCACTTAGATCCTCATCTCAACTGCGGTCCCTGTATATTCATTGGGGGCAGGAAATATCTGGTGGGATATCTCCTTAAATGCAGCCTCAGCCTTCTTTCTTTACATTCTCCCTCATAGGGAATGTGACACCTGCTCTTGAGAATTCTCATATTCACACAGGCAGTCGGAAGTCAGTCAAAGGCTGTGCAGGCCACTTTTTTTTTAAAATCCCAAAGTGGGTCCAGCTGCAATAATTGCTCCTCAAACTTTCTGCACAAAAACTCCTAATTTCTGTCAGTCTCAACTGATCCTTATATTTTTTATTTGAATTGACCACAACTGCAATGCAAGCATAAAATCAGGAAATTCAAGGCTGCTGTGCCAGGGCCCTCACCATCATATATATTCAAATGAGCAGCAGGGAGACTGTGGGCATAATGCTGGAAGGGTCAAATCACATTGGGAAATTCACTGGATCAATTATGGGACAGAAAACCTGCAAAAATGGCTTCTGCCACAATTTGCTAGCCAAACTAATAACCTGCCCCGACTTTAGGCTATGGACACCAAAAACATTGTGGAATTTCAGGGCCAGTGTGTAGAACTTCACATGATGTGACGTCATGATGCTCCAGCCCAGTGACCTCGTAAATGGGATCTGGGGGCAGTATACAAGTTCCTGATATCACTGGACTAGGACATCATGATGTCACATAAAAGAGAATTCTAGACAAAATGGCTTCACCTTGAGCGCTTCCATTTGGCTGTTCCAAATCATAAAACAAGAGCCAACTGCAAGACATAAATGTGCAGTAAAGTCTGTTTATAACATTTATAATTATGCAATTGCTTATGTGGAATGTACTTGACCTTTTGTGAATATCAAAAAGCATACGGCAATCAGTAAAATTCTCTGCCATAGTTTCACTGACAAAGTGCTTATTTTCAACTCTCTTTCCTGAAGAGATTAGGAGCAGGAACTGTGGCTGGTTTGCTTCTTTCCTAGCACGAGGTACTGAAGCTAATTGTAGCATTTCCTACCCCCATCTTGGATAAAACCAACTAACAGCATAGACCAGAGATCAAATTGGCTGAAGAATTTTGAAGTTAGTTAATTGTAAATAAATGCATGTGGATAGCTGGTGCAATTCAACCCAATGCAAGAATTGGAAACGTGGCAATGTTTTCTCCATGCAGATTAAATCTTAGTTTAAATCTTTTGCTGCTGGGAATCAGGGGCTGTTGATCCAGTTAAGGTTTGGGGGAAACAGGAATACACTACTCAAGCATTCGTGCTAGAAGCCAAATTGATTTTTGATTTATTTCAAATGTCAAGCTTCAATATAATCCACTAATAAAGCTTGAGATTTAATTCTTGGTTGTTTAAAACAGTCCAAATATTTTTTCGGGGGGTGGGGGGGGTGGATTTTTCTGTTAAACAAGTTGAGCCAATATTGTAAAGCAGAATATTCTTTTCAACACAATATACAAGTTTAGCAGTCCTAGCTCAGGTATAGTGATCAACAATGTGCTTTAATACCCAACTTTGGAAGAGCAGCACTTCACCCAAGGCCTGAGTGAGATTGCAGATGCATTGTATAATCAAGAATGGAATTAAAAAAGCAGAAAAATATTGGAAATACAATCGGTTAACATTTGAAAACAGAAAAATTGAATGAATGTTTCAGTAGATACCTTTTGTTTCTATTTTAGATTTCCGAAATTCACCGTTTCTTTTAACTTTACATTTCTGACAAAGAATCAACAGCACCTTAAATTAATTTAATATATAGCCGATGACGATCAGAGAGCCACCCTATGTCTACACTGGATTTTAACTCGGTATCCCCAGATGTAAGAGCTGTGATGCACATCTGCACATATGGAATAATTTGGTTAGCTTCTTTTTCCACTCTCAAAGACTGAAGTATTGACTGCAATTTATAGTCACCAGGGGGCGCAACAATACTGAATAATGTGCTGGAGACCTGATCCAGCGTAAAACCTGTTTTCAAGCAATCTTGAGCTTGTTATCTTGCTGCGAATATTCAGTTAACAGTCAGTGACTGGAGTTTGACATTGTCCTAAATGGGCTTCCTTCCAGACCAGTTCAAACTGTCACAGGACAGGAGAGTGGAGAGCACCAGTTCCCACTGTCACAGGACGGGAGAGTGGAGAGCACCAGTTCCCACTGTCACAGGACGGGAGAGTGGAGAGCACCAGTTCCAACTGTCACAGGACAGGAGAGTGGAGAGCACCAGTTCCCACTGTCACAGGACGGGAGAGTGGAGAGCACCAGTTCCAACTGTCACAGGACGGGAGAGTGGAGAGCACCAGTTCCAACTGTCACAGGACAGAGAGTGGAGAGCACCAGTTCCCACTGTCACAGGACAGAGAGTGGAGAGCACCAGTTCCAACTGTCACAGGACAGAGAGTAGAGAGCACCAGTTCATGCTGTCACAGGACGGGAGAGTGGAGAGCACCAGTTCCCACTGTCACAGGACAGAGAGTGGAGAGCACCAGTTCCCACTGTCACAGGACAGAGAGTGGAGAGCACCAGTTCAAGCTGTCACAGGACGGGAGCGTGGAGAGCACCAGTTCCCACTGTCACAGGACAGAGAGTGGAGAGCACCAGTTCCCACTGTCACAGGACAGGAGAGTGGAGAGCACCAGTTTCCACCGTCACAGGACAGAGAGTGGAGAGCACCAGTTCCCACTGTCACAGGACAGAGAGTGGAGAGCACCAGTTCCCACTGTCACAGGACAGAGAGTGGAGAGCACAGTTCCAACTGTCACAGGACAGAGAGTGGAGAGCACCAGTTCCCACTGTCACAGGACAGAGAGTGGAGAGCACCAGTTCCCACTGTCACAGGACAGAGAGTGGAGAGCACCAGTTCAAGCTGTCACAGGATGGGAGAGTGGAGAGCACCAGTTCCCACTGTCACAGGACAGAGAGTGGAGAGCACCAGTTCAAGCTGTCACAGGACGGGAGAGTGGAGAGCACCAGTTCCCACTGTCACAGGACAGAGAGTGGAGAGCACCAGTTCAAGCTGTCACAGGATGGGAGAGTGGAGAGCACCAGTTCCCACTGTCACAGGACAGAGAGTGGAGAGCACCAGTTCCCACTGTCACAGGACAGGAGAGTGGAGAGCACCAGTTCCCACTGTCACAGGACAGAGAGTGGAGAGCACCAGTTCTCACTGTCACAGGACGGGAGAGTGGAGAGCACCAGTTCCCACTGTCACAGGACAGAGAGTGGAGAGCACCAGTTCCAACTGTCACAGGACAGGAGAGTGGAGAGCACCAGTTCCAACTGTCACAGGAGAGAGAGTGGAGAGCACCAGTTCCCACTGTCACAGGACAAGAGAGTGGAGAGCACCAGTTCCCACTGTCACAGGACAGAGAGTGGAGAGCACCACTTCCCACTGTCACAGGACAGAGAGTGGAGAGCACCAGTTCCAACTGTCACAGGACAGGAGAGTGGAGAGCACCAGTTCCAACTGTCACAGGAGAAAGAGTGGAGAGCACCAGTTCCAACTGTCACAGGACGGGAGAGTGGAGAGCACCAATTCCAACTGTCACAGGACAGAGAGTGGAGAGCACCAGTTCCCACTGTCACAGGACAGAGAGTGGAGAGCACCAGTTCAAGCTGTCACAGGACGGGAGAGTGGAGAGCACCAGTTCCCACTGTCACAGGACAGAGAGTGGAGAGCACCAGTTCCCACTGTCACAGGACAGAGAGTGGAGAGCACCAGTTCAAGCTGTCACAGGACGGGAGAGTGGAGAGCACCAGTTCCCACTGTCACAGGACAGAGAGTGGAGAGCACCAGTTCCAACTGTCACAGGACAGAGAGTGGAGAGCACCAGTTCCCACCGTCACAGGACAGGAGAGTGGAGAGCACCAGTTCCCACTGTCACAGGAGAGAGAGTGGAGAGCACCAGTTCCCACTGTCACAGGACAAGAGAGTGGAGAGCACCAGTTCCCACTGTCACAGGACAGAGAGTGGAGAGCACCACTTCCCACTGTCACAGGACAGAGAGTGGAGAGCACAGTTCCAACTGTCACAGGACAGAGAGTGGAGAGCACCAGTTCCCACTGTCACAGGACAGAGAGTGGAGAGCACCAGTTCCCACTGTCACAGGACAGAGAGTGGAGAGCACCAGTTCAAGCTGTCACAGGATGGGAGAGTGGAGAGCACCAGTTCCCACTGTCACAGGACAGAGAGTGGAGAGCACCAGTTCAAGCTGTCACAGGACGGGAGAGTGGAGAGCACCAGTTCCCACTGTCACAGGACAGAGAGTGGAGAGCACCAGTTCAAGCTGTCACAGGATGGGAGAGTGGAGAGCACCAGTTCCCACTGTCACAGGACAGAGAGTGGAGAGCACCAGTTCCCACTGTCACAGGACAGGAGAGTGGAGAGCACCAGTTCCCACTGTCACAGGACAGAGAGTGGAGAGCACCAGTTCTCACTGTCACAGGACGGGAGAGTGGAGAGCACCAGTTCCCACTGTCACAGGACAGAGAGTGGAGAGCACCAGTTCCCACTGTCACAGGACAGAGAATGGAGAGCACCAGTTCCAACTGTCACAGGACAGGAGAGTGGAGAGCACCAGTTCCAACTGTCACAGGACAGAGAGTGGAGAGCACCAGTTCCCACTGTCACAGGACAAGAGAGTGGAGAGCACCAGTTCCCACTGTCACAGGACAGAGAGTGGAGAGCACCAGTTCCCACTGTCACAGGACAGAGAGTGGAGAGCACCAGTTCCAACTGTCACAGGACAGGAGAGTGGAGAGCACCAGTTCCAACTGTCACAGGAGAGAGAGTGGAGAGCACCAGTTCCCACTGTCACAGGACAAGAGAGTGGAGAGCACCAGTTCCCACTGTCACAGGACAGAGAGTGGAGAGCACCACTTCCCACTGTCACAGGACAGAGAGTGGAGAGCACCAGTTCCAACTGTCACAGGACAGGAGAGTGGAGAGCACCAGTTCCAACTGTCACAGGAGAGAGAGTGGAGAGCACCAGTTCCAACTGTCACAGGACGGGAGAGTGGAGAGCACCAATTCCAACTGTCACAGGACAGAGAGTGGAGAGCACCAGTTCCCACTGTCACAGGACAGAGAGTGGAGAGCACCAGTTCAAGCTGTCACAGGACGGGAGAGTGGAGAGCACCAGTTCCCACTGTCACAGGACAGAGAGTGGAGAGCACCAGTTCCCACTGTCACAGGACAGAGAGTGGAGAGCACCAGTTCAAGCTGTCACAGGACGGGAGAGTGGAGAGCACCAGTTCCCACTGTCACAGGACAGAGAGTGGAGAGCACCAGTTCCAACTGTCACAGGACAGAGAGTGGAGAGCACCAGTTCCCACTGTCACAGGACAGAGAGTGGAGAGCAGCAGTTCCCACTGTCACAGGACAGAAAGTGGAGAGCACCAGTTCAAGCTGTCACAGGATGGGAGAGTGGAGAGCACCAGTTCCCACTGTCACAGGACAGAGAGTGGAGAGCACCAGTTCAAGCTGTCACAGGACGGGAGAGTGGAGAGCACCAGTTCCCACTGTCACAGGACAGAGAGTGGAGAGCAGCAGTTCCCACTGTCACAGGACAGAAAGTGGAGAGCACCAGTTCAAGCTGTCACAGGATGGGAGAGTGGAGAGCACCAGTTCCCACTGTCACAGGACAGAGAATGGAGAGCACCAGTTCAAGCTGTCACAGGATGGGAGAGTGGAGAGCACCAGTTCCCACTGTCACAGGACAGAGAGTGGAGAGCACCAGTTCCCACTGTCACAGGACAGAGAGTGGAGAGCACCAGTTCCCACTGTCACAGGACAGAGAGTGGAGAGCACCAGTTCAAGCTGTCACAGGATGGGAGAGTGGAGAGCACCAGTTCCCACTGTCACAGGACAGAGAGTGGAGAGCACCAGTTCCCACTGTCACAGGACAGGAGAGTGGAGAGCACCAGTTCCCACTGTCACAGGACAGAGAGTGGAGAGCACCAGTTCTCACTGTCACAGGACGGGAGAGTGGAGAGCACCAGTTCCCACTGTCACAGGACAGAGAGTGGAGAGCACCAGTTCCAACTGTCACAGGACAGGAGAGTGGAGAGCACCAGTTCCAACTGTCACAGGAGAGAGAGTGGAGAGCACCAGTTCCCACTGTCACAGGACAAGAGAGTGGAGAGCACCAGTTCCCACTGTCACAGGACAGAGAGTGGAGAGCACCACTTCCCACTGTCACAGGACAGAGAGTGGAGAGCACCAGTTCCAACTGTCACAGGACAGGAGAGTGGAGAGCACCAGTTCCAACTGTCACAGGAGAGAGAGTGGAGAGCACCAGTTCCAACTGTCACAGGACGGGAGAGTGGAGAGCACCAATTCCAACTGTCACAGGACAGAGAGTGGAGAGCACCAGTTCCCACTGTCACAGGACAGAGAGTGGAGAGCACCAGTTCAAGCTGTCACAGGACGGGAGAGTGGAGAGCACCAGTTCCCACTGTCACAGGACAGAGAGTGGAGAGCACCAGTTCCCACTGTCACAGGACAGAGAGTGGAGAGCACCAGTTCAAGCTGTCACAGGACGGGAGAGTGGAGAGCACCAGTTCCCACTGTCACAGGACAGAGAGTGGAGAGCACCAGTTCCAACTGTCACAGGACAGAGAGTGGAGAGCACCAGTTCCCACCGTCACAGGACAGGAGAGTGGAGAGCACCAGTTCCCACTGTCACAGGAGAGAGAGTGGAGAGCACCAGTTCCCACTGTCACAGGACAAGAGAGTGGAGAGCACCAGTTCCCACTGTCACAGGACAGAGAGTGGAGAGCACCACTTCCCACTGTCACAGGACAGAGAGTGGAGAGCACAGTTCCAACTGTCACAGGACAGAGAGTGGAGAGCACCAGTTCCCACTGTCACAGGACAGAGAGTGGAGAGCACCAGTTCCCACTGTCACAGGACAGAGAGTGGAGAGCACCAGTTCAAGCTGTCACAGGATGGGAGAGTGGAGAGCACCAGTTCCCACTGTCACAGGACAGAGAGTGGAGAGCACCAGTTCAAGCTGTCACAGGACGGGAGAGTGGAGAGCACCAGTTCCCACTGTCACAGGACAGAGAGTGGAGAGCACCAGTTCAAGCTGTCACAGGATGGGAGAGTGGAGAGCACCAGTTCCCACTGTCACAGGACAGAGAGTGGAGAGCACCAGTTCCCACTGTCACAGGACAGGAGAGTGGAGAGCACCAGTTCCCACTGTCACAGGACAGAGAGTGGAGAGCACCAGTTCTCACTGTCACAGGACGGGAGAGTGGAGAGCACCAGTTCCCACTGTCACAGGACAGAGAGTGGAGAGCACCAGTTCCCACTGTCACAGGACAGAGAATGGAGAGCACCAGTTCCAACTGTCACAGGACAGGAGAGTGGAGAGCACCAGTTCCAACTGTCACAGGACAGAGAGTGGAGAGCACCAGTTCCCACTGTCACAGGACAAGAGAGTGGAGAGCACCAGTTCCCACTGTCACAGGACAGAGAGTGGAGAGCACCAGTTCCCACTGTCACAGGACAGAGAGTGGAGAGCACCAGTTCCAACTGTCACAGGACAGGAGAGTGGAGAGCACCAGTTCCAACTGTCACAGGAGAGAGAGTGGAGAGCACCAGTTCCCACTGTCACAGGACAAGAGAGTGGAGAGCACCAGTTCCCACTGTCACAGGACAGAGAGTGGAGAGCACCACTTCCCACTGTCACAGGACAGAGAGTGGAGAGCACCAGTTCCAACTGTCACAGGACAGGAGAGTGGAGAGCACCAGTTCCAACTGTCACAGGAGAGAGAGTGGAGAGCACCAGTTCCAACTGTCACAGGACGGGAGAGTGGAGAGCACCAATTCCAACTGTCACAGGACAGAGAGTGGAGAGCACCAGTTCCCACTGTCACAGGACAGAGAGTGGAGAGCACCAGTTCAAGCTGTCACAGGACGGGAGAGTGGAGAGCACCAGTTCCCACTGTCACAGGACAGAGAGTGGAGAGCACCAGTTCCCACTGTCACAGGACAGAGAGTGGAGAGCACCAGTTCAAGCTGTCACAGGACGGGAGAGTGGAGAGCACCAGTTCCCACTGTCACAGGACAGAGAGTGGAGAGCACCAGTTCAAGCTGTCACAGGACAGAGAGTGGAGAGCACCAGTTCAAGCTGTCACAGGACGGGAGAGTGGAGAGCACCAGTTCCCACTGTCACAGGACAGAGAGTGGAGAGCACCAGTTCCAACTGTCACAGGACAGAGAGTGGAGAGCACCAGTTCCCACTGTCACAGGACAGAGAGTGGAGAGCACCAGTTCCCACTGTCACAGGACAGAGAGTGGAGAGCACCAGTTCCAACTGTCACAGGACAGAGAGTGAAGAGCACCAGTTCCAACTGTCACAGGACAGAGAGTGGAGAGCACCAGTTCCCACTGTCACAGGACAGAGAGTGGAGAGCACCAGTTCAAGCTGTCACAGGACGGGAGAGTGGAGAGCACCAGTTCCCACTGTCACAGGACAGAGAGTGGAGAGCACCAGTTCCCACTGTCACAGGACAGAGAGTGGAGAGCACCAGTTCAAGCTGTCACAGGATGGGAGAGTGGAGAGCACCAGTTCCCACTGTCACAGGACAGAGAGTGGAGAGCACCAGTTCAAGCTGTCACAGGACGGGAGAGTGGAGAGCACCAGTTCCCACTGTCACAGGACAGAGAGTGGAGAGCACCAGTTCAAGCTGTCACAGGACGGGAGAGTGGAGAGCACCAGTTCACACTGTCACAGGACAAGAGAGTGGAGAGCACCAGTTCCCACTGTCACAGGACAGAGAGTGGAGAGCACCAGTTCCCACTGTCACAGGACAGAGAGTGGAGAGCACCAGTTCAAGCTGTCACAGGACGGGAGAGTGGAGAGCACCAGTTCCCACTGTCACAGGACAGAGAGTGGAGAGCACCAGTTCCCACTGTCACAGGACAGAGAGTGGAGAGCACCAGTTCAAGCTGTCACAGGATGGGAGAGTGGAGAGCACCAGTTCCCACTGTCACAGGACAGAGAGTGGAGAGCACCAGTTCAAGCTGTCACAGGACGGGAGAGTGGAGAGCACCAGTTCCCACTGTCACAGGACAGAGAGTGGAGAGCACCAGTTCCAACTGTCACAGGACAGAGAGTGGAGAGCACCAGTTCCCACCGTCACAGGACAGAGAGTGGAGAGCACCAGTTCCCACTGTCACAGGACAGAGAGTGGAGAGCACCAGTTCCAACTGTCACAGGACAGGAGAGTGGAGAGCACCAGTTCCAACTGTCACAGGAGAGAGAGTGGAGAGCACCAGTTCCCACTGTCACAGGACAAGAGAGTGGAGAGCACCAGTTCCCACTGTCACAGGACAGAGAGTGGAGAGCACCACTTCCCACTGTCACAGGACAGAGAGTGGAGAGCACCAGTTCCAACTGTCACAGGACAGGAGAGTGGAGAGCACCAGTTCCAACTGTCACAGGAGAGAGAGTGGAGAGCACCAGTTCCAACTGTCACAGGACGGGAGAGTGGAGAGCACCAATTCCAACTGTCACAGGACAGAGAGTGGAGAGCACCAGTTCCCACTGTCACAGGACAGAGAGTGGAGAGCACCAGTTCAAGCTGTCACAGGACGGGAGAGTGGAGAGCACCAGTTCCCACTGTCACAGGACAGAGAGTGGAGAGCACCAGTTCCCACTGTCACAGGACAGAGAGTGGAGAGCACCAGTTCAAGCTGTCACAGGACGGGAGAGTGGAGAGCACCAGTTCCCACTGTCACAGGACAGAGAGTGGAGAGCACCAGTTCCAACTGTCACAGGACAGAGAGTGGAGAGCACCAGTTCCCACTGTCACAGGACAGAGAGTGGAGAGCACCAGTTCCCACTGTCACAGGACAGAGAGTGGAGAGCACCAGTTCCAACTGTCACAGGACAGAGAGTGAAGAGCACCAGTTCCAACTGTCACAGGACAGAGAGTGGAGAGCACCAGTTCCCACTGTCACAGGACAGAGAGTGGAGAGCACCAGTTCAAGCTGTCACAGGACGGGAGAGTGGAGAGCACCAGTTCCCACTGTCACAGGACAGAGAGTGGAGAGCACCAGTTCCCACTGTCACAGGACAGAGAGTGGAGAGCACCAGTTCAAGCTGTCACAGGATGGGAGAGTGGAGAGCACCAGTTCCCACTGTCACAGGACAGAGAGTGGAGAGCACCAGTTCAAGCTGTCACAGGACGGGAGAGTGGAGAGCACCAGTTCCCACTGTCACAGGACAGAGAGTGGAGAGCACCAGTTCAAGCTGTCACAGGACGGGAGAGTGGAGAGCACCAGTTCACACTGTCACAGGACAAGAGAGTGGAGAGCACCAGTTCCCACTGTCACAGGACAGAGAGTGGAGAGCACCAGTTCCCACTGTCACAGGACAGAGAGTGGAGAGCACCAGTTCCAACTGTCACAGGACAGGAGAGTGGAGAGCACCAGTTCCAACTGTCACAGGAGAGAGAGTGGAGAGCACCAGTTCCAACTGTCACAGGACGGGAGAGTGGAGAGCACCAGTTCCAACTGTCACAGGACAGAGAGTGGAGAGCACCAGTTCCCACTGTCACAGGACAGAGAGTGGAGAGCACCAGTTCAAGCTGTCACAGGACGGGAGAGTGGAGAGCACCAGTTCCCACTGTCACAGGACAGAGAGTGGAGAGCAGCAGTTCCCACTGTCACAGGACAGAAAGTGGAGGGCACCAGTTCAAGCTGTCACAGGATGGGAGAGTGGAGAGCACCAGTTCCCACTGTCACAGGACAGAGAGTGGAGAGCACCAGTTCAAGCTGTCACAGGATGGGAGAGTGGAGAGCACCAGTTCCCACTGTCACAGGACAGAGAGTGGAGAGCACCAGTTCCCACTGTCACAGGACAGAGAGTGGAGAGCACCAGTTCCAACTGTCACAGGACAGAGAGTGAAGAGCACCAGTTCCAACTGTCACAGGACAGAGAGTGGAGAGCACCAGTTCCCACTGTCACAGGACAGAGAGTGGAGAGCACCAGTTCAAGCTGTCACAGGACGGGAGAGTGGAGAGCACCAGTTCCCACTGTCACAGGACAGAGAGTGGAGAGCACCAGTTCCCACTGTCACAGGACAGAGAGTGGAGAGCACCAGTTCAAGCTGTCACAGGATGGGAGAGTGGAGAGCACCAGTTCCCACTGTCACAGGACAGAGAGTGGAGAGCACCAGTTCAAGCTGTCACAGGACGGGAGAGTGGAGAGCACCAGTTCCCACTGTCACAGGACAGAGAGTGGAGAGCACCAGTTCCAACTGTCACAGGACAGAGAGTGGAGAGCACCAGTTCCCACCGTCACAGGACAGAGAGTGGAGAGCACCAGTTCCCACTGTCACAGGACAGAGAGTGGAGAGCACCAGTTCCAACTGTCACAGGACAGAGAGTGAAGAGCACCAGTTCCAACTGTCACAGGACAGAGAGTGGAGAGCACCAGTTCCCACTGTCACAGGACAGAGAGTGGAGAGCACCAGTTCAAGCTGTCACAGGACGGGAGAGTGGAGAGCACCAGTTCCCACTGTCACAGGACAGAGAGTGGAGAGCACCAGTTCCCACTGTCACAGGACAAGAGAGTGGAGAGCACCAGTTCCCACTGTCACAGGACAGAGAGTGGAGAGCACCAGTTCCCACTGTCACAGGACAGAGAGTGGAGAGCACCAGTTCCAACTGTCACAGGACAGAGAGTGGAGAGCACCAGTTCCCACTGTCACAGGACAGAGAGTGGAGAGCACCAGTTCAAGCTGTCACAGGACGGGAGAGTGGAGAGCACCAGTTCCCAGTGTCACAGGACAGAGAGTGGAGAGCACCAGTTCCCACTGTCACAGGACAGAAAGTGGAGAGCACCAGTTCAAGCTGTCACAGGATGGGAGAGTGGAGAGCACCAGTTCCAACTGTCACAGGACAGAGAGTGGAGAGCACCAGTTCAAGCTGTCACAGGATGGGAGAGTGGAGAGCACCAGTTCCCACTGTCACAGGACAGAGAGTGGAGAGCACCAGTTCCAACTGTCACAGGACAGAGAGTGGAGAGCACCAGTTCCCACCGTCACAGGACAGAGAGTGGAGAGCACCAGTTCCCACTGTCACAGGACAGAGAGTGGAGAGCACCAGTTCCCACTGTCACAGGACAGAAAGTGGAGAGCACCAGTTCCAACTGTCACAGGACAGAGAGTGAAGAGCACCAGTTCCCACTGTCACAGGACAGAGAGTGGAGAGCACCAGTTCAAGCTGTCACAGGACGGGAGAGTGGAGAGCACCAGTTCCCACTGTCACAGGACAGAGAGTGGAGAGCACCAGTTCCCACTGTCACAGGACAGAGAGTGGAGAGCACCAGTTCAAGCTGTCACAGGACGGGAGAGTGGAGAGCACCAGTTCCCACTGTCACAGGACAGAGAGTGTAGAGCACCAGTTCCCACTGTCACAGGACAAGAGAGTGGAGAGCACCAGTTCAAGCTGTCACAGGACGGGAGAGTGGAGAGCACCAGTTCACACTGTCACAGGACAAGAGAGTGGAGAGCACCAGTTCCCACTGTCACAGGACAGAGAGTGGAGAGCACCAGTTCAAGCTGTCACAGGATGGGAGAGTGGAGAGCACCAGTTCCCACTGTCACAGGACAGAGAGTGGAGAGCACCAGTTCAAGCTGTCACAGGACGGGAGAGTGGAGAGCACCAGTTCCCACTGTCACAGGACAGAGAGTGGAGAGCACCAGTTCAAGCTGTCACAGGACGGGAGAGTGGAGAGCACCAGTTCACACTGTCACAGGACAAGAGAGTGGAGAGCACCAGTTCCCACTGTCACAGGACAGAGAGTGGAGAGCACCAGTTCCCACTGTCACAGGACAGAGAGTGGAGAGCACCAGTTCCAACTGTCACAGGACAGGAGAGTGGAGAGCACCAGTTCCAACTGTCACAGGAGAGAGAGTGGAGAGCACCAGTTCCAACTGTCACAGGACGGGAGAGTGGAGAGCACCAGTTCCAACTGTCACAGGACAGAGAGTGGAGAGCACCAGTTCCCACTGTCACAGGACAGAGAGTGGAGAGCACCAGTTCAAGCTGTCACAGGACGGGAGAGTGGAGAGCACCAGTTCACACTGTCACAGGACAAGAGAGTGGAGAGCACCAGTTCCCACTGTCACAGGACAGAGAGTGGAGAGCACCAGTTCCCACTGTCACAGGACAGAGAGTGGAGAGCACCAGTTCCAACTGTCACAGGACAGGAGAGTGGAGAGCACCAGTTCCAACTGTCACAGGAGAGAGAGTGGAGAGCACCAGTTCCAACTGTCACAGGACGGGAGAGTGGAGAGCACCAGTTCCAACTGTCACAGGACAGAGAGTGGAGAGCACCAGTTCCCACTGTCACAGGACAGAGAGTGGAGAGCACCAGTTCAAGCTGTCACAGGACGGGAGAGTGGAGAGCACCAGTTCCCACTGTCACAGGACAGAGAGTGGAGAGCAGCAGTTCCCACTGTCACAGGACAGAAAGTGGAGAGCACCAGTTCAAGCTGTCACAGGATGGGAGAGTGGAGAGCACCAGTTCCCACTGTCACAGGACAGAGAGTGGAGAGCACCAGTTCAAGCTGTCACAGGATGGGAGAGTGGAGAGCACCAGTTCCCACTGTCACAGGACAGAGAGTGGAGAGCACCAGTTCCCACTGTCACAGGACAGAGAGTGGAGAGCACCAGTTCCAACTGTCACAGGACAGAGAGTGAAGAGCACCAGTTCCAACTGTCACAGGACAGAGAGTGGAGAGCACCAGTTCCCACTGTCACAGGACAGAGAGTGGAGAGCACCAGTTCAAGCTGTCACAGGACGGGAGAGTGGAGAGCACCAGTTCCCACTGTCACAGGACAGAGAGTGGAGAGCACCAGTTCCCACTGTCACAGGACAGAGAGTGGAGAGCACCAGTTCAAGCTGTCACAGGATGGGAGAGTGGAGAGCACCAGTTCCCACTGTCACAGGACAGAGAGTGGAGAGCACCAGTTCAAGCTGTCACAGGACGGGAGAGTGGAGAGCACCAGTTCCCACTGTCACAGGACAGAGAGTGGAGAGCACCAGTTCCAACTGTCACAGGACAGAGAGTGGAGAGCACCAGTTCCCACCGTCACAGGACAGAGAGTGGAGAGCACCAGTTCCCACTGTCACAGGACAGAGAGTGGAGAGCACCAGTTCCAACTGTCACAGGACAGAGAGTGAAGAGCACCAGTTCCAACTGTCACAGGACAGAGAGTGGAGAGCACCAGTTCCCACTGTCACAGGACAGAGAGTGGAGAGCACCAGTTCAAGCTGTCACAGGACGGGAGAGTGGAGAGCACCAGTTCCCACTGTCACAGGACAGAGAGTGGAGAGCACCAGTTCCCACTGTCACAGGACAAGAGAGTGGAGAGCACCAGTTCCCACTGTCACAGGACAGAGAGTGGAGAGCACCAGTTCCCACTGTCACAGGACAGAGAGTGGAGAGCACCAGTTCCAACTGTCACAGGACAGAGAGTGGAGAGCACCAGTTCCCACTGTCACAGGACAGAGAGTGGAGAGCACCAGTTCAAGCTGTCACAGGACGGGAGAGTGGAGAGCACCAGTTCCCAGTGTCACAGGACAGAGAGTGGAGAGCACCAGTTCCCACTGTCACAGGACAGAAAGTGGAGAGCACCAGTTCAAGCTGTCACAGGATGGGAGAGTGGAGAGCACCAGTTCCAACTGTCACAGGACAGAGAGTGGAGAGCACCAGTTCAAGCTGTCACAGGATGGGAGAGTGGAGAGCACCAGTTCCCACTGTCACAGGACAGAGAGTGGAGAGCACCAGTTCCAACTGTCACAGGACAGAGAGTGGAGAGCACCAGTTCCCACCGTCACAGGACAGAGAGTGGAGAGCACCAGTTCCCACTGTCACAGGACAGAGAGTGGAGAGCACCAGTTCCCACTGTCACAGGACAGAAAGTGGAGAGCACCAGTTCCAACTGTCACAGGACAGAGAGTGAAGAGCACCAGTTCCCACTGTCACAGGACAGAGAGTGGAGAGCACCAGTTCAAGCTGTCACAGGACGGGAGAGTGGAGAGCACCAGTTCCCACTGTCACAGGACAGAGAGTGGAGAGCACCAGTTCCCACTGTCACAGGACAGAGAGTGGAGAGCACCAGTTCAAGCTGTCACAGGACGGGAGAGTGGAGAGCACCAGTTCCCACTGTCACAGGACAGAGAGTGTAGAGCACCAGTTCCAACTGTCACAGGACAGGAGAGTGGAGAGCACCAGTTCCCACCGTCACAGGACGGGAGAGTGGAGAGCACCAGTCGCCACTGTCACAGGACAGAGAGTGGAGAGCACCAGTTCAAGCTGTCACAGGACGGGAGAGTGGAGAGCACCAGTTCCCACTGTCACAGGACAGAGAGTGGAGAGCACCAGTTCAAACTGTCACAGGACGGGAGAGTGGAGAGCACCAGTTCAAACTGTCACAGGACAGAGAGTGGAGAGCACCAGTTCCCACTGTCACAGGGGCATCCAGTCGTGCCCCGGTAACTGCCCCCAAAGGAAGTGGAGTGTGGGAAATTGCACTCCGCTTCCATTGAGGGGTGGTAAGGCCAATTCTGCGGCGGAAGCAGGACTTCCACGCTGGGGGCTAAAACTCCCTGCCCCAGAAGGTTACTGCCCCCAAGATAGGAGCCTGTGCGGGGAGGCAGAGGGAAGATGAGGGGAGACGGGGGCGGGGGATGGAGGGGAGAGTGGTGGAGGTGGGGGGCGGAGAAACCCAGGCCGGGGGACAGGAGGGGCTTCATTGCAGCGAAGGTCTTGGGGGAGGGGGCGAAGTGTGTTGGAGGGGCAGGCCTGGGGGCTCTGTGCCTCGGTGTGGGGAGTGTTCAGAGTGGGGTGGACGGGTTGACTGCGCAGATGGCGATTGGTGGATGTGGTGTGGTTGGCGTGGCACCGGGGTGGCCGGGGCTGGGGGCTCGACATCCGGGGGTGTTCGGCATTTGGGAAAGATTCTGACGGGACGGGGTGGGTTGGGTGCGGGGGGAGTGTTCCCGGTGTTGGGTGGGTCTGGAGCCGGGGGGGTGGCACACTCTTGGGATGAGGGGGGGGGGTGTGGGCTGTTTGGGGCTGGGATTGGGAGAGACTTCTTCACTCGGGGAGTTGTTGGCCTGTGGGGTTCCCTGCCGCGGAGAGTTGTTGATGCCAGTTCATTGGATGTGTTCGGGAGGGAGTTGGATGTGGTCCTTGCGGTTGGGGGGGGGGGGGGTCGGGGAGGTGTAGAGTGGGCTTGGGGGGGGAGGGGAGGTGCTGGGGTGGGTGATCAGCCATGATCTTGTTGAATGGTGGTGCAGGCTCGAAGGGCCGAATGGCCTACGCCTGCACCTATTTTCTATGTTTCTATGTTTCCCACAACTCCTGAGGTTGTTGGCTATGCCTATGTGTATCTGGATATAGAAACATAAAAAATAGGTGCAGGAGTAGGCCATTCGGCCCTTTGAGCCTGCACCACCATTCAATATGATCATGGCTGATCATGCAACTTCAGTACCCCATTCCTGCTTTCTCTCCATACCCCTTTGATCCCTTTAGCTGTAAGGGCCACATCTAATTCCCTTTTGAATATGTCTAACGAACTGGCCTCAACAACTTTGTGGTACAGAATTCCACAGGTTCACAATTCTCTGAGTGAAGAAGTTTCTCCTCATCTCGGTCCTAAATGGCTTAACCCTTATCCTTATACTGTGACCTCTGGTTCTGGACTTTCCCAACATCGGGAACATTCTTCCTGCATCTAACCTGTCCAATCCGGTCAGAATTTTTTATGTTGCTATGAGATCCCCTCTCATTCTTCTAAATTCCAGTGAATATAAGCCTAGTTGATCCAGTCTTTCTTCATACGTCAGTCCTGCCATCCCGGGAATCAGTCTGGTGAATCTTGGCTACACTCCCTCAATAGCAAAAATATCCTTCCTCAGATTAGGAGACCAAAACTGTACACAATATTCAAGGTGTGGCCTCACCAAGGCCCTGTACAACTGCAGTAAGACCTCCCTGCTCCTATACTCAAATCCTCTCGCTATGAAGGCCAACATGCCATTTGCCTTCTTCACCGCTTGCTGTACCTGCATGCCAACTTTCAATGACTGATGTACCATGACACCCAGGTCTGGTTGCACCTTCTCTTTTCCTAATCTGTCACCATTCAGATAATATTCTGCCTCCCTGTTTTTGCCACCAAAGTGGATAACCTCACATTTATCTATATGATACTGCATCTGCCATGCCTTTTGACAGTCCAAATACACCACATCCATTGGTTCTACCTTGTCCACTCGACTCGTTACATCCCCTCAAAATTTTAGAAGATTTGTCAAGCATGATTTTCCTTTCATAAATCCATGCTGACTTGGACCGATCCTGTCACTGCTTTCCAAATGCGCTGCTATTACGTCTTTAATAATTGATTCCAACATTTTCCCCACTACCGATGTCAGGCTAACCGGTCTATAATTCCCTGTTTTCTCTCTTCCCTCCTTTTTAAAAAGTGGCGTTATATTAGCTACCCTCCAATCCATAGGAAGTGATCCAGAGTCTATAGAATGTTGGAAGATGACAACCAATGTGTCCACTATTTTTAGGGCCACTTCCTTAAGTACTCCGGGATGCAGACTATCAGACCCTGAGGATTTATCGGCCTTCAATCCCATCAATTTCCCCAACACAATTTCCTGACTAATAAGGATTTCCTTCAGTTCCTCCTTCTCGCTAGAACCTCGGTCCCCTAGTATTTCCGGAAGGTTATTTGTGTCCTCCTTCGTGAAGACAGAACCAAAGTATTTGTTCAATTCTTTGTTCCCATTATAAAGTCATCTCATTTTGATTGCAAGGGACCTACATTTGTCTTCACTAATCGTTTTCTGTTCACATATCTATAGAAGCTTTTGCAGTCAGTTTTTATGTTCCCGGCAAGCTTACTCTCATACTTTATTTTCCCCCTCCTAATTAAACCCTTTGTCCTCCTCTGCTGAATTCTAAATTTCTCCCAGTCCTCAGGTTTGCTGCTTTTTCTGGCCAATGTATATGCCTCTTCCTTGGATTTAACACTATCCCTAATTTCCCTTGTTAGCCACGGGTTGAGCCACCCTCCCCTTTTTATTTTTACGCCAGACAGGGATGCACAATTGTTGAAGTTCATCCATGTGATCTTTAAATGTCTGCCATTGCCGATCCACCGTCAACCTTTTAAGTATCATTCGCCAGTCTATCCTAGCCAATTTACATCTCATACCATCGAAGTTACCTTTCCTTAAGTTCAGGACCCTCGTCTCTGAATTAACTGTGTCACTCTCCATCTTAATAAAGAATTCAACCATATTATGGTCACTCTTCTCCAAGGGGCCTCGCACAACAAGATTGTTAATTAATCTTCTCTCATTACACAAGACCCAATCTAGGATGGCCTGCTCGCGAGTTGATTCGACATATTGGTCTCGAAAACCATCTCTTACACATAAGAACATAAGAATTAGGAACATGAGTAGGCCATCCAGCCCCTCGAGCCTGTTCCGCCATTCAAAAAGTTCATGGCTGATCTGGCCGTGGACTCAGCTCCACTTACCCGCCCGCTCCCCATAACCCTTAATTCACTTATTGATTAAAAATCTATCTATCTGTGATTTGAATACATTCAATGAGCTAGCCTCAACTGCTTCCTTGGGCAGAGAATTCCACAGATTCACAACCCTCTTGGAGAAGAAATTCCTTCTCAACTCGGTTTTAAATTGGATGCCCCGTATTTTGAGGCTGTGCCCCCAAGTTCGAGTCTCCCCGACCAGTGGAAACAACCTCTCTGCCTCTATCTGTCTATCTCTTTCATTATTTTAAATGTTTCTGTAAGATCACCCCTCATCCTTCTGAACTCCAACGAGTAAAGACCCAGTCTACTCAATCTATCATCATAAGGTAACCCCCTCATCTCCGGAATCAGCCGAGTGAATCGTCTCTGTACCTCCTCCAAAGCTAGTATATCCTTCCTTAAGTAAGGTGACCAAAACTGCACGCAGTACTCCAGGTGCGGCCTCACCAATACCCTGTACAGTTGCAGCAGGACCTCCCTGCTTTTGTACTCCATCCCTCTCGCAATATAGAAAATAGGTGCAGGAGTAGGCCATTCGGCCCTTCTAGCCTGCACCGCCATTCAATGAGTTCATGGCTGAACATTCAACTTCAGTACCCCATTCCTGCTTTCTCGCCATACCCCTTGATTCCCCCTAGTAGTAAGGACCTCATCTAACTCCTTTTTGAATATATTTAGTGAATTGGCCTCAACAACTTTCTGTGGTAGAGAATTCCACAGGTTCACCACTCTCTGGGTGAAGAAGTTCCTCCGCATCTCGGTCCTAAATGGCTTACCCCTTATCCTTAGACTGTGACCTCTGGTTCTGGACTTCCCCAACATTGGGAACATTCTTCCTGCATCTAACCTGTCTAACCCCGTCAGAATTTTAAATGTTTCTATGAGGTCCCCTCTCATTCTTCTGAACTCCAGTGAATACAAGCCCAGTTGATCCAGTCTTTCTTGATAGGTCAGTCCCGCCATCCCGGGAATCAATCTGGTGAACCTTCGATGCACTCCCTCAATAGCAAGAATGTCCTTCCTCAGGTTAGGAGACCAAAACTGTACACAATACTCCAGGTGTGGACTCACCAATGCCCTGTACAACTGTAGCAACACCTCCCTGCCCCTGTACTCAAATCCCCTTGCTATGAAGGCCAACATGCCATTTGCTTTCTTAACCGCCTGCTGCACCTGCATGCCAACCTTCAATGACTGATGTACCACGACACCCAGGTCTCTTTGCACCTCCCCTTTTCCTAATCTGTCACCATTCAGATAATAGTCTGTCTCTCTGTTTTTACCACCAAAGTGGATAACCTCACATTTATCCACATTATACTTCATCTGCCATGCATTTGCCCACTCACCTTACCTATCCAAGTCGCTCTGCAGCCTCACAGCATCCTCCTCGCAGCTCACACTGTCACCCAACTTAGTGTCATCCGCAAATTTGGAGATACTACATTTAATCCCCTCATCTAAATCATTAATGTACAGTGTAAACAGCTGGGGCCCCAGCACAGAACCTTACGGTACCCCACTCGTCACTGCCTGCCATTCTGAAAAGTCCCCATTTACTCCTACTCTTTGCTTCCTGTCTGACAACCAGTTCTCAATCCATGTCAGCACACTACCCCCAATCCCATGTGCTCTAACTTTTCACATCAATCTCTTGTGTGGGACCTTGTCGAACGCCTTCTGAAAGTCCAAATATACCACATCAACTGGATCTCCCTTGTCCACTCTACTGGAAACATCCTCAAAAAATTCCAGAAGATTTGTCAAGCATGATTTCCCTTTCACAAATCCATGCTGACTTGGACCTATCATGTCACCTCTTTCCAAATGCACTGCTATGACATCCTTAATAATTGATTCCATCATTTTACCCAGTACCGATGTCAGGCTGACCGGTCTATAATTCCCTGTTTTCTCTCTCCCTCCTTTTTTAAAAAGTGGGGTTACATTGGCTACCCTACACTCTATAGGAACTGATCCAGAGTCAATGGAATGTTGGAAAATGACTGTCAATGCATCCACTATTTCCAAGGCCACCTCCTTAAGTACTCTGGGATGCAGTCCATCAGGCCCTGGGGATTTATCGGCCTTCAATCCCATCAATTTCCCCAACACAATTTCCCGGCTAATAAGGATTTCCCTCAGTTCCTCCTCCTTACTAGACCCCCCCGACCCCTTTGAAACCGGAAGGTTGTTTGTGTCCTCCTTTGTGAATACCGAACCAAAGTACTTGTTCAATTCGTTCGCCATTTCTTTGTTCCCCGTTATGACTTCCCCTGATTCTGACTGCAGGGAACCTATGTTTGTCTTTACTAACCTTTTTCTCTTTACATATCCATAGAAAGTTTTGCAATCCGTCTTAATGTTCCCTGCAAGCTTCTTCTCATACTCCATTTTCCCTGCCCTAATCAAACCCTTTGTCCTCCTCTGCCGAGTTCTAAATTTCTCCCAGTCCCCAGGTTCGCTGCTATTTCTGGCCAATTTGTATGCCACTTCCTTGGCTTTAATACTATCCCTGATTTCCCTTGATAGCCACGGTTGAGCCACCTTCCCTTTTTAATTTTTTTTACATTCCATTCGCCTTCCTGATTATCTGCTGCACCTGCAAACTAACTTTTTAGGATTCATGCACAAGGACCCCCAGGTCCCCCTGCACCTCAGAATGTTGTCATTTCTCCCCATTCAAATAATATTCCCTTTGACTGTTTTTTTTTCCCCCCCAAGGTGGATTGACCTCACATTTTCCGACATTGTATTCCATCTGCCAAACCTTAGCCCATTCGCTTAACCTTTCTAAATCTCTTTGCAGCCTCTCTGTGTCCTCGACACAACCCGCTTTCCCACTAATCTTTGTGTCATCTGCAAATTTTGTTACACTACACTCTGTCCCCTCTTCCAGGTCATCTATGTGTATTGTAAACAGTTGTGATCCCAGCACCGATCCTTGTGGCACACCACTAACCACCGATTTCCAACCCGAAAAGGACCCATTTATCCCGACTCTCTGCTTTCTGTTAGCCAGCCAATTCTCGATCCATGCTAATACATTTTTTCTGACTCCGCGTACCTTTATCTTCTGCAGTAACCTTTTGTGTGGCACCTTATCGAATGCCTTTTGGAAATCTAAATACACCACATCCATCGGTACACCTCTATCCACCATGCTCGTTATATCCTCAAAGAATTCCAGTAAATTAGTTAAACATGATTTCCCCTTCATGAATCCATGTTGCGTCTGCTTGATTGCACTATTCCTATCTAGATGTCCCGCTATTTCTTCCTTAATGATAGTTTCAAGCATTTTCCCCACTACAAATGTTAAAATAACCGGCCTCAAGTTAACTGCCTTTTGTCTGCCCCCCTTTTTAAACAGAGGCGTTACATTAGCTGCTTTCCAATCCGCTGGTACCTCCCCAGAGTCCAGAGAAGTTTGGTAGATTATAACGAATGCATCTGCTATAACTTCCGCCATCTCTTTTAATACCCTGGGATGCATTTCATCAGGACCAGGGGACTTGTCTACCTTGAGTCCCATTAGCCTGTCCAGCACTACCTCCCTAGTGATAGTGATTGTCTCAAGGTCCTCCCTTCCCACATTCCCGTGACCAGCAATTTTTGGCATGGTTTTTGTGCCTTCCACTGTGAAGACCGAAGCAAAATAATTGTTTAAGGTCTCAGCCATTTCCACATTTCCCATTATTAAATCCCCCTTCTCATCTTCTAAGGGACCAACATTTACTTTAGTCACTCTCTTCCATTTTATATATCAGTAAAAGCTTTTACTATCTGTTTTTATATTTTGCGCAAGTTTGCTTTCGTAATCTATCTTTCCTTTCTTTATTGCTTTCTTAGTCATTCTTTGCTGTCATTTAAAATTTTCCCAATCTTCTATTTTCCCACTAACCTTGGCCACCTTATACGCATTGGTTTTTAATTTGATACTCTCCTTTATTTACTTGGTTATCCACGGCTTCTCTTCTCTTACCGCCCTTCTTTTTCACTGGAATATATTTTTGTTGAGCACTATGAAAGAGCTCCTTAAAAGTCCTCCACTGTTCCTCAATTGTGCCACCGTTTAGTCTGTGTTCCCAGTCTACTTTAGCCAACTTTGCCCTCATCCCACTGTAGTCCCCTTTGTTTCAGCATAGTACGCTTGTTTGAGACACTACTTCCTCACCCTCAATCTGTATTACAAATTCAACCATACTGTGATCACTCAGAGAGGATCTTTTACTAGGAGATCGTTTATTATTCCTGACTCATTACACAGGACCAGATCGAAGATAGCTTGGCCCCTTGTAGGTTCTGTAACATACTGTTCTAAGAAACAATCCCGTATGCATTCTATGAATTCCTCCTCCAGGCTACCCAGTGCGATTTGATTTGACCAATCGATATGTAGGTTAAAATCCCCCATGATTACTGCCGTTCCTTTTTCACATGCCTCCATTATTCCCTTGATTATTGTCCGCCCCGTGAAGTTATTATTTGGGGGCCTATAAACTATGCCCACCAGTGACTTTTTCCCCTTAATATCTCTAATCTCCACCCACAATGATTCAACATTTTGTTCATTAGAGCCAATATCGTCTCTCACAACTGCCCTGATATCATCCTTTATTAATAGAGCTACCCCACCTCCTTTCCCTTCTTGTCTATCCTACCGAACTGTCAGATACCCCTGTACGTTTAATTCCCAGTCTTGGCCCCCCTGCAACCACGTTTCTGTAATGGCCACCAAATCATACCGATTTGTAATGATTTGTGCCGTCAACTCATTTACTTTATTTCGAATGCTGCGTGCGTTTATGTAGAGTGTTTTAATACTAGTTTTCAAACCATGATTTTTAGTTTTGACCCCTCCTGCAGCCCCCTTATATTCATACATATTGTCCCTTCCCATCACCTTGTGGTTTACACTTACCCCAGTGCTACTCTGCTCTGTTGCCTGCTGCCTTTTGCATTCTTTCTTCGGGTCCTGTTCATATGAGCTCTCACCCACTCTAACTAGCTCAGAGTCCTCTCCTGGGTTCCGAATACTCCTTGCATTGAGGCACAGAGCTTTCAGGCTTGCCTTTTTATTACACTTTGACCCTTTAGAATTTTGCTGTGCAGTGGCCCTTTTTGTTTTTTGCCTTGGGTTTCTCTGCCCTCCACTTTTACTCATCTTCTTTCTGTCTTTTGCTTCTGTCTCCATTTTGTTTTCTTGTCTCCCTGCATTGGTTCCCATCCCCCTGCCATATTAGTTTAACTCCTGTCCAACAGCACTAGCAAACAATCCCCCTCGGACATTGGTTCTGGTCCTGCCCAGGTGCAGACCGTCCGGTTTGTACTGGTCCCACCTCCCCCAGAACCAGTTCCAATGCCCCAGGAATTTGAATCCCTCCCTGCTGCACCACTGCTCAAGCCACGTATTCATCCGAGCTATCCTGTGATTCCTACTCTGACTAGCACGTGGCACTGGTAGCAATCCCGAGACTACTACTGTTGAGGTCCTACTTTTTAAATTTAGCTCCTAGCTCCTTAAATTCATCTCGTAGGACCTGATCCTGTTTTTTTACCTATATCATTGGTACCTATATGCACCACGACAACTGGCTGTTTACCCTCCCTTTTCAGAATGTCCTGCACCCACTCCGAGACATCCTTGACCCTTGCACCAGGGAGGCAACATACCATCCTGGAGTCTTGGTTGCGGCCACAGAAACGCCTATCTATTCCCCTTACAATCGAATCCCCTATCACTATTGCTCTCCCACTCTTTTTCCTGCCCTCCTGTGCAGCAGAGCCCACCACGGTGCCATGAACCTGGCTGCTGCTGCTCTCCCCTGATGAGTCATCCCCCTCAACAGTACCCAAAGCGTTGTATCTGTTTTGCAGGGGGATGACCGCAGGGGACCCCTGCACTACCTTCCTTGCACTGCCCTCCCTGTTGGTCTTCCATTCCCTATCTGGCTGTGTCCCCATTACCTGCGGTAAGACCAACTCGCTAAACGTGCTATTCACGTCATTCTCAGCATCGTGGATGCTCCAGAATGAATCCACCCGCAGCTCCAGAGTGAATCCACCCTCAGCTCCAGTGCCGCAATGCGGTCCCGTCAGGAACTGGAGGCGGACACACTTCCTGCACACGTAGTCGTCAGGGACACCGGAAGCGTCCCTGATTTCCCACATAGTACAGGAGGAGCATAACACGTGTCCGAGCTGTCCTGCCATGACTTAACCCCTCGATTAACTTAATTTGGCAGCAACAATGCTAAATGTTACTTACTGAAATCGAAAATACATTCCAGGAAATCCTCCTCCACCATGTTGCTACCAGTTTGGTTAGCCCAATCTATATGTAGATTAAAGTTACCCATGATAACTGCTGTACCTTTATTGCACGTATCTTTAATTTCTTGTTTGAAGCCATCCCCAACCTCACTACCACTTTTTGGTGGTCTGTACACAACTCCCACTAGCGTTTTCTGCCCTTTGGTGTTCCGCAGCTTTACCCATACAGATTCCACATCATCCAAGCTAATGTCCTTTCTTACTATTGCATTAATTTCCTCTTGAACCAGTAACGCTACCCCACCTCCTTTTCCTTTCTGTCTATCCTTCCTGAATATTGAATACCGCTGGATATTGAGTTCCCAGCCTTGGTCACCCTGGAGCCATGTCTCCGTAATCCCAATTACATCATATCCGTTAACAGCTATCTGCGCAGTTAATTCATCCACCTTATTACGAATGCTCCTCGCATTGAGACACAGTACCTTCAGATTTGTTTTTTTAACACTCTCTGTCCTTTTAGAATTATGTTGTAATGTGGCCCTTTTTGATTTTTGCCTTTGATTTCTCTGCCCTCCACCTTTCCTTATCTCCTTTCTACCTTTTGCTTCTGCCCCCATTTTACTTCCATCTGTCTCCCTGCATAGATTCCCATCCCCCTGCCATATTAGTTTCAACCCTCCCCAACAGCACTAGCAAACACTCCCCCTGGGACATTGGTTCTGGTCCTGCCCAGGTGCAGACCATCCGGTTTGTACTGGTCCCACCTCCCCCAGAACTGGTTCCAATGTCCTAGGAATTTGAATCTCTCCCTTTTGCACCATTCCTCAAGCCACGTATTCATCTTAACTATCCTGCTATTTCTACTCTGATTAGCACATGGCACTGGTAGCAATCCTGAGATTACTACCTTTGAGGTCCTATTTTTTAAATTTAACTCCTAGCTCCCTAAATTCAGCTTGTAGGACCTCATCCCGTTTTTTTTACCTATATCGTTGGTACCTATATGCACCACGACATGGGGTGGTGTGTGGGAATGGCTGACTCACTGCCATCAATTTTGCTTCCCTGCCTCTGGTAAAGCACCCGTCTTCTACACACCTTTTCTCAGTAACACTGTTAAGACAGTGGAGATAAATCTGAATTGTTCCACTCCCTGGCACTAACGTGTCTCAACGTGCTCTTTTTTTAAAAAAAAGTGAAATTCTCAATTTTCTCCCCATCTATTCTGATGGTTGACTCATGTTGGGATAAAATCATAGAAATTTACAGCACGGAAAGAGGCCATTTCGGCCCATCATGTCCGCATTTTTGTCAAAGCCAAGAGCTATTCAGCCTAATCCCACTTTCCAGCTCTTGGCCCATAGCCTTGTAGGTTACGGCAATTCAAGTGCACATCCAAGTATTTTTTAAATGTGGTGAGGGTTTCTGCCTCTTCCACCCTTTCAGGCAGTGAGTTCCAGACCCCCACCCATCATCATAGGCTGTCCCTCGAGTTGAGGATGACTTGCTTCCATGTCAAAAAGTTCACAGGGGTTTCAATGATGGACCTAAATCTTGAAGGGTGGAAGATGCCTGTGCTTGGATTTTTTTTTAATGTGTGGTGAATGTTGCATACCAGCCACCACATGGGCTTGACAGAGCGAGGTTCGGTTCAGTAGCAAGGATTAACCAAGACGGCTGGAGACCAGCTCTGCTGCACGGACCTAGTGCGCACACATATCGCTGTGTGGGCTGGCCGGTGCTGCCCCTGGGCCCTCGCCTCTTCTGGGCCCCGATCACGTCCCTCTACAATCTCTCGTTGCTCCTTCGCCCTGACCTCGCCGCTCCTGATGTACCTGCTCATGCTCCAATCACCGACCTTGACCATGATGACGTCACTCTTCGCTGCCGTTGCTCTCCTGCTCCAGCACATGCTGCTCCTTGGAGTGGTATGCTGCCATGCTGCTCCTTCCGCTCCCCGGCCTGCTCCGATGTGCTCTCGGGCCGGGCGCCGCAGACTGCTGGGCTAGGCCGCCATGCTGCTCCTTCCGAAAACATTTCCCCTCAAATCCCCTCTAAACCTCCTGCCAATTACTTTAAATCTATGCCCCCTGGTTGTTGATCCCTCTGCTAAAGGAAATAGGTCATTCCTATCCACTCTATCTCGGCCCTTCATAATTTTATACACCTCTAAAAATGGTCTCCCTCAGCCTTCTCTGTTCCAAAGAAAACAAACCCAGCCTATCCAATCTATCCTCATAACTAAAATTCTCCAGTCCAGGCAACATCCTCGTAAATCTTCTCTGTACCCTCTCTAGTGCAATCACATATTTCCTGTAATGTGGTGCACACAGTACTCTAGTTGTGGCCTAACAAGTGCAAGCATAACTTTCCTGTTCTTATATTCTATGCCTCACTAATAAAGGCAAGTATCCCGTATGCCTTCTTAACCACCTTATCTACCTTCCTGCTACCTTCAGGGATCTGTGGACATGCACTCCAAGGTCTCTGTTTCTCTACACTTCTCTGTGTTCTACCATTTAATGTGTATTCCCTTGCCGTGTTCGCCCTCCCAAAATGCATTACCTCACACTTCTCCGGATTGAATTCCATTTGCCACTGTTCTGCCCACCTGACCAGTTCATTGGTATCCTCCTGTAGTCTGCAGCTTTCTTCATTATCAACCACAATTTTTGTATCATCTGCAAACTTCTTAATCATACCCCCTACATTCAAGTCTAAATCATTGCTATATATCACAAAAAGCAAAAGACCTAGTACTGAACCCTGTGGAACCCTACTGGAAACATCCTTCCAGTCACAAAAACACCCATCAACCATTATCCTTTGCTTCCTTCCTCTGAGCCAATTTTGGATCCAACTTGCCACTTTGCCTTGGATCCTATGGGCTTTTACTTTCATAACCAGTCTGCCATGTGAGACCTTATCAAAAGCCTTCCTAAAATCCATATACACTACATCAAATGCACTACCCTCATCGACCCTCCATGTTACCTCCTCAAAAAATTAAATCAAGTTAGTCAGACATGACCTTCCCTTAAGATACCTCCAGTACCTTAAACAAGCAACTGTTAGTGTGTGACCTTCAGCAGTCTGTTGCCAGACTGTTTGACTGTTGAGAGCATCACAGCCAACCCCAAAACTGTTCTCAACCGAAAACCACACATGCACTTTCCAGCGATCAGAAGCAGGAATTTCCCCTCCTTTGTCTCGAAGACTGCTGAGGCCAATTGCACAATTGGTACTACTGTCCTGGCCGAGACCAGCGAATTCAGCACAGGCTGGGGATCCAACCTGGGACCTTCCGCTTTGTATGGCTTGGTACTACTCATAGTGTGTCATAGATTTCAATCTAAGACCAAGAAAGGACAGTTTGAATCACCTAATTCAAGTTTCATATTACATTTTTAAGGTATGCCAGACAGATTTGAAAATCATTGCTTATTTTAGCTTAAGTTGTTGGCAAACCCTCAGTTTATTCATTGTTTAGTGCTTTTCCTAATTGAGTACACAATAAGGAACTTTATTGTGGCTAAGGCTGGCAGAGCTTAGCAGTATGGATGAAGTCATGGTTCAGTGTTCTGCCATAAACTAATTATCTGCCCCCCACTTAGTGGTTAGGGGATTACAATGTTTGTTGTGTCATCTAATCTAAATTGTTAAATAAGCAGACCTCAGTGCATACAATGTGATATGGATACTTGTAGCTACAATCTTGATAAAGGTAAATGTTTTACTTTAGGGAATAGGAATTACCATCCCTGGTATTCATTCTTGTTTATTGCTTAGGCCTCGTTCTGATTTTAGTCACTTCTCATACAGTCCAAATGTTAATTTTACTAGTGAAGAAAAATTTAATCAAAATCAATAAGTGAGGTCCAATGGTGGGATGGTGGGCAAAGGCACTGCTGTGTTTTTGGCACTGAGTCATATTGATCCGCAAGATCCTAGGTCTGATCTCTGGTTTCTTCAGAGTTAGCTGATCTCATCTCTAATTGCCCTCGAGAAGGTGCTGGCCAGCCTCCGCCTTGAACTGCTGCAGTCCGTGTGGTGAAAGTACTCCCACAGTGCTGTTAGGTAGGGAGTTCCGGGATTTTGACCCAGCGACAATGAAGGAATGGCGATATACTTCCAAATCAGGATGATGTGTAACTTGGAGGCAAACTTGGAGGTTGTGGTGTTCCCATGCGTCTGATGCCCTTGTCCTTCTAGGTTGTTGAGGTTGCGGGTTTAGGAAATTCTGTCGAAGAAGCCTTGGCAAGTTGCTGCAGTGCATCTTATAGATGGTGAACACTGCAGCCACAGTGCGCCAGTGGTGGAGAGAGTGAATGTTTAAGGTGGTGGATGGGGTGCCAATCAAGCGGGCTGCTTTGCCCTGGATGTTGAGCTTCTTGACTGTTGTTGGCGCTACACTCACTTCAGTAAGTGCAGAATATTCTATCACACCCCTGACTTGTGCCTTGTAGATGGTGGAGGAGGTGAGTCACTCACCCCAGAATACCCAACCTCTGACTTGCTCTTGCAGCCACAGTAGTTATGTGACTGGTCTAGTTCCATTTCTGCTCAATGGTGACCTCCATGATGTTGATGTTGGGGGATTCAACAATGGTGATACTGTTGAATGTCAAGGGCAGGAAGTTGGTCATAGAGAACGGCAAATAATTGTGGTATGGAGGATGATGATAGAGAAGTAATATGGTTATCCTCACCATATATATCAAAGTTGACCCCATGGATAAGGTTGCTGAGATGAGGAATAGGAAGACTTGAACCTTGGGGCACACCACGGTGATAGTGCAGATTTGGGAGGAAAAGCCACTGCAGCAGATATGCTGGCTATGTTCTTACTCTTTAAAGCTTGTACTTCAAAATCGTTCTCTTTAAAAAAAAAACTTAAAACCAACATAGTTAAACAAAAAAAATCTCTAATTTTCTCTTTTCTTGAAAGCTTTGATTTCTGATTTCAAGTGGTTATTCTTCATTTGTGAGCCTAATCAATGAGTGTAGACAAGTTGCATAAGTGTTGGGGATGAGGATTTTAAAATCAATTTGCATGGATCATGGGAAGGCACAGAAGCTTGGCAAGCATGGAGTGATAGGAATACGGTAAATTATACCTTTTGGGGAAACCGAGCTTCATAGGATAAAGTTGGGGATCAGAGTTTCAGCAACAGTGAGGACTATCTAGTTAGCAGCCTGATCTCAGTGGAGTACATTAAATGTAAAGAAAGTCACTGACCTTGAGAGATTCTAAAAGGCAAGCTTTCTTCCATCTTCAATGACTATAATTGTGGTAAAACTTACTTTCTGATAACAGATTCATAACTATAACTATATTATTTGAACATAACTGCACCACACACCACCATCACTTCATTCAGCGGTAGAACACTGGGTTTTTAATTATCTTAGAGCATGAAACAGTTATTCTCAAATCTTATAATGCGTGTGACTTAAAATAGGTTTGTTCTAAATGTAACACTTTGCACTTCTGCCACATGATGAAAAGATTGATAAGGAGTACTTCAGTAAAATAACATTGTGGAACATGCCACATCAGAACAACTTGGGATCAAATCCTGGTCTAGGCTAGTTTCCTCCCCCACAAAGTTACTTATTTCCTCTGGCTTAGATTTGATTGTGCAGAAGATGCCAGTCAAATACATCATTTTAATTCGTGTCTACTTTATCAATTGATCCTAGTTTTTTTTTTTTGCAGGTTCTACATAAGCTTTTAGTAATGTCGAGACATCTAGATTTTTTAAAAAACACATTAACTTAGCAGGGTAATTCTACTTAGAAAGATAGCTTCATTAACAAAAAGACGGAAAAACAATTTCCAAAACCTTGCTATGGACTACTTATCATGTTGGCATGTTGACACAAACTAGCAGCTACTTCAGGATTAATGAATCATTAAGGTGAAACAGACAAGATATGGGTACCTTTAGCAAATAAGGTCAGTTGTATATGGACCTAGAAAATACAAAATACGACTTTTACCTCGTGTCATATATTACCTCAAATTTCTGAATCTCTTGTCGCAGTTTCTCGATAGTCTGCCCAATTTCTGCCAGCCTGGGATCCACACTATTCGGATCACCCATTTGAGGATTCTTGATGTATACATCCTTCATCTTTGTTAAAGCATCTCTTGAGGATTAAAAAAATATAAAATCAGTGTACCAATTTGTGTTGTTCCAGTTGGAGGTCACTGTTAGTTATTACCGTAATGTTGTTTGGCACCAAGTGAAAGTAAATGGGATCACTTTACGAGAAGGTTGCTTTGCCAGGAAACTATTAGCCAAATGTACATTCAATTTTTCCCTCATATTTTCCTGAACTAAGAAAAATCTTGGAATCTACTCTATACTTCCTTTGAGCACTGAGATAGGGCAATGATGCAGTTGTTTTAAATTGCAAGTACGGATTAATTAACCGATCAGTAACTGTAATTTTTTTTCAGTAACAACAAAATCTGCAAGTTCATTGTGGTCGCGTTATACTGAAATTTTTTTAATGGAAAGTTCCTGTACAATTTTTTCCAGAGACGCTGTTAGGAAATGTAGAGAGATTCAAGTGTGATGGGGATTCCAATCAGGGTCTGACCATTTAAAGTACCATTAACAGGGCGAGGTGAGGAAAAGTAGATAAAATAAAACATCTATCGTGTCACTTGTTTGACTAGTGGAAAACATGGAGCGTGATCTGCATACATTGTGCTTGGTCTCAACCTTTAATTTGAAACCTTCCAAATTAAGGAGAGAAATGGGAGAAAAATGAATGATTTTAGCCATGTAAGTAAATGACTGATGCCATGTTCATAGTAGGAGATGGTTTTGGAAAAGACAACTTTCCCCAAATGGCTCAGCTGATACACACGACTGGAAGGTTGCAAGGTTGATCCCTGGTTTGAATTGAATTAGTTGATCTCAGCAAGTGATTCAACAATCACTTCACGTTTAGAATTATAGAAAAACTATGACACAGGAGGATGACAATCGGCCCATCATGTCTGTTTCAGTCAAAAAAGAGTTACCCAGCCTAATCCCACCTGCCAGCTCTAGGTCTGTAGCCCTGTAGGTTACGGCTCTTTAAATGCACAGCCAAGTAATTTTTAAATGTGATGAAGGTTTTTGCCTCAACCACCCTTTCAGGCAGTGAGTTCCAGACTCCCACCACCCTCTGGGTGATAGAAATGTTTCCTCATCTCCCCTCTAATCCTTCTACCAACTACTTTAAATCTATGCTCCCTGGTTATTGAGGAGGAACAATGGAGGAAAGGAAGAACTTACATTTAAAATTGCCTTATAAAATCTTCAGAATATTTCAAAATGCTTCACAACCAAGTGCACTCATTGTCATTATGTAGGCAAACTTCACTCAGCTATACTTTACCGATGTGAGTCACATTGAATTTGAGAGTCAATTGCTGTATTTAAAATACTGCATCAGTATACCTACGTCATATCCTGTGTGGCCATCACAAAGATCGGACAGTCTGATGCTTTTAACTAAATAAAATGCTTCCTAAAATATAATACAAAAGCAAATTGGGAGACCAAGCATAGATTGGGTGACCGCTTTGCGGAGCACCTCCGTTCAGTCCGCAAGTGTGACCCGAGCTTCCAGTCGCCTGTCACTTTAATTCTCCACTCCACTCCCACTCTGACCTCGCCGTTCTCGGTCTCTCATACTGTTCCAACGTAAGCTCGAGGAATGGCATCTTATCTTTCATTTAGGCATTTTACTGCCTTTTGAACTCAAGGTCGAGTTCAACAATTTCAGAGCATAACCACGACCAATCTTTAGCTTCCTCCCCGACCCCCCCTTCTTTTTTTCTCCTTGACTATAATGGCAGCTGGTCATTATTTTGCCATTCACACCCTATCTTGACGATGGTTTTTCTAACTCCTGGCATTACCATTTCAATTCGGCCCATCATCCCTTTTGTGTCTCTAATCTCTCCTGCCTTCCACCCTATCACAGACCTTCCCTTTTGTTTATTCTCCCCTCCCCCTTTCAGTGCTTGTTAAGAATGTGTTCTTTCTGAACACTCTCCAGTTCAGACGAAGGGTCGTCGACCCAAATGTTCTCTCCATAGATGCTGCCTGACCCACTGAGATTTCCAGCATTTTCTGTTTTTATTCATAAAATACAATGTTCTGTATCGCTAAGCCTGTATTGACTTGATTATTTGTAGATCTACAATTGCTGTTATCTGTTGAAGTGCAAGTAAAGCTGATGCACTTAATGTCTAATAATGATTTCAATGCATTGATATAATAGATTTTGGCAGAACCTACAGTCCTCTATTAATTCAGCAGCACAAGCATACTGACCATATTTTACAATGTTCTACTGGAGTGAATGACTGTACAACATAAACTGGTTATTATGTAGAATTTTACAGCATAGAAACAGGTCATTTGGCCCAACAAGTCATTTTTAAAAAAAAATATTCATTCTGGAATATGGGTGTCGCTGGCAAAACCAGCATTTATTAGTGTAACTATTTGTACTGCACTTTTGTTTGACAGACATGTGCCTGGTCAAGCCCCAGCCCCCGCCACCCCCCTCCCCCAACACACTGCACTTTTTTTTGACAGACACGCATCTGTCAAGCACCCCCCCCCACTCCCCCCGAATCATTCCCTCCACGTGGTGCCAAGAAACAGGACCCGAGGCCCCGACTCTCTTCCTCCTCCCCCACACCGCCCTCCCCCCACACCTCCTGCGGACTCTCTCCTCCCCCCCTCCGGGACTCTCTCCAGAGAGCGGTGGGCCTGAGGCCAAGAGCGGCGGGCATGGGCAAGGCACTTCGGCTGGGGGAGGCATGCACTTGAACTGGGGTAAGGCATGCACTTGAACTGGGGTAAGGCATGCACTTGAACTGGGGTAAGGCACTTCGGCTGGGGCAGGCACGCACTTGGACTGGGGTAAGACACTTTGGCTGGCCCTTGCTGTCTTCTGGGGAGCTCTGTCTCCTGTCACTTCAGGAAGTCAAAGTGGATCAAGTTACAATTTACAAAGTCAAAGGGACCTTGGGATGGTCGGTTCCAGTTACATATTCCTGTGAAACTTCAGGGTGTGGCTTATCCTCCAAGGGGACCAATCATAGACAAAGGATGGCACATGGTGGCCATTTTTGCAGTACAAATAAGCACATCCAGCATTTATTGCCCATCCCTAATTGCCCTTGAGAAGCTGGTGGTGAGTTGCCTTCTTGAACTGCTGCAATCCTTGTGATGAAGGTGCTCCCACAGAGCTGTTAGGGAGAGCTCCAGAATTTTGATCCAGCGACGATATATTTCCAAGTCAGGGTGGTGTGTGACTTGGAGGGGAACTTGCAGGGGATGGTGTTCCTCTGCGTCTGCGCCTGCTGCCCTTGTCCTTCTAGGTGGTAAAGATCACGGGTTTGGGAGGTGCTGCCAAAGAAGCCTTAGCGAGTTGATGCAGTGCATCTGGTCTAATGCCAGTGTTTATACGCCACACAAGCCTCCTCCCACCTTACTTCATCTCACCCTATCAACATATCCTTTGATTTCTTTCTCTCTCGTGTACTTATCTAGTTTCCCCTTATATTTCATCAATTTATTTTGTTTCCCTCCCTTTCTCTTTAAAGACCTCCATACCATGCCTCTATCCTGGACTGAAGACTAGCAGCTCTGAGTCTCCACCAAACTTAGGAATACAAGAACATAAATGCACCATTCTATTAGATCTAGTTGATCTGCACCTCATCTCCATTTACCTCCATTTTCTCCATTTCCATTGTGACCCTCACCTAACACAAATTTATCAATCTCAGTCTTGAAAATGTCAATTAACTCAGCATCCACAGCCTTTTGGAAGAGTGTTCCAGATTTCCATTACTCTGTGAAGAATGCTTCCCGACTTAAATTCTTAACTGGCCTAGTTCTAATTTTAGATTATGCTCCCTTGTTCTGGATTCCCCCACCAGAGGAAATTGCTTCTCTGTATTTACCCTATCGTATCCCTTCATCATTCAATTAGATCTCTCAACTTTCTAAACTCAATGGAATACAAATCAAATTTATGCAACCAGCCTTCATGTTTAACAAATTTACTAGACTTTTATGAGGATGTAACTAGCAGGGTAAATAAAAGGGAGCTGGTGGATGTAGCATATTTGGATTTCAAAATCATTTGATAAGGTGCCACATAAAAGGTTGCTCTGCAAGATAAGGACTCATGGGATTGGGGGTAATAAACTAGCATGGATTGAGGATTGGTTAACGGACAGAAAACAGATAGTCGGGATAAATGGGTAATTTTACGGTTGGTAGGCTGCAACAAGTGGGGTGCCGCAGGGATCAGTGCTGGGGCCTCAGTTATTTACAATCTATATTAATGACTTAGATGAAGAGGCCGAGTGCAATGTATCCAAGTTTGCTGACGATACAAAGCTAGGCAGGAAAGTAAGCTGTGAGGAGGACACAAAGAGCCTGGAAAGGGATATAGATAGATTAAGTGAGTGGGCAATAAGGTGGCAAGAGTGTAATGTGGGGAAATGTGAGGTTATTCACTTTGGTTGGTAGAATAGAAAATCTGAGTATTTTTTAAATGATGAGAAACTATTAAATATTGATGTTGAGAGATTTAGGTGTCCTTGTGCAGGAAACACAAAGTTAGCATGCAGGTACAGCAAGCAATTTGGAAATCAAATGGCATTTTAGCCATGATTGCAAGGGGTTGGATTATAAGAGTAAGGAAGTTTTACTACAGGGCTTTGGAGAGACCACACCTGGAATACTGAGCACAGTTTTGATCTCCTTAGCCGAGAAAGGACGTACTTGCCTTCGAGGCAGTGCACCAAAGGTTCACTAGATTGATCCCTGGGATGAGAGGGTTGCTCTATGAGGAGAGATTGAGTAGATCGTGACTATACTCTCTTGAGTTTAGAAGAATGAGAGGCGATCTCATTGAAACATACAAGATACTGAAGGGGATTGACAGGGTGGATGCTGATAGGTTGTTTCCACGGGCTGGAGAGTCTAAAACTAGGGGGCACAGTCTCAGGATAAGGGGACAGCAATTTAAGACTGAGAAGAGGAAGAATTTCTTCACTCAGAGGGTTGTGGATCTGTGGAATTCTCTACTACAAAAGGTCTGTGGATGCTGAGTCATTGAATATATTCAAGGCTGAGATAGATAGATTTTTGGACTCTGAGAATCAAGGGATATGGGGATCGAGCAGGACAGTGGAATTGAGATCGAAGATCAGCCATGATCTTATTGAATGGAGGCTCGAAGGGCCGTATGGGTTACTCCTGCTCCTAATTCTTCTGTTCTTATTCTGGTGAATCTGTACTGTACCCCCTCCTGAGGTATGGTGCCCAAACTGAATGCAGCACTCCAAATGGGGTCGGAACAAGGTCCTGTACAGCTGAAGCATCGTGCCTTCACTTTTGTATTCCAAACTCCTCAAAATAAAAGGCCAACATTCTATTAACCTTTTTGATTGCTTTTTATACCTGTGCACTGACTCTCCCATTTGTTTTTCTTGGATGAACTCACACTTCCTGGATATATAACACTATTCCTTCATCCAAGTCATCAATATAAATGGTGAAAAGCTGAGATCCCAGTACAGTTTCCTTAGGGAATATCACTTGTCACATCCTGCCAATCAGTGAACGTTTCCTTTATCCCTACTATCTGTCTCCGACCTTTCAACCAATTACCAATGTATGTCACAAAGTTACCTCCTATTCCGTTTTGATCATTTCTTGTGCCTTCTGAAAATCCATATAGACAACATCCAGACACACTCCTATCAACCATGCCAGTGACTTGCTCAAAAAATTCAATGAGTCAGATGTGACCTCGCCTTCACAAATCCACACCAACTCCCAGTAACTGCTATTAGGAGGGATGTAACAACACCACATCTGAATCCTTTGTTGAGACAGAAGCTCAGACAATAATCTGCATGGAATTGGGGGTGGGACAAGAGTTGCTGGCTATAACAACACTATAGGAAATGAAATTATGAAATTTCAAAGCAATTCAGCAACAACTTGTTGTCCAATTAAATGCAAGGATGGTTGGTATAAGAAATGAAAATGTCATATTGGTGCAGTAGAGGTGGACTAACTGTGGTTGATGTTGAGGCACAATATTGGAGTTTACTACGCTGTATGCCAAAATGGAAGTGTTCAATTTTCAACAGCACTAACAACCCTTGCCCTCTTGAGCACCAATAATAAAAAAATTAAACTAATTTTAAAATAACTTGAGTGGTCCAAAAGATTCTTTTGGACACCTTATGGTTTTTCAAGGTGACCCAACATTCCCATGCTGAGATCTCCAAGCAATTGTCTTTCTTGATGGTTTCTTCAAAGGAAGGTTATACATACACAGACACCACTATGTATGTCCGCAAGATCCTGCAAATCCCCTGGGACGACAGGCGCACCAACATCAGTGTCCTCGTCCAGGCTAACATCCCCAGTATTGAAGCACTGACCATACTCGATCAGCTTCACTGGGCAGGCAGCCCCATCCACTCCCTCCCTTGACGAATGTCTGTCCCACCTGTGACAGCGTCTGTGGCTCTCGTATTGGACTGTTCAGCCACCAGAGAACTCGCTTTGGGAGTGGAAGCAAGTCTTCTTCGATTCCGAGGGACTGCCTATGATGATGATGATGATGATGATGATATGCCTCTTCATCTAATTCCTTTAAATACTTAGTTTATTTTATTAATTCTGCCTTGATGGCTTCCTTTGAACTGACAACTTAATAAGCAGTGTTAATTTGGAGCGTGGGAGGGACTCTACTGCACATAATGGAAGAAAATGTTATGTATATGTTGTAGTACCACATAATATTGCCACTTAATATGCTCTGCAAAGTACCGTCCTTCATTCACTGTGGTCAATACAATCAAATGAAGAAAATGATTTTCCTGTTGGTGGCGAGCACCCTCTTACCTTTGATCGAACTCTTTCTGAATTTCTTTGTTAATCTCATCAATTTTTTGCTGAAGTTTCTTTCTCCGTTGCTCTGGTGGCAGATGACTGAAGTCTTCTGGTCCCGAGCCCTGTCCAAGCCATAATAACACAGGTTAGTACCTCAAGTGGATTTATACTTTTGGTCACACTTTTGCAGGGGTGCCAAATTTAAAGAGAGTCATTAAAAAATATATATTTTCAGTCCAGGAGTTTTGCTACCCCAAAGCTAAAATAATTTAGCCTAGTGACCATTAAAACGGCCATTAGTTTGCTTTAATAATGTTACTTAAACCCAGATACAGACATTCATTAAGAATATTTTAGATTTGACTTGGAGTTGGCATCCTGTTTCCTACATCTTTTAATGCTATTAGCAAAGATTTAAAAAATTGTTCCTGAAACAATCCTGCACGTGTAGATGTGTGTACACATATGCAATAACCCAAAATGGCCTCTAAATGGCAGATACTTTACAAAGTATAAACATCAGTTGCCACAGTGTCAGTGCAGCCAGTGGACAATGCATAAACATTTGAGTTGAGTTTTGGCTGTCTCCCACTCTGGCAGAAAACCATGGAAAACACTAGAGATCCAGCTGTGGTTCCTGATGGGCTACATGCTGTAAATTATCCATGCTTTCAACACTGGACAACATACATCATTACAAAAGCTGTACTATAGAAATGAGTGGTTAAAACAGCAGCTGCCTATACCCACCAAAAATAATTTGTCTCCACAGTTGGGGGAAGCCAAAGAATCCAAAGCAGGTGGAGTGCCTACTTTGGCATTAACATAAGGAGAAATCTGAGTGTGGTTTCTTTACTCCCTATGCTTAAGAAAGGTGCATTGTCAAAATCTCTCTTCATACCCTAAAGATACTTTTCGACTACCTAGACAGAAAAGGATTAAATTAAAAAGTAATGCTGACAAATTACATTCTTTTTATGAAAAAAATGTTGTAGCACAGATCGAATGACAATTCAAAAAACAGCATTGGCTGATTGATTAGTCTTTACTCGATCACTCAAAAATAATGCCGTTAGTCGACTTTATGCACTCTAAGCCATTAACAGGGAAAATTAATCTGCATGTTTCCATTACTGATGCATGCACTTATGCAAAATTAAATGTAGCCATTTAAAACTTTTCAGTGATGCATGTTCTTTGAATTATTATGTAACCGTCGGTTCTATTTTTCCTTGCACCTTGCAGCACACAAATATGTTCTTTCACACTGCAAGAAATATTGCACAAAATAATGCAGATTCAGTGAACAAGCATATCAATGATTTGAACAACCGATATTTTCTAATCTTGCTCTCATGTCTCCACTGTGCAAGTGGCTCAGCCTCGATGCAACCGTCACAAGCTGTAGAGTGCAGTGATAAGAGGAACAAGGGATTTCACATCTTTTGCTGTTGATTTAATTCCACATAATGTCCATAAGAAGATACATCCTCAGCGAGCAATTCAGAGAAGACAGACTTCTCAGAACTCTGGCTCCATCATTTGTCAGCTTTTAATTCCCCCGTTCCAAGGAATTTAAAGCCATGGAACAGTTCAGAGATCGCTTGCTCCTGGGTCAGGTGTCTAAAGTTGGGTTTGACTAAAAATACACGGGAGAAATGCAAAGGAGGAAAATAGAAGTCAGCTACACAAAAATACTCTGCGAACAAGACAGTACTTTCAGAAAAATGCCTATTGTGCTGGTGTGGAGAATTTTAATAATGCTGCCATTTTCAAACAAAGGCATTATACCTGCCTGCATTTTTGTTTCCAGATTCACTTCACCGTTAGCGTCTCCTGTATAGGGTTTACATAAAGTTGAATTCCATCAGGAATTTGGACACAGCTGACTGAATTTAAGAGAGATCGATAAAGGTTTGTAATCCTTTACTCCAGTTAATATTGTAGGATGCTGAACTTTCATGCGCACCTCTGGGTACGCAAGTAGCTTCAAAGCACCGCAATGAAAGTGTAAGGAATTAATTAGCAGACCAGAGGAAACAAATAAACACATGATTGGTATCCTGGTCAATGAGCCCAAAGTCTTCTTGCTGGCCAGCCTTAGCGTATCTGGCAAGTTTGCACTGGGGTTCTGCCAGGAGTTGCCTGCATTAATACCCCACTTAACCTAATATAACACGGTATAGATGAAGGTCCATGTGCACCACACAAATTCTAATACATAAAAGTTATTACTGGTTAAGACACTGGCACATTGTATTCATAATTGAAATGTGTACATCAGTGCATACAGCGCATGCAAATGAATCCTGAAGTCAAAATGCAAATTGTCCAATTTTAATTTGGATTAATGCTAAATTGAAAAATCCACCCACAGTGTACTGCATTCTTTTGTCCAAAACATGTTTGGTTTGCATTTCAGTTCCATGAATAGGAGAAGATATTGAAACAGTCACTTCAGTAATATTGAAGCTACTGTCAACAATCATTAGAAAGCTGTGGTTGGAAATGCTTCAGTGGCTCCTCAACCCTATCCAAAGACCGTAGTTTCTTGTGTGAACATAGGTGCATATAACAAGCAAGTGAGCTAACTCATAACAATTTTCCCATCATCTTTAAGTGACCTTTATTACCCTAAAGAAGCTAATTTATCTGTAGCAGTCTGCAGGTTGCAGAAACTCTCAACAATTTGAATCAGTTTCACATTTGTGTGTGGAGTCTAAATTCTGGCACATACAACCAAAGCGTACCAACTTTTATTACCCAATAAGTAGCTTTCGACTGGAGGTAGCTGTGGGTGCCAGGTGGCAGTAACCTTGCAAGTTAGCAGGTTAAATATTTTGAACCAATTCACCAATTTAATATCTCAAATATGTGTTGCACTGTATAAATTCTACATTCTGCAAACTTCTTAATCATACTCCCTATATTCAAAACTAGATCATTCATATATATCACAAAAGCAGGGGACCCAGCACTGAGCCCTGCGGAATCCCATTGGAAACAGCCTTCCAGTCACAAAAACATCCATCAATCATTACCCTTTGCTTCCTACTTCTAAGCCAATTTTGGGTCCAACTTGCCACTTTGCCCTGGATCCCATGAGCTTTTACCTTAGTGACCAGTCTGCCATGTGGGACCTTGTTAAAAGCTTTGCTAAAGTCCATATACACTACATCATACACACTACCCTCATCGACCCTCCTGGTTAGCTCCTCGAAAAATTCAATCAGGTTAGTCAAACGCGATCTTCCCTTAACAAATCCGTGCTGATGGTCCCTGATTAATCCTTGCCTTTGTAAGTGTAGATTTATCCTGTCCTTCAGGAGTTTTTCCAATAATTTTCCCACCACTGAGGTTAGGCTGACAGACCTGTAATTACTCAGCCTATCCCTTTCTCCCTTCTTAAGCAAGGGTACCACAGCAGCAGTCCTCCAGCACCATGCCTGAATCCAAAGAGGACTGAAAAATGATGGTCAAGGCCTCTGCTATTTCCTCTTTTGCTTCGCTCAACAGCCCGGGATGCCTTTCATCCAGGCCTGGGGACTTATCCACTTTCAAAGCTGCTAAACCCTTTAATATCTCCTCTCTCACTATGTTTATTTCATCTAGAATGTCACACTCCTCCTCGATAGCAGTATCTGCATTGCCCCTTTCCTTTGTGAAAACAGATGCAAAGTATTCATTAAGAACCATACCCACATCTTCCTCCTCCACACAGATATAGAAAAATTCTCCAGAATAAAAGCATATTCTGTTTTAACTACTTATTAGAAATTAAAATGTAAATTAATTTTGGCGGATCAATGCCAGTGCAGCGAGTTAAACGGTTATTATTTTCATCCACCAGCAGTTTGTCAGTAATTCAGACAATAATCCTCAAAACAAATACAGCCACTTGTTTTACAACATGCTTTTAAAATTCTGACAGCTATCAGGATAATATGAATAATACAAGAGCATGACGGAGATTCAAGCCATATCAGATTGAATTCATAATCATTTTTTGCTAGAATATAAATGTTTGCAATTTCCTTTTAACTCTGTGACCTGGGTTGAAATCCAGTGCAGAATGTTCAGATACAAGGTTGCTCTTTATAGGACATGACTTTAGCGATCTCTTCATCAGTTCTTTGAGGGTGAATCCATAGCACAAAATTGTCCAAAACTCAATCATTCATATTAAGGGATTCATTTCCTCAGTGTTTAAAATCGAAGCGAAAAAACTACTAACCTAGATTCTTAAGGATGGTTTTTAAATAATTTTTCTTCAACTTTACAGAACCAGGAAAATATAAGTTGCCAGTATTATTCAGTGAGACTACAAGAATATTCCGAGTAGGAAATAGAGATGTCACCTTAGTAGGGTACTCTTTTAAGGATGGGAGTCAAAACACTTTGTTGGGGGGGGGGGGGGGGGGGGGGGGAAGAGAAAGAGAGATACTGTAAAATTTGGCCTAGCTAACCTGGGAGCACACGTTGATGCTGAATACAAAAGCTGGAAACAGTTCCACTCTCCAGTATGTACATTCATTCACCTGAGAACAGTGCAAAATATCTCCAAAATAAATATATTTACTAAGCTGGCCTTAGGAATGCTGAATACATATATGGCATGGAGAGCTTCTAAAACTTTGATCAGTGACAAGGCAAAGGATTTGTGTGATATAGGCCTGACAACATAACACAGCATTAGCACACATTGTTACTGCTCTGTCTTCATGGAAACACACTGGGTTTTTTAAAAGTCATAAGCATGCTAGTTTTGTAATACCTGCATGCATTGTGACCTTGGAATATAGAAAATATTCTGTGATGATCCAATTTCAATCTAGCCCACTTGTAATTATTTGCAGGTTATGTGCTTGGGCCAATATAGAATATTTTCCACAATCCACAGCAGCCTACATGTGGACAACTAAAATAAACATCGGCAAAATTATTCTGATATTCTTGAAATTATCATACGAAATGCGTACAAATTATTTAGTTTATTAGCGTCATAAATCAGGTGCATGAAGACCAATAGAAAAAAGAGATTGCACTTTCAATTCCGCAATTGTGTTAATTGATTAAAGTTTTGATTAAAACAAAAATCAGTGATCACCTCAATTAGATTCCAGACCTGTGTATTCAAAGTTTTCTGACAAAACAAAACAAACATGGACAAAAGACAACAAAAAAATTGTTCACAATTAATTTCACAAGTGGTTAACAAGGTTGGTAAATTATATTAGATCTGGAACAGACACACCAAATGCCACATTGCTTACCAGTTTGAGAGAAAGCTTCACGCAAAATTGGAGAGGAAAGGAGGAAAGAGAAAAAAAACAATTGACAAGTCAATAGAAAACGTTTACTCATTTTTAAATTCTTAACGATAAGAATTATCTGCACTGAATGAACATGGTAAGATTACAGTGAACCTGGTTCATAAGGAAGCCATCTTAAAATGCATCATGCGAGATGTGGAAACTATATTTCTGTACAATATCAGTGTAAGGCTTTAACAGTGTAATATAGAAACATGGGAAAGCATGGAACAAGTCCAGTTAGTCCATCAAGTCCATTCCTACTACAGACCATGTACAATCCACTCTACCCAATCCACTTTACCTCCAGAGGCATGATTCTGCAAAGTTTCTACCTGCACCCCAACACGTAAACCAAGCAAGATTTGAATGATATCAATCTAACTTGCATTCATTGGCACATGTTCATAGTCTCAGTAGCTCAGGAACCATCATACACTGCAAATCAAATATCATCTCTCCGTGTACTTACATCCCTAAATCCCATTCCCAAAGCAGATATTCTCCCAGGTCTTTCTGAAAGGTGCTAATCAACATCTTCAACGTTAGCTGCAACCACACAGATATGTTGAAAAATTAGAAGTGACACTATAGCGCTCCAGGTGCAACTGGAATTTTTTTCTAATGACAGTTTACTAGTGCAATGTAAACTAGTATCTCAGTGTTCATATTCTCTCTGTCACAACCACTATTCTGGTATTACAAGAGATACTTCCCATATCATTAAGCAATTCAACTGCCTTCAGTATTTAATATACCCAACAGAATATCTAATGGAAAATGTGCAATAGCTATTTATAGATCACTAATTAGGATCACCTACACGTTTGCTCCTTTGTTGCTTGTGAGCTATGGAGTGATCCTTGCCAGTAAAATATAAAAATGATATTCTTTTCTGTTACTTATCCTCTATTCCCACACTGTGCTGTAAGGGCACTACACAATTGTGTAAATTCTAGAGAGCTCCTTCTTCTCATTTTTGATCATATCCATATTTCACTTTGAAGTGCACCATGAAGACGTGGTCTTTTATAAGAAATGAAGTCTCGACTTGTAGTGCACTACGTGTGGCATGAGCAATGGCAAAGTATCAGATACATGATTAGGAGACTGCAGACTATTTTACTACATTCCATGACAATGTGGTCATGTGTGTAAGTTTAAGTTTGCAAGTACAAATTATTGGAATGAGGATATTGTTCCGCTGGTGCCACATCACAGTTTTCTAGTGTGCTAGAACTATAATTTATGAGCACAACAGACACACGAGATGGGAAGGTCTTTCCCAGCAATGAAAAAAATGTTCAAAAATATAGAACATTTTAATTAATGTTCTAACCATTGCCGAAATGCAAATCTATAGATGTTCCCAATTTTACTTTGTAATCAAGACTGCAAAGAATGCAAGTCTAATTAAACAAGTCAAAAAATGATGGAGCACCTTGCTTCCATATGGTGCTCCAATCACCAGCTTGGCTAAAAGCTAAAGGCATTTAATAAACATAGCCAAGCAAAGTTGAGTGATGGGCAGCCCTGGGAGTAAAAGCTGACATCAAACTTATATTTTTACAGAAAGTGCTTAACTTCTAGAGCTACGATTTTGCTGTCCGTACCACTGTTTCCACTTTAACTGCACTGGATTTTAAGTTTTCTAAGCATCAACACTTTCAGTAATGTACAAAGTATCTGATATAAAAAATAAATCAAGCAGCAATCAAAGAGGAATTTTTGTTTCACAAATATCAGTGTTTTAAAAATAGACACTTAGATTTAAGGAATAAGAGCTGGATGGGCTGAATGGCATTTACTTGTTTCCCATGTCTTTATGGTCAGAGATTTACAGTTTTAAACTAAATAGTTACTAATGAAAAGCAACATATTAATTACATAGAACAAATAATATTTGTTCGGGGGTCACAAACTTCGCTGGCAAAATCACATTATTTACATTCCAATGATATAACAGAATGGCTACCTTATGAACCTTAGCCCAGAACAATGAAGATGCAACATAAGCTTTTCTAACAGACATAAACTGCTTAGCACAACACAAACACGAAAGCTTCACATTTACTGCACTCTGTATCTCAGACCCTGTGGAAAAACTATATGGCATTCTAAATCAAACTTCAGCTAAACTAAACTTTAGTACTAATTATGAAAAAGTATACTTATTTCTTTTGGGGTGGAAACATTTCATTATAAACAGGAAACTGAAATGCCAGAATATATTTTGTGTGTATATCGAACACTAACTATGCTAAATAAAATTCAAGTGAATAAAATAAATCACGTTAAGCTTTTCAAACTGGCAATCTTATTATACGAATAATTCAAATGAGACTTTCAGAAAAATTCATAAAAAGTTCAGTATTTAAAACACAACTAAAAAAGAAATCAAAATTATAAATAACAAAATCAAAAAACAGAATAGAACTGAAAGCAAGGCAACTAGGGATGGGCAATAAATGCTGGTCGAGCCAGTGATGCCCATTATTCAGAAAATGAATGAATTGAAAAAATTGCAAAGTTTGGTAAATATTCAAATTCTAACTAAAAATGTTACTTTACACTGTGTACATCTTCTGGTTTTAGAAAATATTGCACGTTCAACACAAAACATTTATTCTGAATTTAAAACTTGATTAACTTAATTTGAATACTTAAATTAAAATTTATTAATGTTCCTATGGTTTATGCAAGGCTCAAATACCATTAATATTACTGTAAAATATCACTAATGTTAGTGCATTACTTTAGAAAAAAAGGCTGCATTTATAAAATAGCTCTGGGATTAGCAGCAAACTTGAAGCTGGTTGCATGCTATTCTAAGTTTTATAATTGCTTTTCAACAATAGGCTTATTTATGAACTAAAATCTTCTAACTACAGGTACAAAATTCAGAGTTGTTAATTAATGCCCCAAAAGCAGAATCCATATCAGCATGCCTTCTTAAAAGTTACAGGGTACACTGACAATTGTGCATCAGTATTTATTATAGCTGTTTCAAATTTTTTCAACCCTCTTCAGATTTCTCCTTTTGCTTCCCTGCACCATCATTCCCCGGCTGAAAACATGGGTAAATACATGTTCTCTGATCTCTGTTTGTAGATACGAAGAGTCCAGCTATTCAATTATGTGGATTATAAACTGGAAGATCAAAGTACTGACGTGCATCCCCAATTCCTCATAAGGTTTAACCCCTTACTGTATTTAAGAGATCTATATGAAATCCCAAATGAAGTACTTCCCCAAAGGGAGGGCAAGTTAACTTAAATTGCTTTTATGCACTCCATTGTGTTGTTATATCTGTATGGTACTCATGTTGGTTGCGTTTAATCCCAACTCCTTGCAAGTATTACTCAGCCCCATAAATCTGATTGCAATTTATTGTTGGCTGGTCCTTTCAGATTTCTGGCAGTGGTAGATTGTAGATGATCTCAATATTTTCATAAAGGGTGACATCATTCTTTTTCCACAGAAATTAGGGAGCCCTGCAATTTGAATTAGACATATCCTTTTATGGACCATGTCCCACTGATTTACATATACCCAGAAGCAGAAATGGTTCGGTATAAACTCAAGTTTCAAGTTCCATCTGGTGTACTTATATTTCAGTGGGTAATTGGCGAGATGGAATACATACGAATCAGCCTTTTGACTGCCTGAGTTACTTTTACTTCAATTAAAAGAAAGTAAATACACTTTCTTACTCTTGAAAGTAGATTTATATCTCACTTTATGCCATGTATATGGTCACAGGGAGAACTGAATATCACACTGAACTGGTACTACCTGCAATATCAAAAAGAAACCCACTTGCATGAGCTGCCCACAGATCTTGAATATTTGTCCCAAGCCCACATTACCTCCAATTCATGCATATAAAATATTCCTAAAACCTTTTGCCAATGACATCTACATCTTCATATAAAACAGGCAAGGCTTCTTCACAAACCATCTTTTCTCCGTGTCCCCCTCCCCTCTTAAATGTACGTTTTTAGTGATTATTTTTCTGCTCTCTCAAAAAGTGGGATATTAATGTTGGGAAATTAAACTTTACACTTTAAGCATGCAGTATCAGTATTAACTATTCCAAGGTCAGATGCGACAAGCTAAATGCAGAGAAAAGCATCAATTTTGTGTCTCTATCCCAGCCTCATTAGTATTAGTGGTACCTTCCTTTTGAGGGGGCATTCATTGGTAGTTATCCTGGTGGCATTGGGCTCATAACCAGTGCCTCTATTGGGCAAAATTTAAAATAGAATGTGCAAGGTATGCAGTATGTTTCTTGTTATAATTTCCAATTTCCACATTGACCATACTATGGTGCCTTCATGAGATTGAGCATTTAGTTCCAATTTGAATTGCATTATCAACTTGCACCCATGAGCAGCGGAGGCGATTGTCAAAACACATTTCACAAAACACACATATGAGTGACTGATAGAAGCCTTTTATGCTACTAGTCCAGAATAGTCACTCCATGAGCCCGAGCTTCATACTGAATCACTAGCAACCCAAGTCCAAATCACACCCTCCCAAAACAACTTCAGAAACTGACCAAAACATTGATTTTTTTTTTTGCGTTAAAATAAATGGAGAAGGTATGAATAAGATACATGAATCAGTGAAGCAGGTTTTTTTTTTCTCCTCTCCAGAAATCCGAAATCATGCTGGGGTCTGGTTCCATGTCCCCGCTGTCCCCCTTGTCCAAGTGGCATACTTCATTTATGAGCCTAGACAGTGAGTGGCAGTATATAGTTGAGTACGGGTGACATCACAGCCTAGAGCAATTCTGTTCACAACATGTACATTTTCCATCTGGGGTCACTGCATAACGATAAGAAAAAAGCTGAGTTTTCTTCTCTATAATTCAGTTATAGGATGTGCTCCCCTAATTCTGGCCTCTTGAGCATCCCCAATTTTAATCGCTCTACCATTGGTGGCCGTGCCTTCAGCTGCCATGGCCCTAAGCTCAGGAATTTCCTCCCTAAACCTCTCCGCCTCTCTTTCCTCCTTTAAGACACTCTTTAAAACCTACATCTGTCCGAATATATCCTTATGCGGCTAATTGCCAAATTTTGTTTTATAACGCTCCTGTGAAGCGACCTGGAACATTTTATTACATTAGAGGCGCTATATAAATACAAGTTGTTGTTGTTATGCATAAGACATTCAACAACCCAACTGAAAAGAAAACAGTAGCCTCAATACACATTAGCTTTCTCAGTTTTGTTATTTTTGTATTGTAATAAATTACTCAATGAACATGCTCATACTGTAAAGTATTGTTTACTGTGAATTAAAGATTAACATTACTCTCAACAAAAAGCCTTCTAAATTGATATATTTCTATACAATATCCAAATAGAAAAGCTATATGTGGGATTCAGGGCTATGTTCATCTCAGCTGAGGCAGTAATAAGCATACGACAATTAGCCTCACCATCCTTGGGCTAAGGAGTATGTCGTGCTCCTGTTATCCAGCAATTCCTGATTGATGAGTATGTGTGTATATCGGGTGAGGATATTATTGGGCTTGGCTGTGCTGACCTCCACAATCAAACAGCATGCTGCCACCTATCCTGGTAGCTCCTTATTTTGGCTCACTTTTGTTTGATAGTCACTGCTGTGAAGCACCTTGGGATGTTCTACTATGTTAAAGGTGCTTTTGAATACAAGTTGTTGTTGCATCCCACGATCAAGGCTCAATGTTCATTTGTCGAGGTACTAGAGGGGTGATCGACGGACTGCAAGGGACCAATGCCATGAGAAGAGGGCGAACCACTGAAAGAAGCAGCTGTATTTCTGGTCCTCCTCCTCAAATCTAAACCAACGATCAATATTTTTGCCAGGGTAGAGATCTGCTGAGGATTTATTTTCTTATCTTTTGCATTAACCGTCTAAAATTTATAAAGATCTTAAAATAAATGTGTTTTTAATTGAAAGAAAGTTAGATTTGTTCTTTTTCTCCCTCTCTTCAGATCCTCCATGTTGTGCCCTATTCCCTAGTGCATATGAAGCATAGTCACTATATCCCCAGCTGTAAGGTGTGTAGCTGAGTCCCAAGGTGACTTACCTATTTTCCTCTCTTGCCTGTGGGAAAGTGACTATCCTGTTCAATACCACCAAGTATAAAATGGTTGAGATGGACATTTTAAACACATAGGCATTCAAAGAGGTGAGTCTATATCCTACCATATTAAGAGTGCAACATGTTACATTGCCAGCATGTTGAACCATTTAAGAAATATGCACATAAACATTTTAATAGTTTTTCTCCCTATGAAAGCATGCTAATGAGACCATTATCTGGGAACATTAATTTAATACAACACTGATTTAAGGTTTAGTTTCTTTAATTAGTTTATCTTCTAACGAGCAAGAATGATGTTATAGCTTTCAACAACCAACAATGAGAAACACAAAATCACAGTCTTATGGTTTACTGTACTCAGCCTGCATAGGCTTCTCAGTATAGCTTTGGCAAGCATCTACTCTACAGATAATTATGATGGGATCTGGAGCCACAAGAAGCAATAACACATAACAATGAAGCAGCAAGTCCATGTGTTATTGTGAATTCCAGTCAGTAACCCCACTTACACAAATAGATTTACCTTGTTTCAGTAAATTGTTCATGCTAGAGCTAGAATTAAAACTTAATTTAAAATAAAACGGTTTGGATATAGAGATCTCTTCAAAATTCTTCTTAAAGAGATACATATTCATGGTGCATTGTGGTTTTGTGTTGTAGCTTTACTGTATTTTTTTGATTTTACATCTTCTGCAACACATGCCTATTAGCAATAATGATGCAGTTATTTGCTGCAAAGCAAGTGCTCCGGTGACACCAGAGCAGAAAGCAATCTCTGCATTTACTGTTACTGTGTCCTTATATTACTGGGAGAGACCTACTGAATTTCTGTTGATACTTCCGCCAGCAAAATCATCTGGCTTTGAAAATAATTACATCAACTGAACAGTAAAACCCTGCTATTGATCTGCACTTCTGGCCTTTAGTTAATTGAGACTTAAAAAAAATAAAAGTATAGTATTCTAGGTGCAAGTAAAACTGGTACAAAATGACTGCTCCGACCAGCCTTTAGTATTTCCCCATATCTCTTCATTTGTCAGTTAACTATTTTGGATTCTGTCTCTTCTCATGTTGTAGTCTACTTTCAAGCCAGGAGCTTCTGGTTACTGATGGCGCTCCCAAACTCACCACTGCTCATCAAGATTAATGTTACCCTGGAACAGACTGTACGGTGCAATAGTCATTTTATCTCAGCAAATTACAACACACACAAACATATGCGTGAACCCAACTGGAGTCTGAAACAACAGTCCGAATGTTTGAGAACTTTAGGGGGGACGGGGTGGGGGGGTGCGAAATGTAGAAATCTAAATTATGCGCCTCCAAAACAGTAACAAGTGATTACTCGTCTAGATCTACTGCAGGGAGTGAGGCTCCTTCTTCAATAAGATCTTTAAAATTATGAAGGGGTTTTATAGGGTAGATGTAGAGATGTTTCCACTTGTGGAAAGTACAAAACTAGGGGCCATAAATATGATAGTTATGAATAAATCCAATAGGAATTCAGAAGAAACTTCTTTACCCAGAGGGTGGTTAGAATATGGAACTCGCTACCACATGGAGTAGTTGAGGCGAATAGCATGGATGCATTGAAGGAGAAACTAGATAAGTACAAGAGGGAGAAAGGAATAGAATATGTTGATAGGGTTAGATGAAGTAAGGCAGGAGGAGGCGCATGTGGAACATAATCATTGGCACAGACAAGTTGGGCAAATAGCCTGTTTCTGTGCTGTAAATTCAATGTAATTTTATGTTTCTCTCTTCTACTCCTGCGCATCCCTTTTTCGTTCATACCTGCCTTTCAATAACTTATTTTTTCCCCCAATATTTTACATTTGGTAGTTTGGACCTATGTTCCTTCACATATACAAAACTACTGTCTAAGATATGTAATGGTTTTTATCTACATTGATGAACATGGAGTATACCACCATTTTAACATGTGTGTTAGCAGTCCTTAGCAAAATGAATGCATTTTCAGGTGTGCCAATGTACTTTCTGAACAAGGAAAAAAGGGGAAGCAACTGCTACCATTTCGACTTGTATATGATAATCCTCAACAACTAAGGGCACAATAGAATTCCTGTCAATCTTTTGCTAGGAAAGTATTAAATATTGTTCACTATTGTGAACTGTAGTTTTTTTTAAAACCATATGCACAAACTAGTGAAGTTACATATCACACATTACATGTGTGATGGACATGTCAGTTTTTCTTTTAAATTCTATTTTTTCCTTAAACACATTTGTTGCACAACTTTTTTCTAAAAACAAAGCAGCAAATACCTCATTGTAACAAAAGTGAAATTAAAGCCACTATTTATGGCAAAGAAATGATTGGAAGAGGTTTTATAAGGTTAATATGACAAAAAATCAATTGCATTTTTGTAAGTTTCTACATTCCAGATATAAAATGCATTAAAACTTAAAATTTGTAACATCATCATACAAAAGCAAAATACTACGGAAACTGGAAATCTGAAATAAAAACGGAAAATGCAAGAAATACTCAGCAGGTAAGGCAGCATCTGTGGAGAAAGAAACAGAGTTAACGTTTCAGGTTGATGACCCTTCGTTAGAACTGGGTTCTGTCGAAGGGTCATCGACCTGAAAAGTTATCTGTTTCTCTCTCCACAGATGCTGCCTGGCCTGCTGAGTATTTCCAGCATTTTCTGTTTTTATATCATTATAATTCTGTTTGCTACAAGCTCAAACTAATTAATTAAAAAGCTGCTAAATGATGCATCAGACTGTGCTTTCTCCTGGCACTGTAACTCACTATTGATTTCTGTAAACTAAATTAGAAATCATCAACTAGCCACACCATGGCCCCAAGTTTCGGCCCGCGCCGATGGCGCACCTCGGAGCTGGACGCCTGTTCTTCGCGCCTAAAAGTGCACTTAAAAAAAACTCCGAGATTCTCCGGCTCTTCGGAGCTCTAACTCTGCTTGGCGCGGCGCGCACTTCTCAGCGGGGGGCGGAGCCAAACACTTGCGCCGATTCTGGAAGTAGTGGGGGGCGGGTCCAATTTAAATGAGCCTTCGTGGTGCCGGCAACCCTGCGCATGCGCGTTGGAGCGTGCGCGCAGTATCAAACAAACATTGGCACTCGGCCATTTTTAAAAGGACTGGAGAAAAAGTGAAGATTTGTTTCTTGGTCCCCTTCAAAGGCTTGTAATTTAATTTTTGTGATATTTCTGTGTGTGAGGGAGTGCTTTTAGCAGCACTGTTGAATAAATTACCTGCTGAAATCAGTGAGTTCAGCTTTTCACTGCTAAACTTGCAGAACCGGTGCTGCATTGGTGCATGTTAATTAAGGACTGTGTGTTTGGAGAAATAAGAGTGCCAATTCAACTTTGCAAATTTAAATATAAAACTGTCGATGTGGCTGCCTCTCCCTGTCCAAATGGCCTCAGTCCCCCTCACAGCTCAAAGGCTGCTGCTGTATCTTCGGCTGCCGTCGAGCCACTGACACCACCCCTAAAGCGTGGCCAAATGGCCTCAAGCACCATAAAGAGCCGAGTGTGTCAGGTGTTGATTCTTTGGACGCCGCCCCTAAAGCGTGGCCGAATGGCCTCAAGAACCTTAATGAGCTGCGTGTGTCCTGCGTTGATTCTTCGGCTGCCGGCCAGCCACTGACGCCGCTGATATTTCATGGCCGAATGGCCTCGAGTCCGTCCGGTGTTGCTTTTTCGCGGCCAGCCACGAAGAGAATGAAGGCCTGCCTCAAGCACCGCAGCTCAGCTCGAAGGCTGCTTGCTGCCGCTGCCGTCGAGACAGACGCCACACCCCTGCCTGTCTCCAACATGAAAGGCCTGCCTGAAGCACTTTCACACAGGTAGGAACTATGGTTTATTTAGTCTTTCCTTTGCTTATAAATTTTTATTCAGGTTGGATTTATTTGTATAATATTTGTATAAGTAGAACTAAGGATTGATTGTAGAATTTAATGACTTCCCTTCCCCCCCTCCACCCCCCACCTCGTTCCCTACGCCTAATTTGTAACCTACGCCTGATTTTCTAAAGTGTAGACAAGATTTTTTCAAGCGTACAAAAATCTTCACTTACTCCATTCTAAGTTGGTTTGGAGTAAGTTTTCACTGCCGAAACTTGGAAAACAGGTGTAAGTGGCCGGACACGCCCACTTTTGAAAAACAAATTCTGTTCCAAAGTGAAACTGTTCTAACTGACTAGAACTGGAGCAAACTAAATGCCGAGAATTCCAATTTCTAAGATACTCCATTCTACACCAGTTGCTCCTAAAAATCAGGAGCATCTGAGGCCGAAACTTGGGGCCCATATCTGTAATTAACAAGTTTTCAGTAAATTAATAATTTGTGGGCATTTAGTGCAAGCGAGTCATTTACAATCTTGCACTGTAAAGTATAGAACAATCTGACACATGGACAAGCAAGATTAACATGGACAGAGAAGTGAACTGGTCATAATGGATTTTATGACTAATAATATTTAGTATGCATAAATATGTTCTGCAGCTATCTCAGAAATGAACAATCATGTAGGATTTCATGCTGTTTTTTGAGATTCATGGAATTTGTGGTTTTTGTGCGGAGTTGGTGTGGTTGCCAGTCTAGCTGGTTGGGATGGGTGTTACAGGTAAATTCAGCAGGGATAGAAAGTCAGGTTTCATATCAGCTGGAACATGTTCAAAATGGCTTACTACTGTCTGGTCTGAGCATGCTGGCTGTTCTAACTGTTGAAAATGCTTACGCAATAATAAAATATAATATAAATTATTTTTGTTGAGAGTCATTTTCTCACTTCCCTGGGTCTCCACAAGCCACATGTTAACCCGAGCCAAGGGGCTACCTGTTCCTAATCTCTGCAAATGCTATTCTGAGACTGACTGCTGGGAAAAGCACAAGGCAGCGATTCTTCTGGAGTTCCTTTCTGTGGGAAAGCACTTGGTCTCTGAATGAAAGCAAGAACTGTACAGGGTATTGGTAAGGCCACACCTGGAGTACTGCGTACGGTTTTGGTCTCCATATTTAAGGAAGGATATACTTGCATTGGAGGCTGTTCATAGAAGGTTCACTAGATTGATTCTGGAGATGAGGGGGTTGACTTATGAAGATAGGTTGAGTAGGTTGGGCCGAAACTCATTGGAGCTCAGAAGAATGAGAGGTGATCTTATCGAAACATATAAGATAATGAGGGGGCTCGACAAGGTGGATGCAGAGAATATATTTCCACTCAGGGGAAACTAAAACTAGGGGACATAGTCTCAGAATAAGGGGCCATCTATTTAAAATCGAAATAAGGAGCAATTTCTTCTCTGAGGGTTGTAAATCTATGGAATTCTCTGCCCCAGACAGCTGTGGAGGCTGGTCATTGAATATATTTAAGGCGGAGATAGACAGATTTTTGAGGGATAAGGGAATAAAGGGTTATGGGGAGAGGGCAGGGAAATGGAGCTAGGTCCATGATCAGATCAGCCATGATCTTATTAAATGGCAGAGCAGCCCTGAGGGGTCAAATGGCCTACTCCTGCTCCTATTTCTTATGTTCTTATAACCAGTTTGAGAAGGATCAGAGGCACAAACCCTTGTCTTATTACAAGAGTGCTGCACACTGATGATCCAATGCACTATGCCAAAATGTTGCAATTTTAGTATGATACTTTATATTAATTGTCTGATGAGATTGTTAGTTACTTAGATTCTCAGATTTGATTTCAAATTAACTATATTTTGGTGATACCTCTGTGACCTAACCCAATACAGTACTGCATTACATAAACTGTTTCAGTTGATTTTCAATATCTATTAATCGAGGTATATAAACATGTTACTTTAACTCAGCAAAGGTTATCCAGAAAACAACATTCTGGGTCATTAATCTTTCTTAAAAATAAGCAAAAATGAACTTGCACCAAAAAGTTTTCAACAAAATAAATATAAAAATTAGGCCAGTTATGATAGAGTATGCACTGTTCTTTTGTGAACTGCAGTGACAACAGAGCTCAATAACTTCCTTTAACACATGAGGCTTCTTGATGGGTATAATTCCTGATGTTTTTTGCATTATAACTAGTGCAGGCCATATAAGCTTTTGTCCATTAACAAATTTTAAAATATGCTATTTTACATTTCATAGTAACGTACGTTCTGTCTATTGAGTGCTATATATTTGTAATTAAGTATACATTTCTAATAGAATGAAACAAAATTAAAAATCTGACTTAATTGCTTGTGTAAGTGGGGCTAATAACTGTGGGGTGGATGTATGGCAAGTCACCATACATAGACTTACAACAAACTCCCTCGCCTCATATGCATAAGTAGGTTTCCCTAATGTCCTCTTCATCAGTTCTTTGTGAAAATAGAAAGACCGAGTCTGAGGTACGCGTTTGTGGGAAAGAACACATCTGTGTTAACAGCCAGCAATTCAAAACTAGCTTTTACCTGCTATATATAGTTAGTAAAATACAGGGTAGGCCTTAAATACATCATTTCCTCAATCAAGGATGGAGATTTTACAGCTTCTGTTCACATCAGAGATATGTTCTGTGAACCAAGTTTAGCTGAATTTGGTTGGTTTAACAGAACCAGAGCCAAAGAGGTAAGTTCGACTTTCCAATTTCCTCCACCCTCCAATGTGAAAGGGAAACTTGGAATTGAACCACATTCTTAATGTTCCCGTTGAGCTATAGGGCAGGATAGCAATTTTAGCATTTGCATTTGGCCCAGTTTGATGGAGCACTAATCACCTATTTCTAGCAGGTATGAAGTAAAATATAGGCTCAGGGTACAGCTCAGGTTAGGTGAGTGGGCAAATGCATGGCAGATGTAATATAATGTGGATAAATGTGAGGTTATCCACTTTGGTGGCAAAAACGTGAAGGCAGAATATTATCTGAATGGTGGCAGATTAGGAAACGGGGAGGTGCAACGAGACCTGGGTATCATGGTACATCAGTCATTGAAAGTTGGCATGCAGGTACAGCGGCAGTGAAGAAGGCAAATGTCATGTTGGCCTTCATAGCTAGGGGATTTGAGTATAGGAGCAGGGAGGTCTTAGTGCAGTTGTACAGGGCCTTGGTGAGGCCTCACCTGGAATAGTGTGTTCAGTTTTGGTCTCCTAATCTGAGGAAGAATGTTCTTGCTATTGAGGAGTGCAGCGAAGGTTCACCAGACTGATTCCTAGGATGGCAGGACTGACATATGAGGAGAGATTGGATCGACTGGGCCTGTATTCACTGGAGTTTAGAAGAATGAGAGGGGATCTCATAGAAACATATAAAATTCTGATGGGACTAGACAGGTTAGATGCAGGAAGAATGTTGCCGATGTTGGGGAAGTCCAGAACCAGGGGTCACAGTCTAAGGATAAGGGGTAAGAAGAACCAGGGGTCACAGTCTAAGGATAAGGGGTAAGCCATTTAGGACCGAGGGGAGGAGAAACTTCTTCTCTCAGAGAGTTGTTAACCTGTGGAATTCTCTACAGCAGAGAGTTGTTGATGCCAATTCATTAAGATATATTCAAGAGGGAGTTAGATATGGCCCTGACTGCTAAAGGGATCAAGGGGTATGGAGAGAAAGCAGGAAAGGGGTATGAGGTGAATGATCAGCCATGATCTTATTGAATGGTGGTGCAGGCTTGAAGGGCCGAATGGCCTGCTCCTGCACCTATTTTCTATGTTTCTAAAATAGAAATCTCCAGACAATTGTTTTGGAACCAAATGTCTGTGCAGTAATTTCCCTAGTTGAAAAAGTTTAACAAAAATCTTTCCCTTTCTATGGAGCTTCAGTCACCAAAACAGCTCAAAACTTTTCACAGAATAAATTTATTTTCAAATGTAGTGATTGTTAAGAAGGTAAAACACTTGCAAGAAGAAATGCAGAATAAAGTTCATATGCAGTTGGCCACAAATTTATCACAAGTCTGATGTTACAGCCAAAATCATAATACCCTAATGCCCTGTGGCACTCAGAGCTTTGATAGAAGTCATTTAACTCAGTTCTGTTATAACTCTGATTAACAATTTTGCAAAGCATTTTCAGGAAACAGTGCACAGAAGGTAATTATTTCTAAGTTCCCTGCTCGAGAAATAAACCTTTCATCTTAAGAGCAAGGATTCTGAATAATTTAGGAAACTGGAAGATCGGACTGTAGAAGTAGAAGGCTAAATTCTTTGGAGGATATACTGCAGCATATTTAGCGAGCCAAGTTTGGATAGGTTGTCAGCTGTGGCTCCAGTGGGCAGTACACTCGCCTCTGAGTCAGAAGGTTGTGGGTTCAAGTACTTCATTGCCTGTAAAGCGCTTTGAGATGTCAGGTGGTCGTGAAAGGCGCTATAGAAATGCAAGTCTTTCTTTTCTTTCTTTAGGTTCAAGAGTACCTGTAGCAAATGCAGGCAGCCTGTTTCAGCTAGGAGTGCAGTCAAATTGACATGCTACATCCAGCTAATGCCTTAATGTACTTTACAAGAACACATTTAACCTCAGTGTTTGTGATGTAACTGACATTATTCCCTTTAAGTTGCTTCTCACCATAAGATTTAAATGATAAATCCTTCCACAGGTCTATCAATTTCAATTGTTCTTTTTCTATAGGTATTAGCCAACAAAATACTACAACCAACAAATAATTCAATTCAAATGTACGCTCTGTTATTACACTTATAATTTAAAGACACTATGCATACGAGGGTGTTCAGGATGGAATTCAGGTTGTGTTATAGCTCATACTGAGTTTATTGATTTCTGCAGGACTCAAGTTAAGTGGTCATTATATTTAGCTTTTTTTGATGCATTGCACTGTGTAGCTGACCATTTTATGTTGGGTAATTGCCAATGTTGCTAATTAACCAGTACACTGTGCTAAAATAATGGCATCTGTACACACCACTACTGTTTGCAAGTTGGAAATATGCTGGTGGAATTTTCTGACATCGTACCAAAGAAATTTTGCAGTGATTTATTTCAAAACACTGTGCAGACCCTTGATTGAGGAAATATATTTTGTAATTCTTAATTTTTACCTTTCATGTTCTTTACAAGTTAGACACTGTGGATATTACGAAACCTTTGAAATGCTCTAATCAAAATGTTGAAAATTTCTTTGTTTTTAAACTAGAAATCCCATTATATAATGCTATGTAGAATGTGTAAAATCAAACAGGGAAAAATGTAAAAACAAACAAAAACAAAAACAAATTGCACATAATTTTCAGCTTTACGCATAGAAAGTTCCAGACATTGACTTCTGTAGAGATACACCAGGCACAAAAAAGTTCATACATTTAAAACATTAGTGTCAGAAAGGTAGCTTAGGACACAAGTATTAAAAGGAGTGAGGCTCTTGTGTTCAATTTTTAAAAATGGTCCATTAATTATCAATTAAAAGCAAAGTTGCTATTTGCCTTATTTTCAGTAATTTCTTATTTTCCTTTTAGTTCCAAAAATGTAACCATTTCAAATGTTTTGCACAATGCAATAGCAAAGATGGTGAGCTGCATAATTGAAGCCATATGCATTTTTCATATGATTGCTCTCGCAAAAATAAACCAATTTACAGCAAATTGTACTCGAAAATATACTGACATCATTAACTGAAAAAGTGAGTTTGGCAACATTGGTTACCTCTTAAGGCTCTATTTTTCCCCAAGCGCTGAAAAATAAAAGATCCCACCAACTATTTTATTTTTGCAGTGAATTTTGCCAGGAGCTACCACTTCTTATTTGCACGTTTTCTTTTCTACTCATAAAAATGATAAGAGTTAATGAAAGAGACCCACAAAAGAATGCAAGTAATTGGAAATGGGTTCCAGAATTGGAATCTGTTACTTTTGGAAAATAATTAACATTGGCAAATTTCAGTCCTCTCCTGCAGTGGTTCCACGTGGAATGAACAGTCAGTCATAACTGGGAGTAACTAATTGGCTATATTTCAGCATACTTGCTGCGCATCTGTGTTTATTTCAAGTCAGACTCAACCATCCTTCAGTGATTTCTGAACTTAGTCAGTACAAGGTTCTGACATTCCAAATCACATAGGTATATATTCTTTACCCAAGTAGCTGGTAAAATTAACTCCTCTCTTTTAAAAACTATAGCTTCCTTATCTGTGCTGCACTGGTGTGTTGGTATCTAATAGATAGATATTGAGACAGATCATGATAAAAATGGAACAGAATGGCGAATCCGGCTACCGACTGTGATGTAGATAAACTAGAAAATATTAGCATTTTGCTAGAAATAAGTTCTGGATGGATTAGCTACAAAAAAATAATGAAGCTTGTAAAAAGAGATTCTTATAACTGTAACTAAGGCTAGGGAACAGAGTAAAGTTAACTGCCTTTTTAGAACAGCGCTGAAAAATTATTTTTTGCACAAGGTGAAAAATTATTTAAAATAAATGGACCATTTTTTTAAAAAACAATACATTTTCAATGCAATCAAAATGCAATGTGAAAGCTGCTTAATTTGGATTGGTCAAAAATCTAAATTTTGGCTTTATCTTTCAAGTACTGAGTATGAACTAAAGGTTCTTTTGCAAATCACTTTGCTCAGTCAATGTTCAATATTCTGGTAAGAAAATCTTATTGCAAGATGCTAAATTCTTTGGAAGAGGCCAGGTGGTTCATATAAATGCAAGCATAATGATGCAACCACTGTATAATTTGGTGGCCTAAGTTTACTTATACCTTTACATTAATCCATTCTCGGTGTAAAGAAAGCTTTTTTTTCCGGATTGTATGAAGGCACTGAAATTAACTGAAAGCAAAAGAAATGAGTAAAAAAAAATGTTGTCCTAAACTTCCTTTGTGGAAACATGAAATGCAATTTAAGCTTTTAATACATTCCTCAGTTTATTCTTCCCTTGTTATGATTCTACTCTTCAAAATATTTCCTTTATTCTGGAAGATGCCATAAAGTATTATGCACTTTATGGCATCTGGCAGGACACACAAAAATTAACAAGCAGGAAAATATGTATTTTGCAAGAAGTGCGAATAGTAGTTAAGGCACAATAAAGGGACACAGTTAAAATACAGCCATACTCAAAAAACATTTGTAGGCCTGAAGTGATGGTGTGAATACGACATATTTTAATGATACTGTAGAAGAAACATTGTGCATGTATCATAAGTGTTATCTTTCGTTGTTGAATGTAACCCCTTTGAACAGAGCAGAGGATTGAAATCTCCTACAGATACACGAGAGAAATGCAGCAACTAGTTCTTACATAATTTATTTTGGTTTTGTATTAAACATTTTTATATCTGAGTTCTACCAATTTAATCTGATAAAGACTGAATCCATTTCCTTCCACTAAAATAGTTCTAACGTACTATGTATTAATACTTACCCACCCCAAAGTATTCTCCTCTCTTGAAGGTGCTGACTCATCCTGGAATATAGTTCCATGAGAGACAGAAGCCCACTATTATCTTGCCCAAATTCCCATTTTTCACTTGCCCCTAGATAGTAAGTGTTAGCAGTCTATTTCATCATGAGATGCATCCATGTTAAAGCAAATAATGTCATTAAATTGAAGGACGTTCTAGCAGAGAACAGTTGAAAGCGAGCAGGAGTAGGAATCCCGTCTTCTTCCCCCTTTCTAGCTCATGACATGAAGGCCAACTATAGCAGCCCCCCATCACTTATCTTAGCTATCAGCACAGCACAGAGAGGGAGCTCCTTGTAGTAACCACTATACTAAGTTTGCTACTGGCACTGTTTTTTTTTTTAAAAAGATTGAAGATCGTTTTTAATTTTGTCCCAAAGACCATATCAATTAAATGCAACACGAGGATTATAGAATCATAAATGTTACAGCACAAAAGGAGGCCAAATTCTAAAGGGACAAAGTGTGTTAAAAAGACAAGCCTGAAGGCTCTGTGCCTCAATGCGAGGAGTATTTGTAATAAGGTGGACGAATTAATTATGCAGGCAGCTATTAATGAATATGATATAATTGGGATTACGGAGACATGGCTCCAGGGTGACCAAGGCTGGGAACTCAACATCCAGGGGTATTCAACATTCAGGAAGAATAGACAGGAAGGAAAAAGAGGTGGGATAGCGTTGCTGGTTAAAGAGGAAATTAACGCAATAGTAAAGAAGGACATTAGCTTGAATGATGTGGAATCTTAATGGGTAGAGCTGCGGAATACCAAAGGACAGAAAACGCTGGTGGGAGTTGTGTACAGACCACCAAACAGTAGTAGTGAGGTTGGGGACAGCACCAAACAAGAAATTAGGGATGCGTGCAATAAAGGTACAGCAGTTATCATGGGCGACTTGAATCTACATATAGATTGGGCTAACCAAACTGGTAGCAATATGGTGGAGGAGGATTTTCTGGCGTGTATTAGGGATGGTTTTCTAGACCAATATGTCGAGGAACCAACTAGAGGGCTGGCAATCCTAGACTGGATGATGTGTAATGAGAAAGGACTAATTAGCAATCTTGTTGTGCGAGGCACCTTGGGGAAGAATGACCATAATATGGTAGAATTCTTTATTAAGATGGAGTGTGACACAGTTAATTCAGAGACTAGGATCCTGAACTTAAGGAAAGGTAACTTCGATGGTATGAGACGTGAATTGGCTAGAATAGACTTGCAAATGATACTTAAAGGGTTGACGGTGGATAGACAATGGCAGACATTTAAATATCACATGGATGAGCTTCAACAATTAGACATCCCTGTCTAGAGTAAAAATAAAATGGGGAAGGTGGCCTAACCGTGGCTAACAAAGGAAATTAAGGATAGTGTTAAATCCAAGGAAGAGGCATATAAATTGGCCAGAAAAAGCAGCAAACCTGAGGACTGGGAGAAATTTTAGAATCCAGCAGAGGAGGACAAAGTGTTTAATTAGGAGGAAGAAAATAAGAGTATGAGAGGAAGCTTGCTGGGAACATAAAAACTGACTGCAAGAGCTTCTATAGATATGTGAAGAGAAAGAGATTAGTGAAGACAAACGGAGGTCCCTTGCAGTCAGAATCAGGTGAATTTATAATGGGGAACAGAGAAATGGCAGACGAATTGAATACTTTGGTTCTGTCTTCACTAAGAAAGATACAAATAACCTTCTGGAAATACTAGGGGACCGAGGGTCGAGCGAGAAGGAGGAACTGAAAGAAATCCTCATTAGTCAGGAAATTGTGTTAGGGAAATTGATGGGATTGAAGGCCGATAAATCCCCAGGGCCTGATAGTCTGCATCCCAGAGCACTTAAGGAAGTGGCCCTAGAAATAGTGGATGCATTGGTGATCATTTTCCAACAGTCTATCGACTCTGGATCAGTTCCTATGGACTGGAGGGTAGCTAATGTAACACCACTTTTTAAAAAAGGAGGGAGAGAGAAAACGGGGAGTTATAGACCGGTTAGCCTGACATCGGTAGTGGGGAAAATGTTGGAATCAATTATTAAAGATGAAATAGCAGCGCTTTTGGAAAGCAGTGACAGGATCGGTCCAAGTCAGCATGGATTTATGAAAGGGAAATCATGCTTGACAAATCATCTAGAATTTTTTGAGGATGTAACTAGTAGAGTGGACAAGGGAGAACCAGTGGATGTATTTGGACTTTCAAAAGGCCTTTGACAAGGTCCCACACAAGAGATTGTTGTGCAAAATTAAAGCACATGGTATTGGGGGTAATGTATTGACGTGGATAGAGAACTGATTAGCAGGCAGGAAGCAGAGAGTCGGGATAAATGGGTCCTTTTCAGAATGGCAGGCAGTGACGAGTGGGGTGCTGTGCTGGAACCCCAGCTATTTACAATATACATCAATGATTTAGATGAAGGAATTGAGTGTAATATCTCCAAGTTTGCAGATGACACTAAGCTGGGTGGCGGTGTGAGCTATGAGGAGAATGCTAAGAGGCTGCAGGATGAGTTGGACAGGTTAGGTGAGTGGGTAAATGCATGGCAGATGCAGTATAGTTGGATAAATGTGAGGTTATCCACTTTGGTGGCAAAAACAGGAAGGCATATTAACTGAATAGTAGCAGATTAGGAAAGGGGGAGATGCAACGAGACCTGGGTGTCATGGTACATCAGTCATTGAAGGTTAGCATCAAGGTTAACAGCAGGCGGTGAAGAAGGCAATGGTATGTTGGCCTTCATAGCTAGGTGATTTGAGTATAGGAGCAGGGAGGTCTTAGTGCAGTTGTACAGGGCCTTGGTGAGGCCTCACCTGGAATATTGTGTTCAGTTTTGGTCTCCTAATCTGAGGAAGGACTTTCTTGCTATTGAGGGAGTGCAGCGAAAGTTCACCAGATTGATTCCCGGAATGGCAGGACTGACATATGAGGAGAGACTGGATCGACTGGGCCTGTATTCACTGGAGTTTAGAAGAATGAGAGGGGATCTTATAGAAACATATAAAATTCTGATGGGACTGGACAGGTTAGATGCAGGAAGAATGTTCCCAATGTTGGGGAAGTCTAGAACCAGGAGTCACAGTCTAAGGATAAGGGGTAAGCCATTTAGGACCGAGATGAGGAGGAACTTCTTCACTCAGAGTTGTGAACCTGTGGAATTCTCTACCGCAGGGAGTTGTTGATGCCAGTTCATTGGATATATTCAAGAGGGAGTTAGATATGGCCCTTACGGCTAAATGGGTCAAGGAGTATGGAGAGAAAACAGGAAAGGGGTACTGAAGTGAATGATCAGTCATGATCTTACTGAATGGTGGTGCAGGCTCGAAGGGCCGAATGGCCTACTCCTGCACCTATTTTCTATGTTTCATTCGGCCCATGGTGCCTGTACTGGCTCTTTGAAAGAGCTATGTAATTAGTCCCACTCCCCCCTGCTTTTTCCCCATTGCTCTGCAAGTTTCTTCCCTTCGAGTATTTATCCAATTCCTTTTTGAAAGTTACTACTGAATCTGCTTCCACCACCCTTTCAGGCAGAGTATTCTAGATCATCATAACTCGCTGCGAAAAAATAATTCATCTCATCTCATCTCTTTTGCCAATGACCTTAAATCCGTGTCCTCTGGTTACTGAACATTCTGCCAGTGTAAAACTGTTAGATTAACAAACCAATAAAAGCCTTTTAGAAACTCTTTCAAAAAGTATTTCAAAACTTAAATTGCATTTCTGCACAGTTTTAAGCATTGTCGTAGAGAGAAGAAAAAAGGACATAATTTGCTAGCTGCAAAGTGCTCTACAATTTCAGCCAGGAACATATACATATATATCTAATATATACACACATACAAACACACACACTTTAAAAGAGGCGTGCAAAGGTTGACAGTGAATTACAAAGAGATGGAAGAGAACTTACCCCCCGCTTTAGGCTCCTGAAACAGTGGATTTTAGGTTTGGAGGTCATAAATTCGTTCAGGCGCTGGGAGAGGGGCTCTTTTTGCTGCTTGGGAGACTGAGGGCCATTTGGAACAGCAGAAGGTGAGGAAGAGGAAGGGGGAGGAGGAGGGGGCTGATGAGGAGATGTCAAAAGGGACATAAGCTACGAGTAAGAGATGGATAAGTAAAAAGGAAAAATAAAAAAAAGGAGAAAAAAGCGAACAGAAATAAGAACCACAAAAGCACATAAACAAAAATATTTAAGCCATGATATTGCAAAAAAGCCCCATTGATACAATAAGATAAAGAAAACAGTGTTAATGAAAGAAAAGCATGCAAGATAAATAATGGAAAGAATGAGGTGAAACCAGAGAACAAGAATATTTTGATAGAAATCTCATGCAAAAGTAGTTACAGTTCTGCAAACCATGCACACCTCAACTTCTGTAAATTATACTTCAGTAGATATGCCAGCATTCTTTTTTTGTTTCAAAACAGAAGATAATGGCTGTAATATACATCACTTGAAATGGCCATAAGGGAAATCAACAGACAGCTATGAATCCATGTCCTCACAGGGCTTGTGCTTTGTTCCAAAATCTAATGATGTGACGGTAAGCACCATCGGTGACAGGTACCTGTGGAGGTAGGTCTTCATTCACACAAAAAAACTTTTTTATATCCAGTGGAGAAAAACAAGTGTATAGAAAAAACATGTTTGTGTGGGAGCAACAGCAAAAATTCCCTCCCAGCTACGATTTTAAACCACCCACGTATTTTAGCCTAGAGGGAAGAAGAAATATGATTCTGATACTTTGATCCTGGGTGTCAAGATCAAATGACATGATTCATATCCAGGCGAAGATCATCTAGAAACACTATTCAGGGTTTCACATATATAAAATCTAAGTTTAATTTATAAGCACCAATGGCAACAGTCGGAGAATCTTTAGGGTAGAAAGGATACAGGCCTGCATCATGAACTGGACTCTCCGAGGAACAGATTCCTCTGGCTAAAGTGAGTGGTTTGCAAAGGACTTAAGAATGTAGAAAATCTAATACTCAATGACTTCTGGCTCAATGTAACAAGGGATAAGCCAAGGAAAACTAAATAAAAATGGAAAACCTCTCTAGTAAAAAAATAAAAATATAAAACCGCTTGGGTAGTTATTCCATCTTTTATCCTTCACTGCGTGCTCCCTATATCTCATCGATGTGACTATCCTCAAATGCTTGATTCAGTAACCACTCTCCCTCCCTTAAGTGTTGCATTGTCTAAATTTGCTGAAGTTCTTCGATTTGGAGCTCGAGCAATACGAGTTGTTGACCCGTCTCACAGACTAGTTTGCCTGAGTCACCACCTGGTGCTTGAAGTTCCTAAATCCTGAAGGAATGGCACACCACTGTCCACTTCTGTACTGCCAGTTTTGGTTTAGTTAGCTTGTTCTATGTTTAAGTTTATATATCTTGCGTATAATATCAGCTCGTCTATTTAGCAGCTCTTTCCCCACTCTCAGTGTCAGAGGTCCCTGCAATCATTCTGTACCCACCTCACTTGGTTATCAGCTCACTCTGGTGTGCTCTTTGCTCGAGCTGAAACTCTTGCAACTACCTCCCTTTATACAGGTATACCTTTCAGACACAAACCCTCAAGCTCCCAATCACACTAATTAATGCCTGGTCAGTCACCGAGTTACAGTTCACTGACAGTTAACGAACAACTGACTTCAGTTATTCAAGTTAAAACGTAAACTTAAATTTCAGTTCCATAAAAAGCACAATTTCTGTACTAACCTCCAACAGATATCCGAGTGTCAGCTGTGGCTCAGTGGGTAGCACACTCATCGCTGAGTGTTCAAGCTCCACTCCAGAGATTTGAACACAAAAATCTAGGCTGACATGCTACTGCAGTGCTGAAGCAGTGTCGGAGGTGCCGTCTTGTGGATAAGACATTAAACCGAGGTCCCGTCTGTTTCCATGGTATTATTTTGACTACTATCCCTCAATCAACATCACTAAAAACAGATTATCTGTTCATTACCACATTGCTGTTTTTGGGAGCTTGCTGTGTGCAAATTAGCTGCCGCGTTTCCCACATTACAAGTGACTACACTCCAAAAGTACTTCAATTGGCTGTAAAGCGCTTTGAGACATCCGGTGGTCATGAAAGACGCTTTATAAATGCAAGTCTTTCTTTCTTTCCTCATCACTGAATTCCTACTCCACCAAATTTGCAGGGTTAGAAGCCCTTACACTCATTGTTCCCATCTCACTGCATTACCAGCTCAATCCATGATGTGCTCTTGGCTTACTAATCCCAGCTCAAACAATGCATACTTAAATAATCAGTTAACGTGTCCAACATTGTTCATCAATGCAGATAGGGAAATCAAATTAATGGTTAGGATCGCTTTTCTTCTGAGTGTTCTTACTTTTTTGCCCCAGTTTTCTTTTTGTTCTCTTGGAGATACATGTTTCTTTGTGCTTGCTAGGCCTTTGGTATTGTGCCCAAATGACATTATTCATTTGAGCTCGGCACTTAGGGCTCAGAGATATTTGCCTATAGTGTCTAATTATGCATCACCTGTCCATGTAGTCTAGCTCGCAGGAGTCACTTGATAGTAACTGAGGAGACTGGCTTCCTCCTCTTTCCCACCCTCAATCCCTCTGTCCTGTTGGTAGGAAGAATAAGGAAGCCACCTACACTTTGGAAAATAAGAGTCTAAATGAGGTAGGGATCTCTGGGTAGAGGAACAAAAGAATCTAAGGGTACAGATGCATAAAGTAGCAAGACAGTTTAATAAGGCCATAAAATGACAAACTAAGTACTGGAGTTCATTTCTTGAGGGACAGAATTGAAAAGTAGAGAAGTTATGTTATACTTGTATAGGACCTTGGTTAGAACGCACTTGGAGTACTGTGCACAGTTCTGGTCTCCAAATTATAAAAAAGATATAGAGGCACTGGAGAAGGTGACATAAAGATTTAGAAGGATACAATATCATACATGTAATATTGATTTCTCTCATGCTAGTAAATTTTATTTTGAAATCATATTTTTCATAAAATTCATCCAAAGTATGTATTCTTTTGCTGTCTGAGAGGAATTGTATGTTTCTTTGAGGCTTTTATTTCGTAAATCTTAATTTTTGATAAATATTAATATTCTGATCATGAATTAGGATACAAAATAGAGGTTACGCTGGCATACTACTTACTATAACTGATAAAACCTATGAGAAAATTAAATCACAGAAAAGTACAAAATGACTGCCCCACATTTAATAAAGTTATAATTATGTTTAGTAAAAAGAGTGTTTAAAAAACATGCTGCTGCACATGATGTAGATAAATATGGTTAGTCTGTTAGTCACTGGCATGGAAAACAAAAACATGACTTTAAGCAAAGTGGAACAAACCATGGCAAACACAAATAAACAAAACTACCATTTAAAAATTGAAGTAAAATCAAAAGCAATTATCAAAGTAATGCCACCAACCCCATTACAAACCAAGTCATGGAATATTACATTAATTACACCAAACCATGATAGATATTAAATGTTAAAGGAGTTAAGTCAACTGTAGGTTTATACACACAGATGCTGAATGCTTTTACCTTATTTTTCTTGATGAAAGGCCAGAGTTTCCCCTTAGATTTGCTACTTTTGGGTTCCTGTTTGCCCTCAGATCGACTATTGGATAGACTGCTTTCAGAAACCGTTCGTTTCATGGCCTGACTGAAATCCTCAAATTCAACATCTCCAGGCTGTTCAAAGCCGGATTTAAAGGCCTCGATCACCAACTGCGTGTCCTAAAATGAGAGAGAGAGAGAGAGAGAGAGAGAGAGGTTCATCATTTTACCAGCTCATTGGAGTTTTCTGTAGAATTCTATTTAACAAAAGCAAAAATAAAAGACATTTACCAACCTTCCATGGAAACTCCACAATTATGTGGAATACACAAATTTTTTACAAAAATAGCAGATAGATATCAACTCAAATTTCTATTTCACACAGACTGGGTCAGCCACAACTACCAGAAACCAGCAGAATATTTCCTTGCAGCAAACTGCACCATTTTATTATCACAAGGGTTTCCCTTGTGGTTAAAACAAAATCACAATTTACAAAACTATAAAATAAACTGGGTAAGTTTGCCATTTCAGGACCCCTGGGATATAAAATCCTAATGTCAACTCTAACTTGCATCAAGTTCACTCCACATTTTTTTCAGATCTCAGTGAGAACCATAGAGGTTCAGCCCAGTGTGTGTGTGCCAGCACTTAGCTAGAGCAATCCAAAACTAATCCCACTGTCCCACTCTTTCCCCATTGCCCTGTATCATCTGCTACAAATAGTTCTCCAATTTCTCCTTTAGAGATGAAAAGATCTCTGTCTCGATCACTGCCTGTGCCAAAGCATTTGATGATCCAACAACCCTTTACCCAAAGAAATTTCTTCTAACCTATCTCCTGATTTGCTTAAGCGACTAATTTAAATTAATACACTTTGTCACTGACTGCCCAACCAGAAGTAGTTGTTTTTCCCTATCCATTCTATTAAAACTCTATATTGAAAAAAGATCTTAAATCTTGTCAGTCATCTCTGTTCCAGTGGGAATAGGCCCAGTATCTCGAGGCTCCTCTCACAACTATAGCTTCCTGTATGCTCTCTATGCTTTTAAGATAAGAATATAAGAATTGAGAGCAGAATTAGGCTATATGGCCACTCGAGCCTGCTCCACCATTCAATAAAATCCTAACTGATCATCCACCTCTACTCCACTTTCCCGTCCGAACCCCATCTCTCTTGATTCCCCTAGAGTCCAGAAATGTATCTATCGCAGCCTTAAATATACTCAATGACTCACCATCCATAGCCCTCAAGGGTGGAGAATTCCAAAGATTCACAACCTTGAGTGAAAAAATTCCTCTTCTTCTTGGTCTTAAATGGCCGACCCTTTATCATGAGACTATGCCCCCTAGTTGTAGATTCTCCAGCCAGGGGAAACAACCTCTCAGCATCTACCCTGTCAATTTCCCTCAGAATCTTACATGTTTGAATGAAACACTTCACTTCAAAACTCGAATGTGTATAGGTCCAATCTGCTCAATTTCTCTTCATAGGACAACTCTCTCATCCCAGGGATCAATCTAGTGAACCTTTCTTGCACAGCCTCTTCCTCAGAGAAGACCAAAACTGTGCACAGTACTCCAGGGTGTGGGCTCACCAAAGCTTTCTATAATTGTAGTAAGACTTTCTTACTCTTGTACTCCAAATCCCTTGCAATAAAGGAGCCAACATGCCATTTGCTTTCCTAATTGCTTGCTATAACCTGCACGCTAACTTTGTGTTTCCTATATGAGGACAACGTAATCTCTGAACACCAATTTTAACATCCTTTCTATAGACCAGGTTAATGAGATGAAGGCCTTTTCTCTGCCAGCTGTAATGATCCTAAATGAAATGAGTTTGGGGCAGTCTCAGCCCAGCTCTCAGTGGCCCCAAGTTTCCACACGCGGTGAAAAAGGCGCACCTCAGAGCTGGGCGCCTGTTTTTCGCGCCGAAAACAGCGTCGGAAAAAAAGTGCGGTATTCTCGAGCTCCTTGGCACGACGCACAGGGGGCGGAGCCTACCACTCGCGCCGATTTTGTAAGTAGGAGGGGGCGGGTACAATTGAAATGAGGCTTCTTGGTGCCGGCAACCCTGCGCATTGGAGCGTTCGCGCACGCGCAGTCTGAAGTAAACGTTGGCACTCGGCCATTTTTAAAAGTACTGCAGAAAAAGTGAAGATTTGTTTCTTGGACCCCTGCAAAGGCTTGTATTTTAATTTTCTTGATATTTCTGTGTGTGAGGGAGTGCTTTTAGCAGCACTGCTGAATAAATCACCTGCTGAAATCAGTGAGTTCAGCTTTTCACTGCTAAACTTGCAGAACCGGTGCCTGCAAATTAAGGACTGTGTTTGGAGAAATAAAAGTGCCAATTCAACTTTGCAATGGATCAACGTCCACCAAGAATAAAGAATTTCTTGCATGAGGAAGCAAACCATTGCATAATATGTGGTGTTGACAATGCAGCACCCATTCTGCAAATTTAAATATAAAGATGTCGATGTGGCTGCCTCTCCCTGTCCAAATGGCCTCAGTCAGTCCCCCTCACAGCTCGAAGGCTGCTGCTGTTCTTTCTTCGGCTCCCGGCCAGCCACTGACGCCGCTGCAATCCCATGGCCGAATGGCCTCACGTCCGCTCCTGATTCTTCGGCTGCCTTCGAGCCACTGACACCGCCCTATAAGCGTGGCCGAACGGCCTAAAGAATTTTAAATCTGCAGCTGCGTGTGTCCTGTGTTCATTCTTCGGCTCCCGGCCAGCCACTGACGCCGCTGCAATCCCATGGCCGAATGGCCTCAGGTCCGTCCGGGTGCTGCATCTTCGCGGGGAATGAAGGCCTGCCTCAAGCACCGCAGCTCAGCTCGAAGGCTGCTTGCTGCCTGCCGCTGCCGTCGAGACGAGACACTGACGCCACACCCCTGCCTCAAGCACTGCAGCTCAGCTCGAAGGCTGCTTGCTGCCGCTGCCGTCGAGACACTGACGCCACACCGCTGCCTGAAAGGCCTGCCTGAAGCACTTTCACACAGGTAGGAACATGGTTTATTTAATCTTTTCTTTGCTTATAAATTTTTATTCAGGTTGGATTTATTTGTATAATATTTGTATAAGTATAACTAAGGATTGATTGTAGAATTTAATGACTTCTCTTCCTCCCCCCTCGTTCCCTACGACTAATTTGTAACCTGCGCCTGATTTTTTTAAAGTGTAGACAAGGTTTTTTCAACCGTACAAAAATCGTCACTTACTCCATTCTAAGTTAGTTTGGAGTACGTTTTCACTGTGGAAACTTTGAAATCAGGCGTCAGTGGCCGGACACGCCCCTTTTTGAAAAAAAAATTCAGTTCCAAAGTGAAACTGTTCTACCTGACTAGAACTGGAGGAAACTAAATGTGGAGAATTCCGATTTCTAAGATACTCCGTTCTACACCAGTTGCTCCGTAAAATCAGGAGCAAATCATGTGGAAACTTGGGGCCAGTGGGTCCAGGCACTCAACATAATAGCATAATTTAGTACTAAATTGGCAATCTCACTCAGAGAGACCAAGAGGATGACTGGTGAGAGAAATATTGGCCCGGAATTTGCGGTGGGTAATGATGGCAAACCATCAGCGTTCGCCATTACTATCCCTCTGAAACTGACCGCAACGTCAGGATTTAGTGCATCCGCACCTAAACGCAGAAATTCTGAAGTTGCGGTGAGTCATTCACTGCTCCTACACTGGCTGCGTTGTGTACCCACCCTGCGCACCACACCCCACCCAAAGCTGGCAGTGTCATTGGTGGAACTGATGAAAACCTGCGCTTTACCTCGCCATCACTGTTAAATAATCCATTAAATGTTAATCCTTTTCAGAATTGGTGTAACTGGGGTTTTAACTGAATACTGTCTGCTAAACAAATGTTCTAGCCCTGAAAAGCTATTTTTTTATATTTCCCCAATATGATTAAAAAAATTTTTTTAAATTTAATTAAAGTTTGTGCATGATATAATAGCTTATACCTTGTCTCCATGTGAAAGTCCCCATCTTTATTTCCCCAATCTAAGATTTTTTTTTAAAGTTCAGATAAAAGCTGCTTTTGATTTCCTGGTTTGTGGTCTGTGAGAATTCTTCAATGTGATTGGCTGCTCAAACAGCTTGACGTCAATGCAGCTCTTCATTGGAGATTCCCATTATACATCATCAAAGGCAGTCCCTCGGAATCGAGGAAGATTTGCTTCCACTCCTGAAGTGAGTTCTTTGGTGGCTGAACAGTCCAATACGAGAGCCACAGACTCTGCCACAGGCTCTGCCACAGGTGGGACAGATAGTCATTGAGGGAGGGGTGGGTGGGACTGGTTTGCCGCACGCTCTTTCCGCTGCCTGCGCTTGATTTCTACATGCTCTCGGCGTTGAGACTCGAGGTGCTCAGCGCCCTCTTGGATGCACTTCTTCCATTTAGGGTGGTCTTGGGCCAAGGACTCCCAGGTGTTACACAGTGCTGTAATCAATTGCACTTCAAGAAAGGCAAACATCTTGCCATGTGGTCAGCTTTCTTCGAGGCCAGTGGCGAGTGCCTTTCCTTCGCCACTGACCGCAAATTACGGGCCATTAAATTTAACTTGGTACTCTGTGTCTTAACCCCACCTCAATCACTGAGGCTCCACCTTGTATGTAACTGATGAAAGCTCAACCAGAGAGTGCTCGATGTACACACTGGGTTCCAAAATTGCTAGTAGTAACATCACTCAGTTTACCGAGCACAAAAAGATACAAAAAAATTCCAAACTCGATTACATCATCAAGGGTATAGGTTTGAAGCATGTGCACTGGCCAACACGGAAAGGGAGCAGAATTGCCAACCAGGGGTTCTTCCCCACTGAAGTAAAAGCTCCTCATAACTCCTTGTGGTTATGGATCTTTCACAAGAGGACTCATAAAACATCGACCATAACTTTACATCTCCTTTACTTACACATATTAAAACAGAGGGGGTGACAAATCTGGAGATAACACAACAAATTAATGTCAGTATTACAAATTTCAGCTTTCTTTTTCATTAGCCAACCACAGGAGCAGATGAGTATTTAAATTTTCAGTGGGGAACTTTGCCAGCTTGTAATTTGGAAAACACTGCAGCAGGAAGATTTGTTAAGAATATATTTGCTAAAAGGTCACTAATCACTTAGCAGCCAAATTAAATATAGTGCTTAACATACAGTGAACTTAAAAGAGGAAGGAAAGTCTAGTGGGGATACTTTTTATTCAAAGTTCAACCCCCTTTTATATTTTAAAATGACTTGTGAAGAAAAATATTTGTTGTTCTTTCATTCCCGGCTTGTAAAGTGAGGATAAACAATTGACATTTTAAAATTGAAGTCCACAAATATTTTTCTGAACTTATTTGAAAATATAAACCGGAATATTTTGCACTAAACTACTTTCCCTTTAAGCATCTGTTTTCAGGAGTAAATGCACAAAGAAGAAAAGGATTTAAATCACAGTCTCTCTCCTCCCATGTGTATACTACACCCTTGCAACAGATAACAAAACAACATCTGGAGACAGCATCGCTTTGTTCCATCTATGAATAATGAATGAGCCAGAAGGCATGACACAGTTGTTTAGATGCACACACGGTCAAACTGAAGAAGGAAGCCACCTGCAGCAGTGCAGAGGCTTCACTACAAATCTAAATACAGCAATGATTCAGTCAGCCAAAAATAGCTTTAATAACAGACCACAATCATTTGTGTGGTTCTAATCTCACAGCTGACATGCCTGATATTAACAAGTCAGCTGGGTGGCAAGAGGGCATTACAACTATCCTCAGTGCCCCCAGGCGAAGAAAGGGACAAATCATCAAAGAACTCAAGGTCTATGGGGAGAGGGCAGGAAAGTGGAGTTGCTAACAGAAATAGGAGCAGGAGTAGGCCATACTCGAGCCTGCTCCGCCATTCAATATCATGGCTGAACTTCTACATCAATTCCACTTTACCACCCTATTTCTTGATTCCCTAGTGTCCAAAAAACTATCGCTCTTAGTCTTGAATATACTTAACGACTGAGCATCCACAGCTCTCTGGGGTAGAAAATTCCAAAGATTCACAACCCTCTGAGTGAAGAAATGTCGTATCATCTCAGTCCTAAATAGCCGATCCCTTGTCCCTCACACGATGGTTCCTAGTTCTCGACTCTCCAACCAAGGGAAACGGCCTCTCAGGATCCATCCTGTAAAGTCCTTGAAGAATTTTATACATTTCAATGAGATCATCTCTTCTAAACTCCAGAGAAGATAGGCCCATTCTGCTCAATCTCTCTTCATAGGACAACCCTCTCATCCCAGGAATCAGTCTAGCGAACCTTCATTGCACCCGCCCAAGCCAAGTATATCCTTCATTAGGTAAGGAGACCAAAACTGTACACAGTGACAGTACTCCAGGTCAAAGCCTTATATAATTGCAGCAAGGCTTCCTTACTCTAAAACACCAACCCCCTTTCAATAAAGGCTAGGATTCTTGCAGGTTGAAGCAGAGACAAACAAGCAAGCTAGCTTAGTTAATTGGACAGCTAGTAAAAACTGGTTCCATAAACAGGCCAGTGGTGAGTCAGCTAGAAACAGTATAAAAAGAGGGGGCTTGGTGCAGTCTTGCTTGGAGTGCAGCGGCAGGTTAGAGTGCAAAGGTAAGAGTTTGGTAAGTGGGAGAGTTCGGGCAAGTGGGAGCAGGTGGTGTTGTTTTGTCTTGTTTTCCCCACCAGTGCTGACTCCCCGACCTGGGAGGAAAAGAAAACAAAGTGTGACGTCACAGCCAAAAGGCTAAGTGATTGGCTGGTTGATTGGTGAGTAGTTTTTCTTTTTTCCTTATCTTGTCAGTAAGAGCCCTTTGGCATTGTTGCCAAATTAGTTAACTTTAAGTGTTAAGTCATGGCAGGAGAGCCCAGACCCGTGTCATGCGGGAAATCAGGGACGCTTCCAGTGTCCTGGACAACTGTGTGTGCAGGAGGTGTATCCAGCTGTAGCTCCTGTTCGACCGCATGACGGCACTGGAGCTGTGCATGAATTCACTCTGGAGCATGCGCGATGCAGAGGATGTCGTGGATAGCACGTTCAGTGAGTGGTCACACTGCAGGTAAAGGTTACAAAGGCAGATAGGGGATGGGTGACCACCAGACAGAGCAGGAGGTGGTCATCTCCCTCCAAAACAGATATACCACTTTGGATACTGTTGGGGGAAATGGCTCACCAGGTGAAGGCAGCAGCAGCCAAGTTCATGGCACCATGGATGGCTCTGCTGCACAGGAGGGCAGGAAAAAGAGTGGGAGAGCTATAGTGGTGGGGGATTCTATTGTAAGGGTGAGAGATAGGCATTTCTGCGGTTGCAACCGAGACTCCAGGATAGTATGTTGCCTCTCTGGTGCAAAGGTCAAGGATGTCTTGAAGCGGCTGCAGGGCATTCTGGAGCGGGAAGGTGAACAGCCAGTTGTCGTGGTGTATATAGGTACCAACGATATAGGTAAAAAGCGGGATGAGGTCCTGCAAGCTGAATTTAGGGAGCTAGGAGTTAAATTAAAAAGTAGGACTTCAAAAGGTAGTAATCTCAGGATTGCTACCAGTGCCACGTGCTAGTCAGAGTAGGAATTGCAGGATATCGAAGATGAATACCGTAGTGTATCTGTAAAGCATGCATTCCCAAGTTCCGCCACCAGGGAGCGCATCCCTTGAAGTCCCAAGGGATCCCAGCATCCCTTGGGAGCACTGTATATAAGCCGGCCCCCCTCAGGAGTGTCTTAATAAAGACTGAGGTCACTGTTACTTAAACTGCCCTGTGTGCAGTCTCATCTGTGTTGGGAACACAATAACTGGCGACAAGTATACGAATCCAACGCAAAGGTGCAGCAAACTGTGGGCATCCTGGAGAAGTTCTAAGAGGGTGAGGACTGGGAAGCCTATATCGAACGGCTCGACCAGTACTTTGTAGCCAATGAGCTGGACGGTGCTCCTCACGGTCTGCGGGGCACCGACCTACAGCCTCATGAAGAATCTTCTGGCTCCAGTGAAACCCACAGGTAAGTCGTAGGAGGAGCTGTGTACACTGGTTCGGGAGCATCTTAACGCGAGGGGGAGCGTGCTGATGGCGAGGTATCGGTTCGACACACGCCAGCGATCTGAAGGTCAGGAAGTGGTGAGCTACGTCGCCGAGCTAAGGCGACTTGCAGGACAATGTGAGTTTGATGGCTATCTGGAGCAGATGCTCAGAGATTTTTTTGTACTGGGCACTGGCCACGAGACCATCCTACGAAAACTTTTGACTGTAGAGACACCGACCCTCAATAAGGCCATTGCGATAGCACAGGCGTTTATGTCCACCAGTGATAACACCAAACAAATCTCAGCACACAAGTGCTAGCAATATTCATAAATCAACTGGAACTGTGTTTGCGAGCAGAAATGTACAAGGCAGAATCCACGAGTCTGCAACTGCCAGCAGGCCTCAGGTGACCCAGATGACTGAGTCTCCAACAAAGGATGAATGCAAGGCAATTCACACCTTGTTGGCATTGTGGAGGCTTCCATTCAACCTATTCATTCCGCCTCAATGGGTATGTTTGCAAGAGCTGTGGAACAATGGGGCACCTCCAACGAGCTTGCAGACAAGCTGCAAGCTCTGCAAAACCTGCTAACCACCACGTGGCAGAGGAAGATCGGTCCATGGTGGATCAAAGTAATTTCGAACCTCAGAGAGGAGGCAGATGCTGAAGTACATGGGGTGCACATATTTTCAACGCAATGTCCACCTATAATGCTAAATGTAAAATTGAATGGCTTGCCCTTTGCCATGGAACTGGACACTGGCGCAAGCCAATCCATCATGAGTAAAAAGATGTTTGAGAGACTGTGGTGCAACAAGGCACTCAGACCAGCCCTGAGCCCCATCCACTCGAAATTGAGGACGTACACCAAACAGCTCATCACTGTCTTGGGCAGCGCCATGGTCAAGGTCACCTACGAGGGCACGGTGCACGAACTGCCACTCTGGATTGTCCCGGGCGATGGCCCCACACTGCTTGGAAGGAGCTGCCTGGGCAAAATCCATTGGAACTGGGATGACATCCGAGCGCTATCACATGTCGATGAGGCCTCATGTACCCAGGTTCTCAACAAATTTCCTTCCCTTTTTGAGCCAAGCCTTGGAAACTTTTCCGGGGCAAAGGTGCGGATCCACTTGGTCCCAGAGGCACGACCTCACATGATGAGGGAGAGAGTGGAAATCGAGCTGGACAGGCTGCAACGCGAGGGCATCATCTCCCTGGTGGAATTCAGCGAGTGGGCCAGCCCGATTGTTCCACTACTCAAAAGTGATGGCACGGTTATGATTTGCGGCGATTATAAAATAACTATTAATCCTTTCTCGCTACAGGACCAATACCTGCTATCTAAGGCAGACAACCTATTTGCGACGCTGGCAGGAGGCAAGAGGTTCATCAAGCTCGACCTGACTTCGGCCTACATGACGCAGGAGCTGGAGGAGTCTTCGAAGGGCCTCACCTGCATCAACATGCACAAGGGACTGTTCATCTACAACAGATGTCCGTTTGGAATTCGGTCGGCTGCAGCGATCTTCCACAGAAACATGGAGAGCCTACTCAAGTTGGTACCACGCACGGAGGATTTTCAGGACGACATATTGTCAGGACACCGTCGAGCACCTACAAAACCTGGAGGAGGTCCTCCAGTGACTGGATTGCACAGGGCTACGGCTGAAGAGGTCGAAGTGCGTCTTCATGGCAACAGAAGTGGAGTTTTTGGGGAGAACGATCGCGGCGGACAGCATTCGGCCCACAGACGCCAAGACAGAGGCTATCAGGAACACGCTCAGGCCACATAACGTCACAGAGCTGCAGTTGTTGTTGGGACTCAACTATTTTGGTAAAGTCGTACTGGGGTTAAGCACCCTCTTAGAGCCCCGACATGTGTTATTGCATAAAGGTGAGAACTGGGTACAGGGAAAAAACCAAGTAATTGCTTCTGAGAAAGCCAGAAACATTTTATGCTCCAACAAGCTGCTTGTATTGTACAACCCGTGCAAAAGACTTGTGCTAGCATGTGATGCGTCGTCGTACGGAATCGGGTGTGTATTACAACAAGCTAAAGTTGCGGGGAAGTTGCAACCTGTCGCCTTTGCCTCCAGGATAACATAAGAATTAGGATCAGGAGTAGGCCATCCAGCCCCTCGAGCCTGCTCCGCCATTCAACAAGATCATGGCTGATCTGGCCGTGGACTCAGCTCCACTTACCCGCCCGCTCCCCGTAACCCTTAATTCCCTAATTGGTTAAAAATCTATCTATCTGTGATTTGAATACATTCAATGAGCTAGCCTCAACTGCTTCCTTGGACAGAGAATTTCACAGATTCACAACCCTCTGGGAGAAGAAATTCCTTCTCAACTCTGTTTTAAATTGGCTCCCCCATATTTTGAGGCTGTGCCCCTCGTTCTAGTCTCCCCGACCAGTGGAAACCACCTCTCTGCCTCTATCTTGTCTATCCCTTTCATTATTTTAAATGTTTCTATAAGATCACCCCTCATCCTTCTGAACTCCAATGAGTAAAGACCCAGTCTACTCAATCTATCATCATAAGGTAAACCCCTCATTTCTGGAATCAGCCTTGTGAATCGTCTCTGTACCCCCTCCAAGGCTAGTATATCCTTCCTTAAAGTAAGGTGACAAAACTGCATGCAGTACTCTAGGTGCGGCCTCACAATACCCTATACAGTTGCAGCAGGACCTCCCTGCTTTTGTACTCCATCCCTTTCGCAATGAAGGCCAACATTCCATTTGCCTTCCTGATTACCTGCTGCACCTGCAAACTAACTTTTTGGGATTCATGCACAAGGACCCCCAGGTCCCTCTGCACCGCAGCATGTTGCAATTTCTCCCCATTCAAATAATATTCCCTTTTACTGTTTTTTTGCCAAGGTGGATGACCTCACATTTTCCGACATTGTATTCCATCTGCCAAACCTTAGCCCCTTCGCTTAACCTATCTAAATCTCTTTGCAGCCTCTCTGTGTCCTCTACACAACCTGCTTTCCCACTAATCTTTGTGTCATCTGCAAATTTTGTTACACTACACTCTGTCCCCTCTTCCAGGTCATCTATGTACATTGTAAACAGTTGTGGTCCCAGCACCGATCCCTGTGGCACACCACTAACCACCGATTTCCAACCTGAAAAGGACCCATTTATCCCGACTCTCTGCTTTCTGTTAGCCAGCCAATTCTCTATCCATGCTAATACATTTCCTCTGACTCCGCGTACCTTTATCTTCTGCAGTAACCTTTTGTGTGGCACCTTATTGAATGCCTTTTGGAAATCTAAATACACCACATCCATCGGTACACCTCTATCCACCATGCTCGTTATATCCTCAAAGAATTCCAGTAAATTAGTTAAACATGATTTCCCCTTCATGAATCCATGTTGTGTCTGCTTAATTGCACTATTCCAATCTAGATGTCCTGCTATTTCTTCCTTAATGATAGCTTCAAGCAATTTCCCCACTACAGATGTTAAACTAACCGGCCTCAAGTTACCTGCCTTTTATCTGCAATCTTTTTTAAACAGAGGCGTTACATTTGCTGCTTTCCAATCCGATGGTACCTCCCCAGAGTCCAGAGAATTTTGGTAGATTATAACGAATGCATCTGCTATAACTTCCGCCATCTCTTTTAATACCCTGGGATGCATTTCATCAGGACCAGGGGACTTGTCTACCTTGAGTCCCATTAGCCTGTTCAGCACTACCCCCCTAGTGATAGTGATTGTCTCAAGTTCCTCCCTTCCCACATTCCCGTGACCAGCAATTTTTGGCATGGTTTTTGTGTATTCCACTGTGAAGACCGAAGCAAAATAATTGTTTAAGGTCTCAGCCATTTCCACATTTCCCATTATTAAATCCCCCTTCTCATCTTCTAAGGGACCAACATTTACTTTAGTCACTCTCTTCTGTTTTATATATCTGTAAAAGCTTTTATTTTCTATTTTTATGTTTTGCGCAAGTTTACTTTCGTAATCTATCTTTCCTTTCTTTATTGCTTTCTTAGTCATTCTTTGCTGTCCAAAAGCATGCTAACACATGCGGCTGGATTTTACTCCGCTATTCCACCTAAAATCAGACAGGAAAGCAGCAGAAAAAGGGGAAGAATTGGGCGGTGAGGCCTACTACTGCCTCATTGCTCTGAGCTGAATTTCTCTCCCCCATCAGGACCACGAGTGACGACTCATGGCTTTTCCACCACATGTATATGCCGGCAAGGTGGGTAGGGCCCAGATTCACCACCTTGGTCTCAGCTGAGGCTTTCAGAGGGAAATTTGTTGAAGTCTTTGGGGCTCTTCTGCCTCATGAATGTCACTTCACACTCTTGGTCGCGTTGCAGTACTGTCTAGATTTTGCTCAGGACAACTGGTGGGCTTCCCGCCAAGAGCCTGCTATGAATGCTTAATAACCCCTGACTCAGGAAATTGGGGAAGTTATGGCAAGGTCAGGGCATCAGGCACAAGTCCTACCGCAACTCTGAGGGCGTTGGAAGTGGAAAATCCAGCTGTAACTGTCCACTGTAATAAATGAAAAATCATTACTTAAATGATGTACTGGAGGGTGGATGAAGCTTGTAGAACCATTCCCAGCAAGAATTAATGCCTTTGGGGAGTTAACTGGGGGTGGAGGGGGGAAGTACTCAAGTCTCGAGGTAACAAAGGCAAGGATGAGGGTTTCAGCAGCAGATGAACTGAGGCAAAGGTTGAGTCGGGCGATGTGATGGAGCGGACATGTGGTCGGAAGCTATTCTTGATTCAAATACGACACCAAGCTTGCGAATTGTCTGGTTCAGCCTCAGAGTTGCCAGGGAGAGGCATGGAGTTGGTGACTAGGGGTTGGAGTTAGTAGTGGGGATTTTAGCCATCTAAAACAAGAATGTGATACACTTTTAAGGATAACATTAAAACCTCTTTTTGAAGTGCACCAGCTGCAATTTTCTTGATATGGAAGCTGAAGGTCTTTAAATGGGGAGCTAGTTCTGTAAAATTATTTTAACTAGTCAATAAATTAATTTTCTTTTAAGCATCAGGTATATGTTGAATGGACCCTTTAAATATTTCCAATTTTCTCCCCAAGGAGCGGTTTCAAGCAGGGTTATGAATCTGGTATGGTTCTAATAACTTGCCCTTACGCCTGCTCTTCCCATGTGAACTTAGCTAGTGAGTGCCAGCAGACCATTCTTCTTGGACAGCCCATTCCTCTGCTGTGCTGAAATCCACATCTGTGCACTTGCAAAGATTACTGGATCATGATCAGAAGAGGAATCCCTGGCTTATTTATTCATTCCGTCGCTAACCCAGAGATGCTCAGATCAAGCAAACTCGCCCACGCGTGCCAAAACTGAGATCAACTAGCTCAGCAAGGTCTAGGGGTTCGATCCTGAGACCTTCCTGGTCTATATGACACTCAAGCCAATTTCAAAATATAATTTTTTTACAAACACAATGTCATAACTTTCATCAAAATGTTTCATATGGTCACTTCAGGAAGATGTAATTAAGATAAAAATGGCACACAGATTCTCTCAGTTCGTTTCCACCAAAACTATCAAAAGGGATGTCAGAGACTCTTCAATAAGTCCACTTGCCCAGCCTGAATTGTTTTCTGCACAAATCGTTTTTTTAATTCACGGGAATTAACGGGATGTGAGTGTTGCTGGCAAGGCCAGCATTTATTGTCTATCCCTAATTGCCCTTGAAAAGGTGATGGTGAGCCGCTGCCTTTACCGCTGCAACCAGTGTGGTGAAGGTGCTCCCACAGTGTTGTTAGGGAGGGAGTTCAAGGAATTTGACCCATTGACGATGAAGAAACAGTGATACATTTCCAAGTCAGGATGGAGTGTGACTTGGAAGGGAACTTGGAGGTGATAGAAACATAGAAAATAGGTGGAGTAGGCCATTCGGCCCTTCGAGCCTGAACCACCATTCAATAAGATCATGGCTGATCATTCACCTCAGTACCCCTTTCCTGCTTTCTCTCCATATCTCTTGATCCCTTTACCGTAAGGGTCATATCTGACGCCCTCTTGAATATATCCAATGACCTGGCATCAATAACTCTCTGCGGTAGAGAATTCCATAGGTTAACAACTCTGAGTGAAGACATTTCTCCTCATCTCAGTCCTAAATGGCCTACCCCTTATCCTGAGACTGTGTCCCCTGATTCTGGTGTTCCCATGCGGCTGCCCTTGTCCTTCAAGGTGGTAGAGGTCGTGGGTTTGGGAGGTGCTGTTGAAGAAGCCTTGGCGCGTTGCTTTAGTGCATCTTGTATATGGTACACACTGCAGACGCAGTGCGCCAATGGTGGAGGGAGTGAATGTTTAAGGTGTTGGATGGGGTGCCAATCAAGCGGACTGCTTGATGGATGGTGTTGAGTTTCTTGAATGTTGTTCGAGCTGCACTCATTCCAAGTCGGTGGAGAGTATTCCATCACACTCCAAACTTGTGCCTTGTAGATGATGAAAAGGCTTCGCGGAGTCAGAAGGTGAGTCACTCGTCACAGAATACCCAATCTCAGAACTGCTCTTGTAACCACAGTATTCATGTGGCTGGTCCAGTTAAGTTTCTGGTCAATGGTGACCCCCAGGATGTTGATAGTAAGAGATTGGCGATGATAATGCCACTGAATGTCAAGGGGAGGTGGTTAGACTTTCTCTTGCTGGAGATGGTCATTGCCTGGCACTTAGATGGCACAAATGTTACTTGCCACTTATCAGCACAAGCCTGAATGTTGTCCAGGTCTTGCTGCATGCAGGCACAGACTGCTTCATTATCGGAGAATTTGCAAATGAAACTGAACACTGTGCAATCATCAACGAACATCTCCTCTTCTGACCTTATAATGGAGGGAAGATCATTGATGAAGCAGCTGAAGATGCCGGGCTTGGGACACTGCCGAGAAACTCATGCAGCGATGCCCCGGGGATGAAATGATTGGCCACAACCATCTTCCTTTGTGCTTGGTATGATTCTAACCAGTGGAGCCTTTTCCCCGATTCCCATTGACTTAAATTCTGCCAGTCACTCTCATCTCACCTCTGGAATTCACCACTTTCTCCATTTTTGGAGTAAAACTGTAATGAGGTCTGGAGCAGAGTGGTCCTGGTGGAATCTAAACTGAGCATCAATGAGTGGGTTATTGGTGAGTAAGTGCTGCTTGAGCGCACTATTGACAACAGCTTCCATAATTTTTCTGATGATTAAGAGTAAACTGATGGCCGGTAATTTGGCCGGATTGGAACTTTCCTGCTTCTTGTGGACGGGACATACTTGAGGAATTTTCCACTTTGTCAGGTAGATGCCAGTGTTATAGCTGCACTGGAACAGCGTGACTACAGGCACGGCTAGTTCTGGAGTACATATCTTCAGCACTACAGCCGGGATGTTGTCAGGGCCCATAGCCTTTGCTTATTTCTTATTGTGAACTTTTTTTTACAAATCAACTACATATAACAATTCAGTTCACCTCACATGCGTGATATACAAAACAGTTACTGAGAAACAGATTGCGCCATAAACCTATGCAAAGAAATCCACAGAAACAATATATATTTTCACATCTAAGGCAGTACGGATGAGGGGTCACTGTGCCTCTCTGATACAGGATCATGGATCAACTGGAAGCATCCCTTTTCTGGGCTTGCTGCCATAAAGTGCATCCCATTTCTTATCATCCTCATGCTGTTTAGGTTTAGGTTTACTTTCCTGGCCTTGGCTGCAGCCCCATGAATCAAACAGACCTCTCGTATTTCCATAGGTAACAGACTAACAAGTTAGTGAAGTAGAAAATTTAGTAACGGGAAATCACTTTAATTAATTAGAAGTTTGCAATCATCTGTGTATTCAGCAGGCATGTATTTATGGTAAGTTATTACTGATGGCTAGTCATCTGTTTCAAGCTAAACTGTAGTGTAGTTACAAAAAACATTTCCACTAGCAACTGAAAAAATCAGGACTTCCACTTGCCTAATGGCATAGTAGGTAAATGAACAACATGGTTATAGTACTTAACCATAGAAACCAGAGGCCCCCGGATTCACTTCCAAGGTCTGTGCAAAGTTAGGCGATGTCAGTTGGAACAGCTGTTGCTGGCACTCCAATTGGCATCAATGCGTTGGGCGAGGAAGGGGAAAATCAGCCAGAATTCCTGACTGCTATTCAGCAAACCCCTGCTGGTGTATGCCAGTGTTTGCTCTCCTGCATGATCAAGCAACCGACATTGTCTCTGGACTCTTCTGATGCCATACGAGCTGAATACAAAAAGGTAAGAGAGAGCAGATTGTTCCCAAGAACCTCCAAGTTTCCTGGTCCCTGCTCAGTGCCTCCCTTTAGTAGTGAGTGGAATGGGTGATCAAAACTGCATCTCACCACTCCACAGTGCCATGGTGCTGCTCCATCAACTTCAGGTTCTTGAGAATTTTATCAGTCCTAAAACTAGCAGGCTCACAAAATAAAAAAGGTCAACCACTACTTTGTTTTATAGCTGCCTTCATGTCTCTCGTGATCATCATGCTTTACAGTTTACATGACAGCAAAAAAAAAGATACTTTGCAATGATCATAAGTTTTATGTCTTGTGATATACTGGTAAATTGCTAAACAGTGACTTTCATCAATGTGCATTTATTTTTCACTAATGAAACAACTGTGGATCTGTTCACATTGCATAAACATGAAAAATAGGTCTAGCAGAGCACGGATTTCTGCAGAGACAAAATTAAAATTCTGTCAGTAATTAAACTTGACTTTACGGGAACTGTTCTTTCAAAATTACTCCTATTTCAAAATTACCCCTGTTAATGGGGTTGCAGCCACCCATGTCTGAATAAATGGCACGTTAGATATTAAAAAATATCAATTTTAGGATATAGAAGGGAATACAAGAGTGCAAACCGTAAAAAGATATTAATGATGCAAGACCTTGAGTGTATTGGATTTGTCACATAACATCGTAAGTAACACAGTTTGCTTGCTTCAATGAATTACATGAAAATTCATCATCCTGTACTTTGGAACTCCCATTATATACAGTAATCAACAAAAAACATGTGATGGGCACAAAAAAAGAAAGCTGGGGTTACAGGATAAGGTTTGATGATAAAAGGAAGTTCTATATGAAAAACCTATGACACCAAGGCCTTAGATATTCAATTTTATTATTAAAAAGTCAGATGACACAGATTACAAGATTTGACTCCTCCCTCGGGCATCCTTTCTTTAACAGCTCATTGTTTTCATGCATTTGCCCTTCAGTTGTGAAGGCAAGCAAGCAGAAAGCCTGGGATTTCGTCACAAAATGTGTCACTGAGATGAACTAGGTCAATGCTTCCTTTCCAATATAAAATGCAGCATTTGAGCCAGGTAATTCATCCAGTCGTCCAGCCGAGAGCTGATAAAACTCATCAAAAGCATTGCTAATTGATCGGAGGAGGCTCGCAACAAAAAACACTGCAACATCAAACAAGAACCGCAATCCAGCAGAAGAAAATTAGTTTTGCATGGGAAATTATGCCAATAATAATGATTATTACAACCTTAAAAAAAACAGACTAATACTCTGCAATAATCTCATCAGGAATGGCTGGACTCTTTTCTTTAGAGTATGCGCACATGTGCAGTAGCTCCTGGCAGGCCGAATCTGTGAGCACGCGCTGCAGGCTGTGTGGGAGGGGCCAGAAGCACGCTGTCCCTAGCCCTGGCCGAATGGGCTCCCTTATCGGCGGCCCGCTGCGTTCCCCAAGGTAGGACTTCTATTTTTTATTTGGTATTTTAGGTGCAGGGTTCCTTCTATTTTTTTTGTGTGTTATTTATTGATTGCTTATTACTTTGGTCTTGGTGCTTTAGGTGCAGGGTTCCTTCTATTTTATTTGTTAATTAATTGCTTATTACTTTTTGTGCTTTGTTTGGTGCTTGGTAGTGCTTTAAATGTAGTTACTTGCGCCGATTCCTTAACTCTAGGTAAGGTTTTTCTGTGTGGACAGAAATGGCAACATACGCTGGCCTAAGTTAGTTTCGAGCAACTATTTGCTGGCGAAATGCCTAAAACAGGGGTAGGTGGCTGGGAACGCCCCCTTTTGAAAAAAAACAGAACTAAAAAAAATACTAACCAACTCACTTACACTGGTGCAAATTAAATGGCCAGAATTGCAACTAAAAAGGTTTTCCAGAAAAATCAAGTTGCTCCAAAAAAAAAAGGAGCAACTCCTGGGGAAACTTGGGCCCCATAAATGTAAGATAGTTAGCAATAAATCCAATAGGTAATTCAGGAGAAACTTCTTTACCCAGAGTGTGGTAATAATATGGAACTCGCTACCACAAGGAGTATTTGAGGCAAATAGCATAGATGCATTTAAGGGAAAGCTAGATAAGCACATACAAGAGAAAGGAAAAGAAGGATGTGCCGACAGGGTTAGATGAAGAGGGATGGTAGGAAGCTTGTGTGGAGCATAACTGCTGGCACAGACCAGTTGGGTTGAATGGCCTGTTTCTGAGTTGCAGTCGAGGTAATTTTATGTAATATGTTATAATAGTTAAGCAACAGACAAGTCCAATAAACGTTGCACCAGTTAATTAAGTATGGGGAGCAAAAATGCTGGATAAACACAGCAGGTCAGGCAGCATCAATGGGGGAGAACAGACAGATTAGTGTTTTATGTGTGGATTCATCCTCATGACTGAAAACTAAGAGGCAGACAAATGTGCTAATACAATCAGAAAAGGGGTTGCTGGGGGGGGGGCAGAGGAGAAAGATATATTCTTAAAAAAAAGACAAACCCAGAAAGGAATCATGAATGGATCATAACCTCAGTCAAATAATGGACAGAAACATTAAGGGGGAGAAATTTGGTCGCGCCTCATTTGGCGCGGTAACAAAGGCGGAGCAGTAATTTTAGCGCCTTGAAAAAGTTTGCACCCTCTGCCCAGAAATTCATCAGAATTGGCCGATGAACTGACAGGGGCGCTAAATCTGCCATTGCACATCAGAGCTGGGGGGCGGGCAGGGGGCTGGAGATAACGAAAGTTTGGTCAGTAAATTTGGCAGACCCATTGCACATGCACGGAACTCCGAGTCAGAACCCGGCAACAGCAGAGTCTTAAAGGCGTAGCGTAGTGATGCACCCATTAATGGTTTCATCACTTCTCTTCAACCTGTACTGTTATGTCTGTCTGCCGCTGCAAATTCGGAGGCTCACGCACCATCCTCTCTTGCACTGACTCTGACCTCCGAGGGAAGCACTTCATCATCCCTTTAAGTAGCCGCCAGTTAACGACTCTGCAAGCCTGTACCGACTGTTTTTCCAGATGTTGTTCTTGGCGGCAGCACCTAATTTTCTGACTGGGATGCAAGTGTGGGCGTTGCACCAGAAATATGTCATGATCGGAGTGATCGAGAGCAGCCATGCACCCCCGGTGAGCCTTTAATGAATTTTCGGTCGGGGCACTAAGTGCTGCGCTCCTGGTCTTTAACCTCTTGTGATCCCATTAATGCCCCCTCTGGCCGCTTACTGAGACGTTAGGCAACCGGAAATCCAGCCCGAAGACTTTAGAGAGACAGTGTGTGTAAATAACAATGGAAGTGGGAGGCCCGGAAAAATGAATGAGATGAAAAACCCAAGGGTCGGGTGTGGAATTAAACCAGGTTCAACATAAGGATACAGTTCAAGTCTTAAGTTACTGAAGTCAACGTTTAGACCAGAGGGTTGTAGAGTGCCTAGAAAGATGAGATATTGTTCTTAAAACTTGCAGCCAGCTTCACTGGAACAGTGTATGAGGTCAGAGTGTGGATGGGCAAAGGAGTTAAAGTGACAAGCCACAGGTATCTTGGGTTTGCATTTGTGGACAGAACAGAGGCGTTCGGCAAAGTGGTTACCTAATCTGCATTTGGTCACCCCATTAATGTCTGAATGTGTCTCTCCATATGTGACTAATGTTCATCACTTTGCTCATGATTCCTCTTTGGTTTTGTGTGTATATTTTATCCCCTCCCTCTTTTCTGATTTAATGAAAATGCCTGTCCTCTTATTTTTCAGTTTTTAATGGCCACACCCAAAACCTTAATCTATCTGTTCCCCCCACTGGACAATAAAAGACAATGCTATCTGAAAATACATTGTCCTTTACTGGTCCTGCAGTTTCCAGCTTTGAAAAGGCTGAAACAGTATAGGTTTGACAACTGGCCAGTGCGAAAGACATTTCCATTGCTCCCAACACCACAATGAAGGGGCTGACCGGTTGATACCATTTCGTGCATCAGAGGGTCTTGACCTGGTATCTGCAGTTGGGCTGATTTTCTTTTATGTACTTTGAACCTACAGTGTTCAGCCAATCAGGATGCTGTAGCGTCAAAGGATGCAACTAAAATAATTTGAAAGCAATATGGATAACTATTTCAATTTTATGCGAGAAACTACTCAATTGAAGCTGCATTAGTCGGTCATATCAATTTATTGTCCACACAAAACAACTGGCATGCATCACTCTGTACTGTAGATTAATAACTGAACAGGGTTATGTTGCAAAGTTGTGTGACATTTTAAGAGTTCAGATAACTTCATAATCTGAGAGAAAAAAGCCTCATCAGTTTGCAATGATCAAAATCCTGAGGTTGTTGTAAATATTTTAAAATTACAAAAAGTTCTGTGTTTATAGTCTTTTTGAAGTTCTGCCACGAGACTTTTACCATTTTGTTATTGTCTATTTATGGCTACTAGGTTTCTTGATGAAGCGCATCATATGACAGAAAAGGGTTATTTTACAACATTAAACTGCCCAAAATATAATCTACACTCTCAAAGCCCAATCACAGCATATCTTATATTGAATTTGTACATAGACTTACTTGTTTTTCGTCAATAGATTCAGCTGCTTTTGTGATTCCATCGAGACACTTTCCAATGATGGGAATGACCTGTCTATCAACCTCAGAAAAGGTCTTCATTGATTCTCCAATTTTGACTATTCTTCTCTCATCCAGATCTTGAATTTTCTGAAATGAATTATTAATTAATTAACTTTCTGTACTTAGTACACTGGTAACTAAAACTCTGTCCCCTGTGGTCATCCCCCTGCAAAACAGATACACTGCTTTGGGTACTGTTGAGGGGGATGACTCATCAGGGGAGGACAGCAGCAGCCAAGTTCATGGCACTGTGGCTGGCTCTGCTGCACAGGAGGGCAGGAAAAAGAGTGGGAGAGCAATAGTGATTGGGGATTCAATAGTGAGGGGAATAGATAGGCGTTTCTGCGGCCGCAACCGAGACTCCAGGATGGTATGTTGCCTCCTTGGTGCAAGGGTCAAGGATGTCTCGGAGCAGGACATTCTAAAAAGGGAGGGAGATCAGCCAGTTGTCGTGGTGCACATTGGTACCAACGACATAGGTAAAAAAAGGGATGAGGTCCTACGAAACGAATTTAAGGAGCTAGGAGCTAAATTCAAAAGTAGGACCTCAAAAGTAGTAATCTCGGGATTGCTACCAGTGCCACGTGATAGTCAGAGTAGGAATCGCAGGATAGCGCAGATGAATACGTGGCTTGAGCAGTGGTGCAGCAGGGAGGGATTCAAATTCCTGGGGCATTGGAACCGGTTCTGGGGGAGGTGGGACCAGTACAAACCGGACGGTCTGCACCTGGGCAGGACCGGAACCAATGTCCTAGGGGGAGTGTTTGCTAGTGCTGTTGGGGAGGATTTAAACTAATATGGCAGGGGGATGGGAACCAATGCAGGGAGACAGAGGGAAACAAAAAGGAGGCAAAAGCAAAAGACAGAAAGGAGATGAGGAAAAGTGGAGGGCAGAGAAACCCAAGGCAAAGAACAAAAAGGGCCACTGTACAGCAAAATTCTAAAAGGACAAAGGGTGTTAAAAAAACAAGCCTGAAGGCTTTGTGTGTTAATGCAAGGAGTATCCGCAATAAGGTGGATGAATTAACTGTGCAAATAGATGTTAACAAATATGATGTGATTGGGATTACGGAGACGTGGCTCCAGGATGATCAGGGCTGGGAACTCAACATCCAGGGGTAGTCAACATTCAGGAAAGATAGAATAAAAGGAAAAGGAGGTGGGGTAGCATTGCTGGTTAAGGAGCAAATTAAGGCAATAGTTCGGAAGGACATTAGCTTAGATGATGTGGAATCTATATGGGTAGAGCTGCAGAATACCAAAGGGCAAAAAACGTTAGTGGGAGTTGTGTACAGACCTCCAAACAGTAGTAGTGATGTTGGGGAGGGCATTAAACATGAAATTAGGGGTGCGTGCAATAAAGGTGCAGCAGTTATAATGGGTGACTTGAATATGCACATAGATTGGGTTAACCAAACTGGAAGCAATACGGTGGAGGAGGATTTCCTGGAGTGCATAAGGGATGGTTTTTTAGACCAATATGTCGAGGAACCAACTGGGGGGGGGGATCATCTTAGACTGGGTGTTGTGTAATGAGAGAGGATTAATTAGCAATCTCGTTGTGCGAGGCCCCTTGGGGAAGAGTGACCATAATATGGTGGAATTCTGCATTAGGATGGAGAATTAAACAGTTAATTCAGAGACCATGGTCCAGAACTTAAAGAAGGGTAACTTTGAAGGTATGAGGCGTGAATTGGCTAGGATAGATTGGCGAATGATACTGAAGGAGTTGACTGTGGATGGGCAATGGCAGACATTTAGAGACCGCATGGATGAACTACAACAATTGTACATTCCTGTCTGGCGTAAAAATAAAAAAGGGAAGGTGGCTCAACCGTGGCTATCAAGGGAAATCAGGGATAGCATTAAAGCCAAGGAAGTGGCATACAAATTGGCCAGAAATAGCAGCGAACCCGGGGACTGGGAGAAATTTAGAACTCAGCAGAGGAGGACAAAGGGTTTGATTAGGGCAGGGAAAATGGAGTATGAGAAGAAGCTTGCAGGGAACATTAAGACGGATTGCAAAAGTTTCTATAGATATGTAAAGAGAAAAAGGTTAGTAAAGACAAACGTAGGTCCCCTGCAGTCAGAATCAGGGGAAGTCATAACGGGGAACAAAGAAATGGCGGACCAATTGAACAAGTACTTTGGTTCAGTATTCACTGAGGAGGACACAAACAACCTTCCGGATATAAAAGGGGTCAGAGGGTCTAGTAAGGAGGAGGAACTGAGGGAAATCCTTATTAGTCGGGAAATTGTGTTGGGGAAATTGATGGGATTGAAGGCCGATAAATCCCCAGGGCCTGATGGACTGCATCCCAGAGTACTTAAGGAGGTGGCCTTGGAAATAGTGGATGCATTGACAGTCATTTTCCAACATTCCATTGACTCTGGATCAGTTCCTCTGGAGTGGAGGGTAGCCAATGTAACCCCACTTTTTAAAAAAGGAGGGAGAGAGAAAACAGGGAATTATAGACCGGTCAGCCTGACATCGGTAGTGGGTAAAATGATGGAATCAATTATTAAGGATGTCATAGCAGTGCATTTGGAAAGAGGTGATATGATAGGTCCAAGTCAGAATAGATTTGTGAAAGGGAAATCATGTTTGACAAATCTTCTGGAATTTTTTGAGGATGTTTCCAGTAGAATGGACAAGGGAGAACCAGTTGATGTGGTATATTTGGACTTGCAGAAGGCTTTCGACAAGGTATCACAAGAGATTAATGTGCAAAGTTAAAGCACATGGGATTGGGAGTAGTGTGCTGACATGGATTGAGAACTGGTTGTCAGACAGGAAGCAAAGAGTAGGAGTAAATGGGGACTTTTCAGAATGGCAGGCAGTGACTAGTGGGGTACCGCAAGGTTCTGTGCTGGGGCCCCAGCTGTTTCCACTGTACATGAATGATTTAGATGAGGGGATTAAATGTAGTATCTCCAAATTTGCGGATGACACTAAGTTGGGTGGCAGTGTGAGCTGCAAGGAGGATGCTATGAGGCTGCAGAGCGACTTGGATAGGTTAGGTGAGTGGGCAAATGCATGGCAGATGAAGTATAATGTGGATAAATGTGAGGTTATCCACTTTGGTGGTAAAAACAGAGAGACAGACTATTATCTGATTGGTGACAGATTAGGAAAAGGGGAGGTGCAAAGAGACCTGGGTGTCATGCTACATCAGTTATTGAAGGTTGGCATGCAGGTACAGCAGGCGGTTAAGAAAGCAAATGGCATGTTGGCCTTCATAGCGAGGGGATTTGAGTACAGGGGCAGGGAGGTGTTGCTACAGTTGTACAGGGCCTTGGTGAGGCCACACCTGGAGTACTGTGTACAGTTTTGGTCTCCTAACCTGAGGAAGGACATTCTTGCTATTGAGGGCGTGCAGCGAAGGTTCACCAGACTGATTCCCAGGATGGCGGGACTGACCTATCAAGAAAGACTGGATCAACTGGGCTTGTATTCACTGGAGTTCAGATGAATGAGAGGGGACCTCATAGAAACGTTTAAAATTCTGACGGGGTTAGACAGGTTAGATAGGTTAGATGCAGGAAGAATGTTCCCAATGTTGGGGAAGTCCAGAACCAGGGGACACAGTCTAAGGATAAGGGGGAAGCCATTTAGGACCGAGATGAGGAGGAATTTCTTCACCCAGAGAGTGGTGAACCTGTGGAATTCTCTACCACAGAAAGTTGTTGAGGCCAATTCACTAAATATATTCAAAAAGGAGTTAGATGAAGTCCTTACTACTAGGGGAATCAAGGGGTATGGTGAGAAAGCGGGAATGGGGTACTGAAGTTGCATGTTCAGCCATGAATGGCGGTGCAGGCTAGAAGGGCCGAATGGCCTACTCCTGCACCTATTTTCTATGTTTCTATGTTTCTGTGGCAGGGCCCCAGGAAGAGGCAGAGTGCTTGGTGCATTGTCCATCGCTTGGTTATCAATAGCATCTGTTTTCTGATCAGTAGACACTGTATCCTGAAGTATATCGAAAACCTCAGCATAACAGTAATCTGATTCAATCCTTTAAAAGACTCAAGGACAAATCAGAGGATAAATCAGTGCTACTGTAATTTAATGAAAATATGTAGCTGCCAAAAATCATGAGGCATCAATTATTATATTGATCCGCTTGTTGTGATATATCGTTCTCATTTTGTTCCTGGGTAATTATGTTAATCATCCAGTGACAATCTAAGTTTGGATCAGAATTTTTTTTCCTATTACTAAAGTTAACATTGTGCTCCTCCGAGGTCAGATTTTTTTTTTAATTAAAAAAAGTTAATAATTGGTGTGCAATGAGTCCTTTATCATCTCAAAGGAAAGTGTGTGTTAGGACTCAAAAGTCACACTTGTATACAATGAAGATCACAAAATATTTCCCTGAATTATAAGTGGGACTCACAACACAAGTTTTTATACATGTATTGCCGTAAATGTAGATAATACAGTGACACCTCAAGGTGTCTCGCAACACACTGGAACTAGTTTTCTTTTCTAAATTCGAACAGTGGAAATACACAGTCTACTAATGCCCGAGAAGGGAGAGGTTAATTCTTCAGCATTTTCTATTTTTATTTCAGATTCCAACCATTTGTAGGTTTTCGCTTTTTATTCCTCCTGAATTAATAACCCCCACCGAGTTCAGAGTGTCTTCCCTCAACTTCGATCCCACTGAGTCATTCTAACTCTTCTCCCATTCACAGAGACACTCTTCCCCTCCCAATTTCAGTAAAAGAGGCACTGTTTGCTACATCCACCATCTCCCAGATCTTCCGTGCTTTCAGCAACCACCCCCCCGCCCCCCCCACCACCATGTCCCATCCCCCCACAAGCTCACAGTGAGCTCTTCTCACCAATGCTTTTCTCATTGCTAGTCCTGGCTCACACTGCTAATTATAATTCCCTGACTTGGAAAAGATCAGGAATTTTCCACCACAGCACAGAGCATCTGCTTCCAGAGTGAAACAACATTGTCTGGTCTGAGCTGGAACCATCAGTGCCAGTGAGGAAAGTATATGGGAGCTGTGTGGCAGTGATCTACTAACTAAAGCCAATGGGGCAACAAACCTGCTGTTAACTAAGCAAGCATAGACTGTAACAGCTCATTTGCTACCCCAATAGGATGAAAAATGTATACATGTCACATAAATGCGTTTACATGCTGACGCGGCTGTGTGATGCCTGAAGTGCGACAACCACTATAAGGTGTGATGCTGTACAGCCTGCGTTCTGCCTTCAAAATTTTAAATACAAATATTTAAAGTCATTTCTGGATCCCCAATTTAACATTTCCCCAAGAAATGCCCTACTCTCTGACTAACTTACAATGCTACATCTTTATATAGGCTAAAATGACTAGATTCCAACTTACCTGGAATATGTTTGGTATGTTTGTATAATAATGTTCATGCTGTTCCTTATTAAAGTTCTGCAGAATGCTGGAATATTCTCCCTTACTATCAGATGCCATCTGCTGTCGGGTAAGGGCCTGCTGCCGAGCCTGTTCGGAAATATTCACAAACAATACAGTGATCAATAATGCCAGACTTGAATTTCATGCTCCCTGTTCATGCATTCTCTCAGCTGATGGTGTTCTTTATTTCCCAGCAAATAGGACTTATACAACTATGCCAGCAAATGTAGGATGGAGGAAGAGAAACAGAAATAGTGCACATCATGGGCCCAAGTTTCGAGCCGCGCCTGGGACGCCCGTTTTTCGCGCCACAAAGTGCGCCTAAAAGAAACCTCCAGATTCTCCACCTCCCTGCAGGTCCTCTGCGCAGCGCAGCAGGAGCTGTAGGGGGCGGAGCCAGGTCCCTGCGCTGAAAACAGTGCCGGGACCTCTGCACATGCGCGTTACAGTGGGCGTGCAAGTGCAGTAGCTCCAGGCGCCCAAAACTGTGTGGGAGGGGCCCGAAGCACGCAGCCCCTAGCCCTGGCCCAATGGCCTCACTGGGGCTGCGTGAATAAGGCTCCTCCCACGGCCAGCTCCTGCTTCCTCCCGACCCGACTCCCACTTCCCGCCCCCGGACCAGACCCGACACCGACCTGACTCCCGCTTCCCGCACCCCCCACCCCCGGACCGGACCCAACCCAACTTCCACTCTCCCCCCCAACCCCAACTCCCGCACCCCCCCACCTTCCCCCCCGCCCCCGGACCCGACCCGACTCCCGCTTCTTCCCCACCCCCCCTGGACTGGATCCGACCTGACCTCCCTCCCCCCGACCTAATCTTCCTCCCCCCAACCTGACCTTCCTCTCCCTCCCTCCCCCCAACCCGAACCGACCTCCCTCCCACCACCCCCCCGACCCGACCCAACGCCACCTACCTGTAAATCTGGTGCTGGGGACGGGCCCTGCCCGAAGTCTCGGGCCCGACCCGTTCAGCCTCCCTCCCCCTTCTCCTTCCCCACCCCCCCCATCTCCTTCCCCCCATCTCTTTCCCCCCCATCTCTTTTCCCCCCTTCTCCCCTTTATCCCCCCCCCATCCCTCCCCCTTCCCTCCCTCTGCTCCCCCCCTCCCCTCGCTGTCAGAAACACAGACACTGACAGAGAATGAGAGACACACACAGAGAGATAGAGACACTGCAGAGACACACTGGTGGGGGGCATCCCAGCACGCTGTTGGAGGGCTCCCGGTGCTGCAGTCGGTAAGTAGAAAATGTTTTATTTATTGATTTTTTAAAATTATTATTTGTTAAATTTTTTTGATTGATTTATTGGTTGATTTATTGATGTATTTATCATTTATTATTGATGATGGCTCTTTATTTGTAAAACTGAAGTGTTTAATGTTTGTAAACTTCCCTTTAAACCCCCCTCCCCCCACCATTCCCTATGCCTGATTTGTAACCTACGCCTGATTTTCTAAAGTGTAGACAAGGTTTTTTCGAGCGTACAAAAATCTTCACTTACTCCATTCTAAGTTAGTTTGGAGTATGTTTTCACTCACGAAACTTTGAAATCAGGCGTAAGTGGCCGGACACGCCCCCTTTTGAAAAAAAAAATTCTGTTCCAAAGTGAAACTGTTCTAACTGACTAGAACTGGAGCAAACTAAATGACGAGAATTCAGATTTCTAAGATACTCCGTTCTACACCAGTTGCTCCTAAAAATCAGGAGTAAATCATGTGGAAACTTGGGGCCCATATTTGCAGGAAAGGCAGCGAGAATGTGAAATAAGAAATAGAAACCCAAAGTGCACAAAGGATGGGGAGAGACAGGTAGCACCAGAGTAAGAAATAGTAATGTATTAGGTGGGATCAGACTAAGAGAAAATACAAGGAGGTCTAAGAGAGGATATCAGTGCATGTGCGTAAATGCACGAAGCATGGTAAATAAGATTGGTGAGCTGCAGGCGCAAAAAGCCACATGGTAATATGGTGTCGTGGCAATAACAGAGACCTGGCTCAAAAAAGGGCAGGATTGGGTTTTAAATATTCCTGGATACAAGGTGTTCATGAAAGATAGGGAAGGAAAGAATGGAGGTGGGATGGCAGTATTGGTCAAGGAGAATGTTGCACTGCTGGAGAGAGAGAGAGGATGTCCTCAGGGGTCAAGGACAGAATCTATTTGGTTAGAATTAAGAAATAATAAATAATAGAGGTGCCATTACACTAGTTGGTAAGTCAACAGAACCGGATGGGATGCATCCTCGGATGCTGAGTGAGGTTAAGGATGAAATCACAGGGGTACTCGCCATAATCTTCCTTAGATATGGGGGTGGTGTAAGAGCACTGGAGAATTGCAAATGTTACATTCTTGTTCAAAAAAGGGCATAAGGATAAACCTAGCAACTACAGTTTAACCTCGGTAGTGGGGAAGCTTTTGGAAACGATAATCAGAGCTAAGTTAACAGTCACTTGGACAAATGTGGATTAATTAAGGAACGCCAGCACGGATTTGTTAAAGGCAAATCGAGTTTAATTTACTTGATCGAGTTTTTTTTTTAAATGAGGTAACAGAGAGGGTTGATGAGGGCAATGTGGTTGACATGGTGTACATGGACTTCCAAAAGGTGTTTGGTAAAGTGCCACATAATCGGCTTGCTAGCAAAATTGAAGCCCATGAAGTAAAAGGGACAGTGGCAGCATGGATATGAAATTGGTTAAGTGACAGGAAAGAGAGAGTAGTGGTGAATGGTTGTTTTTCGGACTGGAGGAAGGTAAACAGTGGTGTTCCGCAGGGGCCAGAAAGGAGACCGATGCATGGAGGCAGAGGGCATGACTGAGGTCCTAAATGAGTACTTTGCATCTGTCTTCACCAAGGACCACTGCTTTTCTTGATGTATATTAATGACTTGGGACGTACAGGGCACAATTTCAAAATTTGCAGATGACACAAAACTTGGAAGTATAGCGAACAGTGCGGAGGATAGTGATAGACTTCGAGAAGACAGACAGTCTGGTGAAATGGGTAGACATGTGTTAGATGAAGTTTAATGCAGAGAAGTGCGAAGTGAAACATTTTGGTAAGAAAGAGGAAAGGCAATATAAACTAAAGGGCACAATCCTAAAGGGGGTGCAGGAACAGAGACACCTTGGGGTATATGTGCACAAATTGTTTAAGGTGGCAGGGCAGGTTGAAAAAGCGGTTAAATAAGTTTACGGGATCCTGAGCTTCCTAAATAGAAGCATCGAGTACAAAAGCAAGGAAGTTATGATGAACCTTTATAAAAACTGGTTTGGCGTCAACTCAAGTATCAATTCTGGGTACCACATTTCAGGAAGGATGTGAAGGCCTTAGAGAGGGTGTAGAGAAGATTACGAGAATGATTCCAGGGATGAGGAACTTCAGTTATGTGGATAGACTAGAGAAGCTGGGGTTGGTCTCCTTAGAGCAGAGAAGATTGAGAGGAGATTTGATAGAGGTATTCAAAATCTTGAGGGGTCTAGACAGAGTAGAGAGAGAGAAACTGTTCCAACTGGTGGAAGGGTCGAGAACCAGAGGACACAGGTTCAAGGTGATTGGCAAAAGAACCAAAGGCGACATGAGGAAAAACATTTTTACGCAGCGAGTGGTTAAGATCTGGAATGCACTGCCTGAAAAGGTGGTGGAGGCAGACTCAATCGCAACTTTCAAAAGGGAATTGGATAAGTACCTGAAGGAAAGAAAAATGCAGGGCTACAGGGAAAGTGCGGGGGAGTGGAACTAGCTGAAGTGCTCTTGCAGAGAGCTGGCACGGGCTCAACGGGCCGAATGGCCTCCTTCTGTGCTGTAACCAATGTATGATTAAGACACCACATTCAACCTGTATGACCTCATAATTTACTATGCTAGGATCAAATGATTAAAAATAATTTATGATGAGTTTAAATAGTCACTTATGATTACAAATGCAGTTATTCTCTTCTCAGCCACTTAATACCCACAACAGGGATCACAGATTATATTGAGTGACCGGTAATCAGTATTTGAACCATACGAATGCTGGTTTCCAATTCTTTGACTTGTAGTGAAAGGCAGATAATGTGCGAGGTGCACATAAAAAGAAAATCATTTTCCATTCAATTTAGTGTGTTCCCCTAATGGATAAATTTACCATATGATGTTTGTTGTTTGGTCCCCTGCTCTGTGCTTTGCCAGCTGATCTGAGTGAGGGCGACAGTGGGAGTGCAGTATCCTGGGACAGGGAGGGATAATATTAAGTCAGCTAAAGTTCCACTTCTGATCACTACTTGGTGAACCCTGCTGGAAGAATGCACGTATAGAGAAGATGCAAGAACAGGATTGGTCTTGGTTGTGAGGTCATACACTGTCCATTAGTCTGGCATCACTCACTGTCTAGGCGCACAGAAGATAGCTAGCTATTCACATGAGATAACAGAGGGCACCTGCTGTTCATGGAACCATACCTCAGCATGAATCACTGTCAAAAGGAAACGAATGGAAAGGGACATTAAAAAAAGTTCAATTCAGCTAGTTTGTGGCCGTGGAGGTTGGTGTATAAAAATGAGTATACTGAGGCACAATTTCATCTAACTGTAATAACAACTCTTGGTTATAATACACTCTCTATCAAGCCGCAGTAGAAGTTGAATTTAAGATAAGGCTATTCAAACCTCCTTAAAATAATCTTCCGATAAAAAAGCAACTTCACTGCTCTCCATAGGACAGTAATAACAAAATCTAGTTGAAACCCATGTTGCTATTTCATGTAAATTGCTCACTTGTTCAAAAAAACTCCAGTGTGCAGGCTTAGAGAAGAAAATAAAAGATTCTGCACTTTTGCTGTTTAAAAATGATTTGGTCCCTTATTGAAACAGCTAAATATGAGAGAACTTCCTACGTGCAGAATACCATGCCATTCCACCACATTTATACATTCACAAGTGAAATATTTTAATATGGCAATACAATGTTTACTTGTCTCACAATCTTCACAATGAACAACAAACAGAGCTGGGAGACAGCTTAGCTGCTAATCCGAAACAGCAGCTGATTACTAAATTCCACCATTGGTCAGTTTTAAAGCCCTGCTGGAGAAGTTGGATTCTGTTCACGAATACAGTGAAGCACTGGGCACAAAATGTTTCTAATGCCCATCTTGCTGAAGACTGAAATCAAAGCAAAACGCCTCTGTTTGAAGCAGAACCATTGGACCTCCAGGTTGTTGAAACAATATCCCCATTAAAGGCAGCACATTAAAAGCTGCAATCTCTTTTTCAAAAAACAATTATTATTGACTCATTCAATTTAGATGGTTTAAAGTGGAAACCAAGTTAAGAGTCACATATAGGCGAGGCCGGCTAAGGATGGCAGGCTTCCTTCCCTAAAGGACATTCACGAATCAGTTGGGTTTTTACGACAATCTGACAGCTTCATGGCCACTTTTACTGATACCAGCTTTTTATTTTCAGATTAAAAAAAAAAACAACTAAATTCAAATGATCAAAGTATGACGGTGGTAATTGCACTTGCATTCTCTGGATTACTAATCCGGTAGCATAACCACTAAACCATCGGAACCATCGTAATCCTCCTCTGGAGTTCTAATGTTGATCCTTTTGATTCCTTTTGTGGTGTAGGCTCTTTTAGTAGTTTAGACTTCATTGCTACTGTCAGTTCTATGGTAGGTACAGTAGAGGACCCCACTCACACTGCAGTCTCTTTGGTTCTACAGACAGTTAGGCCCCAATAGTACTGAGATATTGTAGACACCACAGGTGCTGAGATATTGTGGACACTGCAGGCTCCAGATATTAAGATCCATTGGTACTATAATCTCTGTGAGCAATATTGGTACTGGAGGCTTTGTAGTTTCTGTAGACTCGATTAGTCAGCCCTATTAATATTAATGGCATTGTAGGTCTGATTAGTAGGCCCTACTGTGTATAATTCTGGTCGCCATATTATAAAAAGGATACGGAGGCACTGGAGAGGTGCAAAAATCGAGTTGCAAGGATGATATCAGAAATGTGTGGGTTTACCGATCAGCAAAGGATGAACAGCTGGGGTCTCTTTAAAATGATGAAAGGTTTTGAGAGAGTGTTTCCACATTGGGGGGGGGGGGGGGGGGGGAGCATAACTAGAGGCCATCAATATAAGACAGTCATCAATAAATCCAATAGGGAATTCAGAAGAAACTTCTTTACCCAACGAGTAGTGAGAATATGGAACTCGCGACCACAGGGAGTGGTTGAAGTGAATAGTATCGATGCATTTAAGGGGAGGCTAGACAAACGCATAAGAGAGAAGGGAATAGAGGGTTATGCTGATAGATTTAGGCAAGGAAAGACAGAAGGAGGCTCAAGTAGAGCATAAACGCTGGCATGGACTGGTTGGGCCAAATGGCCTGTTTCTGTGCTATACATCCTATATTCAAAGCACATTTTCTTTTTTAAATAAAATAATATTGTAACATTATAAGCCTGCCAAATATTACACTAGCTTTTTGAAAGCTATATGCACGGTTTTTTAAAATTGCGTTTTCCATTTTAACATACTTTAGTATATAGAACATTAATAATTTAGTCAAATACCCATACAATTCTTCCAGTTAAGACAATGATGAACTACAGTTGTGATGCTTGAGCCCAAATCCACTATTTGCAGCTAACAATATCCTAGAATTTAATGCATGCCGCATTGCATTGTAAGTGTGTTATATCTACGCATTGCTGCAACTCTGATTTCTGACCAAGAGACCTTATTAGTAAATATACTGAACCTTTTGTGGTTAGGCTGTACTTGCAGCACAACCTAGTGGGATAGCAGAACTTGTTGAAATTTGGGGTCTATACTGTTTGAACAGCCATGTAGCGGAGCCATGTTGCATCACGTGTGTTTGCGCAGCAGCAGTGTCTCTGCTTTGGAGAAAACTGGAGCAACAGTGTCTGTTGTGAATACAAGCTAGCGAGCTTAAGTGAGGATGATCACTTGATGGACCTTATGTGCAAAGACCAAATAAGCACAACATGAGAGACGGTCTCACTTGTACAAATATGAACAGATAGTTGCCCTGTTTTTGAACAAAATTTCCAAAATTATTGGCATAGCAAGAGTGCAAAGAGCACATAGCTTAGGATCCGAGCTGTTACTTTGGTAACGGAGGTGCTACGTGTAACAAATCCTCGTTTCCATTTTTAACCTTCACCTGTTACAACTTGGAGCTGGTGTGATGTGTAATATACAAATAGGATACTCTTTGAGCTCGTTAAACTAGGAACTGCAGTGGAAAAAAAATCAGCCTCACATCTGCTATTCAAATACTGTTTCATTCTGAATTGAATGTGCAATTAAACTAGAAGTGGCCATGGTGAATATGTATTCCTGTTTAGGGTTACCTGTTAAACAGAATGGAATATAAACAAACCCCACTTGGTGCTTAAACGGTGCCGTAATCCATTTGATTCTGCAGCAAAGTAGCACAGAAGAATCTCTTCTAAGCAAGGCCCGATAACTGCAATTAATGGGGAGATAGAGAAGGGGAGGGGGAGAAGTAAAAGACACAGAGTTGCACAGGAAGAGGCCTGGGGGCAGGTGATCTACTAACTCTGTTGGCTAGTTAAGGCTGGAGTAAATAAAGGAAAAAAAAACCTTAGAAAATAAATTAGTATCACGATATGTGATGACAAATAAGTGGGATCATTTTAAATGAAGTAAGTTCATTTTGTTCAGATTTTCAACTATAGGAATTGCAAACAAAAACAAATTGGAAATTAGTAAAAGTTTCCTTCATTAGGAATTGCCTTTTACCAAATTAGAATCGATGTGGCTTTAACTGCATATTTGTGCCCACCATTACAAAACAAGAGATAGACATCAACAGCAAATGACTTGTAGATAAACAGTTCTAATTCCCAATTTATTCTTGTCTTTAAATTGGTCCTGGTATAGCAATTTCTGTTATTTAATCTCACCAACAATTTAATTCGATGCGATACCATCCCTGGACAAATAAGTGGAAGTAATCACTCTTCTATTACACAGCTACTGTATTCACTTTGTTGAAGCCAACACTATTCTGCCCTTTGTAGCTCCTGAAAATGAATACTGTAGACTCAAGAATTTCTGAAGTGGCTGACATGGTGCATTCACATAAGAAGCATCTGCATTGTGACACACAGACACATACAGTTCGAGACGATCCTAATCAGTCAAACTGTGCCTTAAGGCAGAAAGTCATCCTTTGTTTCACCAGTAAAATAAAACCTGACGCATCGCTAAGGGCTACCAGGCGCCACTTTTCTCTATTGATTCTAGTCAGACATCAATAATGCCTTAGTCTAAAACACCAGCAAGCTCAACGAAGCTCATTTAAAGTGAGGAAACAAACAGCTAAACATGGCTCGTTTACATAGAACAAAATTGGACCTGGGAATGGGTTGTCTAAACATAGCAAATAATGGCTCTGGCTTTCATATAAGGAATTTCCATTGGCCCCATGGGTAACATTGCAGGAAAAATCTCTTGCTGGTAAAGAATCAAACCTAACAGGAACATACTACAAATTTTCTTCAAATTGTTGAATTTTTCTACAAATATTTTGTACAGCACTGGCTGCAAAACAGTAAAAAAATATTTTATTGGCTTAAAAACAGTGAATATTTCAAAGCCTGGATCGAGAGAAATTACTGAATTTTTAAAAACACTGATGTACTGCAATTTAAAAGTACACAATATCAACATGTAGACACTGAGCAATAGTTTTCTTGTAATCAGCCTACCAAAAACTAAATATTAATTTTAATATCTTCAAAATTATTTTATCGGAACACGGGTAGCCCCTCCAGCCGTTTTTGCCATTTAATGAGATCGTGACTGATCTGTGACCTAACTCCATATACCAGCCTTTGCACCATATCCCATAACAACTTTGATTCACAGAAATCTATCAATCTCAGAGTTAAAATTAATTGACCCAGCATCAACTGTGGTTTGCAGAAGAAAGTTCCAAATTTCTATCATCCTTTGCATGTCGAAGTGTTTCCCAACTTGAATCATAAGAACAAAATAGGAGCAGGAGTCGGCCATTTGACCCTTCGAGCCATTTAATAAGATCGTGGCTGATCTGATCATGGACTCAGCTCCACTTCTCTGCCTGCTCCCCATAACCCTTTATTCCCTTTTCGCTCAAAAATCTATCTATCGCTGAATTAAATATATTCAGTGACCCAGCCTCCACAGCTCTCTGGGGCAGAGAATTCCAGAGATTTATAACCCTCAGAGAAGAAATTCCTCTTCATCTGTTTTCAATGGGCAGCCCCTTATTCTGAGACTATGCCCCCTAGTTTTAGTTTCCCCTATGAGTGGAAATATCCTCTCTGCATCCACCTTGTCGAGCCCCCTCATTATCTTATCACCTCTCATTCTTCTGAACTCCAATGAGTATAGGCCCAACCTACTCAACCAATCTTCATAAGTCAAACCCCTCATCTCTGGAATCAACCTAGTGAATCTTCTCTGAACAGCCTCCAATGCAAGTATATCCTTCCTTAAATACGGAGACCAAAACTGTACGCAATACTCTAGGTGTGGCCTCACCAATATCGTGTACAGTTGTAGCAGGACTTCTCTGGTTTTATACTCTATCCCCCTTCAAATAAAGGCCAACATTCCATTTGCCTTCCTGATTACTTGTTTTACCTGCATACTAACTTTTTGTGTTTCATGCACAAGGACCCCCAGGTCACTCTGTACTGCAACACTTAGCAATTTTTCTTCATTTAAATTATAATTTGCTTTTCTATTTTTTCTGCCAAAGTGTGTAACCTCACATTTTCCCACATTATACTCCATTTGCTAAATTTTTGCCCACTTACTTAGCCTGTCTATATCCCTTTGCAGATTTTTTGTGTCTTCCTCTCAATTTGCTTTCACACCCATTTTTGTATCATAAGTAAACTTGGCTACATTACACTTGAGCCTTCATCCAAGTCATTAACATAGATTGTAAATAGTTGAGGACCCAGCACCGATCCCTGCGGCACCCCACTCGTCACTGTTTGCCAACCGGAAAATGACCCATTTATCCTGACTCTGTTTTCTGTTAGAAACATAGAAATTTACAGCGCAGAAGGAGGCCATTCCAGCCCATCGTGTCCGCGCCTGCCGACAAAGAGCCACATGGCCCTTGGTCAGCAACCCTAAAGGTTACATATAAAACTATGAACAGTGACAGAAAGGCAAAGGGCCCAACCAGTCCACCTCATCACAACTGCGACACCCCTTAAACTAAAACATTCTACACTCCACCCCAACCGGAGCCATGTGATCTCCTGGGAGAGGCAAAAACCAGATAAAAACCCAGGCCAATTTAAGGAGAAAAAGTCTGGGAAAATTCCTCTCCAACCCATCCAAGTGATCGAAACTAGTCCAGGAGATCACCCTGGCCGTATTCTATTCCCTGGAGTACTGACCATTATATCTGCTCTATCTAACAAAAGGTAATCCAGTCTAATCCCAATTACCAGCTGCAGGTTAGAAACATAGAAAATAGGTGCAGGAGTAGGCCTTTCGGCCCTTCGAGCCTGCACCATCATTCATAATATGATCAGGGCTGATCATGCAACTTCAGTACCCCATTCCTGCTTTCTCTCCATATCCCTTGATCCCTTTAGCCATAAGGATCACATCTAACTCCCTTTTGAATATATCTAATAAACTGGCCTCAACAACTTTCTGTGGTAGAGAATTCGACAGGTTCACAATTCTCTGAGTGAAGAAGTTTCTCCTCATCTCAGTCCTAAATGGCTTACCCCTTATTCTTAGACTGCGACCCCTGGTTCTGGATTTCCCCAATACTGGGAACATTTTTCCTGCATCTAACCTGTCCAAACCCATCAGAATTTTATATGCTTCTATGAGACCCCTCTCATTCTTCTAAATTCCAGTGAATATAAGTCTAGTCGATCCAGTCTTTCTTCATATGTCAGTTCTGCCATCTTGGGAATCAGTCTGATGAACCTTCGCTGCACTCCCTCAATAGCAAGAATGTCCTTCCTCAGATTAGGCTCAAGTTACTGCACTTTGTGTCCATCCAACCATCTCTTCAAAGTGGTGAGGGTTTCTGCATCCACCACTCTTCCAGGCAGCGAGTTCCAGATCCCCACAACCCTCTGAGTAAAGAAGCCCCCCCCCACAAATCCCCTCGAAACCTTCCACCAGCCACCTTAAAACTATGCCCCATCGTAATAGACCCCTCCACCAATGGAAATAGACCCTTACTATTCACTATGTCCAGGCCCCTCAATATTTTGCACACCTCAGTGAGGTCTCCTCTCAACCTTCTCTGTTCCAATGAGAATAAACCCAGCCTATCCAATCTGTCCTCATAACTAAGATTCTCCATTCCAGGCAGCATCCTAGTAAATCTTCTCTGCACCCTCTCGAGTGCAATCACGTCCTTCGTTTAATACGGCGACCAGAACTGCACGCAATACTCCAGCTGTGGCCTAACCAAAGTATTATACAATTTAAGTATAACCTCCCTGCTCTTATATTCTGTGTCCCGGCCAATAAAGGCAAGCATTCCGTATGCCTTCTTAACCACCTTATCCACCTGGCACTCCAAGGTCCCTTTGTTCATCTACACTATTAAGTGGCCTACCGCTTAATGTGTATACCCGTTCCTTATTAGCCCTCCCAAAGTGCATCACCTCACACTTTTCTGAACTAAATTCCATTTGGCACTGATCTGTCCACCTGACCAACAGATTTCTATCCTCCTGCAGCCCATGACTTTTCTCTTCATTATCAACCACACAGCCAATTTTAGTGTCATCTGCAAACTTCTTAATCATACTCCATCTATTCAAATCTAAATCGTTGATGTATACCACAAAAAACAATGGTTCCAGTACTGAGCCCTGCGGAACCCCACTGGAAACATCCTTCCAGTCACAAAAACATCAATCATTACCCTTTGCTTCCTACCTCCAAGCCAATTTTGGATCTAACTTGACACTTTGCCCTGTATCCCATGGGCTTTAACCTTCATGACCAGTCTACCATGTGGGACCTTATCAAAAGCTTTGCTAAAGTCCACATATACATCGTACGCACTACCCTCATTGAATTTTTTGAGGAGTTAACCAAGAGGGTCAATCAGGTTAGTCAGACACGATCTTCCCTTAACAAATCCGTGCTGACTGTCCCTCGTTAGTTAGCCTCTATGAATGCTAATATATTACCCCCAACCCCGTAAACTTTTATCTTGTGCAGTAAACTTTTATGTGACACCTTATCGAAATCAAAATACACCACATCCACTGGTTCCCCCTTATCCACCCTACTCGTTACATCCTCAAAGAACTCCAGCAAATTTGTCAAACACGATTTCCCTTTCATAAAACCATGCTGACTCTGCTTGATTGAATTATGCTTTTCCAAATGTCCCGCTACTGCTTCCTTAATAATGGACTCCAGCAATTTCCCAACAACAGATGTTAGGCTAACCGGTCTATAGTTTCCTGCTTTCTGTCTGTCTCCTTTTTTAAATAGGGTCGTTACATTTGCAGTTTTCCAATCTGCTGGGACCTTCGCACAATCCAGTGAATTTTGGTAGATTACAACCAATGCATCCACCATCTCTGCAGCCACTTCTTTTAAGACCCTAGGATGTAAGCCATCAGGTCCAGGGGACTTGCCCGCCTTTAGTCCCATTATTTTACTGAGTACTACTTTATTAGTGATAGTGATTGTATTAAGTTCCTCCCTCCCTATAGCCCCTTGATTATCCACTATTGGGATGTTTTTAGTCTTTTCTACCGTGAAGACCGATACAAAATATTTGTTCAAAATCTCTGCCATTTCCCTGTTACCCATTATTAATTCCCCAGTCTCATCCTCTAGGGGACCAACATTTACTTTAGCCACTCTTTTCCTTTTTATGTACCTGTAGAAACTCTTACCAGCTGTTTTTATATTTCGTGCTAGTTTACTTTCATAATCTATCTTCCCTCTCTATTATATTTTTAGTCATTCTTTGCTGGTTTTTAAAAAGTTTCCCAATCCTTTGGCCTCCCACTAGTCTTGGCCACATTGTATGTCCTTGTTTTTAATTTGATACCATCCCTTATTTCCTTAGTTAGCCACAGATGGTTATCCCTTCTCTGAAGTCTTTCCTTTTCATTGGGATACATTTTTGTTGCGAGTTATGAAATATCTCCTTAATTGTCTGCCACTGCTCATCAACCGTCCCATACTTTAATCTATTTTCCTAGTCCACTTTAGCCAACTCTGTCCTCATACCTTTGTAGTCTCCTTTATTTAAGCTTAGGACACTGGTTTGCGATCCAACTTTCTCACCCTCCAATTGAATTTGAAATTCAGTCATGTTATGGTCACTCATTCTTAGAGAATCCTTTACTAGGAGATCATTTATTAATCCTGTCTCATTACACAGTACCAGATCTAAGATAGCCTGCTCCCCAGTTGGTTCCGCAACATACTGTTCAAGGAAATTATCCTGGATACACTCTATGAACTCTTCCTCAAGGCTACCCCGGCCAATTTGCTTTGTCCAATCAATATGAAGGTTAAAATCGCCCATGATTATGCCATTCCTTTTTACAAGCCTCCATTATTTCCTGGTTTATACTCTGTCCAACAGTATAACTACTGTTAGGGGACCTGTAGACTACGCCCACCAGTGACTTTTTCCCTTTATTATTCCTTATCTCCACCCAAACTGATTCAACATCTTGATCTTCTGAGCCGATATTGTTTCTCACTAACGCACTGATCTTATCCTTTATTAACAGAGCTACCCCACATCTGTTTCCTTTCTGTCTTTCCTTCCAATTGTCAAATACCCTGGAATATTTAGTTCGCAACCACGTCTCTGTAATGGCTATTAGATTACACCCATTTGTATCAATTTGTGCCATCAACTTATCTCTTTTGTTACGAATGCTGTGTGCATTCTGATAAAGAGCTTTTAAATTAGTTTTTTTTTAAAACCATTTTTTCCTGCTTTGACCCCACTTTCTGATACACTTATGTTTATACATTCTGTCCCTTCCTGTCACGCTCTGGTTTTCATTTCCCCCAGTGCTACCCTGCTCTACTGCCTTCTCCTTATTCTTTGACTTTTTAAATTTTTGCTCATCTGAACCCTCGCCCCCACTAATTAGTTTAAAGCCCCCTCTACAGCCCTGGTTATTCGATTCGTCAGGACCCTAGTCCCAGCATGGTCTAAGTGGAGCCCGTCCCACCGGAACAGCTCCCTCTTACCCCAGTACTGGTACCAGTGTCCCATGAACCAAAACTCATTTCTCCCACTCCTGAAAGGCCTGGCTCTAATTTTTAGACTATGCCCCCTAGACCTACAATCCTCAACCAGCGGAAATAATTTCTCTCTATCTACCCTATCAGTTCCCTTAATATCATAAAATCACCCTTTAACCGTCTAAATTCCAGGGAATACAAGCTAGTTTACGAAAAATCTCCTCGTAATTTAACCCTTGGTGTCCAGTTATCATTCTGATAAATCTACGCTGCACTCCCTCCAAGAGCAATATATCCTTCCTAAGGTGTGGTGCCCAGAACGGCTCAAAGTACTTCAGGTGTGATCTAACCAGGGCTTTATACAGCTGTAGCATAACTTCTATCCCCTTATATTCATGTCTTCTAGATAGAAAAGTCAACATTACATTAGCCTTTTTAATTATTTTCTGTACCTTTTAATGATGTATATGGACCCCCCAGTTTTTTTGGACATTGAATAATGTGGCAGAAATTTTTTAATACTCTGTAGTATTTTTCCCGAGCGAGTTTAGCATGTACGAGGTGTGCCCGGAGGGGCCCTGCAAGTTCCGGGTTTTAGGCATGCACTGCGCATGCGCCTAAATCCATAACTTGCGATCTGTCAAGAATCCTCTTGAGAAGTTGGACCAATGCCCTTGAAATTCTTCCGAATGATAAATGCAGGCATAAAGCCTGCTTTTATCAGCACAAGTCTTTTATAGGAGAGAAAAATAATTTTTTTTCAAATAATTTAAACATTTAAAAACCTAAGTAGGAAGGACATTTATTTTTAAACCCTTTAAAATATGTAAATTTAAACTTCGGAGTTGGACTCAAAATTGGCTAAACCAGAGAATGCAGAAAGTGGCAGTGAATGGAACTGCATCCATCAACATATTGAGTGGTCACTAGCGGGATGCCACAGGAATCAGTGATGTTTTAAAAAATATATATTTTAATTGTGTGTATTTTTTGGGGTATTCCCATTCATACCAATGGTGATTCCGTATGGAACTCACCACAAGTATGAATGGGAATATCCCGACCTTGATTGGTTGGGTCAGCCCACGTGATCCCAGGAACGTGTACAAAGTGCCCAAATCCCTGAGATATGTGGGCCTCTACGCAGGCCTTTCCTTAGAGGCCCAGGACCACAAGTCTCCGAACCTCCCAGACCACCAGGTAAATTCGTATAAATTTTTCAGGTCGGAAGCATCCACCTGCGGGAAGCCTCCGACCACAATTTCTGCACCACTGATTTGTACAAGGAGTTAGCCATATTTTTTTAGTACTTAGTCACTATTCAGTATTTGGATTTTATTTAATTTTCACAATTGATACGATAGTTCACCAGAGTTAAATATCATGAACATAACTACGAATCTGTAAACTATTTAAAAAAAAGAGCAGCCCTAAACTATTAAATATAATCTGTGCACATTAACAGTAGATCTCTAAATCGAAGGTCACTACATTTGTGTGTGTATGGTCACATGGGACTTAGCACAAAAAAAGGCAATATTGGAGACTCTGCATGGATGAGACATTCTAGACATGTGCATTTATCGAGACTATCCTCGTCTTTCGCAATGTTCCTCCACATTCCATGCATTATAATATCCCTTTCAATGGTCAGCCAGCTCCCCATACACTGGCACAACTGATGCATTGCTTTGGTTACATATCAATGCTTTAAATGGGCCCAGTTTCTTTTCATTACTAAAGCCTGTCATTCTTGGTATAATCTTAATAAATCTCTTCTGTACCCTCCTCACTGCCTTGAGACTGTTTCTAAAGAAAGGAACCTAAAACTGGACACAATATTCCAACTGCAACCTAACCAATGATTTGTATAGGTTTAGCATTATTTTTTATTTCTGTACTCTATAAAATCTTTATTTATATACTCAATTTGATTTTCCTTTGCATTATAAGCCCTAGATTTATTATATTAGTGAAATCTGTTATGCGCTTGTCACTATCTTTAAGTACTCATTATCAATGGCAGTAGTGCCCAAGAATTAGAAAATAGCTAACATAACACCAATCTTTTTTTTTTAATTAAAAAGGGCATAGGTATATTCCAGGGAATTACAGACCAGTGGGTCTAACAATTGTTGTGCATAAATTATTGAAAGACAACCTGAAACAGGATAATTAAACATCAAGATAGATATGTTATGATAAGGAGTCAGCATAGATTGTCGAACACATTTACTGGAATTCTTCGAGGAAATGACAAACCTTGTTGATAACGGCACTTCTGCCAGGGGAGGTGTTGCATATTCAGATTTCAGCAAGGCCTTTGATACCGTGGCACACAAATGATGAGTCCACAAATTGGGATGACATGGAATAGGAGGCAAGCTTCTGAGTTGGACTCAAAATCAGCTAACCCAGAGAATGCAGAAAATGGCTGTGAATGGAACTGCATCCATCAACATAGTGAGTGGTCACTGGCGGGATGCCTCAGGAATCAGTGCTCGGGCCATTGCTATTTACATTGTATAGAAATGATTTGGAGCTGGGACAGAAATAAAGTTGTGTAAGTTTGTATATGACATCAAATTTGAGGAAATGAGAGTTCGAACAAGAGGGAAAATGCAAACCAAATTCAAAGGAATCTCATAGGTTGGGAAGATGAGTTGGCAAGTGGCAAATTGCTTTTAATGCAAACAAATGCAAGGCAATTAGAGCAGGAAAGGGAAATGAATAGTGGGAATACAATCTGAATTGTTCTAGGCTATAGGACACAACACAGGACATGGATCTTGGGATAATTCAAATGAACCAACAGCTTTGGAATATATAGTTAAAGGGATATAGTACAAATCTCAGGAGATGACAGCGATCCTGTACAAGGCACTGGTATAGCCATTGTGGCCATACCTGGAGTACTGTTTACAAATCTGGTCACTGTACTGCAGCAGAGATATCCAGGTACTGAGGGCAGTGTAGAAAAAGACAACCAAACGGATACCTAATTTAAGTATCAGTACAAGAGAGGTTGAAGAGCCTGAAATTATTTACTCTGGAGAAGAGATAGGAAGTATTAGTTAAAATCTTTACATATTAGATAAATTGAATCTTGATAAAACATTTGAGATTGGTATAAACACAAAACTGAGCAGACAGGCTCAAACTTTAAAAAGGAATGGTGCGTAGACAATCAAAACTTAACTACTTTATGCAGAGGATGGCGAGTGTATGAAACAGACGGGCAGTGGAGGCAGATAGTGTGGACAAATTTAAGGGAAAATCGGATACATATTTGAAAGAATGGGTGATTAAAGGATACTAGTTTTTGGGAATCAGCACACAAGTGCAGAGTTTTTGCCAGTTTTGCACTTCCCCATGTTGCTATGTAATGCAAAATCTCTCCACTTCCCAGAATGAAAAAAAAACCTCTTTAGTCTGCAAACTGCTAAGTATCGAGCAATAACATTTCATTCTCCCAAGGACAGTGAGTACACAAGCATTGCTATACTGAGTCATTGTACAGAACTCACTGCGCTTAAAATTATGGCACTGTCATAAGAGTTGCAGAATGAAAATGCAAAACTAGCTGAGTACTCAGGCACATCGAGTATGGTTATTCCCAGAACTTGAACTGTCAACCCCAAAACCACCAACAATACCAGAAACTATTCAGCCACAAGTGTATTTTCCATAATGCTACTGGCTACAGTTTTGAGCTTTCAGGGAATTCCCCTCCCGAGTTCCAGATGTTAGGCAATGCATTAGCATAGATCAAAAAGAGTCCAACAATGCTTCACCTACATCATCGGCAATCTATTCAGTTATAAACTTCTGCTAGGCAAATTGCCTGCATGATTTATCAACCCAAACTTCATTTTATGTTTTTCTCGACACCTCTCACTGACTTCAACAAGGAGGATATCACATGTTTGTCTTCTGTCACTATGGGCCCAAGTTTCGGGCTGCGCCGTTTCCTGGACGCCCGTTTTTCGCACCACAAAGTGCGCCTAAAAAAAACTTAGCTATTCTCCGGCTCCCTGCAGGCTCTCTGGAGCTGGGTGCGGCGCATATGAGCTGTAGGGGGCGGAGCCAGGTCCCTGCGCTGAAAACAGTGCCGGGACCTCTGCACATGCGTGCGACAGCTCCAGGCCCCAAAACTGTGGGAGGAGCCCGAAGCACGCAGCCCCTAGCCCTGGCCGAATGGCCTCACTGAGGCTGCGTGCATAAGGCTGCCTCCCACCCGACCGGACCCTTCTCTCCCTCCACCACCCCCCCCCCCCCACTCTCCTTCCTTCCCTCCCTCCCTCCTCTCTCCTTCCTTCCCGCCCTCCTCTCTCCTTCCCTCCCTCCTCTCTCCTTCCCTCCCTCCCTCCTCTCTCCTTCCCTCCCTCCCTCCCTCCTCTCTTTCCCTCCCTCCCTCCCTCCTCCCTCCCTCCGCGTCAGAAACACAGACAGACAGAGATAGAGACACTGACAGAGACACACTGCGGGGGCCGTCCCAGCATGCTGTTGGAGGACTCCCGGTACTGCAGTCGGTAAATAGAAAATGTTTTATTTATTGATTTTTAAAAATTTATTTTTTATTAATTTTTTTTGATTGATTTATTGGTTGATTTATTGATGTATTTATCATTTATTATTGATGATGGCTCTTTATTTGTAAAACTGAAGTGTTTAATGTTTGGAAACTTCCCTTTAAACCTCCCCCCCCCCCCCGCACCCCCATTTCCTACGCCTAATTTGTAACCTACGCCTGATTTTCTAAAGTGTAGACAAGGTTTTTTCGAATGTACAAAAATCTTCACTTACTCCATTCTAAGTTAGTTTGGAGTAAGTTTTCACTGCCTAAACTTTGAAAACGGGCGTAAGTGGCCGGACACGCCCCCTTTTGAAAAAAAAATTCTATTCCAAAGTGAAACTGTTCTAACTGACTAGAACTGGAGCAAACTAAATGCCAAGAATTCAAATTTCTAAGATACTCCATTCTAAACCAATTGCTCCTAAAAAATAGGAGCAACTCAGGCCGAAACTTGGCCCCTATAGTACTGAAATTCTGAAGTTATGTATTACTCAGATAGACACACAGCCACTTAACAGCTTGTATGAAATGTCTTTATCTTTTCAGTTCTCACGTCATATCTATCCACATTTTTCTTCATCTGGTGGTGTCAACCTGCCTCTGATCAATTGAGTCAGTCTCCTGACACCTCTGCCGACTAACATTTTTTGGGAGGGCTCAATTTCTCAACTGTTTTCACTTCTTAGAAATCCCAAGTTTTCATTCATCATTTGTGTTTGAGTTGTTGAGATGTCTAATATTTCATCAAGATGATAACTGTGAGAGGCAGTATAGGATGAATGTTTTTTTGAGTGAGAAAAAAAAAGTATTAAGTAAAAGCCAAGGCACCAACCAAAATCAAAAGGAGATACATGTAATTACAGGTTGAGCGTCCAAAATCCGGAGTTCCAAAATTAGGAATGTTCTGGAATTTGGGCCAATCCGTGGCGGTGTCGTCTGGAATCCGGAAAATGTTCCGAAATCCGGACATTTTTTTTTTAAAAACCGATTACCGCTGCGAGTTGGGCCTAGGGAGGGGGGAACCCCCGCAAAATTCCCAAAAACAAAAAATAAAAATTCACAAAACCCTTACCTACTAAATCGCTGAAAAAGAATTAAAAAATAAAAACTTTAATTTACCTTTTTTGCAGGTCTTCAACGCAGGTTTTTCCCGGTCGCCGAACCCTAACCCGCAGCCGACACTCCCGAACCCACCATCCGCCGTCCCCCAACCTCTTACCTCGGCACAGGCATTTCCGGATTCGGGACGTCGGAAAGACGTTACATAATCTGGAAATACCCGAATTCCGAAACGGCCTTGGTGGCGAGGTTTCCGGATTTCGGGTGCTCTACCTGTAAAGCTAAAGACGTAGAAACTGAGAGCAGCCCCATTTCCACTTCTTAATGGATACGGATTAACTTCTTACCTCATGTTTATATTAAATTGGTGGATGAAGGAAAAGGGATTGAACACGGTGAATAAATGTGATTAGAACTATTAACTCGCATGGAGAGCAAATGCCATTATGGACTGGTTGGGCCGAATGGCCTGTTTCTGTAGTGCAATTTCTATGTATTTTTATGTACTTTTATGAACAACCATTGCAGGTACTACAAAAATAGCCACTAAATCACAATGTTTCTATCAGATAACTCTTGATTCTCATCTATTTTTCATTGAACTACTAATTAGGTAGAAACTACCTTACTAACAGCAGTAATTTGTTTTAATACTTTTACCAAAGTGACAAGTGCCTGTACAATTTAAATACATTCAATGTCCTTTAATGAAATGCAAACTGTTGCTGAATAAAACAGCTGCAGGAAATGTAATGAGAGAAACTGAAGCAGGGAAAGCAAAGGTGGTAATTTCATTTATCAAATGAGAAGACAAAGATTGAAACTAGAGGGATGCCCAAGGAGAAAAAAAAAATCAAAGGGAAAAATATGAGAAAGTGAAACGTGATTAAAGCCAGATACTAGGACATTGAAAATTATAAAATATATTTTTTTTAAAAGATGCGAGGGAACAGTATTGAGACATTCAATTTGGGTTTTTTTTTCGGAGGGAAGGCGAGTCTGTCACTGCATACAACATATGTAAAAAATGTTTTGGTGCACTTCTTATTACTAACTTCATTCTTAAGAATCAGGTAATATAATTAAGTATAATTATAAATACAGGAGATAATCCAATAGTAATTCACACTAAAATAATGGCTCAAAAACCACACGCAGAGCAGCAAATCACTGCACTGCAGCAGTTGCCAACAAAAATTAGATTAAATAAAAGATGTACAACTATGAAATCTATAAATGTCTACTATAAAGGAATATGAGAGAAAGTAAGCAAGGCTACCAGCATCACAACTATGTAAACACAAGAAGCTTCTCCAGTTTGCTAAATCTTCAGAATGCAAGCCGTCATATCCCATCACTTATATCAAAAAGGGATAGGTATACACACAACCAGAAGAAACCACTGCATTCATTACAACAGTGACTACACTGCAAATCCCCTGGGAGGACAGACGCACCAACGTTAGCATTCTCGACCAGGCCAGCATCCCCAACATTGAAGCACTGACCACACTCGAGCTTTGCTGGGCAGGCCACATTGTTCGCATGCCTGACACAAGACTCCCAAAGCAAGCGCTCTACTCGGAACTCCTTCACAGCAAGCGAGCCCAAGGTGGGCAGAGGAAACGTTTCAAGGATACCCTCAAAGCCTCCTTGATAAAATGCAACATCCTCACCAACACCTGGGAGTCCCTGGACAAAGACCACCCTAAGTGGAGGAAGTGCATCCGGGAGGGGGGGGGGGGGGGGGGGGGGGGTGGCTGAGCACCGAGTCTCATCTCCGAGAGCATGCAGAGACCAAGTGCAGGCAGCGGAAGGAGTGTGCGGCAAACCAGTCCCACCCACCCTTTCCTGCAACAACTGTGTCTCCCACCTGTGACAGAGACTGTAATTCCCATATTGGACTTTTCAGTCACCGAAGAACTAATTTTTTAGAGTGGAAGCAAGTCTTCCTAGATCAGTTGGGACTGATGATGATGATGCTCCTGCTCCAAAAGTACTTCATTGGGTGTAAAGTGCTTTTAGACATCCAGTGGTCATGAAAAGTGCTATATAAATGCAAGTTGTTCTTTCCTTCTGGCAAGTAATAAAGTTTAAAAAATGGCAGACGAAACTGCATCTCACTATTCTCAATCAATTGTCAAAGGACGCATTATGCAACATTTGGCATTTGTAAGACCGTTCTCCTCTCCCCCACCCCCTTGCCCACAAGCTATTCAGATCTCTCTATATTCCGTCTGCTTGTTCCCAGTTATTTGCATCTACGCTCAGTTTGTCACAGCAATTTTAGACAGCTTCGATTCCGGCTCCTGCTTCTAAATCATTCACATGTAAACAATAATAATCCTTGCACTGACTGCTGTCACACTTCTCTAATCGCCATCTTTCATTCTGATGCAGCTCCATAAACAACTATCCTTTGCTTCCTCTGATTGAGCCAAGTTTGATCCACAGCAGAAACTCCCCCTGAAGTGCAAATGGAGAAGCCCAGTAACAAGAGAGAAAAAGTAGATAGAAAAACAAGAAAATATAACCATTTAGACACAGTAAACAAGGTTGTTGCCAAGGAATGTAAAATCATTTCAATTAAATGTAACTAATCATATCTGACCCATCTTGAAATAATATTCGCAGAATGGAGATCATTCTTTCAGAAATGTGTTGTGGATTACGCAGAAGAACACATGATTGACTCTGCAGGTGTGATCAGACTGCTCCTTCTCCAGTAACAATTAACTATCCCAAATTCTAGTAGGTGAAAAGCAGACACGCACACTGTACAACCATTAGCGTCCTCGACGAGGCCAACATCCCCAGCATTGAAGCACTGACCACACTTGATCAGCTCTGCTGGGCAGGCCACACTGTCCGCATGCCAGACACGAGACTCGCAAAGCAAGAGCTCGACTCGGAACTCCTTCACGGCAAACGAGCCAAAGGTGGGCAGAGGAAACGTTACAAGGACACCCTCAAAGCCTCCCTGATAAAGTGCAACATCCCCACTGACACCTGGGAGCCCCTGGCCAAAGACCGCCCTAAGTGGAGGAAGTGCATCTAGGAGGGCGCTGAGCACCTCAAGTCTCATCGCCGAAAGCATGCAGAAATCAAGCGCAGGCAGCGGAAAGAGCCTGCGGCAAATCTATCCCACCCTCCCTTCCCCTCAACGACTATCTGTCCCACTAGGAACTGTGGCTCTCGTGTTGGATTGTTCAGCCACCTAAGGACTCATTTTAAGAGTGGAAGCAAGTCTTCCTCGATTCCGAGGGATTGTCTATGATGATAACGGCAACAATACCAACTTCGGCCAACTCTGGAGATGCTTTCAGGCCAATGCTCATACAATGTCTGTTTCACTGACTGACATCTTACAATAGCAGTCAAAAGAAGCAAGCTTTTGCGAAGAAGTGGTCTGAAGGATTACTGGGTTATTTTCAAGTGTTTTAAACCTGTAATTAGGGCACTGTGCTGTTCTTTTGGCACAGAACAAAGATCAATTCTTTCAATTGTACTGCATGTGCTGCACTAATTCCTGTAATGCTGGACTGTTACTGCAACTGCTACTTAGCAATTCCTCCTTTCTTATTTCTCATGATACCTTTAGCCTGAATTTTATTCCCGTAAATTCTATACTCCAGCAAAAGGCCAAACTTTGTTATATACATTTCTATGGAAATGTGTTCGATTAAGAGAATAATTAGGGTCTTTGTTCTTTAAGTATAACGCTCAAATGTTCACATATGTCATTAACACCTGTAGCAGTGCTAATTTGTTCAATCAAAAAGATCAAACCAAATCCTCATTATTCACTTACTGCAGTCCAAGCACTGAAATGCTTAATGATTTAAATTGTTCTGTTGCGTACTGTGAATATAAAACTAAACAGACTTATTAAATCCTTTTTTTTACGTAACATCAACAAACACATTTCCAGTAGGGGTTGCTGTATAGCAATCAAGAGCAGGAACAAAGGTGATTTACGCTTTACAAACCTAGGGATGGTGTGGGAAATTGTAATATCCAAACTGAGATCAGCTAACTGGGATCGTGTAGGTCTGCAAGACTCAGAAATGGTGATTTTACCTTAATCACAGAGAGCCACATAGACAATTTTTTTTATAAGTAAAAAGATCATATATATTTACTCCATGAGAAGAGCTACACTGTCTTAAACCCAACTGTACCAGTCATTTTGGATATCGTGGAAGACACTTCCTAGGACAACATCGGGCAGGTCCGTCTCCTGCCAGCTGCTAGAAAGGAGACGACACTAGTGCTCTTTCCACTCTTGGATGTTGATCCCGACAATCCAAGTTTGATTATGGCCATTTAATCATTCCCAGAGTTCCATTATTCTCCAAACTAATGATCTGAATCTATAGGATATAGTCAGTAGGACATTGCCAGCTATCAATCATAAGAACGGAAGAATTAGGAGCAGGAGTAGTCCATACGTCCCCTCGAGCCCGCTCCGCCATTCAATAAGATCATGGCTGATCTTCAATCTCAACTTTACATTCCTGCGGAGTCCAAAAATCTATCTCAGCCTTGAATATACTCAATGACTGAGCATCCACAGCACTTTGGGGCAGAGAATTCTAAAGATTCACAACCCTCTGAGTGAAAAAATTCCTCCTCCTCCTCTCAGTCTGAAAAGGCTGGCCCCTTATCCTGAGACTATGCTCGCTAGTTCTAGACTCTCCAGCCAGGGGAAACAACCTCTCAGCATCTACCCTGTCAATCCACCTCAGAATCTTGTATGTTTCAATGAGATTACCTCTCATTCTTCGAAACTCCAGAGAGTATAGGCCCATTCTACTCAATTCACTACACCATAATGAAGATCAGCTGAACTCTAATTTGAAAATGTACTTCCCCAATTAAGTAATAGTTCGGTTTCTCTTCTGTATGATCCATTACTTCAGCTGCATGTGGCATGAGCAGAAAGTAATTTTGAGAAAGTAATTTTTTTTTCTATTAATTGTTAAAAAGGATTGGAAGACATTTTCTCCAAAACTATTTCTGCGTTTAAAAAGTAACGTTTGTCACTTAGAAACAATTTCTTAACCGCAAGGCAAATTACTGGTCACATGACATCAACCGTGAACAGTTTATTAGCTACTTTCAACATACCTTCTCCACATCAGCCTTTGTTACATTGAAGTCAGCATCCATTTTTTCAAAATGTTGTTGAGCTCGCTCTGCTTCTTTACAATCTCTCTCAAATCTCCTTTTGCTCTATTGGAGAACAGAATTAAAAGGAGTAGTAATCCAAGTTAGGTATAGCTCTGCCAGCTTTCAATAGTTTAATACTAACCATCAACAAACTGGAGAACAAAACATTTTTCTGCTTTGCATTCAACAGTCTGTTTACCAATGTTACGACAGAAGAGCTAACTTGGGAAAGGGGGGGGGGGAAAGAATAGTCCGTCATCTACATTGTGACCAACTCATGTCAATTTTCTTCTTTCTCATCATTGCTTAAGTCTTTACTTTCTCATTATTTCAGTCTCTCTGTTTTTCTCCTTTTTTAATTGGTTATTTGCTGTTTTTGTCATTCACCATTTTGGCCCAAACCTTTCTCTCCAATTACATTCCACAAAAACAAAATCTGCCCATAATACTGCAGCACAAAAACTCTGCTCTGTAATACAGCCATCTTGACACTCCTCACTCGGATCAGAGAGGGAAGCTATTGACAATAGTGTTGGTCTAGGTTGTCGTGACACCGTCCCCTCTCCACTAAAAAGTTATGGGCAAAATTAGGTAATGGAGAATTCTCAGTTCCCGTGTAAAATTCATTATATTAGACATAAATTCCATTACAAAAATGAGGATGTTATACAGAAACTGACTTTTATATAGGATCTGAAAGTCTGCACCAAAATCATTCATCCACAATTTTTTGGGGGAATAAAAAGACATTAAGGTGATCCAGGCAGCCCAAATAAATGAACATAGAATGCTCTGACCAGAGGAACAGGAATCATCATATATAATAGTTAAATTAATAGTCAAATTTAAATGAAAGCGATGACCACTATCACCTAAGTTTTGATCCCTTTCAAAAGCAATTAAGATTTTAACCTAACTCTTAAGGTACAGGTGTAACATAAATAAACAAGGTAATTCCCGGTAACAATCAGGAGTGATATACTGCTTAGTAATTACACTAAATACGAAATGTGGATCAGACTTACTGCGTCAAGTTGCTTCCAACAGCTTTCTATATGCTGCTGTGCCCTTCGCCCTTCTTGGAAATGCTGCAAGAAAAACATCACATATTAATGTTTCTCCAAAGAAAGTGTTCTGGTTCCAAACTAGCAGAGCACAAAATCAATAGGAAAAAGCTTTCTTTCAGCTCTCTCTATGATTCTAAGTCACATATGCCTTTCAGGAGAAGATCATACTTGAAAATTCAATAAATTTGTTTTTAAAATTATGACGTCAATTCGATAGCATAGACATTTTCAATAGATGTATTTTTACAGTTTTTAGTAACTAGATACATTTTTTGATATTCTGAAAGCATAGATAGGGATTAAAGCCTATGGGCTGGATTTGAGAGGAATTTACGACCGGATTTTCGCTACATTTTGACCCTCCGCGGTGAAAACCCGGTCGCTAAGCCCAGTCGGGATCTTCGTTGCCTTGTTTGCGGCAATGATGGGAAGTACCGCCGGGGAGAGCTGCACCGGACGTGTAATAACACGGACTGCCTTAACGTCTTTTATTAAAGTTTTTATTTTTAACATTTTTTTTTTTTTACAGCGATTTATTAGGCAAGGGTCTTCGTAATGTTGTTTGAATTTTTTGAAATCCCCCCCCCCCCCCACGACCTCTCTCGCAGCGCTCCCGACTCCACACTAAAGTTGGTGAGGATCGCATTTTGCGCCGCGAATAATTGTGCAACGCCTCCCTTTCCAATGGTGCAGACCCCAAAGACCGAAGGTTCGGCTAAAATCGGTAACGCAGCGAAAAGGGTAATTTTCACATATCGCTTATGTTTTCGCCCATAAACCCCCAAAACCTGAAAATCCAGGCCTTTATTTTAAACCAAATGAACCTTCTTTCACTTAAGTTTTCACATGAAAAATGTCGATAAATCGCTGATGATTCTAGAATGCAAGTATGAAATATATTTTATTGAAAAAAAAGAGTAAGTGAGTTCTTGATTTCAACTGGGTTGTCACCAAGATGGATTGAGTAAAGGAATAGCAACTCCCATACAAGGAAGACCAATTAAATCAGAGTGTCAACAAGCATACACATTTAAGTGGCTATTTTACAGAGCAGCACTCTTGGGCGTATGGGAGCTGGCCCACCTCTTGGCTACAGGAATTTCAAAGAAAGCAAATTCCTCAACAACTCCAGACACAATTCCAGCATGGTCAAGGCAAAAATAGAACAGCAACTTGCAAACAGCCTCAAAAATTTATTTATTTAATGCCATGCAATGGCACTTTACACCATTGAAAACTGAACCATTTCTAGGCCAGAATTCTTGAAAATGCACTGCATTAATAAAATGCCCAAATTGTTTGACTTCAGACATTCATCCAATAACAACCGAGCAAAATATAACTTTGGAGAATTGCAACTGAAAGAAAAACAGTTAAATATTTGCGAACAAGTGACAAGTCTACTCATGTCCAAGTTGTCGTCTTCTCCACTACAGACACTCTTACAAACAATAGTTTTTAAATCAAGCAAATAAGGAATATTTGCATTTCTAACAACCTGAAGGCTGGGAATTGGATTTATGTGTAATTCGTCTTTATGGAGGAGTTGTTCATATTCTTTGCAATGATTCGGGGTATCTCGAGTAAACCCTTAAACAATGCCTTCCTAAATGTCCTGCAGCAAAAATATCAATTGTAACGGGGTCCCATAGAAGAGGATGACGGTGTGGCCACCATGCCCCATATCTTTTGGCCCTGTATAGGACACAAGGATTCTGTAGCTGATCCACCATTAACAGATCAGTAAAATGACAAGAGTGGCAACTAGACTAAATGTGGACTTGATTTTTGTTTTTTCCTTCTTGCCGCATGTAGTTTTCTTAGATAGTAAGGGAATCAAGGGATATGGGGATAGTGCAGCAAAGTGGAATTGAGGTAGAAAATCAGCCATGATCTTACTGAATGGTGGAGCAGGCTTGAGGAGCCGAATTGCCTACTCCTGCTCCTAATTCTTATGTTTTTATATTCTTTCTGTTGATGAGCAAGAACAACCTGGATACACATACTATGAAAGATAGCCTAGTCAGAAAAGATTATTTAGCTCCTCAATCTGGTTCACAATAAGTTTACCAGTGTGTCATTTGAATACACCCTGTCTTTAGGGCGCCAGCAAAACTGGCAGGCATCTAGTTCACATGCAAGAGAGAAGGCATTACTTCCTTGACTTCTGTTTTTTTTAAGTTGTTGCTAAGTTTCCATGCTGAAAAATATGGTTTTCATATTGCTATTATTGGCCCAGACTATACGAGTTTGTGGCGACAGGATACACATCACTTTCGTTACATCCTACACAATACAAAAATGTCTACAATTCAAAATCATCATCATAGGCAGTCCCTCAAAGTGAGGATGACTTGCTTCCATGCCAAAAAATAAGTTCACAGGTGTTTCAATGAAGGACCTAATATTCTAGATCCCGAACTACATCCTGAAGGGTGGAAAATGCCTGGGCGTGGATGTTTTTTTACGTGGGGTGGCCGTTGCACACCAGCCACCACACGGGCTTGACAGAGCTAGGTCTTGATCCATTGGCAAGGATTACCCAAGACTAACTGGAGACCAGCTCTGCTGTACGGACCTAGCGCTCACACATATCGCAGTGTGGGCTGGCCCTGGACCCTCACCTCTTCTGGATCCGTAATCACACCTCTCCTGGGCTTCCCTCCACAAACTCTACAAAATGGAGGAAGTAAAAACAGCATAACAGTACAAGCAACAGAGATATATGTGGATGCACTGTGTACTGTGGGTGGCCCATCTAGACAGGAATGGAAACTTTCACTAATGCTTGATGACTGGAATAAGGACTACACAAATTGGTACAAGATGCGTACTGGAGCGAAACAAAAAGTACGTCATTGGCTATAAAACGCTTTGGTATGCCCCGAGGTCATGAAAGGTGCGATGTAAATACAAGTCTTTCTTCTTTATAGCTGTCTGCCACACAATTTGTACTTTGGGAAGTGTTACTGTTCATTATCTTAAAAATTTGTAAGTGAAAATTTGAAAAGAACAGTCCTGAAATGATGATGAATGTATAATAATAGTGCAAGGATGCTCAAGTCAGCTTTTTCTTTTAAATGTTTCAATTTAAAAAGTACTAATGGTAAGACTCCTACTGTAATGGCAAGAGGTCGCTGCAGCCCTGACAATTGAACAATGACGATCATTCACAAAAAATGTGATAAATACTCAAGCCTTTAAGTATAGCCCCATTATAATAAGGCTCACTGAAAGAGGGCTACTTTGCGGTAAAATTACTGGACCTTGTCTCCTGACTCGAATGCAAGTTCATGGAACATCACTCCAATGTGAACTTCATTATATTGTGCAGCTTACTTGGCTCACAGCACTCAGTTGATAGTATGCATTTTTTGTTGCTTCTTTTCAATTTCTTCACTGCCACTTCTCCCCGTCTGTTGGTTGCTGGCGTATAGTGCTACATGTAGCAGCAGTTTTCCCAAATAGCTATTCTTCATCCATGAGTCAAGACAGATGTCTACTGGACGGTACTATAGGGCACATAACCAAACCTAATCCTGTCTCCCTCCTGCCATCCACAAGTGGAACACTTTGCTGCAAAGGTTACTGGATAGTAGTCAGGAATGGGGATTTGGGCTGATTTTTTTCCTCCTAAGCCTAGGGGTGTTATGTGTCTCCCCAACTGCTCTCCTGACTAAGGCTAACTTACTCAGCATAGATTGGGAATTGAACCCGGAGCTTTTGGTCCATGTGGCTTGCTGCAATCATTAGGCCATCAGCGGAATTTACTCAATATCTAATTTGTGATGAAAATCAGTATAGTTCTATACGTTGTAAGACACTCCATCTTCAAAGGGTTAACAAAGTTATTATCCGAGATTCCAAATGGTTAACTTAGCAGTAATATTCCATTACAAATTATGCCATTATAAATTAAATCATTAAAAAAGTTATGGACAGTGAAAGAAAGCTAGCTACTAAAATTTTACAAAACTTTCAGGTTTTCCAATTTTCATCCACCAATGTTCTCTGCCCCACAGCTGAAGTTCACTTGTTGTTGGGTTAATTTTCCACAGGTTCCAGTTCTTCTCTGGTATCAAGTCTTTGTAGCCGTTATTTGTCTGCGAGCTATAACAGTAGCTGTTGGCAAATAATTTGACAGCGGGGGGCATCACAGCAAACACTGATAGTGTCTCTAATTAGGCATCCCCACACACATTTCAGCAGGGGTTCACTGGCTGATTTTTTTCTTCATTAATCCAAGGGTGTTGAGGCCAATTATAGTGATCCTGCTGCCGTCCCAGCAACACAACAGGGATTAATAGAAGGCTCAGCTACTCACTGAATCACCAAGAGAAGTGGCCATTTAAAAAAATTGTGACCATTAATCAATTATCATCTACAGAATGGCCAACAGGTACAAAAACAAAACTTGATTTGTTATTTATAAGAGCTTAAATGTGCAAGGATGTGATAACAGTTTGGAGTTGAATTGGCTTGATGGGCGTTTTGACTTTTTGTTTGTTTGGCATTTGGCTTCAGGATTTGATAAAGCATTTGCTTAAGCTGAAATTGAATTAGATCACTTCATGGTATTTTAAATCAGATTTTAGTTGTTTGTCCTTAAACATATCTTTAACCTCTGTGAAGGTCAAGAATCTGAGAAAAAGAAAGGCATAGGCTTTTTGTTTGTCTAATTTTGCCTTTTGATTGTTGTGAGAAATGGTAACAACTGTGTCTAAACAAACCACAGGCGATCCTGTGCAATAAAATACCTTATTTATGCTCAGACCTAAAGCTAAAATGCAAGGCTGAGTATTTAGAGAAACCACCTTCTCCTGATGGAGCCATCTTATTATTCTCGCTCAGGCCAACATCCCCAGCATTGAAGCATTGACCATGCTCGATCAGCTCCGTTGGATGGGCCACATCATCGACATGCCTGACACGAGACTCCCAAAACAAGCGCCAACTCAGAGCTTGAACACGGCAGGTGAGCCCCAGGTGGGCAGAGGAAACGCTTCAAGGACACCCTCAAAGCCTCCTCGAAAAAGTGCAACATCCCCACCGACACCTGAGAATCCCTGGCCCAAAACCACTCAAAGTGGAGGAAAAGCATCCGGGAAGGCGCCGAACACTTTGAATCTCATTGCCGAGAGCAAGCTGAAGCCAAGCATAGACAGCGGAAGGAGCATGCGTCAACCCAGGCTCCCCACCCACCCTTTCCTTCAACCAGTCTGCCCCACCTGTGACAGAGGCTGTATATCCTGCATTGGACTGTACAGTCACATAAGAACTCATTTTTAGTGTGGAAGCAAGTCATCCTCAACTCCGAGGAACTGCCTAAGAAGAATAGAAGATTACCTTAGTGTAGAGAAAATAAAAATGACTCCCCTCTTATTTGATGTAAACACAAAATGCTAGAAATGCACAGCAGGTCATGTAACATTTGAAAGAGAATGGCAAATTAACATTTCAGGTGGAGCTTTTGATGTTGCTGTGCCTTTTTAGCTTTTTGTGTTTTATATTTCAGAATTTCAGCAGGCTTTAACTACATCTGCGTCAAATTTGCCTTCCGCCTATACTAAAATTGACAAGATAAAATATTTGGTTGGTGAGCTGCAGGTGCAAATAGCCACATGGGAATATGATGTGGCAATAACGGAAACCTGGCTCAATAAAGGGCAGGATTCGGTATTAAATATTCCTGGATATAGGGTGTTCAGGAAAGATAGGGAAGGAAAGATAGGAGGTGGTCTGGCAGTATTGGTTAAAGAGAATGTTACAATGCTGGAGGGAGAGGATGTCCTGGAGGGGTCAAGGACGGAATCTATATGGCTACAGTTAAGAAATAATATGTGCCATTACATGTAGTATTCATTAAGTGTATTCCATAGGCCACCAACTAATGGAAAAATATGGAGGAGCAAACTTAGAGAAATTACAGAGAGGAGCAAGAACTATAGAGTAGTGATAATGGGGGACTTCAACTATCCAATATAGATTGCGATAATAGTGTAAAGGGCAGAGAGGGGGAAGAATCTTTGAAGTGTGTTCAGGAGAACTTAATTGATCAGTATGTTTCCAGCCCAACAAGGAAGGAGGCATTGCTGGATCTGGTTCTGGGGAATGAGGTAGGTCAAGTGGAGCAAGTGTCAGTCGGTGAACATTTAGGGAACAGTGATCATAGCCTCTGAAAAGGATGGAGCAATCTAGAATAAAAATACTTAATTGGAGGAAGGCAAATTTCAGTGGGATGGGAACGGATCTGGCTTGGGTAAAATGGAATCAAAGATTGGCAGGCAAAACTGTAGTGGAACAATGGGCTGCCTTTAAAGAGGAAATAATTCGGGTATAGTCGAGGAAAGGTAGGGCAACTAAAGTCAGAGCTCCCTGGATGATGAAAGAGAGAGAGAGTAAGATGAAACAGAAAAAGAGCGCATATGACAGATGTCAGGTTGAGAATACATCTGAGAATCAGGCTCAACATAAAAAGTTCAGAGAAGAAGTGAAAAAGAAAATAAGAGGGGCAAAGAAAAAGTATGAGAATAAGAATGGGAGCTAACATAAAAGGTAATCCAAGAGTCTTCTATAGGCATATATGTAGTAAACGAGTAGTAAGAGGAGAGGTGGGGCCGATTAGGAATCAAAAATGGAGACCTACGCATGGAGGCAGAGGGTATGGCTGAGGTACTAAATGAGTACTTGGCATCTGTCTTCACCGAGGAAAATGCTGCCACAGACATGGTAAAGGAGGAGGTAAAGGAGATACTGGGTGGGATAAGAATTGATAAAGGTGAGTTGCTGGAAAGGCTGGTTGTACTTTAAGTAGCTAAGTCACAAGGACTGGATGGGATGCATCCTAGGACGCCGAGGGAAGTGAAGGAAGAAATCGCAGAGGTGCTGGCCATAATCTTCCAATCCTCCTTAGAAACGGGGGCAGTGCCAGAGGATTGGAGAATTGTAAATGTTACACACTTGTTCAAAAGAGGGTGTAAAGATAAACCCAGCAACTATAGGCTAGTCAGTTTAACCTCAGTAGTACGGAAGCTTTTAGAAACAATAATCAGGGATAAAATTGTCACTTGATTAATTAAGGAAAGCCAGCACAGATTTGTTAAAGGAAAATCGTGTTTAACCAACTGGATCGAGTTTAATGATGAGGTAACCGAGAGGGTTGATGAGGGAAATGCGGTTGACGTGGTGTACATGGATTTCCAAAAGGCGTTCGACAAAGTGCCACATAATAGGCTTGCCAGCAAAGTTGAAGCCCATGGAATCAAAGTGACAGTGGCAGCACGGATCCGAAATTGGCTAAGTGACAGGAAACAGAGAATAGTGGTGAACAGTTTTCAGACTGGAGGAAGGTATACAGTGGTGTTCCCCACGGGTCAGTACTAGGACCACTGTTTTTCTTGATATATATTAATGAGTTGGAGGTGGGTGCACGGGGCACAATTTCAAAATTTGAAGTTGACACAGAACAGTGAGGAGTGTGCTAGACTTCAGGAAGACATAGACAGGCTGGTGAAATAGGCAAACACGTGGCAGATGAAATTTAATGCAGAAAAGTGTGAAGTGATACATTTTGGGAGAAAGAATGAGGAGAGGATATATATAAACTAAATGGTACAATCCTAAAGAGGATGCACGAACAGGGAGAATTGGGGGTATGTGTGCATAAATCGTTGAAAGTGGCAGGGTAGGTTGAGAAAGTGGTTAAAAAGGCTTACAGGATCCTGGGCTTCATAAATAGAGGTATAGAGTACAAAAGTGTGGAAATTATGAATGAACCTGTATAAAACACTTGTTCGGCCCCAACTGGAGTATTGTGTCCATTTCTGGGCACCGCACTTTAGGAAAGATGTAAAGGCCTTAGAGTGGGTGCAGAAAAGGTTTACGAGAATGATTGCAGGAATGAGGGACTTCAGTAACGTGGTAGACTGGAGAAGCTGGGGTTGTTCTCCTTAGAACAGTGAAGATTGAAAGATTTGATAGAGGTGTTCAAAATCATGAGGGGTCTGGACAGAGTAGATAGAGAGAAATTGTTCCCATTAGCGGAAGGGTCGAGAGCCAGAGGACACAGATTTAAGGTGACTGGTAAAAGAACCAAAGATGACATAAAAAAAAACTTCTTCACACAGCTAGTGGTTAGGATCTGGAATGCACTGCCTGAAAGGGTGATGGAGACAGACTGAATCACAGCTTTCAAAAGGGAATTGGAGAAGTACCTGAAAGAAAAAAAATTGCAGGGCTATGGGGAAAGGGCGGGGGAGTGGGACTAGCTGAGGTGCTCTTGCAGAGAGCCAGGCATGGGTTCGTCAGGCTGAATGGCCGCCTTCTGTGCTGTATCCATTCTATGATTCTGAACTGCAGATGCACCCATATGTAAATTGAAAGTTCTTTCTTTCTGTGCACATACGCACGTGTGGAAACTTAAAAAAAACCTACAATTTTTGTTTTCCATAATCAGAAGTCTTGACTACGATTCAAGGTTAGAAACAAATACAATCACGAAGTGGGAGGTCAAACGGGTTTGTTCATTGGTAGGACAGAGGGAGGATTAAACCTGGAACCTTTCTTGTCTGTATGGCTCAGCTAAGAAAATTGGACAAATTCACAGGCACCAGGGGAACCCACGCTGAGTCTACTTTATTCCAAAAGGCCTAAATCTAATACGACCATAGCTACAAACGATAAACTATCCCAATTATTTTATTGACTAAAATACTTTTTGAAATTATAAAATAAGGTAGAACCAGCTCAGGAATGTTGAAATTAGTCGATCAAAATTTAACCGCCCATAGTTTACCGGAAGGAAAAACACAAATTAAAAATGTCCAATCGTTAAGATAAAACATGCAATTTATGTTTAGAATTATGGAGTCACAGCTCAGTTAACCATTGTGCAATTATTTATCACGGGATGGAAAATTCGACATCAGTTTCCCCAGTTAAACAGTGCACAACAAACAGCACATTGCACTTAAGACTCTCATCATCATCAAAGGCAGTCCCTCGAACGAGGATGACTTGCTTCCACGAGTTCACAGGTGTTTCAATGAAGGACCCGATGTTCCAGTCCTGAACTCCAATTGAAGGGGTGGAAGATGCCTGCGCGTGGATTTTTTTTAACGTGTGGTGACCGTTGGATATCAGCCACCACATGCGCTTGACAGAGCTATGCCTTTATCCAGTGGCAAGGGTTAACCAGGACAACTGGAGACCTGCTCTGCTGCACAGACCTAGTGTGCACACATATCTCTACATAGCTGCTGTGTGCCGACAAAGAGTAGACCTAGCTCAATGAACTATTAAAAGCTTATCAGCTCCCCTGATAATCCCCACAATGGCCTTAACCTCAAGTATTCATTTTAAAAATACAGCTCTATTGACTTTTCACGAAAGATTTTTCATACTGACGTCAAGACGATCAGCTCTGGGGTTGACACGCCCTCCTGCGACTAAAGCTGCTTTTATAATCGGATATGGTCGTGGAGTATTTATAGCACTAGATAAGCAACTCAGTGATCATGAGTTCAAGTCCCACCATGGCAATCTGTGAAACTGGATTCAATAGATGTGGCAATTTATGTGTTAGCAACAGAAAAGTGATCAGGAAATCTGCTGCATTGTCGTAAAAACTCAACTGGTTCACTGATAGCCTTCAGGAAGGGAGTTTCTAACTCCGACCTGGTCTGGCCTACGTGACATTAGTCCCAACCTGATTCTTTGCTCGGATATTATAATTCACAGAGTTGTAAACAATCATACTGTCTCCTGATACACAATGCAAAAGTAAATTGCTGGGATTTGCCAAGGCTGACAACTGGGAAGACCTGATTAAAAACGCTTCAGAATACAATAAAAACAGAAAATGCTGGAAATACGCATCGTCAAGGGATATGGATATGAAGATCAGACGGGAAAGTGGAGTTGAGGTCGAAGATCATCCATGATCTTATTGAATGGCGGAGTAGGCTCGAGGGGCTGTGTGGCCTACTCCTGCTCCGAATTCTTATGTTAACAACTCTGTTTCTCTCTCCACAGATGCTACCTGACCTTGTGCTACTCTGCTTTACATTTGCATAGTGCAACACTTCAACTGTATCAAGCAAATATTTCTAGGTTTTTATTTCATTAAATCAACAGGATTTGTAAGTACACAGATACACATAATATAATGTGTGTATACTGCAAACCAAATCTACATTTAACCATGTTTGATATGTAGCCCCAGCAACCCTTTAAAGAATCAAGACTGGTTACAGCGAAGCAAGATCTCCTTAAGATTCTGTGGAAACTGTTTATTTCCGTTCTGATGTTAGTCAATATAGACAATTATAGATGGCCTGCCGCACTTCAGCAGTTACCGGCAGTGGTCGCAATGGTGGTCCCACGGACCATCCGTCTGGTCAGGAGGCAACGATTGCCGTTCCTCCGGCCTGGGCATTCTGCTGCGGGGAGGCCACTTCACCATCACCGAAGTTAAGGAGTCGGTGGGCGGCTGCCTCCTCGTAGCAGATGTATTGTATAAAAATGTTCCTCTAAGGCTAATTAACGTGTATGCCTCACCTCTCAGAAGCGAGCGGCTGGCCCTCCTCCAGCAGCACCCACTGCTGCTGGCGACATCCAGACCGGTCGTTCTGGGCGGTGATTTCAACTGCATCATCGATGCGGCTGGACGATCCAGCAGAGCCGACAGCAAACTGGACACCACATCCAAACTCCTGATGGACGTGGTAAAAGATGCCAAGCTGTGCGACGTCTTCAGTAACCCTGCAGATGGAGCACCACGCAGATACAGCTGGTCGAGACCAGATGGGTCCGTCCGTTCCAGAATAGACTTCCTGTTTGTGTCCCACATGCTCAAGGTCAGATCCACCGATGTCACACCGGTGTTCTTCTCTGACTACTGCCTCCAACTGGCCGACTGTCTCCCACAGGAAGACCAGAAAGTTGGCAGGGGGATATGGAAGCTCAACGTGAAACTGTTGACCCCGGAAAACATTGAGGAACACAAGAGGGACTACAAAGGTTGGAGAACCGTAAAACCCCTCTGTGATTCCCTGATGCACTGGTGGGAAACAATCAAGACAAACATCAAAAGGTTCTTCATCCTCAAAGATGTTCAGGAGGCGAGAGGTAGACATAGGGAATTGTCTCAACTCCAGAAGAGTATGCAAAACCTGTTCCTGCTGCAGTCGATGGGGGTCGATGTCGCGGAGGAACTCCAAGAAGTGATGGGCCAGCAAGCCTCGCTCTTCGCATCAGAGTCCTCCAAAATCATTTTCCGCTCCAGAGTCCGCTCCGTCCAGCAGGATGAAACGTGTTTGCGTTTCTTCTTCCAAAAGGTACACAGGGGGAGCTGTGATCAGCAGCCTAAAGGAAGAAGATGGTTCTGTGACGTCTTCACAGCCTGACATGCAGAGGATCAGCAAATCCTTCTAAGCCGGGCTGTACCACGTCAAGCCCACAGACCGCGCCGCCTCCCTGTCTTTCCTGTCGTCTATCTCAGAGGTCTTAGACGATAGCGAGCGGGAGAGCCTGGACCACCCACTAACTCTGGACGAGATGACAAAGGCCATCCGGTCCCTTGCGACGAGTAAAACTCCCGGATGCGACGGCTTACCGGTCGAATTGTATTCGGCTCTGTGGGACTGGATGGGCCCAGACCTGCTGGAAGTGTACGGGGTTATGTTTCTGGCCGGCAGTATGTCAGAATCAATGAGGAAAGGCATCATCACCCTCATCTACAGGCAGAAGGGGGAGAGGGAGGAAATCAAAAACTGGTGGCCCATTTCGCTGCTCAATGTGGACTACAAGATCCTGTCGAAGGTCATCGCAAACAGGGTCAAGTCTGCTCTGGAGCTGGTGATCCACCCGGACTAGACCTGCGCTGTCCCCAGCAGGAAGATCTGATAGCCTCGCGCTACTCAGGGATACGATTGCCTACGTGCGGGACAGGAGGGTGGACACCTGCTTAATCAGCTTAGACCAGGAGAAGGCCTTTGACAGGATATCGCACACGTATCTGATGGACATGCTCTCCAAGATGGGGTTTGGGGAGGGTATCCGCAATTGGATCCAACTGCTCTACACAGACATCGGTAGCACAGTTCTAATCAACGGGTGGGAAACTGAAAGCTTTCCGATCAGGTCTGGAGTCAGGCAAGGCTGTCCCCGCTCCTCTGTCTTGTTTGTCTGCTGTATTGAGCCCTTTGCCGAGTCCATCAGGAAGAATGCGGGCATTATGGGGGTGACAATCCCAGGCAGCAGAGGCGCTCAGGTCAAGGCCTCCCTGTACATGGACGACGTCACCATCTTTTGCTCGAATCCGCAGTCGGTCCACGGATTGCTCACAATCTGCGACCAGTTTGAACTGGCCTCGGGAGCGAAGGTAAATCGCAGCAAAAGCGAGGCCATGTTCTTTGGAAGCTGGTCCGACCGATCCTTTATTCCCTTCACCGTGAAATCAGATTACCTGAAGGCTTTGGGAATATGGTTCAGAGTGGACGGGGCATTCGTCAAAAACTGGAAGGAGCGTATCGCTAAAGTGAAACATAAACTGGGATGGTGGAAGCTGCACTCACTCTCCATTGCAGGAAAGAATCTGGTCATCAGGAGTGAGTTGCTCTCGCTATTGTTGTACATGGCGCAGGTCTGGCCCATACCTGGCTCCTGTTGTACAGGGCCTTGGTGAGGCTACATTTGGAGTATTGTGCACAGTTTTGGTCTCCTAACTTGAGGAAAGACATTCTTGCTATTGAGGGAGTGCAGCGAAGGTTCACCAGACTGATTCCCAGGATGGCGGGACTGACATATCAAGAAAGACTGGATCAACTGGGCTTATATTCACTGGAGTTCAGAAGAATGAGAGGGGATCTCATAAAAACGTTTAAAATTCTGACGGGTTTAGACAGGTTAGATGCAGGAAGAATGTTCCCAATGTTGGGGAAGTCCAGAACCAGGGGTCACAGCCTAAGGATAAGGGGTAAGACATTTAGGACCGAGATGACGAGAAACTTCTTCACCCAGAGAGTGGTGAACCTGTGGAATTCTCTACCACAGAAAGTTGTTGAGGCCAATTCACTAAATATATTCAAAAAGGAGTTAGATGTAGTCCTTACTACTCGGGAGATCAAGGGGTATGGCGAGAAAGTAGGAATGGGGTACTGAAGTTGCATGTTCAGCCATTAACTCATTGAATGGCAGTGCAGGCTCGAAGGGCCGAATGGCCTACTCCTGCACCTATTTTCTATGTTTCTATGTAGTCACCCAAGCCGTCTTCCACTTCGTCTGGAGATCGAAAATGGACCGTGTCCGCAGAGACACGATGTACAAATCTCTGGACAAGGGGGAAAAGGACGTTCCTAACGTGGCCCTCATCCTGATGGCCACCTTTGTGTGCGGCTGCATCAAGCTGTGCATAGACCCTTCGTACGCAAACGCCAAGTGTCAGTACGTGCTGAGATTCTATCTGTCCCCGGTGTTGCGAAGGATGGGTCTGGCCAGGCTGCCGCGGAACGCTCCGAGCAGTTGGACCATGCCTCAGCACCTGTCCTTCGTGGAAAAGTTTTTCAAGAAAAGCACTTTTGACCACAAGGCCATAAAGCAGTGGTCGGCCGCAAGGTCCTGGACGCCCTACAAAAGGTGGCAATGATGGATCCTGTCGGACGGTTCCCCGAGCAGACTGTCGAACTCGTTTGGCAGAATGTCTCATCGGCAGAACTTTCACACACGCACCAAGACGTAGCTTGGTTGGCGGTGAGAAGGGCCCTACATGCACAGCCGGGGTTTCAGAGACACGACACTCTGCCCCCGAGTTGGCTGTGGTGTGGACGAGACCGTCATCCATCTCCTTTGGGACTGCCCCTTTGCAAGGCAGGTCTGGAAGGAGATGCAGTGGTTGCTGTCGAGGTTCATCCTAAGCAGCTCCCAACACAGGACTCTGTGCTCTACAGACTGTTCCCAGGGACACACGCCGAGACAGACATCATCTGCTGCTGGAGGGCCATCAACTTGGTGAAAGACGCACTTTGGTCTTGCCGTAATTTGCTGGTCTTCCAGAGCAAGGAGATATCCACGTCTGCGTGTTGCAGACTGGCGCAATCCAAGATCCAGGGGTACGTGTCGAGGGACGCACTAAAAATTGGTGCAGTCGCCGCAAAAGCACGATGAGGCAGAGCCACAGTTTAAGGCCCTTCTGCCACGGTAAACCCAGGGGCTGGAATCAGTATAAAACTCCCCTCGGGCTGTACTTGTAAACCTTTGTATACACAGAGCACCATGATCTGAAAACACTATGCAGTGCCATGTATAATGCAAGTTCAGCAACTGTTTAGTAATGTATGTTGTAAAGAAATGTAACTATACCCTCACCTGCTCCGTGTACTGTATAGTGCCACATGTAACGTAATTTGATGACTGTATTACAATGTATCCTGGATTGTACCCCGAAATGCAAAGCAAACAAATGTATTGAACGGAACTGCCGTCAGCATCCAAATGTATTGTATGGAATTGCTGACCGTATCCAAATGTACTGAAGTGCCTTCCAATGTATCGTGCAAATTTTTATATGAATAAAGTATAGATTTTGAAATTTAAAAAAATAGACCCTTCTAAGCTTTTGGTCACTACTGTTAGTATTGCCTTTGTTGTTCATTCTTTTCTTATGCCTCTAGCTATTTCTTCTATGTTAATGAGCTATATAATTGCAAGTTGCTGTTGTAAAAGTACCTAGAATCAGGCATGAATTGGCACTCTCGCCCACTCAGTAGGTTGTGCGTTCAAGTCCCACTGCAGAGACTTGAGCACAAAAATCTAGACTGACACTCCAGTGCAGTACTGAGGGAGTGCTGCGCTGACGGAGATGCCGTCCTTTGGATGAGACGTTAAACCGAGGCTCCGTCTGCTCTCTCAAGTGAACGTAAAAGATCCCATGGCAATATTTTGAAGAGCAGGAGAGTAGCCTCTGGTGTCCTGGCCAATATTTATCCCTCAATCAACATCACTAAAACAGATCACCTGGTCACTTTAACATTGCTGTTTGTGGGAGCTTGCTGTGTGCAAATTGGCTGCCATGTTTCCTACATTACAACAATTACTACACTTCAAAAAGTACTTAATTGGCTGTAAAGCGCTTTGGGATATCCGGAGGTCATGAAAAGCGCTTTATAAAATGCAAATTGTCTTCTTCCACTTGGTATGGCAGAAAGCATGCTATTACCATCATAGTAGCTTTGTACTTTACGCTGTTATCAGCTTGCTCAACCACGGGTTCTTGTATCATGTGAGTTCCTTCCTGAGTAAACATTTTCTGTTTCCTTTGGTTTCCTTTCTACAGATAGCTGTTGCCTGGACTGTCAGCCCCTGAGCTTGACACTTAACTGTTGTGCCATTTTCAGGGAGACTTCAAGAATTTGGAATTTTAACTCTCTCAATAGATTATCTTACCATTTTGCTAGTTTCAAAAGAAGCTCTCCAACTATCAAATTTATCTCATTTTAATACAACACTTCACTGGCTCCAGTTCAGTACATTCACCAGGCACTTTTATGTGCTGTCCGATTACTACAATTGCATTTGGCGTTGTATTCAATTAGATAAGAGAGACAAAAGTGAATGTGGTGACAGCTCAAGACCCACAGAAGTCAGCCTCCGTTACTGCCTGAACAAGATTATTAAGTGCTCTTGTACATCTTCGTGCAACCAACAATTTTAGAATGGCACATATGCCATCAGCTGCACTTTTGCAATGTAAAAGAGCCGAGATAGTCAGTGATAGTGATTTTATTTTCTTCAGATCATCGTTTTTGCTCCAAGTCAGTCAAAGCTAGAGTAAAATGCAAGCATCTTTGCTCTTCACTGAATGCTTTTTGAACAGAATTAACCAACACTCACCACTATAAGTATGTTTCTAGTAGGTGAACAAAAATATGGAAAAGAAAATGGTGAGTAAAAGGGAAGGAATTGGGTGGCACAGTATTTTCATGGCAACAAAGTGCTGTTGATTTCCTTTACATTACTTATGTGTTCCTATTCCATTCTTAACTTATGAAGGCTGCAAAAGCAACAGGTCAGCAGCTTTTAGAATGTTATGACCACTTTATCTATTGGCAGGACAGTAATCTGCCTACATGTGATGCATAATGTGGATAGATTACTTGGGTTGAGCAGATCTACTGCCTTATCTATTTTAATGTTGTACCTTTGTTTAAAAAGGGAGAAAGGGATAGACAGGCCAGTCAGCCTAACCTCGGTGGTGGGAAAATTATTGGAAAAAATCCCGAGGGACAGGATAAATCTTCATTTGGAAAGACATGGATTAATCAAGGACAGTCAGCATGGATTTCTCAAGGGAAGGTCGTTTCTGACTAACTTGATTGAATTTTAAGAGGAGGTAACCAGGAGGGTATGATGTAGTGTATATGAATTTTAGCAAAGCTTTTGATAAGGTCCTACATGGCAGACTGGTCACGAAAGTGATAGCCCATGGGATCCAGGGCAAATTGGCAAGTTGAATCCAAAATTGGCTTGGAGGCAGGAAGGAAACGGTAATGGTTGATGGGTGTTTTTGTGATTGGAAGGCTGTATCCAGTGAGGTTCTGCAGGGCTCAGTGCTGGGTCTCTTGCTTTTTGTGGTATATATGAATGATTTGGACTTAAATGTTGGGGGTATGATTAAAACATTTGCAAATGACACAAAAATAGGCTGTGTGGTTGATAATGAAGAAAAAAGCTGTGGACTGCAGGAAGATATTAATGTACTGGTCAGGTGGGCAGAACAGTAGCAAATGGAATTCAATCCAGATAAATGCGAGGTAATGCATTTGGGGAGGTCTAAGGCAAGGGAATACACATTAAATGGTACGACACTGTGGAGGAATAAAGGGACCACGGATCCCTGAAGATAGCAGGCCAGGTAGATAAGGTGATTAAGGCAGCATATGGAATACTTGCCTTTATTAGTTGAGACAAGAGCAAGGTTGTTATGCTTGAACTTTATAAAACATTGGCTAGGCCGCAGCTGGAGTAGTGTGTGGAGTTTTGGTCACCAGATTACAGGAAAGATGTGATTGCACTGGAAAGGGTGCAGAGGAGATTTACAAGAATGTAGCCAGGACTGGAGAATTTTGGTTATGAGGAAAGATTGGAGATGCTGGGTCTGTTTTCTTTGGAAGAGAGGAGGCTAAGGGGAGACCTGATTGAGGTATAAAATTATGAGGGGCCTGGATAAAGTGGATAGGAAAGACTTCCCTTGGCATAGGGGTCAACAACCAGGGGGCATATATTTAAAGTAACTGGGGGAGATTTAGAGGCGATATGAGGGGAAAGTTCTACACCCAGAGGGTGGTGGGGGTTTGGAACTCACTGCCTGAAAGAGTGGTAGAGGCAGAATTCCTTATCACATTTAAAAAATACTTGGATGTGCACTTAAAGGCCCCAAGTTTCGTGCTGCGGTGAAAACGGCGCACCTCCGAGCTGGGCGCCTGTTTTTCGTGCCGAAAACTGCGCCTAAAAAAAAAAAATCCGATATTCTCGAGCTCCTTGGAGCTCGATGTCTGCTTGGCACAGCGCGCTCTTCGCAGCAGGGGGCGGAGCCTAACACTCGCGCCGATTTTCTAAGCAGCAGGGGGCGGGTACAATTTAAATTAGCCTTCGTGGTGCCGGCAACCCTGCGCGTGCGCGTTGGAGCGTGCGCGCAGTCTCACACAAACATCGGCACTCGGCCATTTTTAAAAATACTGCAGAAAAAGAGAAGATTTGTTTCTTGGACCCCTGCAAAGGCTTGTAATTTAATTTTTTTTGATATTTCTGTGTGTGAGGGAGTGCTTTTAGCAGCACTGCTGAATAAATCACCTGCTGAAATCAATAAGTTCAGCTTTTCACTGCTAAACTTGTAGAACCGGTATCGCATTGGTGCATGCAAATTAAGCACTGTGTTTGGAGAAATAAGAGTGCCAATTCAACTTTGCAATAATACGTGGTGTTGACAATGCAGCACCCATTCTGCAAATTTAAATATAAAACTGTCGATGTGGCTGCCTCTCCCTGTCCAAATGGCCTCAGTCCACCTCACAGCTTGAAGGCTGCTGCTGTATCTTCGGCTGCCGGCCAGCCACTGACACCGCTAATATCCTATGGCCGAATGGCCTCACGTCCGTCCGCTGCTGATTCTTTGGCTGCCGGCCAGCCACTGACACCGCCCCTGAAGCGGGGCCGAATGGCCTCAAGAACCTTAAAGAGCTGCGTGTGTCCTGCGTTGATTCTTCGGCTGCCGGCCAGCCACTGACGCCGCTGATATCTCATGGCCGAATGGCCTCACATCGGTCCACTGATTCTTCGGCTGCCGGCCAGCCACTGATGCTGCTGATATCTCATGGCCGAATGGCCTCGGGTCTGTCCGGTGCTGCTTCTTCGCGGCCAGCCACGAAAAGAATGAAGGCCTGCCTCAAGCATTGCAGCTCAGCTCGAAGCTTGCTGCCGCTGCCGTCAAGACACTGACGCCACACCGCTGCCTGTCTCCAACATGAAAGGCCTGTCTGAAGCACTTTCACACAGGTAGGAACATGGTTTATCTTTTCTTTGCTTATACATTTTTATTCAGGTTGGATTTATTTGTATAATATTTGTATAAGTATAACTAAGGATTGATTGTAGAATTTAATGACTTCCCTTCCCCCCCCCTCCCCCCCCACCTCATTCCCTACGCCTAATTTGTAACCTACGACCGATTTTCTAAAGTGTAGACAAGGTTTTTTCGAGCGTACAAAAATCTTCACTTACTCCATTCTAAGTTAGTTTGGAGTAAGTTTTCACTCACGAAACTTTGAAATCAGGCGTAAGTGGCCGGACACGCCCCCTTTTGGAAAAAAAATTCTGTTCCAAAGTGAAACTGTTCTACCTGACTAGAACTGGAGCAAACTAAATGTGGAGAATTCCGATTTCTAAGATACTCCGTTCTACACCAGTTGCTCCTAAAAATCAGGAGCAAATCATGTGGAAACTTGGGGCCATAGTACCATAACCTACAGGGCTACGGACGAAGAGCTGGAAAGTGGGATTAGGCTGGATAGCTCTTGGTCGGCCGACGCAGACACGATGGGCCGAAATGGCTTCCTTCCGTGCTGTAAATTTCTATGATTCTATGTCCCAGACAAGAGACAGTCACTGCTAAAAAGTTGGTCCTGGTATCTGGAGACCTCAGAAAACTATATTTCCTGATTCTCCAAACGTAATTTTAAAAACAGAATTCTCAATGGCTAATCATTTGTGTATCAACTCCTGCTGGGATTCTATGGGTGCCTGTCATTGTCCATTACCTTATTCAAGTGGCTGTTCTTTATATGTAACAGAGAAATTTGGCTGTGAAGAACATCACATCTGACTGAATCTAGTCGCCATCAAATGTCCACGTGCACGTACTTTTCAATAGGGTCAAGAAGTAGAAACCCGGACTGGTTTGCACTCTTTGACCCATGGCCACGAATGCCAATTTTTGCTCACTGATTGAGATCAGCTAGATTAGCATACACCAAGAATCAAATCTTGGAAGTTCTGGTCTGACTGATCCATTTGCATGTTGCCCTTATCAGCTAGCTTAACCATTGAGAGAGCTATGTTTCATATGTTCTTAGTATGTTTGTGACCATGTTTTCAGTCATTTGTCCACACAATTCCACTTCTGTTTGGTTTACATTTCTCTTTGGTGAGGCAGCTAACAACATTTTCTACATTAAAAGTGCTATACGAATACAAACTGGTGTGTGGCCTCATAAACCATCTCTTTCTAACTAATTTAATTTACTCGGCACAAAGATACAAAGTAAATAAAAAAGGACAGCAACAATAACTTACATTTATATTGTACCTTTAATGTAGAAAATGCCCCATTGCACGTCATAGAAGCAGGAGGAAAACAGACGCTGAACCAAAGGAGGAGAGATTAGGAAGGGTGACCCAAAGTCTGGCCAAATAGGTTGGGTTTTAAGGAGGGTCTTAAAAAGGAAAAAGGGAGGTGGAGAGGCAGAGGAGTTTTGGGGGGAATTGCAGAGTGTGGGACTTAGGCTTATGAAGGTTGACAATTAGGGGCAAAAGGATGCTGTGGTGGGGTGGTAGATGAGAGTCAGGGGAATGCAGAGTATGGGGGTTGGGGGTTCTAGTACTGGAAGAAGATAGAGAGATAGGGAGGGGTGAGGCTATGGAGGAATTTAAAGACAAGGTCAAGAATTTTATACTTGAGGTGTTGAAGGAGCAGGTACCAATGTAGGTTAGTGGGGATGGGAGTTATGAGCAAGCAGGATTTATTCTGGACAGTAGTGGTTTGGAGTTTATGGTGGATTAGAATGGGAGGCCAGTTAGGACAGCATTGACGTCATTAAGTATGGAGCCGATGAAGCAAGTATCTTATTGCAAAATGGGAGTCCAAATCTCTCTCAAGAAACATAGTGATACAATCAATCCATGTAAGAAATCCATATTTATTTTTACATTTCTATCTTTCTTTATGCAAAGCTATTTTCATCTAAATTTATCCAAAAATAGCATCTCAAATGGCTGCAAATCTTCACTGTCGTACTTGATTTCAAATCTTCGAAAAAAACAACTTTAGCCGGTGCCAAATGCTTAGCAGCAGTCCACTTATTGTTCTATTTATAGTGCACTGAACTGTAACTATCAAAACATGCTTCCGTAAACATTCAGCACGTTTGAATGCAATGCCATGCATGTATATACTGCTCGAGAGTGCTTAGCATACCAAAATAACAAAATTCTATATATGCAGTGCAAGAGATATTGCCAGCCCTGTGAGAAATGAAAACTTTGTGGATTTTACCAACCCTTAAACATTAACTTTTCATTAAGATTACAATTTATTTATTCCAAAGGTACTACAGCAAAACTAAAGAAAACATTTTTAGTTCTGTATATTTCTACTTTATATTTAATTATTTTTAGAAATTTGCAGAAAATCAGTTTTTAGATATAAGTTCAAAAATAATCAATTGATAGCTGGTAAAAATTTTCAACCATTGAATGGTTAATGCTCACTGAAGCTCTCAAGACAGTCTTGGCATCATTTTAAAAAGAGAGTCGGAGTCACTCGTATCACGTGGTAATCTGCAATGCAGTCTTCTTACTGTAATGTGATTTTAGCACACAATAATATCCTTGACTCAAGGCCATTTGTACCAAATACTGTAACTGCTACATATCGCGATCTCTGAAAAGCTGGAACTGGGGGTCCCTGCCCTTTAACAATGGTGGAGAAATTGCAATGGAGAAGGCGCCTTTTAAATTTTAAATACATGTACAATCGGACAACCAGATATTTGGTTGTTAGTTGTTCAGATGAACTACTAATTAAACGACAGTTTCCTGACAATTTGTTGCATGGGCACATGCTCAAAAATGCCATGACCAGCATTAAGTTATAATAAATACATCCCTCAAAGCAGAAGTAAACAGTATGTGCTTCAATAACAAGTAACTACTGTGTATGCCCATCATACTATGCTATAAATAGAAAGAATAGACTCCTTCTGATTGATAAAACTATTTAAGCATGCAGTCATGCATGCTATATTTTTAATTAACCAAGAAGCTGATCTTCATGAAATTATCAATACTACAACAAAAGGATATCCCAATGTGCTTTACAGCCAATGAAGTATTTTTGAAGTGTAATTACTACTGTAATGTAGGAAAACGCGGCCGCTAATTTTTGCACAGCAAGGTCCCACAAACAGCAATGAGTTAAATGATCAGACAATCAGTTTTAGTTATGTTGGTTGAGAGATACATATTGGCTAAAAGTGCATTCAACAATCACTGGATCGTGTCCAACACTAATTTTTATATATATTGTAAATATTTAAAAAAATAGTATATGAAAGAAAAGACTTTGATTTATATAGCACCTTTTACGACCACCAGACATCTTCAAAGTGCTTTGCAGCCAATGAAGTACTTTTGGTGTGTAGTCACTGTTGTAATATGGTCTAGGGCAAGAAATTGGCCAGCCTTGCGTCCGATTTTTCATCTTTTTTTGACGGAAAAAGGTGTTCACTTAAATTGGCCAAAGTTGTGCACCAGCGGTTTTGAAATACCGCTGAAAAGCAGACCGCCGTGCAAGACAAAAAAAGGTGATATCGCTTTAAAGTGGCTGTTCAGCACACCCATATTGCAGCCCCAGAAACAGCAGTATGAAGACCTGCAAAAAAGGTAAGTTAAAGTTTTTATTTTTTAATTCTTTTTCAGTGATTCGCTAGATAAGTGTCTCGTGATTGTTGTGATTTTTTACTTTTTGTTTTTGCAATTTTTTGTGTGTTTCTACGCCCCCCCCCCCCTCCCCCCTCCCCAACCAGGGCCTATCTTTTTAGCGGTAATTGGCCTCGGACTAAAGTTGGCAAGGACCACAGTTTCCACCGCAAAATCCTCATGCAACGCCGATTTTTACCATCGGGCACATTTTTTTGATAATTTTATGTCTTTAAAAAATAGCAGTATTTTTAAATGGTATTTTTGGCAAAAAATGCCGAAAAAATACCGCTATTACCAAAAGGCCAATTTCTAGCCCTGTGAATAATGGTTTATGGAAGATTTATCACTTGTAATATTTATAGATCGTCAAAAAATGTACTTAATCAGTGAATTCAAACAATAACTACCCTGCTACTGGATTTCTGAAACAACTAATGCCATTTATTCATAGGTGTTAGCATATAATTTTAAAGAAATAAATGTGATTCTCAATCTCACAAAGTGATGTACATTACACAATTAAAGCACAATTTGTTTATTACAATGCCACCAAGTTAAACAGAACTGTGATCAAAACTGGCATTACAGTAAATATTCTTTAGCTTAGTCACAAGTTGGACTGTATAAATGACAGTCTACAACACAGATCCTACAGAGACCTTAAATGGTAAAATTCTCAGTAGAGTGGAGGAACAAAGGTTGCAGGGGTGCGAAAAGAAAAAGCCAAAAAGAGGGCAAATAGGATGAGTGGCTTTATAGACAGGAGCACTGAACACAAAATCAAGGAAGTGATGATGTATTTTTACAATATATTGGTTAGGACACTGAATAGCATGCAGTTTTGGGCAGCCCATTATAGAAAGAATTTTTATGTTTTGGGGCTTTTATTCCAGGTAGATTTTAGTGTTGCATTTGTTTTTGGAGGCGAGGGTCGACAAGAGTTTAAGGAGATGGTTGGTAGTGGAGACAAGAACCGAGAGGTTATCTTTGTTCTCCAGTATAACCCTAAAGTAGAATGTGGTTTGAGCAGTGAATAAGACTCAATGGCACAATGCGGTCCACCTAGGTCTGGTGATGGATGGCTAAAGCAGTGTGCAACAGCTCCGCTCGTTCTGGACCCCTTGGACTTGAGGGAGAAAGGTTGGGGGCCATACCAAGGAGAATCACCAGGATGGGAACAAAGGAAAGGTTTTTCTGGGGACAAAGGCATCAAAGATGGAGGCAAGAAAGTGATCAAGAAAATCAACAGGTGTAGAATATCACAGTGAATGGAAGGCCAAAAGCTAGGCACTTGGAAACTTGAAAGTGCAGTTGTAACTGGCTTGGTGGATGTTTTTTTCCCCAGGGACAGAAGCAGAGGAAAGAGCAAAAAGGGTAAAGGAACATGGGTAGTGAGGAATACAAGAAAGTGGCTGGACATGGCCGCATCAGTGATAGGGATGGCAAGGTTGGGGTGGCTGTGAATATGAGGAGAGTTTATATAGTAGGAAAGGTTTATGAAGGACAGCAGGGCAGCCAGTTCACATGAGGGCAAGGGAAGCTAAGATAGAGATTGGCATCACCGATGATGCAGAAGAAGGTAACGAGGGAGGATATTGGTGAGAAACCTGGGGTGGACAATGAGGACTTTGAAGGAGGAGAGTGTAACATGGCGAGATGCTCAAAAGGAAAAGGTGCCAGACGAGTAGTGGAAAAGACCACGGTGTGACTTGGTGATAAAGGCCACATCACCACAGCAAAGGTGTGGGCACTCAAGAAAAATTTATTTTGAAGCTTATTTTTTATAAAATGAGAAAATTAAATCATAAATTGAATAAAGTGATCCTGTTTGTTACAAACAATGAATTCCTAGTTAGACTTCTTTGTGTAAAGCATTTTGAGATACATCAACGTGATGAGGACCAATATAATGAAAGTATCATTTATATTACAGATCAAGAGCTGGTGAGTGGGCAGAGAAAAGATGCAAGCGAAATTAAAATAAATCTGCTACATGAAGAAACACACAAAGAAATGAAGGATTAGAAAAGGGGAGACTGAAGTTATGTGGGGGCTGGCACTTTGTTTTGTATTTCCACTGTAGCTGGAAAATCATTTTTAGTTCATTGACGAGTAAAACTTTCCAGCCCTGTCTGCAAAACAATAAAAATACACTACACCAGGGGCTATTTAGAAATTGGAACATTTTAAAATACTACACTGCAATAACATTTAAATAGATACATCAAAAGAAAAAATAAGATTGACTGTTTCAAAGGATCAAATGTGAGACTTCGCCCAGTGGAAGCTGTATTTGCAGCTTAGAACTCAATTGAAAAAAAACAGCTCTGCATAGTGATATTTGATACATGTATTATGATTGAGAAGGCTTCTATTTATCATGAATTGCAACATACCCATATTTGGGAATAGTGAAGTAAAGTACTAAACTCATGCACACAGTGTGCACATTTGGCATCATTACTTAAATTGGTTTGTACTTATGATACTGTCCTTATACATTTTCCACTGCTGTAATCCTGACTTCACAGAAGTATCTCCAATGTTGAGCCTGAAAGTATTTCATTCCCCACAAAACCATATTTCTGTTGTGCAATGGAATCAGTCAGTGGAATAGATTGGAGAAAAGCATCTAACACAATTTTCAGGATATGACATGATTGAACTTGGTCTCAGCCACAAAATAAATTTATACAGACCAAAGAATGGATTGATCAGAATCAAGCAGAACAGCAGGGAATTGGATATATACTTGAAAACGAAAAAGATTGAAGGGCCATGGGAACAGACTGGGACTAATTAGTTAGCTCTTTCAAACAGCCAACACAGGCACGATGGACCAAATAGCTTCCTTCTGTGCTGTATGATTTTCTGAACAGGATTTACAAAGATTTAGCAATATTAAGGTTTTCAAGCAGCTCCCCGCTAAACTCTTTCAATTTACAGTCATGACAAAGATGTAGGTGGTGCTTGGCACGCCTGTCAGTAGCCACTTTTGGACATATACTGCACCTTTTTAAAAAAACTTTATTTTTCTATACCACATTAAATCCCCCTTTAAGAAAATTTCCTAAACCCTTAAATAATGCTGCAGAGATGTAGCTGGACAAAACTATGTTGATGAACTGCAGCTGGACTGATTTATACAAATGTATTAGAGTAGCAAGCAACAGCAGGCATACTTACTTCAGGGGTTACTGGAGTAACAGAGAGCCACAAATATTTTTAGTTTTTGAGAAAGCTAAATTAGTAATCAACCTCATTCTGTAGATTTCACTAATTCTGCTTTTCGGCCTTCAGCATTGATTTTATAAAATACTTGTTAGTTAACTGCCAGAAAATGTGTGTGTACTTGGAAACTTTAACATTTAATACTCAAAAGTTCAAACCTAGTTTTCTCCCTGTAAAATCTTAATAAAAAAAGAAACAATGATGCTGACGAATATCTTCCCTTTAGATTTTAAAAAGTTCACATGAATAATAATGCAAATTACTCAAAATGTTATTCTCATCAGGGATATATGTGCTTTAAAAAAATTAGTCAATGTCATGTGCCAATGTATGCATTAGCTGAAGATGCAGTAGTAAGAAAGAACTTGCATTTGTATAGCGCCTTTCAAGAACTCAGGACTTCCCAAAGCACTTTACAGCCAATGAAGTACTTCGAAGTGTGGTCACTCTTGTAATAGAGAAAAATGCAGCAGCCAATTTGCACACAGCAAGCTCTCACAAACAGCGAAGAAATAAATAACCAGATAATCTGTTTTTTAATGATGCTGTGAGGGATAAATATTGGCCAAGACGTGGGAGAAAACGCCCCTTCCTTTCTTCAAAATATTGCCATAGGATCTTTAACGTCCACCTGAGAGAGCTGACGGGGCCTCGGTTTAACATCTCACCAGAGAGGCGGCACCTTTCAGCAAATCGCACACTACTGCACCCAAGGATCAGCCTAGATTATGGGCTCTCATCCTCAACAGGCGCTCAAACCCACAACCTAGTAACTCAAGAGGCGAGTGCTCTATCATTAAGTCACAGCTGTCACAAAGTGGGCACTTGAGCGAGGTCCTGGATGGAAGCCCAGTGAGAGTCGGCGCCTCGAAGGGGAGAGAACCGAGGCTGCGGTGTAGTGTGCAACAAGTTGCGTTTATATGGCACCTTTAACATAGTAAGACGTCCCAAGGCAATTCACAGGAATGTTACCAGACAAAAACTGATATCGAGCCATGTAAGGAGACACGAGGACAGATGGCCAAACACCCAGTTTTTAAACAGGGTCAGTAGTTTTTCCTGCCGTATATATTGGCACCAAGAAACTAAACAAACCCGATGGGACAAGCCTCCTTGGAAATCAAAACCAGAGCAGGGCAGGCAAGACTTAAGGATGACATTCGTGCACTGGAGGCAATGCAGAGAAGACCATGATGCTGATCCCCAGTGTTAAACAGACCGAGTTATGATGAGAGACTTGGATGGTGGTCATTTTAACTTACAACTTACAGTCAATTAGGAGCGTAAAAATCAGATGGGGTGTAAAACTTTGATGCCAAAGTTGACAATCTCCCTAAATTCAGTTAAAATAAAAGCAGCATTGTATTAACACTGCTCCCAGTCTCTCTCTATTAATAACCCATTAGCATCATATATGCTGCTGCTAATGCAGAAGGAAAGGACAAAAGAGGCTGCATCATTCATCATCATCATCATCATCATAGGCAGTCTCTCGAAATCGAGGAAGACTTGCTTCCACTCCAAAAGTGAGTTCGCAGGTGACGGGAATTACAGTCTCTGTCGCAGGTGGGAAAGTCGTTGGAGGAAATGGTGGGTGGGAAATCTGGTTTGCCGCACACTCCTTCCGCTGCCTGCGTTTGTTTTCTGCATGCTCTCGGTGACGAGACTCGAGGTGCTCAGCGCCCTCCCGGATGCTCTTCCTCCACTTAGGGTGGTCTTTGACCAGGGACTCCCAGATGTCAGTGGGGATGTTGCACTTTATCAAGGAGGCTTTGAGGGTATCCTTCAAACATTCCTCTGCCCACCTGGGGCTCGCCTGGCATGTAGGAGTTCCGAGCAGAGCGCTTGCTTTTGGAGTCTTATGTCCTGCATGCGGACAATCTGGCCCGCCCAACAGAGCTGGTTGACTGTGGTCAGTGCTTTGATGCTGGGGATGTTGGCCTGCTCGAGAACACTGATGGTGCATGTGCCCTCCCAGGGGATTTGTAGAATCTTGCGGAGACATCATTGGTGGTATTTCTCCTGCAATTTGAGGTGTCTACTGTATATGGTCCACGTCTGACAGCCATACAGGAGGGCGGGTATCACTACAGCCCTGTAGACCACAAGCTTGGTGCCAGATTTGAGAGCCTGATCTTCAAACACTCTCTTCCTCATGCTCTCATCAGATGCACAACTGACGTCAGAGCACAAATTGTGGCAAAAACACAATTGATATGTGCAAAACAGAAGTATTTTTACAGAATCCAGCAAAGAAGAAATATTGTAGCAAAAGTTGAATATCCTGAAAAATCTAACTTCCAGCATGTTAATGTCCATATTTCAGTCATGTAAATTAGCCCACTGATTGTAACTCTTCATATCCTACACAAAACCACATAAAAAGTACGGATCCCAAAGGTAGCTGTACAAGATGGTGTATGTAGTACCAAAGAAACACTTCTTTAAAAAAAAGTTTGCAAAAGAGAATAGGATCTTTTCTGCAAAACCATGTTTTGGCAGTGATCACAATCACACAATTAAGTTATGGTTAGGAAGAAAACCAGTCGTGGAATCTTTTCAGGGTTAACATTTACATTCTCAATGTTATCATTCTTAGTCTGGTCCTCCTTCAGTTTATAGAAATCACGGCTGTGGTCTGCTTCACTCCCTCAGTTAATGCTGCACTATAAAACATGCATGTTTAACGGCTAAGGGTGACATTTCTTACACTGTTACTAAGCTATGTTCAGTATCTATTAAATAGCAATTATTTTAGTTTCCCAAAATGCTCAGTTGGTAAAGCCACTGCACAGTGTGGAACTAAAAGTAGAGTTTCAATCTCCAATCTGTGCTGATTTAGCTAATCTCTGCCAGAGGAGCAGTATGAATGCAATAGTTGGCCTCAGCATCCTGGGCTAGAAAGGCAGGGGGGTGGGGGGGGGGGGGGGGGGAGATCGACATGCTGGGCTAAGAAAAGGAGACATGAACTAAGGCCCTCACTCCATATAGCTACCCAATATTCTCTATTGGAAGATGCTCAAGTGTGGATATTGTTGGGTGAAGATAGGATCTGGTGCAACTGTGATGTTCTACATGGTAGAATAGCCAACAGACATTCACTTTTCTGGACTCACACATTGTAATGTATGCAGCTGTGAGGATGCTCACAGGTTTGCAGAGCTGTTGAGATGGAAGTGGATTGTGATGTTCACAAGATTCAATAAAACCCCAGCCAGTTGGGTTCAGGGGTTCCACAATGGCGCAGGTGGTTGTGAGCCTGGTAGATCAACTGGTAATGTGTAGTGTGATTGTTAAAACTTTGCTAATAATCCAACTAGTTATTAATAGCAATGTGTTGCTATGAATTAAGCAAAAAACCCATGAAGCAAATACATAACACACATGAAGAATGAGTAATTGGGAGAGGCACCAGAAGGTATGCAGTGTCCATGGAATCATAGCTCAGCTGGAGAAAAGGGCTTTTTTTTTTTAAAATCAGAAATTTATTCTACCGTACTACTGGCATAAACTCAAAGCGACAAATAAGATGGGCACGTTTATCAGTCTTTATTCTGTTTTGCTAACACCAAAAAGCTAGGTTGTTTGGAACCTAATCACTCTTTTCTTTTCAAACTTGATGTCCTTTCACCATACAGCTTCGCCCTTCACCTAGGTTTCTTAACAACAAATCCTTACAAGAAACAAAAAGACATCATAAATGTTATTTATGTGGACTTGGCTGTACAGAGTAAATACACCAGAGGGCTCATCCCCTGGAGTCGCAAGGGATCCCATAATCCCTTGGGAGCACAAGTATTTAAGGAGGCTTCACAGGTTGACGAGGCACTCTGGAGACCTGCAATAAAAGACTACGGTCACACTTTACTTTGAGATCACAGTGTTCAGTCTGACTCTTTCTCCATACAACACAACTGGCGACGAGATACAGATAGCGAACCCAAAGATGCAGAGAACAGTGGGCATCCTGGAGAAATTTTTGGAGGGAAATCATTGGGAAACTTTTGTGGAGCGACTCGACTAATACTTCGTGGCCATCGAGCTAGATGGGGAAGAGAGCACTGCCAAACGAAGGGCGATCCTCCTTACCGTCTGTGAGGCACTAACGTATGGCCTCATGAAGAATCTGTTCACTCCAGCGAAACCCACGGAGAAATCATACGATGATTTGTGCACACTGGTCCGAGAACATTTAAACCGGAAGGCGAGGTACCGGTTCTACACCTACAAATGGTCTGATCGCGAGGTACCGGTTCTACACCTACAAATGGCCTGAAGGCCAGGAAGTGGCGAGTTATGTCGCTGAGCTAAGACGCCTTGCAGGACATTGCGAATTTGAAGGACATTTGGAGCACATGCTCAGAGACTTTTTCGTAGGTGGCATTGGCCACGAAACCATACTTCGCAAACTTTTGACTGTAGAGACCGCAACCTTGAGGCAGGCCGTAGCAATAGCCCAGGCGTTCATTGCCACCAGTGACAATATGATGCAAATCTCTCAGCACACAAGTGCTGCTACAAGTACTGTGAACAAAATGATGTTTTTAAATCGCAACGTAAGGGGCAGGTCACACATACCTACAGCTGCACGTCTGCAGATGTCTCAGAGTCCACCATCAAGGGTGATGAATGCAAGGCCATTAACACCTTGTTGGCGCTGCGGGGGTGATCATTGTTTCCATTCATGCCAATTCAAAGAATATGTTTGCAAGGGCTGTGGAACAATGGGACACCTCCAACAAGTGTGCAGGCGAGCTGCAAAGCCTGATAAACCTGCAAGCCACCATGTTGCAGAGGAGGACAGATCGACAGAGGATCACGACAAACCAGAGCCTCAGATAGAGGAGGCAGAGGTACATGGGGTGCACACATTCACCACAAATTGGCCCCCGATCATGCTGAATGTTGAACTAAATGGACTCTCAGTGTCAATGGAGCCGGACACGGGCACGAGCCAGTCCATCATGGGAAAAAAGACTTTCGAAAGGTTGTGGTACAACAAGGCCTCAAGGCCTGTCTTAACTCCAGTTCGCACGAAACTGTGAACTTACACTAAAGAACTGATTCCTGTAATCGGCAGTGCTACCGTAAAGGTCTCCTCTGATGGAACGGTGCACAAGCTACCACTCTGGGTGGTACCGGGCGATGGTCCCACGCTGCTCGGCAGGAGCAGGCTGGGAAAGATACACTGGAACTGGGACGACGTCAGAGCGCTATCGCCCGCTGACAACACTTCGTGTGCCCAGGTCTTAAACAAATTTCCTTCGCTGTTCGAACCAGGCATTGGGAAATTCCAAGGAGCAAAAGTGCAGATCCACCTAACTCCGAGGTCGCGACCCATTCATCACAAGGCGAGAGCAGTACCGTACATGATGAGAGAAAGGGTAGAGATCGAGCTAGATTGGCTGCAAAGAGAGGGCATCATTTCATCGATCGAGTTCAGCGAGTGGGCCAGTCCTATTGTCCCGATCCTCAAGGGAGATGGCACTGTCAGAATCTGTGGCGATTACAAAGTAACTATAAATCGTTTCTCCCTGCAGGACCAGTACCCACTACCAAAGGCCGACGACCTCTTTGCAACGCTGGCGGGAGGAAAGACATTCACGAAGCTGGATCTGACTTCTGCCTACATGACGCAGGAACTGGAGGAATCATCGAAGGCCCTCCCCTGCATCAACACGCACAAAGATTTTTTTGTTTATAACAGATGCCCGTTTGGAATCCGATCAGCGGCGGCGATATTCCAGAGAAACATGGAAAGTTTACTGAAGTCGGTCCAGCACACCGTGGTCTTACAGGATGACATCTTGGTCACAGGTCGGAACACAGTCGAGCACCTGCAGAACCTGGAGGTGGTTCTTAGTCGACTCAGCCGCATGGGGCTCAGGTTAAAACGCTCGAAGTGCGTTTTCCAAGCGCCTGAAGTGGAGTTCTTGGGAAGGAGGATTGTGGCGGACGGCATTAGGCCCACCAACGTGAAGACGGAGGCAATCGAGAACGCACCGAGGACACAGAACGTGACGGAGCTGCGGTTGTTTCTGGGGCTCTTGAGCTACTTTGGTAACTTCTTATCGGGTATGCCTTTGTAAAAGCGAGAAAATTATTATGCTCAAACAAATTGCTTGTGTTGTATGATCCATGTAAGCGTTTGGTACTAGCATGTGATGCATTGTCATATAGCGTTGGGTGTGTATTGCAACAAGCTAATGATTTCGGGAAATTGCAACCGGTTGCTTATGCATCCAGGAGTCTGTCTAAGGCTGAGAGAGTCTACAGCATGATTGAAAAAGAAGCATTAGCGTGTGTCTATGAGGTAAAGAAAATGCATCAATACCGGTTTGGATTAAAATTCGAATTGGAAACTGACCATAAGCCACTTATATCCCTGTTTTCCGAGAATAAAGGGATAAATACCAACGCATCGGCCCGCATCCAGAGATGGGCGCTCATGTTGTCCGCATACAATTACGCCATCTGCCACAGGTCAGGCACAGAAAACTGTGCCGATGCTCTCAGTTGGCTGCCATTGCTCATCACTGGGGTGGAAATGGCGCAGCCTGCAGATCTAGCCATGGTTATGGAAGCATTCGAGAGTGAGCAATCACCCGTCACTGCCTGGCAGATCAAAACCTGGACAAGTCAGAACCCCTTATTATCTCTAGTCAAAAGCTGTGTGCTTCACGGGAGCTGGTCCAGTGTCCCAGTGGAAATGCAGGAAGAGATAAAGCTGTTCCAGCGGCGCAAAGATGAAATGTCTATATAGGCAGATTGCCTTCTGTGGGGCAATCGAGTAGTGGTCTCCAAGAAGGGCAGAGACACCTTCATCAATGACCTCCACAGTACCCACCCAGGCATCGTAATGATGAAAGCGATAGCCAGCTCCCACATGTGGTGGCCCAGTATCGATGCGGACTTAGAGTCCTGCGTTCACAGATATAATACATGCTCGCAGTTAAGCAATGTACACAGGGAGGTGCCACTAAGTTTAGGGTCTTGGCCCTCCAAACCGTGGTCTAGGGTACACGTCGACTATGCAGGCCCGTTCTTGGGTAAAATGTTCCTTGTGGTTGTAGACGCATACTCCAAGTGGATTGAATGTGAAATAATGTCGGCTAGCACGTCCGCTGCCACTACTGAAAGCCTGCGGGCCGTGTTTGCCACACACGGCCTACCCGATGTCCTGGTGAGCGACAACAGGCCATGTTTTACCAGTGCGGAGTTCACAGCATTCATGACCCGTAACGGGATCAAACATGTCACATCTGCCCCGTTTAAACCAGCGTCCAATGGTCAGGCAGAGAGAGCAGTGCAAACCAACAAGCTTGAAGAGAGTAACTGAAGGCTCACTGCAGACTTGCCTATCCCGAGTCCTGCTAAGCTACCGCACGAGACCCCACTCACTCACTGGGATCCCACCTGCTGAACTGCTCATGAAAAGAGCACTTAAGACAAGGCTCTCGTTAATTCACCCTGATCTACATGAACAGATAGAGAGCAGGCGGCTTCAACAAAGTGCATACCATGATAGCGCAAATGTGTCACGCGCGATTGAAATCAATGATCCTGTATTTGTATTAAATTATGGACAAGGTCCCAAGTGGCTTCCCGGCACTGTCATGGCCAAAGAGGGGAGCAGGGTGTTTTGGGTCAAACTTTCAAATGGACTCATTCACCGGAAACACTTGGACAAAATCAAACTCAGATTCACGGACTATCCTGAGCAACCCCCTTGGACCCTACCTTTTTTGATCCCCCAACATACACACCAGTGGCAACCGGCACCACAGTTGACCATGAAGCAGAACCCATCATCCACAGCAGCCCTGCAGGGCCCAACACACCAGGCAGCCCAGCTGCACAGCGAGGGCCCAACAAATGATTCAACATTACCAGCTTTCACACCGAGACGATCAACCAGGGCAAGAAGGGCCCCAGATCGACTCACATTGTAAATAGCTACTCTATTGACTTTTGTGGGGGGGGAGGGGGGGGGGGGGGCGGCGAGTGTTGTTATATATGTGGACTTGTATTTACTCTGTACAGCCACCAGAGAGCTCATCCCCTGGAGTCCCAAGGGATCCCATAATCCCTTGGGAGCACAGGTATTTAAGGAGGCTTCACAGGTTGAAGAGGCACTCTGGAGACCCGCAATAAAAGACTACGGTCACACTTTACTTTGAACTCACAGTGTTCAGTCTGACTCTTTCTCCATGCACCACAATAAACTTTTAAACGTGCACCATAAGGCTGAAATGCATCAAACACAAGATTCCAAAGATGGCCATTCTGAAAAATCAATACATTCCAGGTTTTCTCTACATTCACAACTTGTTCATTGCGAATTTGTCAATAAGGCAATGAGTACATTACGAGCAGGCCCTTACTCAAGCCGTATTGTGGCAGACAAGATTTTTTTTCAATGGCTCCTTAAAAAGAGAAATAATTATCACGGCAAACTGAACTCATTTGAGATTGGGGGATGGCACACATTCCTTTGGTATAGCAGAGGCAGCTTTACTTCGCACCTAACTACTTTACCTTGAAGTGCTTGATGCTGACATTGGGAGTATAAAATGGAATATTTCACTCTCAAGCACTGATGAGCAAAAAATTAATCAACATCTTTTTAAAACAGAAACCCTGACACAGCTGAAAATGGCATGTTTCAATTTTGTACTCTCCCAAATAATATCATAGCACAAGAACATAAATAATAGGAGCAGGAGTCAGCCATTTGGCCCTTCGAGCCTGCTCCGCCATTCAATAAGATCTGAACTTGGCCTCAATTCCACTTCCCTGAACACTCCCCATAACCCTGGACTCCTTAAAGTTCAATAATCTCTTATCTCCACCTTAAATATATTCAATGACCCAGCTTCTACAGCTCTCTGGGGTAGAGAATTCCGAAGATTCACGACACTCAGAAATTCCTCCTCATTTTAAATGGGTGACCCCTTTTTCTGAAACTATCCTAACATAAGAACATAAGAATTAGGAACAGGAGTAGGCCATCTAGCCCCTCGAGCCTGCTCCGCCATTCAACAAGATCATGGCTGATCTGGCCGTGGACTCAGCTCCACTTACCTGCCCGCTCCCCATAACCTATGCCCCAGAGTTCTAGATTCCCCGACGAGGGGAAAACATCCTCTCTGCATCTACCCTGTCAAGCTCCCTCAGAATCTTATACATTTCAATAAGATCACCTCTCATTCTTTTAAACTACAATAAGTATAGTCCCAACCTGCTCAAGTTTTCTTCATAAGACAACCACTTCATCTCAGGAATCAACCTCTTAAGCCTTCTCTAAACTGCCTCCAATGCCAGTATATCCCCTCCTTAAATAAGAGGGCCAAAACTGTACGCAGTACTCCAGGTGTGGTCTCACCAACACCCTGTAAGGACTTCCCTATTTTTATACACCATCCCTTGCAATAAAGGCCAACATTTCATTTGCCTTCCCAATTACTTGCTGCACCTGCATGCTAACCTTTTGTGTTTCATGTACAAGGACCCCCAGATCCCTCTTTACCGCAGCATTTTGTAATCTCTCCCTATTTAAATAATAATTTGCTTTTTTATTTTTCCTACCAAAGTGGATAACCTCACATTTTCCCACATTATACTCCATCTGCCAAATTTTTGCTCACTCACTTAGCCTAACTTTATCCCTTTGCAGATTCTTTGCGTCCTCCTCACAACTTGCTTTCCCACCTATCTTTGTAACATCAGCAAATTTGGCTACATTACACTCGGTCCCTTCATCCAAGTCATTAATATAGATTTTAAATAGTTGAAGCCCCAGCGCTGATCCTGTGGCACCCTACTAGTTACGGTTTGTCAACCTGAAAATAACCCATTTATCCCGACTCCCTGTTTTCTAGTTAGTTAGCCAATCCTCTATCCATACTAATATATGAGCTCTTATCTTGTGCAGTAATCTTTTATGTGGTCCCTTATTGAATGTCTTTTGGAAATCCAAATACACAACATCTGCTGGTTCCCCTTTATCCACCCTGCTTGTTACATCCTCAAAGAACTCCAGCAAATTTATCATGATTTCCCTTTCATAAAACCATGCATACTCTACTTGACTATTATGATTTTCTAAATGTCCTGCTACTACTTCCTTAATAATGGACTCCAGCATTTTCCCAATGACATGTTAGGCTAACTGGTTTATAGTTTTCTGCTTTCTGTCTCCCTCCTTTCGTAAATAGAGGCGTTACATTAACGGTTTTCCAATCCGCTGGGACCACTGCAGAATCCAGGGAACTTTGATGGATTACAACCAATGCAGCCACTTCTTTTAAGACCTTAGGATGCAGGCTATCAGGTCCAGGGGACTTGTCCATCTTTAGTCCCATTAGTTTGCCTAGTACTTTTTCTCTAGTGACAGTGATTGTTTTAAGTTCTCCCTCCCAATAGCTCCTTGATCATCAATTATTGGGATGCTTTTAATGTCTTCTACCATGAAGACCGATACAAAATATTTGTTCAAAGTCTCTGCCATTTCCCTGTTTCCCATTATTAATTCCCCAGGCTCATCCTCTAAGGGACCAATGTTAGCTTGAGCTACTCACTTCCTTTTTATATAGCTGTAGAAGCTCCTATATTTCTTGCTAGTTTATTTTCAAACTATCTTCTCTCCCTTTATTATTTTTTTAGTTGTCCTTTGCTGGTTTCTAAAAAATTCTCAATCCTCTGGCCTTCCACTATTCTTCGCAACATTGTATGCCTTTGTTTTCAATTAGATACCATCCTTTACTTCCTTAGTTAGCCACGGATGGTTTGTCCTCCTCTTGGAACAATATGTTTCTTTCTCAACGGAATATATCTTTGCTGAGAGTTATGAAATATCTCCTTAAATGTTTGTCACTGCTTATCTACCGTCTTACCCTTAATCTATTTTCCCAGTCCACCTTAACCAGCTCTGCCTTCATACCTTTGTAATTATCTTTATTTAAATTCAGGACACTAGTTTGAGAACTAGTTTTCTCACCCTCAAACTGAATTTGAAATTCTACCATGCTATGATCACTCTTCCCAAGAGGATCCTTTACTATGAGAATCATTAATTAATCCAGTCTCATTACACATTACCAAATCTAAAATAGTCTACTCCCTTGGTTGGTTCCACAATGTATTGTTCTAAGAAACTATCCCAAATACCTTTGCCAATTTGATCTGTCCAATCAATAAGATTAAAATCGCTCATGATTATTGCCGTACCTTTGTTATAAGCCTCCATTATTCTTAAATTTATACTCTGTCCTTCAGTGTAGCTACTGTTAGGGGGCCTATTGACTACTCCCACCAGTGACTTATTTCCCTTATTATTCCTTATCTCCACCTAAACTGATTCTACATCTTGATCTTCTGAGCCAATATAATTTCTTACTACTGCACTGATCTCATCCTTTATTAACAGAACTACCCCACCTCCTTTTCCTTTCTGCCTATTGTTCCAAAATGGCAAAGATCCCTGAATATTCAGTTCCCAGCCTTGGTCACCTTGCAACCACGTCTCTGTAATGGCTATCAGATCATACCCATTTATTTCTATTTGTGCCGTCAACTCATCCATCTATCTTGTTACGAATGTTACGTGCATTTAGTTAAAGAGCTTTTAATTTAATCTTTTTACCACTTTTCCCTACTCTGACCCCACTTTCTGATGTTTATATACTCTGTTCCTTCCTGTCACACTCTGGTTATCATTACCTCTATCGCTACCCTGCACTATTGCCTTCTCCTTTCTCTTCGACTTTTTAAATTTCTGCTTACCTGATCCCTCCTTTAAAAATTCAAATCATAATGTGCATTATCCACAACAGAACTTAATTTATGTGATGTTTTCATGTGATTTGTGTCAGTTCCAAAGTATAAAAATGATCCTTAAAAATATATGAAAAGGTTAGAGGAGTTCAATTGTTCTAAAGCAATTTACATTAATAGCAGCAATAAATGGCCAATATACAGAATTTACCAATTTCCGCTCCTGCTTGAGCTCCTGAATATAGCGCGACAGCTCTGCAAATATTAGCCCACTCAAGTTCTCAGCGATCACCTCATGCTGGCCTGCATAGTCATTCATTTCATTCAGAACGGCCAGAAATGCTCGACATGATGTGTATCTGTAAAATAAAATATTCGGTTATACACCACTTTAAAAAAAACTCAATTCCAAAATGTGTTAATCGAGCATCATAGGGTCAGGATAAAGACAGTCTAGAAGTAAACTATCAAAATTTACCTTGAACATCCAAAAATTAAATGTGTTGACATTCCAGGTTTCCTAAAATACAAGTTGTGACTATATCATAATATCTTACTCAGAAAATATTTTTAACAATTGATGCGCACAAACAGAAACTGAACTAAAAGAGATAACGCATTCAAAGCAGGTCAATTTATAGCGTTGGTGATTTTGTACATCATCCAATAAACAGGCATCAAGTAATATCACCAAGCAAAAACAGATGGAGTATTTTGTTTCAAAAAATTCCTGTGATTACTAGTTTTTGATTTGTGATGTAAACATGATAAATGGTCAGTTTGGATCATGAAACAAGGCCAAAATAACAGCAACCAGGAAAGGCCTTTTTTGTCCCCAAATTATCATGTTTTAGTCTCCTCTGGTTTATGAAAATGCTGTTTTTTTCCTAACACAAGCAGCAGTTTCTCAAGAGAAAGGGAGAATTTAGAATCTTAAGCTTTGATCTTACGTTGAAGGAGCAAGCATTGTTTTGTATTTTTTTCCCACTCTCTCTCATGATTTTCTCGGTTTCTCTAATCATTTTTGATCAACTTAATGTTTTATAGATTATAGGAGCTAGACTTTGACAACACTGCTGAAAAACAGCATGCTAAGCAGTGCATTAGATTGACCAGGTTTGAATTAACCAATTATTTATTGTCCATCTGCTCTGTTCATGGAAAGGCATCCACACGACAATGTTCTCCAACTCCTCGAATGTAAGATCATGAGTTATCATTTCACGAGACAGAACTAGGTCACAGTAATTAACTTTGTCACCTCGCCAGTGTCCTGAGCTTTCAGCAGTGATTGAAGGAAAGGATAAACACAGGGGAAATTACTTTCAGTAGTAGTAGCCTGGTCGTTTTTCCCAGCTTACATGGACTACAATTGGAATGCAAAACCTCAAATAGGTATCCATGGAAGAAATGGGGAAGGGTATGGATAGCAAACTCAAATATTTTCTACCAAGTAGGAGATTTCCTGGATTTTTTTCACATTATCTAGCTTGGGGACAAGGAGGGAAACACTTCTGCATCAAAACCACTCTCACAGTAGTTAATTTTTCCTTTAAATACACGCAAACTCAACAGCTCTTTCAGGAACAATTGATGCTCACGATTAAAATTATTTTCCATTTCCAGTAAAAACCAGTCGAAGGTCGATTTTCATCCTCCTATCTCTCTCCCCTACCATCTCCATCCACCCTCCCCCCTGCTACCGTCCTAAGAGTTGCTTTAGGATGTGAAAGTGAGTTATCTTCATGTTTGGTGTGCTGGGGCAAGTACAGAAATACTACAAATCAGTCCAATCACATAGAAGAAAAATAAATTAACTACTACAATGTCTAGTTCCCTTAAAATTAAATTTTAGTTTTTCTAAAATCTAAAAAGACAAATATCTCAGTTTCCACTAATTTGAAAGAACATGTAACTTGCATCATGTACAACAAAGCAAAATACAGCAGCACAGAATAACACTGGTACTGTATCTGGATGCCTTTACTGCATTTGAAGGATTGATGGATTGTATTGTTACTTGGATCTGAAAGGAGCACTCACTTCTGTTCTTCCTCTTCTTTGGAGTTCCGTTTTGGCTGATACTTCTTCGAGAGATTCCTGAGGAATAACACAAATAAGCTACATGAGCTCAAAAACATGATTTTGCTAATTAATCTACATGTAGCAGGAATACCTGTTTACTGAACAAACCAAGTCACTTCATAGGTTCTTGCCACAGCACTACAGGATTTTTGAATTGAAGTAAAATAAAGACTTGTTTCAAATAAAAATTTATTTCAGAAGTACAATTTCCTCTAATTAAATACAGATCATTGTGTGTCTCAAATGCCTTTAATATAATTTTCAGAACTTCATATTCTATACTCCCAGAAAGAGGAAATCTATGGGATAGGGAGGCTGGAGAAGCACTCCATTGAAAACTCAAGTCGCAGTAATCCCAGTATATAAAAAAAGTACCATTTTCAACAAAGTTCAACAACCCTTTACATTGGTACTCTTATTTCATCTAGATCGTGAGAGAATGACACCTTCTCCACATCATGTCCTGGCCAATATTTATCCCTCAATCAACATAACAAAACAAGCCAATGATCTGGTCATTGTCACATTGCTGTTTGTGGGAACTTGCTGTGTGCAGATTGGCTGCCAGGTTTCCTACGTTACAACAGTGACTATACTTCAAAAGGACTTCATTGGCTGTAAAGCGCTTTGAAGACGTCTGGTATCGTGAAAGGCGTCATATAAATCCAAGTCTTTCTTTTTTCTTTATCCGTGCACTGACTGCCCACGGCTAAAACTGGCTTCTTAATCCCAATGCCAGAACTGCAGAGCCACCAAATAAAAAGGGAGATGATTCTGCTGCCTGAAAAAACAGGGAGGAGGTGCTGCTGAGGGAGTATAAAGAGCTAGGAGATAAATTAAAAAGCAGGGCCTCGAGGGTAGTGATCTCAGGATTATTGCCTGAGGTAAGCGCTAATTGGCAGAGACACAAAGATCAGGAAAGTGAAAGCGTGACTGAAAGTTTTGGGAATGATGGGGTTCCATTTCATGCAACACTGGCACCAGTATTGGAACAGGAAAAAGCTGTACTGCTGGGATGGGCTATGGCCTAGGTCCTAGCTGAAAGGATAAATAGGGATGTAGAAAGGATTTTAAACCAATAAAAGTTGGGTGGGGAAGAGAGGAAGGTTGAGGAGGGTTCGGCTAGAAATAACAGTAAAACTGTTTACCTAAAGATGAGGAAAAGGTCAGTGTGCAAAATAAATAATCCAAGTTCAGATAATAGTATAGGAATTAATAATATACCCGATATAAATAGGAGTGTTCAAAAATAAGAAAAAGTGTGATAAGTTAAAAACTGAGAAAAACATTCCTGACAGCAGTGATGCAGTAGTGGGATGCATAAATGTGGAGATCAGAGCAGTTGAGAGATTTTTTTTAATTTTCCTATAAGACACATCAAATTTTCACATTATTTTCTCAAAACAGCAGTTGTAAACACTATAAATTTCTCATCATCATGGGCAATCCCTTGGAATCAAGGAAGACTTGCTTCCACTCCTAAAGTGAGTTTTTTGGTGGCTGAACAGTCCAATACGAGAGCCACAGACCCTGTCACAGGTGGGACAGGCATTCGTCGGGGGAAGAGTGGGACTGATTTGCCACACGCTCCTTCCGCTGCCTGCGCCTGACCTCTTCGCGCTCGCGGCGTTGAGATTCGAAGAGCTCAACGCCCTCACGCATGCACTTTCTCCACCTAGGGCGGTCTTCGGCCAGGGACTCCCAGGTGTCAATGGTGATGTCGCACTTTACCAGGGAGGCTTTGAGAGTGTCCTTGTAATGTTTCCGCTGCCCACCTTGGCTCGTTTGCCGTGAAGGAGCTCCGCACAGAGCAATTGCTTAGGGAGTCTCGTGTCTGGCATGAGAACTATGTGGCCTGCCCAGTGAAGCTGATCGAGTGTGGTCAGTGCTTCAATACTGGGGATGTTAGCCTGGACGAGGACAGTGATGTTGGTGCGCCTGTCCTCCCAGGGGATTTGCAGGATCTTGCGGAGACATCGTTAGCGCTATATCTCTCGCGACTTGAGGTGTCTTCTGTACATCGTCCATGCCTCTGATCCATACAGGAGGGCGGGTATTACGACAGCCCTGTAGACCATGAGCTTGGTGGTAGATTTGAGGGCCTGGTCTTCGAACATTCTTTTCCTCATCGGCCGAAGGCTGCACTGGAGGCGATGTTGAATCTCCGTATCAATGTCTGCCTTTGTTGATAAGAGGCTCCTGAGGTATGGGAAGTGGTCCACATTGTCGAGGGCCACGCCATGAATCTTGATGACTGGGAGGCAGTGCAGTGCGGCGAGGACAGGCTGGTGGAGGACCTTTGTCTTACGGATGTTAAGCATAAGGCCCATGCTTTCATATGCCTCGGTGAATACATCGACTATATCCTGGAGTTTAGCCTCAGAATGTGCGCCGACGCAGGCGTCGTCCGCGGCCTGTAGCTCAACGACAGAGGTTGGGGTGATCTTGGACTTGGTCTGGAGGCGGCGTCGGTTAAACAGCTTCCCACTGGTTCTATAGTTTAAGTTCCACTCCAGCGGGGAGCTGGTTGACTGAGGTGGAGCATGGCAGCAAGGAAGATTGAGAAGAGGGTTGGAGCGATGACGCAGCCCTGTTTGACCTCAGTCCGGACGTGGATTCGGTCTGCAATGGATCCGTTGCTAAGGATCACGACTTGTCCCCCTTTTTAAAGATGGTCACGATCACTGCATCTCTGAGATCTCCCGGCAACGGGGAGGTGCAACGGGACCTGGGTGTCATGGTTCATCAGTCACTGAAAGTTGGCATGCAGGTACAGCAGGCGGTGAAGGCGGCAAATGGCATGTTGGACTTCATAGCTAGGGGATTTGAGTATAGGAGCAGGGAGGTCTTACTTCAATTGTACAGGGCCTTGGTGAGGCCTCACCTGGAATATTGTGTTCAGTTTTGGTCTCTTAATCTGAGGAAGGACGTTCTTGCTATTGAGGGAGTGCAGTGAAGGTTCACCAGACTGATTCCAGGGATGGCTGGACTGACATATGAGAGACTGGATCAATTGGGACTTTATACACTGGAGTTTAGAAGGATGAGGGGATCTCATAGAAATGCATAAGATTCTGACAGGACGGGACACAATCTTAGGATAAGGGGTAGGCCATTTAGGACTGAGATGAGGAGAAGCTTCTTCACTCAGAGAGTTGTTAACCTGTGGAATTCCCTGCCGCAGAGAGTTGTTGATGCCAGTTCATTGGATATATTCAAGAGGGAGTTAGATATGGCCCTTACGGCTAAAGGGATCAAGGGGTATGGAGAGAAAGCAGGAAAGGGGTACGGAGTTGAATGATCAGCCATGATCTTATTGAATGGTGGTGCAGGCTCGAAGGGCCGAATGGCCTACTCCTGCACCTATTTTCTATGTTTCTATGGCATGCTCTCCTCCCTCCAAATGAGAGAGATGAGGTCATGTATCCGCACCAACAGCGCCTCTCCGCCATACTTTAGCGTCTCAGCGGGAATTCCATCCGCACCCGTAGCCTTGTTATTCTTGAGCTGTTTTATGGCTTTGCCTACCTCGTGCAGCGTTGGGGTTTCACTCAGGTGGTGGCAGGTCGCATGCTGCGAGATGGAGTAGAGAACACTCGAGTCAAAGGCAGAGTCTCAATTGAGGAGATCTTCAAAGTGCTCATTCCAGCGGGTCCCGACAGCCTCGGTGTCCTTGATGAGTGTTTCCCCGTTCTTGGCCAGGAGTGGGGTGGGGCCTTGGACTGAGGTGGCCTTGACTGCAATGAAGAATCCTTGCATATCTTGGCTGTCGGCCAGTTGTTGTATCTCCTGTGCTTTCTCCATCCACCACCTGTTCTTTAGGTCCAGGGTGTTTTGTTGGACCTCAGCCTTGTGTCGTCTGTAACGTTGCTTTGCAGCTCCCAAGTTGGGTTGTTGCTTGAGGCTCAGAAATGCTCTGCGCTTACGATCTATTAATTCTTCGATCACCTGATCATTTTCATCAAACCAGTCCTGATATTTTCTGGTTGAGTGACCAAGTGTCTCTTCACAGGCACTGGTTATGGAGGCCTGGATGGCAGACCAAGTGCTGTGGGCATTCAGCATTTCAGGGTCATCAAGGCACACCAGATTAGCTGTGAGGCGCTGGCTGTTTGGGCTCTCTTAGCTGGGTCTTTAAGTGCCCCGGCATTAACTTTTTTGCGGCACTGCTTCTGCTGTCCCCTCTGCTTTGGGGCTATGTTAATATCCATGATGGATCGGATTAAGCGATTGTCCGTCCAGCAGTCGTCAGCTCTTGTCATGGCATGGGTGATGCGCACATCCTTGCGATCCCTGGCCCAGACAATGACATAGTCGAGCAAGTGCCAGTGTTTGGAGCGAGGGTGTTGCCACGATGCCTTGTATTTGTCCCTCTGGTTGGTGATGAGTTCGTGTTCTAGACATTTTGTCAGGAGTAGGGTACCGCTGGAGTTGGCTTTCTGTACCCTCTCTCTGCCAATCACACCTCCCCAGAGGGCTTTGTCTTTGCTGACCCTGGCATTAAAGTCACCCAAGAGGATCAATTTGTCATCCGTGGGGACACGGGACAGGTATGTCTCGAGGTTGGAATAAAAACCCTCTTTCGCCTCATCCGTTGCATCAAGTGTTGGGGCGTACGCACTGATGACTGTGGCGCATTGGTTCCGGGATAGGGTAAAGCAAAGAGTCATGAGGCGTTCGTTAACCCCGCAGGGGGAGTCTTTGAGGCGGTCGACCAGTTCATTTTTGACGGCGAAGCCAACTCCATGAAGGCGCCGTTCTTCCTCTGGTTTTCCTTTCCAGAAAAAGGTGCAACCTCCACCATGTTCCTTGAGCTGGCGTTCCCCTGCCCGGTGTCTTGCTTAGCGCGGCGATGTCGATGTCAAAACGTCTAAGTTCCCGGGCAACTATGGCGGTGCGGCATTCCGGCCTGTTGCTATTGGAATTGTCCACGAGGGTCCTGATGTTCCAAGTCCTGAACTTCATATTAATGAAGTGGAAGATGCCTGTGCGTGAGTTCTTTTAACGTGGGGTGGCCGTTGCATACCAACCACCACACGAGCTTAGCTGAGTACGGTCTTGGTCCAGTGGCAAGGGGATCCAAGACGACTGGAGATTAGGCACAGCCGTATAAGCCTAATTGCCTACGGCGAGGTGTTGGCCGCAAGCTCGGCGCTGGGTAGCGCCATTGATGGTGGATGGCCCGAGGCTTGGGGGACAGGCACTAGGAAGGTCAGCTGACTGCTGGGGTTCCAAGGGATATTTTGGAGAGTTTCTTCCAAGGATAAAAATTTCCCCAAAGGTTTCCAAGTTTGAGAGTTCAAAATTATTTCCAAATTTAAAAAAAAGTTACACAGGTTGATTGAAGGTTTAATAAATAGATTAAGAGTTGATTTTTTTTTTTAAGTTTAAAATGTAAATCAAAAGTTAGTGTTCACCGCTAGTGACCTAGGGCAGGTACAGCTTGATGTTGGGCCGGGCCAGCTGGTTGAAGAGACCCGGAGTGCGAGGCTGGGCCTGGCCCTCTGGCTGAAGGGACCTGGAGTGCGAGGCTGGGTCGGGCCGGCTGGCCAAACGGAGTGAGTCGTTGGGCCGCGCCGGCTGGCCGAAGGGACCCAGAGTGCGTCATTGGGCCGGGCCAGCTGGCCGAAGGGACCCGGAGTGCATCGTTGGGCTTTGCCTAAAGCGTTTCTAGATAATTTCTAGAGTGTATCCAGCACAGTTTTCTGAAACAATACATTTTAGAATTGACAGGTGAACAGGCGATACCAGATTTAGTAAAGAGTAACAAGCCACAATCAATTAATAATCTGACAGTAAAGGAGCATCTTGCAAACAGTAATCATAGCGTGATAAGAGTTCAACATGATGTTTGAGAAGAAAGATCACGCGCAAACCAAGGTTTTAAACTTAAGTAAGGCTGACTTCGAAGAAATGAGACTCAAGCTGAACACGTGGGCTGAGCTGTTAACAGGTAAACATACAGAAAAACCGTGAAAGGTATTCAAAGAAGTACTTAGTACAACACAAGATCAATACAAATGTTCCACTTGTACAGTCAAGCAACTATGGTCAACATATGAGGCAAGATGGGAGTATAAAGCTAAAGGAAGTGGCTTACAAATGCTAAAAAAAAGTGGCAATCCAGCAGACTGAGAGGAATATAGAGAACAGAGAAACACAAAGAAAATATTAAGAGCTGCAAAAAGGAATACAAAAAAAAACTTGCAAATAATATCAAGGTTAATTATAAATGTTTTTCTAAATATATTAAGGGTAAGATAGTGGCTAATGGAGATGTGGGCCCATTAAATACAGATGCAGGTGATTCTATAATGGACAAGGTAATGGGAGATTTATTAAACAAGCACTTTGTATCTGTTTGTACAATCGAGGAATAGGTTAAAATACCAGTGATCGAGGGGAAACTAAAAATAAATCAAGGGGAGGAACTTACTGGATTCAATGCAAGTTTAAAACATGATAGTGGTTAAAATAATGGAACTTAGCATAGATAAATCTCCAGGACCTGATGATTTCCACCCCAGGGTACTGAAAGTAGTAGGTGAGGAAATCGCAGAAGCATTCGTTATAATCTTTTAAAACTCTCTTGATTTTGGAATTGTGCCATTAGATTGGAAATGTGCTAAATGTTACTCCATTATTTAAGAAGGGTGGGAGAGAAACCAGGTAACTACAAGCATATCAGTTTAACACAAGTTGTGGGGTAGCTACTAGATTCTGTCATTAGAGATAGAGTGACTGAACACTTAAATAAATATGAGCTGATCCGAGACGTGGCTTTGTTCATGTCATGACTGACTAATCTACTTGAATATTTTGAGGATGTCACTAATAAGGTAGACAAGGGACTGTTTATGGATGTTACCCATATGGACTTCCAGAAAATGTTCAATAACATTCCACACACGAGATTAGTAGAAAAAATGAGAAAGCACAGAATTGGAGGTAGCCTTTTGAATGGGTTAGAAATTGGTTGGGAGGCAAGAGGAGGAGAGTGGGGATAAAGGATCGGTACACTGATTGGCGGGGTGTGATAAGTGCTATTCCCCAGGGATCTATTCGGGCCCTCAACTTTTCACCATATTTATCAATGCCGTGGATGAAAGATTATGGAGTTGGATATCCAAGTTTTCAGATGACACTAAGTTAGGAGGGACAGTAAGTAGTGCAGATAGGAGCAGGAAGCTGCAAAGGGACATAGACAGATCCAGTGATTGGGAAAAACTATGGCAAATGGAGTTTAGTGTAGGAAGTGTGCGATCTTCCATTTTGGATCCAAGAAAGATAAATCGGCGTATTTTCTAAGTGGTGAGGAACTAGGAACTGTAGAGGAGCAGATATTTGGGAGACCAAGTACACAAACCATTAAAAGCTACTGACAGGTATAAAAAGGCTTATGGAATGTTAGTATTCCAGCGACCTTGAGATAAAGGCTAAGGGCAGGAAGGAATGCTTCAGTTGTTTACAGCCTTGGCCAGATCCCATCTAGATTACTGCATTCAGTTTTGGGCACTGCACCCGGGAAGAATGGAGGGGGTATGAGAATGTGTAAAGAAGGGTTGCGAAAGTGGTAGATGGATAGAGAACGTGGCAAAAGGATGGAGATAGGGAATCATGGGAAAATAGCTAAAGAAATGTCAAGATGCAGACAACTGCAGAATCAACAGAATAAAAAGGGGTTACCAAGAGTTGAAGTTGAGGTTAGACACGGGTCATGAGAAAGCCCAAGGCAGCACAAAGAAAGAAAGCAATCCTAGATAGGAAGGGAAAAGTAATAGCTTCTACTGATAAGGAGGAAGGGAAACTAATTGGGTTCTTTACTGATAAGGGAAGACAGTGTAGCAAAGCTATAACTAACCTGACACCAGCCCTAATTGGGAGACTTTCTTGCCTGCCATTGGACGTACTCGGGGGGCGGGGGGAAGCAGAAAGGGATTGGATAGACCAAGTGCTAATCAAATGTGTTCTGTTTTGAAAATGTATATCTACTGTGCTTTTCGCGCTGAAAAGGGCTTGTCCAGGGGAAGGTAAACAGGCTCTGATTGAGAGTGTCCCTTTGTCTTGACAAGTCCCGGCCGGAGAATCTTCAATAAAGGTCTTTTACAGAAAAGGCAAGAGGTGTTCACGTGTCAGTGTATTCGCTGAAACAGATTGAGGGAAAAAGAATCCGTATTAACAGGTACTGCTCAGATTCATCAGAATACAACCGGACTTATAAGCTTAAAGTATAGGGACATGTTGCATAAATTTGGCTTGTATTCCTTTGAGTATAGAAGATTGAGGGGTGATCAGATCGAGGTGTTTGAAACATTAAAAGGATTCGACAGGTTAGATATGGAGAAACTATTTCCTCTGGTGGAGGCATCAAGAACAAGGAAACATAATATTGAAATTAGAGCTAGGCTATTTAGGAGCAAAATCAAGAAGCGCAAGATTAGTAGAAATCTGGAACTCTTTCCCACAAAAGGCTGTGGATACCAGGACAATTGGAGCTTTCAAGGTTGAGCCAAATTTTTGTTAGGTAAGGGTATCAAGGGATATAGTGCAAAGGCAGATAAATAGATTTGAAGTGCAGATCAACCAGGATCTAACTAAATGGTGGAGCATGTTCAAGGGGCTGAATGTAGTGTTCCTCGAATAGGAAAACCAATTTTAGCAATATAAATGCAAGAGACAATACTTGGACGTCAGTCTTCTGCAAACCGAATTACACAAGAACCAATAAAAGTGCCTGAAGTTATAGCACGGTCACTGGTTGATGTCGATTGACTATCAAAATCCTGGTATTCCTATGATGTAGGTTTCAAATTAGGTATTGAACAAGTAGATTCTGCTCCGTGAAGCCTGTAGTCTAAATCCTACCAGCGGGCATAAACTGGTATCAAGTAGCTCTGAATCGCATTTCACTGATTTATGGGTTCAAACGGGTGTCAACGTGTGACCAGGGCTGCAAATCAACACCAGTTGCTTCCCCAGAATGCTTAGCAGTCACTATGACACTGTTACTGTGGACTGATATAATGTAATAGTTGCGACAATGTTTTGAATAAAGCATTACCTGCAGAATCCCTACATTTATATTGGCAGCTTGGGAACAAGTGAGAACAGAACACGCACAAACCTTGGGCTCAATTTTCCCCAATGCCGCTTTTTGTCGTATTTCAAGAGTTATGCCCGTTTTTTTCGGGCCCGACTACAGCAAAAAATAATTTGAAAGTTTCCCCAATCTAATTGTTGAAATTGACGCCGTGCAGCCTATCCTTTAGCTTCGGGGGGGTGGAGTCGAATGGTGCCGTTCTGCGCATGGGCAGGAAAAAAATACTTTTTTTTTTACGTGACTGCGCATGCCCAGTATACCTCCCGGTCTGCATTCAGCCATTTTTTATAAAGAGTCAGTTATGTGTGAGATCTTTAATTCTCAGTGGAAAAAATCGGAGCTGCAACATGCAACGCGGCTCAAGAACCAAGAATTTCTCACAAGAGGAAGTGGAGGCACTGGTTACTGTCATTAAGTCCAGATGGCACGAACTGGATACCAGCAGAGGTCAAATAAAAGTTTCACCAAAAGAAAAGAAACGCTGGAACCAACTTTCACAAGATTACTGCGCAATGGTGACCACCCCGAAGTCCGGAGGCCAAAAGTGGCAAGACCTTGGTCAAGTAGTTAATGCAAGTAATATTTTCATTTATTCACTGGAATTGCAATTGTAAATGTGACCATCTGTATGTCCCACCCAGCAGAAAGACACCCTCTCTAAAAAGTTATATTTTCATTTTTGCAGAGGAAGGTGGCACACAACAGAGAGAGAACTCGAACAGAAGGAGGCCCATCAAATCTGTACCCACTGACACCCTTGGAAGACAGGGTCGCTGCTTTGATGGTTCCTGCCTGGAGAAAAGCAACCACCACTGCACAAGCTGGGCCCACACTTGAGGGAGAGGGTAAGTCCTGCAAATTCCACAATCTGGCTTTGCTAAATGTTAAGTACTGCGCGGGCTATCTATGCTTTGGTTCATGGGGATGTCTCCGTCAGCTACGCTTTGGTTGATGCAATGTGTTATCATTCATCGTGGCCCTTCAAATGAGCCTGCTGCCTGCGCTGTCTGAGCCTACTCATGCCACCCTGCTCCCTCCTCTGCTGCTAACCATTTGTCTGTCCGGTTATATTTTGCAGAACTTGAGGCCAACTCTGACGAGGCTTAAGCCGATACAGAAAATTATTCAGGCACGGATGAGCCTGAAGAGGAGAACATCTTCCAATCCCACCTTCCCGACCAAGAGAAGTGAGAGTGAGGGGCAGGGGGAGGATGAAGCTCCCACTGTTGTACTCACTCTGGAGGAGGTGCTGGTGTCACCCATTGAAGTGCCAGCCCCTTTGCTGAGTGATAAGAGTGTTGGGACATTTCATGGCTTCACACAGTCCAAGGCTGTGGGTTCCAGTGGGGTGCAGCAAGCCACACCTAGGGCCCCACTGTCCGAGGCTGCGGGGAGCCACACCCAGGGTGAGAAGGGAAAGGAGAGCTTCCTGAGGTGCAGGATGCAACAGATGTGGTTCAGATGATGGCAATGAGTGGGGAGAGCATTGACCTTACGTAATCACCCCTGGAGCAGGGTGGGTGATGAAGTATCGGGACTGTCGGGAGAAGTAATAACACTCTCGCGAGAAATGGGTGCACTGTCTGGGCACATTCGGGATGGAATGTCGCAGGTAGCTAATACACTGTCGGTGAACACGAGGGAGGGAATATTGTAGGTAGTTGAGACATTGTCGGGGCACATGAGGGAGGGAATGTCAGAGTTAGCTGCTGCAATAAGGGAACACGCCCAGACCCCGTGGCCATTGACGGAATCAACTGCCACTCCCACTCCAATCCCCAGACCAACCTCTGAAGAGGTCCAAGCTGGGCCTTCCACATTACCGCCTGCCCACACCTTCCATCAAGAACTGAGCATTACCAGAGATGCTCGAAAAAATAAGCTTGGTACCAACCAGAGAAACACTGCGTCACCACCTGCGGGCAGAGGTGGAGTCACCAACACCAAGCGCAGTGGGCGGTCTTCAAATAAGGTGGAGGAGAGATGGGTGCAGCTTTCTTTGCTGCTGCTGTTATTATTGCTGTTGTTACTGTTGTAACTGTTCTCAAATTAAAAATTTTGTAAGTGATGTAAATTTACAAGTTTCAAAGCTTGTAAGTAATCTTAAAGTTTGTAAGTGATCTTAACTGAAAATTTTAAAGTTTGATAGAAGAATATTTTTATTAAAGTTAAGTACAAACGTTAAACTTTTGAATAAAAAATATTTTAAATTATAACTGAATTATTTACATTATTTGTTCCATTATTAACACAACTTTTTGAACGAAAGAAGAATCATTTACATTATTTGTTCCATTTAACACAACACAACACATTACGGAACAGGTCCAAACAGTAAACATGGGTCCGTTTGGAATAGTTGTCGCTGAGCCTTCAGGCAGCAAAACATTCACGGGTGAGCTGCTGGTGCAAGGCTCGTGAAATTGTTAAAGAGGCACGACGGACCCCATCCCATCTCCGCCATCGTGCTCCGGATTCAGGTAGTTGCATGGCGTCCTCATCCTCCTCCTCGTCATCTACATCTTCCTCCTCATCATCAGCCACTCTCACCTCAGGTGGGTCTTCTACTACCAGCTGCTGCTGCCTCAAGATAGCCAAGTTGTGCAGCATGCAGCACACAACAGTGAACTGACCAACAATCTCAGGGGAGTATTGCAAGTAGCCTCCGGAATGGTCCAGGCATCGGAAACACTGCTTCACAATGCCAATGGTCCGCTCTATTATGCTGCGCGTCGCAATGTGCAACATGTTGTATTCCCGGTCAGCTTCTGTCCGAGTCAAGTGTAGGGGCATCAGGAGCCAGGTGGCGATGCCGTATCCTTTATCCCCCAGCAGCCAGCTCTGCCCCTCTGGCTGCTGCTGAAACATGGCAGATATAGTGCTCTCGCGTAGGATGAACGCATCATGGGTGGTCCCAGGGTATTTCGCATCAACTGCCATGATGCAATGCATGTCGTCACAGATGAGCTGTACATTCAAGGAGTGGAAGCCCTTTCTGTTCCTGTACATCTCAGAATCCTCCAAAAGGTGCTCGCAAGGTGATGTGGGTACAATCAATGCAGCCCTGTACCTTTGGGAAGCCAGCAATCCTGGAGAAGCCCACAGCCCTATCACGCATTGCCTGAGCGGTCATGGGAAACTTTATGTTGTCATTCCTCCGGGCATATAGTGCAGCAGTCACCTGCCGAATGCAGATATGTGTTGCATGTTGAGAAATAGTGTACATATCCCCAGTTGTGGCCTGGAATGATCTAGATGCATAAAATGAAAGAGCAGCTGTAACCTTTACTTCAAGGCCTGGCTTACACCCCTCCCTCTGGGCTTTTTTTTTTAAGCTGTTGTATAGCCTAAGGGTTTTCATCCCTTATGTATGTGGTTGGCAGTTCAGCTCGGCTTCCACCCCACCCCACCCCAGGCTTCTTTTGAAGCCGAGCCCCAAGCCCGTGTCCGGGCGAGGGAGCGATGCTGACAGCCGACGCTCGGACCCTCGAGTCCAGTGAGGAGATGTGGTACTTTGGGGGGGGGGGGAAAAAATCAAAAATTAAAGAATTGCATTAGACTTCTATTTTTTCTCCTTTGACTTTGAAGCAGTTACGATTTATGACGCATATTCTTCTTTGCTTTCGTGGCTCCATCCAAAACTTCACCTAAAAACAATGGCATCTTTCTGCTCCGATTTTTAATATGCGCTGCTTTTTCTTAAGTGCCCAGAAGGTTTTTTGGGTGTGGACACATACGCCGCCCGAGGAAAAATGTAAGTTGGCCAAACTTGCTTAAATGTGAAAAACTGGCGCAGACATCAAGTTACGCCCGCTGACGCAAAATAATCGTAACCTAAAAAAAACTACCCAAGTGAATTATGCTGCGCAGAAACTTTGAGATTTTAATTTACTCCAAAGAAAACAGTGCACGCCAAAAAAACAGCGCAGATAATTGGGGAAACTTGTGTCTGTGAATTTTTTTAAAATTCTGTATAAACTTAGTAATTTCTAACATTTTCAATCAGAAATACATGAGCAATCATGAACTTTAATTAAACATCGCGCTATTTAAAAAGTACAAGGTTCATTTTTGTATCCTAATTATAATTGAACCATACTCTCCTGTGTAGTAGGTTAAAAAGTTTTTAATTTAATTAAATTATCTTGAATAATGAATTCATTCCCTGGCCACCAGTGGAATCTGCACAGGGCAGTCTAACTTTTAAACAAAGAAAGAAAAATGAATTTGCATTTATATTTCGTGCCGTTCACAACCTTGGGATGTCCCAAAGTGCTTCACAGTCAATAAAACATATTTGAAGTGGAGTCACTGTTGCAATGCAAGGAAACACAGTTACCAATTTGCATACAGAAAGATCCCACAGACAACAATGAGATAAATGATCAGATCATTTGTTCTTGCGCTATTGTTTGAGGGACAAACATTGGACAAAACACCAACAACTTGTAATTATTTTGTGCCGTTAAAGTCCCAAAGTGGTTCACAAGACAAAAATTGACATCAAGCTAAAGGAGGAGATATTAGAAATAACAGAAAATGCTGGCAATATTCAATAAGTCAGGCAGCATCTGCGGAGAAACAGAGCTAATGTTTCAGGTTGATGACCTTTCGTCATGAAATATTAGGACAGGCGACTAAAAGCTTGGTCAAAGAGGTACGTTTTAAGGCAGATCTTAAAGGAGGACAGGGAGGTTGCGTGCAAAGAAGTTGAGGAAGGGAATTTCAGAGTGTAGGCTCTGGATTGCTGACGGTACGACTGTCAATAGTGTGGTGAAGGGAGAGGGGGTGCACTAGAAGCAAGAGTCAGAGGAATGGAGAGAAAGGATGAATAGGCTGGGTCTCTTTTCTCTTGAAAAAAGGCTGAGGAGGTGACCTACTCGAGGTCTTTAGAATTAGAAAAGGTTTTGATAGTGGATAGAGAGAGAATGTTTCCACTTATGGGGAAGAGAACAACTAGAGGCCATCAATACAAGAAAGTCATCAAGAAAGTTAATACGGATTTCAGAAGAAAATTCTTTACCCAAAGAGTGGTGAGAATGTGGAACTTGCTACCACAGGGAGTGGTTGAAGCAAATAGTATGGATGCATTTAAGGGGAGGCTAGACAAGCATATGAGGGAGAAGGGAATAGAGGGTTACGCTGAAAGATTTAAATGAGGAAAGACGGGAAGAGGCTCGAGTGGAGCATAAACTGTGGCATGGACTGGTTGGGCCGAATGGCTTGTTTCTGCGCTGTATATCCTATATAATCCCCTACTCTTTTGAATAGTGACATGGGATAGTTTATGTCCACCCGAGAGGGGCCTCAGGTTAATGTCTCATCCGAAAGACGGCATCTCCAATAGCGTAGCACTTCCTCATTGATGACAAAGGAAATCAGTGAAAAATTTGTGTAAAGATGGTTCACACAGACAAAGATAATTAGGAATATACAGTTGTTTCAATTCTAAAAATTAACCAAAATAAATTTCTGGCCGAGTATAGGGTATAAGACAAGACTGATGCCAGGATAAATCTCATCATCTGTCGAGCTGGCTAATAGTTTGGGAATAACATACGTGTCAACCGTCAGCATTTCACATCGACTGTCAACGTTTTGTAACAAAAAAATAGTGTGGCCCAGACCTCTCTCCATTCAACGTCATTCTACAAGAATCCTACTATTAATGTATCAGAGACCAGGCCCTTCCCCCCTCAACACTGTTCCGAACTCTAATGGAAGTCCTTCTGGCTGTTGTATATTTTAGTCGATAATTTTCAGAAGGATAGGAGTTCCTGCCTACAGGATGCAGCTGCCAAAGTCACTTCCATTCGTGCGAGCAGCTTTGAGCTGAATGAATCTTGGTCTTCTGCATAAGTGACAGCACTCAGATTGTAGCAAGACAAAGGGAAAGTGGTGGGAAAAGCATGGAATTAGAGAGGAGGGAGAAAAGTACATCAATGAAGCAGAGAGTGGAAGGGAAAAAGTAGAAAAATATGACAAAGGAGGCTGGAAAGGAGGGGAAATATGGCAACAAAGGAGCGATAGAAAAGGAAACGGTGAGAGAATGGACGGGACAGAAGATGATACTTTGGGATGTGGGAATAAGTAGAGTTCCAACATTAATTTGGGGGAGGGGGGGTGGAAACAAAATCATGCCTCCATGACCTTGAGGATCATAGAAAAAGATTGCCAGCGTGAACTGGGAGAGGGGGGTAAAAGAGTACAGCTCAAACTGGGTTTGAGCAGATGAAGTGTGCTAGGTTAACGGGCGTGAGAAGAGTGCTGGCATGAACTCAGAAGGTTAGAGCAGAGGAATCTTTATCAAAGGATGGTGAGATGGATAGGTTACAGTATTGAATTGGGCCCAGAGGGAGTAGAGTGTATCTGTAAATGGGTGCAAGATTGCCAATATGCCCGCTGAGGTAACTTTTGGAGAAGTGATAACATGGTTCGTCTGTTCAAAGTAATATCACTTAGCTTTTTAACCTTTAAAAGAGAAAAATAAATCAATTGTGAAATATAAAAGTGCTCAAAAGTCACCACAATGCATAATTTTGTGGAAGTTTCAATATTCACTGGCGGATCATCATCATCATAGGACATGCCTATAGACTCCCCTCAAAACACGGCACCTGTTTTTACTCTTTTTCCTGCTTTTTTCCTCCACCGACTTCTAATCAAGGTTATTTTAGAGTTGTCAGTTTTTTGGGGCCTGTGCCAGTTAATCCTCAAGTTATTTTACTTTAATAGTTTATAAACTCAGTATAATGACTAACGTAATTTCTTTTTTAAAATCTGAAGATGGGATTTTGTAAATTGTATAGTGAGCAAAGAGAAAGAAAATAAATATCAAATTGACTAGGTCTTAGTCTGTACCAATCATTTGGTTATGCTATCACAAGTACTGAACATAAACAAATGACAGTGATCCACTGCAGACCAGGATTCAATTCAATTCCTGCTTCTATGTCCCTGGCGCACATCAGAAGTGCAAATCAGGAAACTGTGCAGTGTGCACCCCAGTGTGTATACATGCGTGCTGAAATGATTTAAGGCAGGAATGTAGATACAGGAACTGGCTTACAATTGGTGGTGGGAAAGAAAAAGGAGCTGCAGATAAGGCAGAGAAGGTTATGGGTAGGAGCAGTTAGGATTGGAGCCTGGTGGTTTGAAAGCAGCAAATGGCAGCTTGCGCCCCTCCTGTTGGACTCTTCTCTCTCTGATATTGCCAGATCCCAGCAAAACCCAATACTGCCAAATTCTTATCTCCCCATACTCCAAAATCCAATCCTCAGCCCTGCTGGACCCCAGGATCCCCTTACCCAAACTTACTCACACCACATCCCAGGATCCCCATACCTTACCCCCATAGTTCTCACAAACCCCGAGACTGCAATCCCAATACTCCCTGATCACAGAACCACACCAATGCTCCCAGACCCCATTCTCCAGATGCTGGGACCTACCTTACTGCTCCTAAGATCTTCCTCGCAAGTCTTGCTGGAAATAGAAACCTCTCCCAGTTTACAGGGCCACCCTAATGCTGAGAAGTTGATGTTCCTGGTACTACTTGGCATAGTAACCCTGCTCTCATGAAACCTCTGATTCACAGTCAGCAAAGCCACAAGAGATTCTGTAATATTTTCAAATAATATAAGTACCATGAATGGTAGTAGCTGAGAATAGTGAGTAGGTGAAAGAAACAGTAAAATGGTATCGTCAGGGCATCCCATTACTTTTAAGGCATTTCATTCCATTCTTCCCCGGTCAAGAACCAGCAAAGTAATGCATTGTATATAATATTGAGCTGATGGTGTTGGTAAGCAATTTACAGATCCTTAAAACCAGTATTTGAAAGCATTCTTTTTCTTTTACTGAAATGGGATTTGAGCCCAAGTAGTATGCAGTTTTATCCAGTTCTAATTCGTGATCTGCACAGTTTGGTCCCATTCCCTATCTCTCACAGACAAATGAATCCTGATGCAAACATTATCATTCAGGAATCAAATCTGTTCAGGGAACCATGTTATTTGAGTAGCCTAACTGCTACATGCAAGTATATTTTCACTGGTCAAAAGAAGGGAAAATATCTTTACTAATCTCCTATGATAAAGAATTCCTCCCAACTGAGAAGGGCAGAACACACTCATGTAACTCATTACATCAAGGCATGCTCCCAAGATGGTAATTTCCTTCTCTTTGACAGGGTGCTCCTATTTGAATGTTTTATAGTACCTTTAAGAATATTTCCATTTGCTTTTATGAAAAAAGCTGACAATGGTGTTGTTTTTGATGAGCTCCAATCAAGGAGAAGCAGTAACCTTAAGTAATAATTCAGCTCTCCCAATAACTCAATTCATTAACGTAGGAAGCAGCTGATCTCCAAAGCCCAGGCTGTACTGTGTTAGTTGATCTCATCGGTATTGGTGAGCCACTACAATTGGCCTCAATGACCCCTGGGTTTGGGTGGAAAAACATTCGCAGTTACCATGTCCAAGTCACTATTCACTGAACTACGTTGGACATGTGTGCACACCAGGTGAGGACTGGATTGTGTACAACTATGACATCACTGTGGTCAATAGTCTGATGACACTAACGCGTGATGATCACTTGGGCGAAATACTGAAGACAAACAGACATTAAAACTGTAGCCTTTCAGGGAGGGGGCAGAAGGGAAGAGAAAGGGAAATGGCCGAGACCTTAAACAATTATTTTGCTTCAGTCTTCACAGTGGAAGACACAAAAACCATGCCAAATATTGCTGGTCATGGGAATGTGGGATGGGAGGACCTTGAGACAATCACTATCACTAGGGGGGTAGTGCTGGACAGGCTAATGGGACTCAAGGTAGACAAGTCCCCTGGTCCTGATGAAATGCATCCCAGGGTATTAAAAGAGATGGCGGAAGTTATAGCAGATGCATTCATTATAATCTACCAAAATTCTCTGGACTCTGGGGAGGTACCATCGGATTGGAAAACAGCTAATGTAACGCCTCTGTTTAAAAAAGGGGGCAGACAAAAGGCAGGTAACTATCGGCCGGTTAGTTTAACATCTGTAGTGGGGAAAATGCTTGAAACTATCATTAAGGAAGAAATAGCGGGACATCTAGATAGGAATAATGCAATCAAGCAGACGCAACATGGATTCATGAAGGGGAAATCACGTGTAACTAATTTACTGAAATTCTTTGAGGATATAACGATCATGGTGGATAGAGGTGTACCGATGGATGTGGTGTATTTAGATTTCCAAAAGGCATTCGATAAGGTGCCACACAAAAGGTTACTGCAGAAGATAAAGGTACACGGAGTCAGAGGAAATGTATTAGCATGGATAGAGAATTGGCTCGCTAACAGAAAGCAGAGAGTCGGGATAAATGGGTCCTTTTGAGGTTGGAAATCGGTGGTTAGTGGTGTGCCGCAGGGATCGGTGCTGGGACCACAACTGTTTACAATATGCATAGATGACCTGGAAGAGGGGACAGAGTGTAGTGTAACAAAATTTGCAGATGACACAAAGATTAGTGGGAAAGCGGGTTGTGTAGAGGACACAGAGAGGCTGCAGAGAGATTTAGATAGGTTAATCGAATGGGCTAAGGTTTGGCAGATGGAATACAATGTCGGAAAATGTGAGGTCATCCACCTTGGGAAAAAAAACAATAAAAGGGAATATTATTTGAATAGGGAGAAATTACAACATGCTGCGGTGCAGAGGGACCTGGGGGTCCTTGTGCATGAATCCCAAAAAGTTAGTTTGCAGGTGCAGCAGGTAATCAGGAAGGCGAATGGAATGTTGGCCTTCATTGCGAGAGGGATGGAGTACAAAAGCAGGGAGGTCCTGCTGCAACTGTACAAGGTATTTGGTGAGGCCGCACCTGGAGTACTGCGTGCAGTTTTGGTCACCTTACTTAAGGAAGGATATACTAGCTTTGAAGGGGGTACAGAGACGATTCACTAGGCTGATTCCGGAGATGAGGGGGTTACCTTATGATGATAAATTGAGTAGACTGGATCTTTACTCGTTGGAGTTCAGAAGGATGAGGGGTGATCTTATAGAAACATTTAAAATAATGCAAGGGATAGACAGGATAGAGGCAGAGAGGATGTTTCCACTGGTCGGGGAGACTAGAACTAGGGGACATAGCCTCAAAATATGGGGGAGCCAATTTAAAACCGAGTTGAGAAGGAATTTTTTCTCCCAGAGGGTTGTGAATCTGTGGAATTCTCTGCCCAAGGAAGCAGTTGAGGCTAGCTCATTGAATATATTCAAATCACAGATAGATAGATTTTTAACCAATAAGGGAATTAAGGGTTATGGGGAGCGGGTGGGTAAGTGGAGCTGAGTCCACAGCCAGATCAGCCATGATCTTGTTGAATGGCGGAGCAGGCTCGAGGGGCGAGATGGCCTACTCCTGTTCCTAATTCTTATGTTCTTATTAATATTGGGGAAGTCCAGAACCAGGGGTCACAGTAAGGATAAGGGATTTAGGACCGAGATGAGGAGAAACTTCTTCATCCAGAGAGTGGTGAACCTATGGAATTCTCTACCACAGAAAGTTGTTGAGGCCAATTCACTAAATATATTCAAAAAGGAGTTAGATGTAGTCCTTACTACTAGGGGGATCAAGGGGTATGGCGAGAAAGCAGGAATGGGGTACTGAAGTTGCATGTTCAGCCATGAACTCATTAAATGGCAGTGCAGGCTCGAAGGGCCGAATGGCCTACTCCTGCACCTATTTGTCTATGTTTATTTGTTTCTAACACTGGGCAATAAACAAGGTACTATACCCAAAAACAAAAATATACATTTCATTTGTTTTGCTTTACTATTTACTGCAGAGACCAGAGCATCTATCTGCTAGCAGATCAAGCTGCATTCCTAGCCATCCTGCAACATACAACCCAACTTAAACCCAAGCTAACACAAGGTGGGGTGAAAAGTCACTCAGTTATTTTGAAGACCAGGCTTTAATCATTGTGTTTTCCATTCGATGATGATCTACCAATTATCAAGAGTTGCTGCTACTTTTGATTCTCCCCACCCGCGCCCCGCCCCCCACCACTCAATTGTGTATATGGTACTGCAACAAAGTGTGTTTTTAAAGCTTGGCTCAAAGTTGTAGCACACTCAGTACTGCATGGATGCATCAGCCTGGGTTAAGTGCTCAAGTCTCTGGAGTGGAGCTTGAACCCACTACCTGCTGACTCCGAAGAAACAGTGTTTCCACTGAGCCACTGTTGATAGTAATAACAGAACAGAGGAGTGTAATAATAGGACTGTCTCGTGATCTTAAGTGGATATCACATCTTGCACATGAACCTCTCCAGGCATTCTAACTAAAAAACTTAGTCAAACAAAGTCAGGTACAAATTGTCAAATGACTTTAATTTATAGATAGCCAGTAAAATTGTAGAGTAACAGATGTAATTAAATCACACCTTGATTCAACTAACTACAGAACCATCCTACTGGAAAAGTAATAAAAATACATCAGAGCTAATGGTGGAAGCAGTGTCAGAGTAGGTGGCTAACAACAGCCACATTATAACTCAATAAATAACACAATTTTAAAAAGGAGCACAACAATGGCTTTTCATTTCAGGAAGACAGACCAACGTGCCACTTAGCCTGGATCATAAGGGTTTTTACATTTGTGACTAGTCTGCCATGCGGGGCCTTATCAAAATCCAGATAGACTATATCAAACACACTGCCCTCATCGACCCTCCATATTACCTCGTCAAAAAATTCAATCAAGTTAGTCAGACACGACCTTCCCTAAACAAATCCACGCTGACTGTCCTCGATTAAACCATGTCTTTCTAAATGAAGATTTATCCTGTCCCTCAGAATTTTTTCCAATAATTTTCCCACCACCGAGGTTGGCTGACTGGCCTGTAATTACTCCCTTTCTCCCTTTTTAAACAAAGGTACAACATTAGCAATCCTTCGGCACCACACCTGTAGCCAGAGGATTGGAAAATGATGGTCAGAGTCTCTGCTATTTCATCTCTTTCTTCTCTTAACAGCCTGGGATACATTTCATCCAGGCCTGGGGATTTATCCACTTTCAAAGATGCTGAAGCCCTCAATACTTCCTTTCTGACTATGTTTATTTCATTTCCTTTTGTCAGAGATTAATTGAGCAGATCATAATAGAAATTGGAAAAGTGCATTACCTTTTCTGATATATGATTTAAATAATCATGGAAATTGAAGGAGGCAGCAATACGTGACTTACTCTTATGTAATCGTCAAGGAATGGTGGAAGCAGTGTCAGAGTGTAGCTGGCTAACAACGGCCACATTGTAACTCAATAAATAACACAATCTAAAAGGAGAGGAGCACAACAATGGCTTTTAATTTCAGGAAGACAGATCATGAACGATGGATTTGGCATACACGGTTAGATGGGGTCGGTACGGAGAGTAAATGTTACATTAAGACATATAGTTAGGAGACTGCGGAACTTTGGAGCGGTGAAGGTTAGAAGGAGATCCACTAATTTCATTGGATATATTCAAGAGGGAGTTAGATATGGCCCTTATGGCGAAAGGGATCAAGGGGTATGGAGAGAAAGCAGGAAAGGGGTACTGAGGTGAATGATCAGCCATGATCTTATTGAATGGTGGTGCAGGCTCGAAGGGCCGAATGGCCTACTCCTGCACCTATTTTCTATGTTTGACAGAGATGTTTAGAATCATTAAGGATTTAGATAGAGTAAATACAGAAACGGTTTCCAATGGCTGAAGAGACAATAATGGGAGATTTAAGGTCAATGCCAAAAGAACCAGGGGCGACACAAGGAAAAACTTTTTTACGCAATGTGATTATTTGGAATGACTGTAGGGCGGTGGTTATAGATTAATTAGTTGCCTTCAAAAGGGAATTGGATAAATACTTGGGGAAAAATTTACAGGGATATGGGGAGTGGGACAATGCGACTAACTGGATTGCTCTTCAAAGGAGGCGGCGCAGACTCGATGGGCCGAATGACCACCTTCTATGCTGTATTAATCTTTGATTCTGTCCTATATAGCTGGCTTGCTCACTATTTCCTCGTCAACCTTCTGATCCTGACTGATTTGGGGCTCGACACGAGCAGAGTTCCTTTTGCTCGGCCAGGCTCTCTGTCTGGATCTAGCTGTTTGACAGACAGTCCCTTTGGAACCTGTGGAATTCTCTACCACAGAAAGTTGTTGAGGCCAATTCACTAAATATATTCAAAAAGGAGTTAGATGAAGTCCTTACTACTAGGGGAATCAAGGGGTATGGTGAGAAAGCAGGAATGGGGTACTGAAGTTGCATGTTCAGCCATGAACTCATTGAATGGCGGTGCAGGCTAGAAGGGCCGAATGGCCTACTCCTGCACCTATTTTCTATGTTTCTATGTTTCTATGTTTGTCCTTTTCCTTCGCTGTTCCCAGCCAGTGAGCAGGTAGTCCTTCTGACTTCTTTCCCATTCCGTGATTCACCATTAAGCCTGTTAAGAAAAGCCCTTGTACTGCAGGTTTGAAGAACACATCTTTTATTCCCCAAATGAATAGGGTTCATACTGACTCAATGGGTCTGGGATGAGATCATTGTATCTTTGTCTCAGTTTGAAGTATACAGTGAGCTGCGACATTCCACAAATTGTCTGAATACATAGCTGCATAAAAGATTGATATGCTAACAAAGCAATTGAAAAATTACAATTCTGAAAAAATACCTGCTAAACAAAGTCATAAAGCAGCCACTGTTTGTTGTGATTATCTCCTTGTATAGGCGTGCCCCTGTATCTGAAACCTTCGGCATAAAATGTGTTGCACTGTCCAAATCCCTGAATCAATCAGCTCAACCTGGTCACAGGCTCCCAGAATACACCAATCAACATGTCTGATAGACAACATCTTCCAAACTGTATTTGGGCTGCCTCTTTCTCTGGAGTCTGGAGTACTGCACAGGTAGGGCTGAATTTACCAACAGAAAGTTGTGGCACATGATTAATGGTTAGTATAGCTGTCAATTCTAAAAAAAAGTCCTGTCACTTTAAAGACACATTCTGATTTTCTAATTGCACAAAAACTTATTTGCTACATTTTGACGGACAATAGAATTCTTAACAGCTACCATCACAGTTTGTGCTATTAAATATGTAAGCTCCAACTTCCCTCAAGGTCAAGTAGCTTTAATTTTAAAATTCTGTAATCACTCCTGCCCCCTCCCTGTGGCCCACTTCACTAATGAACCAATTCACAGGACATCACGAAATATCAATAACCAATAAATACCACTGTGCAACTTATTCCTTTTTTAAAAAATAAATCCGATGTGTTGTACCGCTCTGATCCGGCACCCTTGGGACCTGACCGTTGCCGGACCAGAGAATTTTTTGGACCACTGGAGGTCACGTCGACCCTAGACTTACCAGGTCCTGATGATAGCGCTCGGGCCCCTGAACGCCTCTGCCATGCCCCAGCTGCAAAACTCTGACCTCACTCCCTCTCCGTGCTGGTTTGATCTTTTCCAGAAAAGATGGAAGCCCAACCCCAAAGCTGGATTTGCGCATGTGCTGCGCAGAATCCTACTGTGCAGCATTTTGTCGCTCAGAATTTCTCTTTTTTCCACTCAGTCAGCCACCTGCCCTTCCCTTCCATTGCCCAGCCTGCTTACCTCCATGAACAACGCGGGACACAAACTCCATCAGGAATGATGCTGGACCAGGGATGTTTCCGGACTAAAAAGAGTCCCAGACTGGAGAGGTACAACCTGTAATGAATACTCTCCAGGAACAAATCAAGGTATCTATCAATCACGGCAGCTAGTAGACCTTGAATGAGAACAGAAGTACATCATGCTGTCTAATCATCTTCAGTCGAGGCTAAAGACGTTAGGGCTAGAAATTAGTTATTGCCAAGAAATGGGCAGTGTTTACACCAAAAATGGTTAAGTAGAGCCAGTTGAAAATCGTCTAGACTGCACACAAAATTCGTTTTCACTCCTCATTAAAATAATTGCAGTAATGATTCTCGTCGAAAAACCTAAGCTCACTGGCGTTACACTGAAAAGATGGACCAATATCGGGGGCAGTCTAAATGCAAGTAATGATTGCCACAGGCTTTTTTCACTACTCAAATGAGGTGTTCATTGATGCTGCAGCACCTCATTCTCAGCATTGTTGCTTGTGCAGCTGCCTCAACTACTATAAGGAGGACAAGGAGAAGGAGCACTTATTTACAAATCCTGATGGCAGATCACCGCCCCAGGGAGAGAGCCCGGAGATTTTCTGATGAAGCTTGAAGCATTGCTTTTCGCAGTGGTGAGAAGGCGGGCGATCCTGTACCCGCCAACTGGCAGGAGGCCCTCGCCACAAGCCTACCGAACTATATGGAGGGAAGTGGCACACCACGTCATGGACAGCACTGTGGTCCCCAGTACCATTCGCAACTCCTCAGATAATGGAAGTCCTTGCCCACATGCAGCAAGACCAATGTCTACATTGAGGCTTGGGCTGGTAAGTGGCAAGTAACATTCGTACCATACAAGTGCGAGGCAATGACTATCTCCAACAAGCAAGAGTCTAACCACCACCCCATGACATTTAACAGCATTACCATCGCCGAATCCCCCACCATCAACATCCTGGGGGTCACCATTGACCAGAAACTTAACTGGACCAGTCACACAAATATTGTGGCAACAAGAGCAGGTCAGAGGCTGGGTATTCTGCGGAGAGTGTCTCACCTCCTGAGTCCCCAAATCCTTTCCACTATCTACAAGGCACAAGTCAGGAGTATGATGGAATACTTTTCATTTGCCTGGATATGTGCAGCTCCAACAACACCCAATACGCTCAACACCATCCAGGACAAAGCAGCCCGCTTGATTGGCATCCCATCCACCACGTTGAACATTCCTTCCCTCCATACCGTGGCTGCAGTGTACACCATCTACAAGATGCACTGCAGCAACTCGCCAAGCCTTCTTCGGCAGCACTTCCCAAGCCCAGAGTCTCTACCACCTGGAAGGACAAGGGCAGCAGGCGCACGGAAACACTACCTCCTCCGCGTTCCCCTCCAAGTCACATACCATCCTGACTTGGAAGTATATCGCTGTTCCTTCATCGTCGCTCGGTCAAAATCCTGGAACTCCCTCCGTAACAGCACTGTGGGAGTACCTTCACCACACGGACTGCAGCAGTTCAAGACGGCGGCTCACCATCATGTTCTCAAAGGTAATTACGGATGGGCAATAAATGCTGACCTTTCCGGTGACGCCCATATCCCATGAACGAATTTTTAAAAAAAGGATCCACACATAGTGCAGGAAGACGTTTAACGACTTCACATGGGTGGTCAGGATGAGCGAAGGCTTCAACAAATGTATTTATACAACAACTAGTATTTATATAGCACCTTTAACATAGTGAAACATCCCAAGATGTTTCACAGGAGTATGATGAGATTTTTTAAAATTGACACCGAGCCACACAAGTAGAAATTAGCGCAGGTGACCAAAAGCTTGGTCAGAGGTATGTTTTAAGGAGATCCTTGAAGGAAGAAAGAGAGGTGGGGAGGTGGAGAGGTTTAGGCAGGGAGTTCCAGAACTTGGTGCCTGGGCAACAGAAGGCATGGCCACCGATGGTTGAGCGATAATAATCAGGGATGCTCAAGGGGGCAGAATTAGAGGGGTGCAGACATCTCGTGGGGTTGTGAGGCTGGAGGAGATTACAGAGATAGGGAGGTGAAAGGCCATTGAGGGATTTGAAAATAAGGATGAGAACTTTGAAATCGAGGCTTTGCTCAACCAGAAGCCAATGTCGGTCAGGGAGCACATGGGTGAGCGGGACTTGGTGCGAGATAGGACACAGGCAGCCGAGTTTTGGATCACCTCTAGTTTACATAGGGTAGAATATGGGAGGCCAGCCATGAGTGCGTTGGAATAGTCAAGTCTAGATGAAACAAAGGCATAGATGAGGGCTTCAGCAGTGGATAAACTGAGGGAAGGATGGAGACAGGCGATGTTAGAGGTGGAAATAGACAGTCTTAGTTCTGCTGCCAATATGTGGTCGAAAGCTCATTTCAGGGCTCATTTCATACCAACTGTACTGTCGGCTTCACACAATGATCAATGCACTGCCTTCTCCTTCTTAGGCGATCCCTCGTAGAGGATAACCGGCTTCCACCAAAAAAGGGATGAGTTCACAGGTGTTTCAATGAAGGACCCGATATTGCAGGTCCCGAACTACATGTTGAAGGGTGGAAGAAGCCTGTGCTTGTTTTGTTTTTTTATAAACGTGTGGTGGCCGTTGCACACCAGCCACCACATATGCTTGACAGAGCAATGTCTTGGTCCAGTGGCAAGGGTTAACCAAGACGACTGGAGACCAGCTCTGCTGCATGGACCGAGTGCGCGCACATACTCCTATTGTCCACAAATCACAGTGTGGGCTGGCCCGTGCTGCCCCTAAGCCGTCGCCTCTTCTGGCCCTGAACTCACGCCTCTCCTGGGCCCCCATCATGTCCGTCTACGATCTCTCGCTGCTCCTTTGCCACGACCTTGCCACTCCTCTGCTGCTTGCTGCCTCTCCTGCTATACCTGCTCACGCTCCAATCAGCGACCTGGATTTTGGTGATGTCCAATCCAGTCGCCCTCCTCAAAGTCGTCGCCCTCCTGAACCGGCTCACGCTGCAACTTGCAGTGGTATGCTCCTTTTATAGCCCCGACTTGCGGCTGGTGTTTCCTCGCAGGTCGGGGCTTCAAAAGGAGCGGCAAGTGGAGGGCCCTGGAACAGAGTGGCAGCCCTGATCTGAGCTGCAATATACTGCACCCCAGCACTCATCCACTAACAATCTCTACCTAGCAACATTCACACCCACAACTCACACCTTGTACACAAAAACATCTATTCAACTATGGCAGGCACAAGGGTCATTAGTTACTCGAATTCATGTGATGTGTGTGATATGTTTATAGATAAATTTAGTAATTGTGTTTGGAATATTTTGCGGTCTCTCTCATTTCACCTTTGCGCCCAGGAGGATGCTGTGATATCGCGTGAGAGAGGGATTGCATGATGGGGATGCGGTGAGCTACGGGGTTACATTCATGTGAATTGCAATCTGATGAGCAAGTCACGGACAGCCCGTCCAGAAGGCAGATTGTCTCACTGCCTCTGCCCTCCCTCCTGTTTGTCCTCTTGCTCCTCATCCTCCTGAGGTAATCCCGTAGCCCCCATGATTGTGAGCAAGTGTTGAGAGCAGAAGCCTTTCACAAATAATGACTGACTTCTGCACTTGAATCAACACATTCATCACCAAAAAACAACCTTGAAATAACTAAAGGAAGCTTTCAGTTTCAGGACGTAGCAAACAGCCATTGAAACTGCAGAACCATGTTAGGTGCAGCTGATTGGGGATGGTGCCTTTAAATATTGCTCCTGCTGGAAGCCAGCTCTCCTAGTCGCTGTTCTGTGCTGCTGTTAAGCTAAATGACTAAATCCAATGTTGGAGATCAAATGTCCAGTGAGCATTACACACTCATTATCATGATCTCTCTTGTTATTTAAATCTCCCTGGCGCTAGTGGTTACCAACAGCTGGAAAATCTCTCACGCCAATGTATCCACTACCATTTTATGGCTGGCGCTAATGTTTCCAATTTCTCCCCATTTATTCCAAATCTTGGTGACAAGAAGTGCAATACAAGGAGCAGAGAATCTATGGCTGGAGAATGAAATAAACTCGTGCAATGATGCAGGTCCTGGGACCCGATATGATGCAGGAATAGGAGACCTTGTTTAGTACCACGTATCTGTATCCTCATAGGGGCATTTTCAAACGAAATTGGGCTTTACTCCTTTGGTGGCTGGTGGAGGTGAAATGCATTAGAATAGTTGAAGTATTGTTTTAAATTAGCTTTTTTGCCAATATTCTCCTTGGCTGAGGCACCAATGGTTGCTGGGCTGCTGTTCCTTGGGCACTTGCCACTCTCCCGTACCTTGTCCAAGTGACCCCCTTCATCTGTGAGCTTCAACTGCAAGATTTGCCAGGGTATTCAATCATAGAGGCCAACATACCAACCTGATCTTGTTCTCACCTGACATCCATACATGTACTTTCCAACATGTGCCATTGGATGGCAATCAGGAACAGGATCTTGTTTTCCCCTCTCTCTCTCGCTCTCTCGCCCAGCGGTGTGGGGCTATATGGTCGCTCCCTTCAATTCCCAACTGATACCCCATCGATCAGCTAAAACCAATTTTTATTGATGAACTCGGTTAGAAAGCCTTCACAGTGCCACAAACGTTTGATGTTGCTTTCATACCAATTGTTATAGGTGCACAGATTGAAAAGTATACAATAATTAGATATACTGTGCAATACAGTACACTGGGCTCAACATCCATTTTCACTGTACTCCAACTTTTGATGCTACTTTCACACTAATTGTTATAGGCTATGTAAAACAGATTGGAGAGAATATACATCCATTACAAGTATACTATATAGTACATTATAGAGCTGTCCAATTTAGTCCCACTCCCCAGCTTAATCTCCATAACCCTGCAAATGAGTCCTCTTCAAGTAGATGTCCAATTGCAATTTGAAAGTTCCTATGCAATCTGTTTCCATCACCCTTTCAGGTTGTACATTCCCAATCTTAACAATCCTCTGTGAAGAAATTTCTCATTTCCCTTCTCGTTCTTTTGCCGATTATTTTAAATCTATACCTTGCCTGCAACTGGCACATCTCAGTAACAGGTCGGCTGAAATCAGGAACTCATCAAGTGGGGAATATTGGGCACTAAACTGGATCCAACAGTGCACTGGAACTTCATCATGCTGTGTTACCATGCCACCCTCATTCCCACCTTATGTTCCTATACTGCTTTTCAATTTTCTCTCCTCCTTTCCTGAATTCATTATCTATTTTTAAACCTTCATACCAATATTTTATTATATTTTTCAAATATGGCTTATTCCAAAATATTTTAATATGCAGTTTGATTGTTAAGACTGATTCATAGATATTCTGATAGTCTGTATAGGAAGTTGTCACATCACACAATCCTTCGAAACAAGCAACGAGGCAAAAGCAACAGAGGGCTTCAATTCTTGGATAAAATCCCAGATTACAAACTACGACTGACAAATCGCATCTCATCACATAAGAGCATAAGAAATAGGAGCAGAAGTTGCCATACGGTCCCTCATGCCTGCTCCACCATTCAGTAAATTTCTGGCTGATCTTCTGCATCAACAATGAATATAGAAAGTTCAGAGGGGAAGTGAAAAAGAAAATAAGAGGGGCAAAGAGAGAGTATGAGAAAAGATTAGCAACTAACATAAAAGGGAATTCAAAAGTCTTCGATAGGCATATAAATAATAAATAGGTAGTCAGAGGAGGGATGGGCTGATTCGGGACCAAAAAGGAGGCCTACGCATGCAGGCAGACAGCACGGCTGAGGTACTAAATAAGTATTTTGCATCAGTCTTCACCAAGGATGATGCTGCCAAAGTCAGTGAAAGAGGAGGTAGTGGAGGTACTGGATGGGATAAAAATTGATAAAGACAGTACTAGAAAGGCTGGCTGTACTTAAAGTAGTTAAGTCACCAGGACCGAATGGGATGCATCCGAAGATGTTGAGGGAAGTTAAGGTGGAAATCACGGAGATACTGGCCATAATCTTCCAATCCTCCTTAGATACAGGAGTGATGCCAGAGGACTGGAGAATTGTAAATGTTATCCACAGCCCTCTGGGGTAAAGAATTCCAAAGATTCACCACCTTCTGAGTGAAGAAATTTCTCCTCATCTCAGTCCTAAATGGCTGACCCCTTATCCTGAGACTATGACCACCTAGTTCGAGAATCTCCAGCCAGGGGAAACAGATTCTCAGCATCTACCCTGTTAAGCACTCTCAGAATTTTGTACATTTCAATGAGATCACCTCTCATTCTTCTAAACACCAGGAGTGGTCTCACCAAAGCTCTATATAAATGCAGCAAAAATTCATTATTCATATACTCCAACCCCTGTGCAATAAAGACTAAGATATAATTTGCCTTCCTAATTGCTTGCCGTACTTGCATATTAACTTTCCGTGATGCATGTACAAGAACACTCAAATCGCTTTGTATTACTCGTCTCTGGCTTCAAAAAAAAATTCTGCTTTTCTATTCTACCAACCAAAGTGGATAATTTCACATTTCCCCACATTATACTCCATCTGCCACCTTCTTGTCCAGTCACTTAACCGGTTTATATCTCTTTGCAACCTCGTTGCATCCTCTTCACAGCTTACTTTCCCACTTAGCTTTGCATCATCAGCGAACTTGGAAATGCTACACTCGGTCCCCTCATCGAAGTCTTTGTTATAGACTGTAAATAGCTACGGCCAATGCATTGATCCTTGCGGCACTCCACTAGTTACAAACTGTCAACTTGAAAATGACCCATTTATTCCTACTCTCTGTTTTCTGTCCATTAACCAATCCTCAATCCATGCTAATACATTACCCAAATCCCATGAGCTCTAATCTTGTGCAACAACCTTTTGTGGCATCTTATCAAATGTCTTCTGAAAATCCAAATATATTACATCCACTGGTTCCTCCTGATCTACCCTGTCAGTTACACACTCAAGAAACTCTAATAGATATGTCAAACATGATTTCGCTTTCATAAAACCGTGTTGACTCTGCCTAAGCATATTATGATTTTGTAAGTGCCCTGTTACAACATCCCTAATTATAGATTCTAGCATTCTCCCTACTACTGATGTCAGGCTAACTGGTCAATAGTTCCTTGTTTTCTTTCTCCCTCCTTTCTTGAAAAGCAGTTACATTTACATTGATGTAAAATTATTAGCTAAAAGTTCCAAAATGAGCTGCTGTAATAAACTTTTATCCAATGTGCCGACAGAAAAGACAACACATGCAGCACCTTGCAGCCCAGTGCTGACTGAAGCTGGAATCCATCAAATACCTCTGATGAGTAGTGTCAAATCTAAGGAGAGCTGTAACGTGATGTTGCATGGAGCATCCTCCAGAAAGGTGAAAAGCAAGCCAGGCTCATTTCATAACCTTCTGTAGGTTGTGCAAAGAGCATCATTACAACTGAAGTTAATAGAATTTGCATTACAAGTTCGGCGTCAGTGAGAAACAGTTTCGGCTTTGCACCAACAACAAACATGTGCTGTGTAAATTGGATGTCAAGAAACAAACTGACTCTGAAGGGAAGCAGATTGACATTTCCTTCTCTGGGAAGCTCATTCTATTTTTCTCCTGTGTCAGACTCCGGATACAAGCTGCATTTATGCTATAACTGCAATACTAGTGCAAAACAAAACAGCTTTGCAGTAAATGCTAGTTGTAATGTAAATATATCCACAGAGTCAACAATCTGTTCCTTCACGCTTCTAACTATGGGTGGATATGTGACATAAAAGTGGTGAAGATTGAAGAGAACTCTGGAAAAATAAACAACTCTTGTGGTAACTACACAGTGACAGAGGTGCATCAATATGTTGTGCCAAACAAGTAGAGCATAGATTTATGCCAATACCTTGCGCATCAAGTTCTTGGTCACAGCTGGGTTATCAGGCGAAGAAAAAATATGTCGGCATCTTAAGCACTTACCTGATCTCCCTAAAATCTGGTTACAAGCTAGCAGAATGGGAGCCAACTGTCAGCGTTCGCCATCATTACCCCTCTGAAACTGACCGTAGCTTCAGGATTAAGCACATGCACAGCTAAACGTGGAAATCCTGAAGTTGTAGGCAGTTATTTCCTGCTTTGCCATAGGGTGTGCTGTGAAAATCTCCAATGTCGGTAATCAGTGAAATTAGGTAAACTGACAAATTCTAGATTTGTCAAGCATGTTTTCCCTTTCATGACTCGGACCGATCCTGTCACTGCTTTCCAAATGCGTTGCTATTTCATCTTTAATAATTGATTCCAACATTTTCCCCACCACCGATGTCAGGCTAACCGGTCTATAATTCCGTTTTCTCTCTCTCTCTCTCCTTTTTTAAAAAGTGGTGTTACATTAGCTACCCTCCAGTCCATAGGAACTGATCCAGAGTCAATAGAATGTTGTAAAATGACCACCAATGCATCCGCTATTTCTCGGCCCACTTCCTTAAGTACTCTGGGATGCAGAATATCAGGCCCTGGGGATTTATCGGCCTTCAATCCCATCAATTTCCCCAACACAATTTCCTAACTAATAAGGATTTCCTTCAGTTCCTCCTTTTCGTTAGACCCTCGAACCCAAAGTATTTCCAGAAGGTTATTTGAGTCTTCCTTAGTGAAGACAGATCCAAAGTATTTGTTCAATTGGTCTGCCATTTCTTTGTTCCCCATTATAAATTCACCTGATTCTGACTGCAAAGACCTACGTTGATCTTCACTAATCTTTTTCTCTTCACATATCTATAGAAGTTTTTGGAGTCAGTTTTTATATTCCCTGCAAGCTTCCTCTCATACTCTATTTTCCCCCTCCTAATTAAACCCTTTGTCTTCCTCTGCTGAATTCTAAATTTTTCCCCAGTCCTCAGGTTTGCTGCTTTTTCTGGCCAATTTATATGCCTCTTCCTTGGATTTAACACGATCCCTAATTTCCCTTGTTAGCCACGGTTGAGCTACGTTCCCAGTTTTATTTTTACTCCAGGCAGGGATGTACAAGTGTTGAAGTTCACCCATGTAATTTATAAACATCTGCCATTGCCTATCCACTGTCAACCCTTTAAGTGTCATTTGCCAGTCTATCCTAGCCAATTCACGTCTCATACCATCGAAGTTACCTTTCCTTAAGTTCAGGACCCTAGTCTCTGAATTAACACTGTCACTCTCCATCTTAATAAAGAATTCATAACATGTTTGAAGCTTGAACAGTCTGAGTGGCAGAGAACCAGTCATGATACCTGCGAAGTAAGTTCCTGATTTTAGGCACTCCACTGCAAATGGGGTGGCCAACCCACTGAAGCCCTTTTGTACATCTGCTACATGACAGCCACACTGTGGCAAAGGCAGCAGCCGAGAAAAAAATCCATTTGGTAAATTTCAGATATTTTCTGACATTTGGTGAACCTAATGTGGCCTTATTTCAGCAGCAGTATGATAGGTTTACATGGACAGTTTCCATCATAAATGTGAATGCAAGCTTTTATGATTGAAATATAAAACGAAGGACAGAATGCATGACTTTAAAATGGGGATATGCGCCCTGGTCTAATTATCCACCTGAATACTATACTGAAGTGTCATCCCTGGCTCAGTGTTAGTGCTCTTGCCTCAGAATCAAAAGGTTGTTGGTTCAAGCCTTACTCCAGGGACTTTAGCTCATAATCTGAGCTGACACATACTGAGGGAATGCTATACTGTCAGAGGTGGCATTTTTCGGATGCCACATTCAGGAAGCCATGGCTACAGTTTCTCAGGTGGATGCAAAATATTTAAAGAAGAGCAGAGGAGTTCTCCAGTGTCCTGCCCAACATCTATCCCTCAACCTACACCACCGAAACAGATTATCTGGTCATTTATCTTATTGCCATTTGTGGGATATGGCTGAGCGCAAATTGGTTGCACATTTCCCTATTTTATAAGTGACTACAGTTCAAAAATACTTAATTGGCTGTGAAGTGCTTTGGGACATCCTCAGGTCAGGAAAGGCAGTATACAAATGCAAGTTTTTCTTTGTCCTAAGGAAATAGATATATAGAGGTGGGTCTCAAATATTCCAGTGAAATTTGTCTATAGGTGGCTCTTTGAAGTACCGTTAAGTTAAAGCCTTTGAGGTAACATAGGGCCCAAGTTTCCACATGATTTGCGCCTGATTTTTTTTTAGGAGCAACTGGTGGAGAAAGGACTATCTTAGAAATCGCAATTCTCCACATTTTATTTTCTGCAGTTCTAGTCAGGTAGAACAGTTCTACTTTGGAACAGAATTTTTTCTTCAAAAGGGGGCGTGTCCGGCCACTGACGCCTGATTTCAAAGTTTCCACAGTGAAAACGTACTCCAAACTAACTTAGAATGGAGCAAGTGAAGATTTTTGTAGAACTGAAAAAACCTGTTCTACACATTAAAAAAATCAGGCGCAGGTTACAAATTAGGCGTCCAGAACGAGGTGGGGGGGGGAAGGGAAGTCATTAAATTCTATAATAGATCCTTATTTATACTTCTACAAATAAATCCAATCTGAATAAACATTTATAAGCAAAGAAAAGATTACATAAACCATCTTCCTACCTGTGTGAAAGTGCTTCAGCCATCGTTCGTTCCCGCGGGGAGGGAGCCGTTCCGTTCGTTCCCGCGGGGGGCCGTTCCGTTCATTCCCGCGGGGGGGGGGAGCCGTTCCGTTCGTTCCCGACGGCGGGCGGGGGTGGGGAGGGAAACGGCTGCCTCAGCTTTCTGAGGCTTCCTGCACCTTCTCACTGGTGCGAGAAGCCTCAGTGCTGATCATGGAAGGGCAATGTGCTTTTATTAAAAAATGTTCAAAAATTAAACAGCTACAAAAGAACTACAAAAATGGCCGAGTGCCAATATTTCCTTCACACTGCACGTGCGCGAACGCTCCAACGCGCACGCGCAGCGTTGCCGGCAGGAAAAATACTAATTTAAATGGTACCCGCCCCCTCCAACTTACAAAATCGGTGCGAGTGTAGACTCCGCCCCCCTGGGCGCCGCGCCAGGCAGACAAGGAGCTGCAGGGTGCTCGAGAATAGCGCGTTTTTTTTTAGGTGCCGTTTTAGGCGCGAAAAACGGGCGCCCAGCTCGGAGGGGCGCCCGTTTTCTATCGTGTGGAAACTTGGGCCCATTATGTGGGAGCCGATATACAACTCCTGTAGATGAGAGCTGTGAGCTAACATTATGAAACTTTACAACTACTATATGGTGTGGTCTTAACAACAAAAATTGAAGTTCTTGGAACCTGGAGGAACCTTTATGAAGATTTTTATAAAATCAAAACCTGTTGATTTTTAAAATAAAAATTGGGGACCTTTACTTTTTTTTTTAAAAACCTCCTTAAAAGGTTTGATTGAACTGGGGCCTACTTACAGCTTAAGCAATCACAATTTCCTTGCTAATAGTTCCCGCACACGGTTAAGTAAGTACTGCACTTGTGACCTGTAACTTTCCTGAAGTAAATCAAAAGTTTAGTCATAATTCCAAAATAGTCGGAACCATCCTCCATCAGGAATGAACCAGACCTCATTTAGCTGTTGAAAAATTGACCTTTAAACTCTTCCCCACTGAGACACTTCCAGACCCTCCTCCTCCAAATGATCCCACTCCTTTACTGATACACTAAGATCTGCCCTAATAGGTGTTTCTCCAAATCCCATCCCAGCTACCTCCCCATCTCCTCTCCTGTTCCTTCCCCCTCCCACTGATCTTAGTTGATTCAATTATCTTCACCAATCCTGCTTTAACTTTACCACCAAGATGGACAAAAGCAGCAATGTTGTGAAGAGACCATCACTTCAACATGTTTCTCTAAGTCACACATCATCCCGACTTAGATATTTATTGCAATTCCTTCAGTGTCGCTGGCTTAATATTCTGGAATCCCCATCTACCAGCTTTGTAAGAGCATCAATAGCACAAGGACTGCAGCAGTTCAAGTTGGCAACCCACCACCACCTTCTCAAGGCAATGAGGATTACACAATATATGCAGTTTTGACAGGTTCACTCACATCCCAAGAACAAACAAAAGTAATCAATTCTTTCTCCAAACTTCATGAAAGTCTTCAGCAGCTGGACAGGCGTTTGCTCATTGATGATTAATTATTGGTTAACAATTGGAAGGTTATTAAACACATCTGGAATCGAATTGTACTGCTGCAGATAAAACAAATGTACTACTCTACCACTGCAGATAAAACAAAATGCATTATACAAGTACTGTTTCTATTGGTATACCCATAATATAATGGAAACTTTTACGACTACACACATCGTGACTCAAGATATTGCAAAAGTTTGAGACAGAATTTTAAATTTCAGTATTTAACATAAGTATCAGATGAGCTGGTGGGATTCAAGTTTATACTGGAAAAAAATCCAAATCTGATGCAGCATGAACTTTACATCCGACAGGAATCTGGTTTATATCAGCAACAATACAGATCCCATAATATTGGTAAACTGTCAAACAGACCCCATATCTCCACCCATTCTTGGCTTGATTCAATCCCTTTTTGACAAATCATGGGAAGATGAATCATTCTTGTCAGATGTAAAAGGTTGATGACTTAACCCACAACTGTTTGACTAATGTAATTTATATCATCATCACCATCATAGGCAGTCCCTCGGAATCAAGGAAGACTTGCTTCCACTCTTGGCATGAGTTCTTAGGTGGCTGTACAGTCCAATACGAGATCCACAGTCTCTGTCACAGGAGGGACAGATAGTCTTTGAGGGAAAGGGTGGGCAGGGAGCCTGGTTTGCCGCACATTCCTTCTGCTGCCTGCGCTTGATTTCTGCATGCTCTCGGTGACGATACTCGAGGAGCTCAGCACCCTCCCGGATGCACTTCCTCCACATAGGGCAGTTGATGGCCAAGGACTCCCAGGTGTCAGTGGGGATGTCGCACTTTATCAGGGAGGCTTTGAGGGTGTCCTTGTAATGTTTCCTCTGCCCGCCTTTAGCTCATTTGCCGTGGACGAGCTCCGAGTAGAGCGCTTGCTTTGGGAGTCTCGTGTCTGGCATGTGGATTACGTGGCCTGCGGAGCTAATCCAAGTGTGGTCAGTGCTTCAATGCTGGGGATGTTGGCCTGGACGAGGACGCTAATGTTTGTGCATCTGTCCTCCCAGGGGATTTGCAGGATCTTGGAGACATCGCTGATGGTATTTCTCCAGCGACTTGAGGTGTCTACTGTACATGGTCATATCTGAGCCATACAGGAGGGTGGGTATTACTATGGCCTTGTAGACCATGAGCTTGGTGACAGTTTTGAGGAACTGATCTTCAAACACTCAATCTTCCTCGCAGCCATGCTCCACCTCACAGTTGATAAGCTCCCCACTGGAGTGGAGCTAAACTACAGAACCAGTGGGAAGTTGTTCAACCTTCGCCATCTCCAGGCCAGGTCCAAGACCACTCCAACCTCTGTCGTCGAGCTACAGTATGCGGATGATGCCCGCGTCTGTTCACACACAGAGGCTGAACTCCAGGACATAGTCGACGTATTTACCGATGCGTATGAAAGCACGGACCTTACGCTAAACATTGGTAAGACAAAAGGTCCTCCACCAGCCTGTCCTCGCCGCACAGCACTGCCCCACAAACATCAAGATCCACGGCGTAGCCCTGGACAACATGGACCACTTCCCCTAAATCGGGAGCCTCCTATCAACAAGAGCAGGCATTGATAATGAGATCCAACACCGCCTCCAGTGCGCCAGTGCAGCCTTCGGCTGCCTGAGGAAAAGAGTGTTTGAAGATATTATACAAAAAACATTAATAGCCAACTAACTAAAGCCCATTTCAGAAAATCAATAAATATGAAAAAAATCAGAGCCTTTACAAGTCTGTTGTGATGAACCACAAAACATGTATTTATACCGCACCTTCAATGTAGTAAATATATAAGGTTCTTTACAGAATAGAAATAAATGCTGAACAACAGAAGAAATCATGCGAGATGACCAAAGGCATGGTAGGAGAAATAGGTCTTTCGTAGATGTTTGAACGTGGATAGAAAAATAAAATGGCGGAGGAATTTAGGTAGATAATTCCATGCAAGACTAACATAATTGAAGGTTTGTGACCAATGGTGGAGGGTGCGAACTGGGGCATCGAGCGGGGGGTCAGGAATTTATAAAGGTGAATCAAGATTTTGAATACAATGCTCTGGGGGATGGAACCCTGTGCAACTCTGAGGACTGGGATAATAAAAAAAAACATAGGCAAGTGTGAAACAGGATATAGACAGCAGAACTTTGGATGTCAGATAGTTGGCAAGCAGAGTGTTGGATAAGCCGAGCCTGAAGTTAACAAAGCCGCATGGAGATGAGTAAGGCGCAGATAGGGAATGTTGCAGAAGTGGAAATAGGTGTAGTTGGTGAGTAATAGAATCCGAGATTTGAACTCAACTCAAGATCAAAAAGTTTCCACATCAGTGTGTATGAGCAGACAGGCGGGAGATGGAGAAAGAGAAAGGGTGTCAAGTTTCTGGCATAAGCTGAACAGGAAGTCTTTGGTTCGGTCAATGTGGAGTTGGAAAAAGTTTGCCTTATCTGTGAATTTATGTTTAACAAGTGGCTGATGGTTTTGGTGGTTATGGAGTTAAGAACCTAAGATTTAGGAGCAGGAGTAGGCCTTGCGGCCCTTCGAGCCTGCAAAAGCAGCGTCCAAACGGGGTCATGAACCCTGGTCCCTCAGATTAGGTCTGATGCTTTACTGACGGAGCTATCTGGGCTCCAGGCTTATGGGAGTTGACAGTGAGGTAGAGCTGGGCAACATCAGCATACATACAGAAGCTGACTGCATGCCTATGGATGACATCTCAGAGAGGCACCATTGAGACATAAAATAGGAGCTGTCCAAAGACAGAAGTTTCGGGTACTCAAAAGGTGACAATATGGGGGAAGGAGAAGCCACTACATGTGTGCTGGCTCTGTTGGGACAGATAGGAATTGAACCAATTCAGGGTGATCGCACAGAACTGGATATTGGTTGACAGCCTTTCCTCAGAAATGGAGATGGAGAAGTCCAGGAAGGGAAAGGAAGAGTTGGAGATGTACCATGTGAAGGCAAGGGAGGGGTGTACATGTGAAGAAAAGTTAATTACATTTTCCAGTAGGAACGAGAGCAGGAAGTCATCAATGTACCGGAAAAAGAGGTGAAGGAGTAGACCCAAAGAAACATCAATGTACTTGTACTTCTTTCAATTTAGTGTACTGTATTCGCTGTCCACAATGCAGTTTTCTCTACATTGGGGAGATCAAACGCAGATTGGGTGATCGCTTTGCTGTTCAGTCCGCAAGCATGACCCGGAGCTTCCGGTCGCCTGCCATTTTACTTCTCCAACCCACCCCCACTCTGACCTCGGCCTCCTGCACTGTTTCAATGAAGTTCAACAGAAGCTCGAGGACTAGAACCTCATCTTTCGATTAAGCACTTTACAACCTTACGGACTCAACACGGAGTTCAGCAATTTCACATCATAACCACTGCTCCCATTTTTTCGCACAGCAAGTGCAGGTAATGATTCTGCTATTGCCATTTACAGCTCCTCTAGATCCATCTTTTACTTCTTTACTTGTCCCATTGCCACCCACTTCTGCCTTGCACCATCATCCCTTGTCATTTAAATTACTCCTGCCGTCCACCCTAACACATACCTTCCCTTTTGTTCTTTCCTGCCCTCGTCCTCTTTCCCAGTCTCTGTACTTGCTTAAAACCTGTTATCTGTAACATTTTCCGATTCTGATGAAATGTCACAGAACTGAATATCAATTCTCTTTCTCTCTTCACAGATGCTGCCTGATATGCTGAGTATTTCAAGCATTTTCTGTTTATGTTTTGGATTTCCACCTGCAGTATTTTGCCTTTTGTTCCTTTTAAGCCTTGATAGGTTCACCAAATTTTGGATTTGATTATTTGTCACTCAGAATTTTAATAAAAATTTAAGAAATCAGTTACATTGTACAATGCTGTTCTATAGCGTACAACCTTAATTTAATGTAGCAGTTCAATTTACCAATATAAATAACAGCGAGCAATTCAGCTTTGTCTCCTGCCACGACAGATCCCTGTATGATAAAAGGCATGACACATGCATTCCTCATTCTCTGTGCAGGAAGCCACTATAGTGGGTGTTGCTCGCTGAATTTCTAATAGTGCATTATAAAATTTCCATTAACTGAAATGACAACAAAAGCATATTTCAACATGGTGTGATTCACACGTGACATTGCATCAGCATCAGGCAGTTGCTGTTCCTCATTTCCTTTTGGGCCTGTCCAGAAAATAGCACATTCGGCATTCAGATTTTATGACCCTGCTTGAAAGATCCAAGTCTAAAAGCAATAATTCTTTGGCAGCGGCCACTTTGTCAATTGGCAGGGTAGACACAATTGAGAAAATGTAATTCTTAGAAATTGATATCAAAGCTTTCCTCTCAATTTCATTTAAAAAGCAAGAATTGCAAACTACTTTTATTTCATAAATGATTAGTAAATATGCATTCACCAATCGTTTCTTGGAATTCTCTTGCACAGCTGTTTTTGAGAATGCAAATAAATAAAATAAGGTAGCACACAATTGAAAATGACTATGCCGTCCAATGAAGCTAATTTATTTCACCTTGGACTCCAACATACTCATTTTATCTCTTGAGGCACAGTTGTGCAAAACTACACCCTGACCCAAAAAAATAATTGAGTGAAACTCCAGTAAATCCTTACACCTCAATGGGCCCAGCTCCTTCTTAAATGACACTTCCATAACTCCAGCAGAAAAAGAACCACTGTGTTCCATGGAGCATTTGATCATTTACTCAAACCCAAAAAATCTTCAATCCCAAATACCAATCCGGCTCTACTTATTCAACACAGCAACACTGTTTTTGCTGTGAGTGTAATTTCACATATCTATTAGTGTGTTGAAAAACAAATTCTTTCTATCTCTGCTTTCTTGAGGCTTTTCGATGTTGCACTTGTGCCTTCTCGTTCTGCACTTAAATTTAATTACCTTGTGACTCCTGCCATCGAACCGGAAGCTGATTTCAATAAACGAAAGTTACACAGAAGCGTCCTGTGCATCAATCTAGAAATTTTAATGGATGTTTCTGCTCGTCCTGCTCCCAATATTTCAGCCCCACTCCCTGTTCCTGACATTTCACCCCCACTCCATTTTCCACTGTCAATCAAAGTGACGCCTTCACTTTCCAGCTCGGCGTCTCTGAGCCTTTCGCTCTCGGTCAAGGGGGGGGCGAAACCCGGCGGACTTTCTCCTCAGCAAGAGAAAAGCGCGTTGTCCTCCCTCCCTCTCACCCGCCCACTGCCCCCTTCACCCATCAAACAAAGGATACCACGGCCGAGAGAGAGAGAGAGAGAGAGAGACCCCCAATCTACCAATAAAACACAGACTGCGCAATTACTTCTGGTTCACGCACAATTCTCAATCAGCCCGGTTCCCACTTCTGACTGCTAACCAGTAATCCCCATTTGAAAATGTACATCTTTATGGGGAGGGCAGGATTGGGCTCAGCCCTTAACATTTGAACACAGCACCTACATATTATATGCAAGTAAAGAAGGGCCATTTGCTGAGTTATCAGAGGGTTGATGGCTGCTACATAACCGTACCCCAACATGTGACACCACCTTCAGGACATGGGTGGGATGTGGGGGGGATCATTAAATGAAAACATCCAGTTGCATACCCTACAAAATCTGACCCAAGCAAAGACAATGGTTCAGTACTTTAGTGGCGAGCCAAAGGTGGGCAGAGGAAACGTTTCAAGAACATGCCCTCAAAGCCTCCTTGATAAAGTGCAATCTGGCCAAAGACCGCCCTAAGTGGAGGAAGTGCATCCGGGAGGGCACTAAGCACCTCGAGTCTCATCGCCGAGAGCGTGCAGAAACCAAGCGCAGGCAGCGGAAAGAGCGTGCGGCAAACCAGTCCCACCCACCCTTTCCGTCAACAACTATCTGTCCCTCCTGTGACAAGGACTGTGGTTCTGGTATTGGACTGTTCAGTCACCTAAGAACTCATTTTTAGAGTGGAAGCAAGTCCAAGGGACTGCCTATGATGATGACGACGACTTTCGTGGTCTGTCTGGTTGGTTCTAAAGTTTAAAAAAAAAACATTATCGACATTTCTTATCTTTTTTGTAGCTCGATTACTTTCTCTGCCAAACATGTATGCAATTCCCTCCTGAACTTGCCAACATTGTCTATCGCCATGGACATGTGCTCCAGATGTTCACCACTCCCCATCTATATTAATTAAGTCTGAACTGCCCGTTCAGCTTACCTCCTCTTCTGAGTTAATGCCTTCTGTTGTAGAGTTTATGATGAGGCCAAAAATAGTTACATTTATCTGTATGCCTGAGAATCTTGATCACCTGAAGAACATCTCCAGTTATGGACAGGTCACAGAAAAAAAATTGGCAGCAAGGAAGCAAACAAGATCTTCTTTAGTTAGAATGATCGTCAGTTCATTGACCTGAAACGTTAACTCTGTTTCTCTCTCCACAGATGCTGCCTGACCTGCTGAGTATTTCCAACATTTTCTGGTTTTATTTCAGACTCCAGTATCCGCAGTATTTTGCTTTTGTCTCAGTTTCTACTGCCTTCCCTGGTGACTCAGGCATCTAATCCAAGTTGTCAGTTTAGTTGCCCCTTGCTATACCCTCTTCAATGCTAGAACTGCACACTGTACACAGTATTCGAGGTAGAACTGGACCGGTGCTTTGTGTAAGTTTGTTACTATTTTCTGGGACTTACGCTCGACCCTTCTCGCTAAACAAGATCTGGTTTGCTTCCTTGCTGCTGATACTATGCTGATTTTTTTCCTGTGAGCTGTCCACAACTAATGATTGGATCATATCCCCACTGCTTGCCCCACTCCCTCAGTAAAATTACTTCACATTTATATAAATTGAACATCTGCCACTTGTGAAACCTGCCAATTTTCCAATTTATCCAAATCTTTCTCTACTTAGTCCATTTGTTCCATATTAGAAGTCGACAGCACAGACAGAGACGATTAAACAATTGTCTCTCTGCCAGTTTTTTTGTTACAGGAATCTAAAAGATAATTCCACTTTCTTGCTTTTTCCCTTTATCTTCCTTTGCTTCAAATGGCAATATATTCTCTCCTTAAAAGCTACAATGGTCTTTGGCTGAACTACTACCTGTGGCAAAACATTCTACGCTCCAACTCACTGCAGAAAGAAACTCAGCTAACCACTCTGCTAATTCTCAGTGACAATTTTGCATTTCGTGAACCCTTGTCACTGACAGGATAAATAGTTGTTCCCTATTCCCTTCATAATGTTAAAAACCTCCAGTAAATCTCCTCTTGGCCTTTCTTAATGCACTCCACACCAAAGTTTGATATCAAAGTTAAACATTTTTGTTTTTGTCCTTACTTCCAAATAATTTCTGTACACTAGAAACAGGAACAGCTCGAACACCGATTGTCGAGGTACCCTGCTAGATATCACTTTCTATGCTTTTGCACCTCCAAGTACAACTAAACTTTGTTTCTTCTGATTAAGCCAGTTTCAGATCCACTAAATAAACTCTTCCTCCATTCTGTGCTTTCCAATCATAGACCGACATCCGGTTTAGCAATGTTCCCCATGTCCATCAGGTCTATTACTGCTTTGAAAAATTCCAATAAATCTGTCAGGCACAACCTCCCACCCATGGAACCACGTTGACTCCCTTCTATTTCTCTAGATGGCTCGTTCTTCCCTCCTTCAGGATTATTAATGTTTTATCTACTATAGATACTGGCCTTACTGGTCCACAGTAATCTTTACACCCCTGGTAACAAATTGGTATTATGCTCGTCATTTTCTGATCCTTAGCTAAAATTGTGTTTCCAATGATTCCTGAGCAAAATGAAATCATATGCGGAAATTTTTCAGTCAAGAATCCAGAATATTTCATATTAAGATCTTAATATAGCTGCTAATAATTGTAAACCAGTGACCCTCAAGTGTTCAAACTGCTTTTTCACTTGGTTTATTACCAGAGATCTTTTATGGTAAAGCCTGTGCAGGTGGCAATACATCATTTTTGTCCTGTTACTACTGGTTGCAGATAAATGAAATTGCTCTTGATTTGATCATTAACCTACCCCAAGTCACCTTTACCCTTTCATAGCAGCAACATACTGACCAGGTCTCGAGTTTATTAGACGAAATCTTCATGTCTCTTTCATCCTCTAAGTAATTAAATTCCAACAGCATCTGGAAAATCTTTTTTTTCTATAAACACCGTACAACTACTCAACATATAAACTGTGAATTTATGGATAATATTCCTTCATTCACAGTAGTGCTGTCTAATCGAAATTGTGGACGAGCCACAGATGTGGCTATGGTGATACTGTTTTAACCACATTAATTTTACCAGAAAATGCCTTGCATGCACTCATGCAATACAAGTAAATGTACTTCCCTTGTATATACCTGTATTTACTTCACATCTACCACCATTCAGCAATGAAGGAAATGAAGCACTCAATGATCAAAAAACATTATTTTGTGTTCTCGTTTTACCAGCAAATGCACATAATGATTGAAGTACACATGCATACACTATGCAGATACAAGTATTGAGATCACACGTTCGATGACCGTGTACATTATCCATTTTTTTATTTACTAACCAGAAATGCAATTGGCCAAGTATATTATGTGACACTGAATTACAGTATTCTCTGCACGAAGGATAATAATGGAACACATTTATTACTTTTCAAAGTACTCACCTAAGCTGCTTTGCATAGCTGATTTCAATATCTGTTCGATCCTTAACAAACTTGTTGTATCTCTCTACAAATTCAATTCCCCATTGTGTGTGTTTTTCCAAGTTGTCAAACTGATCCTGTAGGGCAGAGAAAGATGATCATATTTTTTTTCCTTTTGTCAAGTTTCAAGTCTATTTTAATTGATATATACTTTCACTCATCTAAAGATCACATTTCCCAGACGAGATGCACTTATCCTTGGCATTACATTGTTTTACCCAGTTTTCACGTGGAAAATAAATATTAATCTATTTCAGAGTTACAATCAAACAAAGTTTTATTTCTCATAGATGTTTAAATAGTTCACAGAAGGTGAAAAAAAAATCATATTTCCACATTTACTTGGAATGCAAATGCTCTCATAATAGCATACTGCATTCCTATACAGTACTGGAATATGGAATGCTGCACATTGCATATGCTGGAGAACTATGCACACATTTCTAGATGAAGTGCTTTGGGCTACAACTCAAAATCTTGGCTCCATTTCGAAACAGATTTCCTTCTTTATTTTCAACCACATTGCAATCGAGCCAAGTGGTCAAACAATGAGCCAAGTAAATGAGCGAGAGCTGGAGAAATTGTTCATGAATAATTATTTTGGATTTAAAATAAAATGGGTACAAGTTTTTCCCTTTTAAAAAGCCACAATTTCTGTGCACCCTTATTCATCGTGAAGATCAGAAAACAAACCCTGTATTATGTTTATGGAAATGTCTGTTTGTAATCGGGGCTCAACAGGGAAACACAAGTGAGATTGATATAATTTATTTCAGTGCAATGCATATATCAAGCACAACATCAAGCACATGTGCAAATCACTTTCCCACAAACATTGGAAGAATGAGCAGCTCGAGTTATCAAGCAAATGCAGAGACAAAAAATGCACAGTGGTCAGATGCATTGACTACTTGACACCAAAATTAATCTTGGTATGAAACCTGTTGGAGGTAAATGTGCTTGGAAATTTAAGCAATTATGTCAACAGATTTTTCATTAGATTTCATGTCTGCAGTCGGCTGAATACAAGTTGCAGCATTTCTTAAGGACTTAATAATGCTTTTGTTCATTTTAGCAGTTTTTCTTCACTGGACAATACTCCATCACCACACAAAGCTATGTAAAAGAAGTCTGACCCAGATGCACAAGTTTATCAGAGGAATTGTAGCAAATGTCTTCCCTCTACATGTTTTCAACTAAGTCGCTAATCTAACAATATACTCTTATAACTCTCAGTTAGCGGTTACATTATTAAAACTGTACTCAATTTTTTTTCAAACAAATCACTAACCTAGCAATATACTCATAGCACTCATCAAAACTGTTCAAAATGCGCAAGCTAATCTGTGTTTTGTCAAAATAATTTTGTACAACTCATCATATGACCTGAACTTTAGAATCTATTGTTAAATGAAAGATAAAGTGGGATAGCATTTTGCGGGCAAATTTATTTTACGGATAGAGTTAAGTACAGTATAGGTGCAGCGTCCCGAATACGGAACCCTCGGGATCGAAGCTGTTCCAGATTCCGTGTTTTTCCGGACTTTGGAACGTCTTTCTGACATCGCGAATCTGGAAATACCCGAACCTCAGCCCAGGTTCGGGTATTTCTGATTTCGGAACGTCAGAAGTGGGGGGGTACATGCTGAGGAGCTGTTCAGGCCGGCTCAGTCAAGGGTGTTGCCAGGCGGGGCCCCGCTGAGGAGGTTGTCGGGTGGGCCGGCCCTGCCAAGGATGTTGCTGGGTGGGCCGGCCCCGACGAGGAGGCCTCGAGGTAAGGCGAGGCCTGAGGTCGGGCAGCGGCGGGGCCATGAGATCGGCAGGGTCGTCGGGTCCGGATTCCCGAACATTTTACGGATTCCGGACGACCCTGCCACCGATCGGTCCGGAGTTCGGATTCTGGACGCTGTACCTGCACCTGTATTGTTTTTTGAACCAGCATTTTTTTTGAGACCAGCCAGATGGACCACAACAGTCTTTTCCACTTTTAGTAGTTCCAATGTAATATTTGATGTCACACGACAGAACAATTAACAATTAAGAAAAGTAATGAACCATGGACACATCATAGAATATCCATAAGTGACAAAATGAAATGAAAGCTTATATTTTATATAATGGGCTGCATCCATGCCTTCAACAAGATTTTCTTCCAACTTTTTTCCCATATCAGCATACCAATTTAAACTTTACTCACAATAACACACTGAAAAAAATCATGCACTACACTGTCTCAACAACCTACAGGATACCATTGTACAGTTCATCACAAAAATCTGCCATTTTGTGTTATTGCGATTGCATTATAATTGCAACATAAAACAAAACAATTTTATCAAACAGATGAATTCAAAACCCGCTATATAAATATTGCATCCAATGACTGCCCTCTGTATGTCCACTAGTTGCTGGCCAGTAGCTAATGATTAATGACTGGTACGTTCTTAAACATATTTTGGCTAGAAATTGCAATGTAAATAGCGTGCAGAGACGCGAGTCCGGGGTCGGCGAGAGGCCTACAAAAGGCCGCGAGAGGAGTCGGGAGGTGCGTGAGTCCGGGGTCGGCGAGAGGCCTACAAAAGGCCGCGAGAGGCATCGGGAGGTGCGTGGAGAGACACGAGTCCGGGGTCAGCGAGAGGCCAGTCAGTGCAGCTACAGGGAGAGGGCAAAAAAGAAGTAGAAAGAAACAGAAAGGTGACGTCATAGCCAAGGGGGTAAGTGATTGGTAAGTAGCTTTTCTTTTTTCTCTTCTATAACAGTGAGTAAACTTTAGCATTGTTGTTGCCAATTTAAGTTAATCTAAGGATTAAGTCATGACAGGAGAGCTCGGTCACGTGTTATGCTCCTCCTGTACCATGTGGAAACTCACTACATGTGCGGGAAATGTATCCGCCTCCAGCTCCTGACAGACCGCGTTGCGGAGTTGGAGCTGAGGGTGGATTTACTCTGGAGCATCCACGATGCTGAGAATGACGCGAGTAGCACGTGTAGCGAGTTGGTCTTACCGCAGGTGAAGGGTCCACAGCCAGCTAGGAAATGGAAAACCAGCAGGAAGAGCAGTGCAAGGAAGGTAGTGCAGGGGTCCCCTGTGGTCATCCCCCTGCAAAACAGATACACCGCTTTGAGGACTGTTGAGGAGGATGACTCATCAGGGGAGGGCAGCAGCAGCCAAGTTCATGGCACCGTGGCTGGCTCTGCTGCACAGAAGGGTGGGAAAAAGAGTGGGAGAGCTATAGTGATAGGGGACTCTATTGTAAGGGGAATAGATAGGAGTTTCTGCGGCCGCCACTGAGACTCCAGGATGGTATGTTGCCTCCCTGGTGCAAGGGTCAAGGATGTCTCGGAGCGGCTGCAGAGCATTCTGGAGAGGGAGGGTGAACAGCCAGTTGTCGTGGTACATGTAGATACCAACGATATAGGTAAGAAGCGGGAAGAGGTCCTACAAGCTGAATTTAGGGAGCTAGGAGTTAAATTAAAAAGTAGGACCTCGAAGGTAGTAATCTCTGGATTGCGACCAGTGCCACGTGCTAATCAGAGTAGAGGGAGCAGGATAGTTAGAATAAATACGTGGCTTGAGCAGTGGTGCAAGATGGAGGGATTCAAATTCCTGGGACATTGGAACCAGTTCTGGGGGAAGTGGGACCTGTACAAAAGGGACGGTCTGCACTTGGGCAGGACTGGAACTGATGTCCTAGGGGTAACATTTGCTAATGCAGTTCGGGAGTGTTTAAAGTAATATGGCAGGGGGATGGGAACCTATGCAGCGAGATAGGGCGAAGTAATATGGAGTCAGAAACAGATGGTAGAAAGGTAAAAAGAAATAGTGGAAGGCCGAGTAAACAAAGGCAAGAAACAAAAAGGGCCACACAGCATCATAATTCTAAAAGGACAAAGGGTGTTAAAAAAACAAGTCTGAAGGCTTTGTGTCTTAATGCAAGGAGTATCCGTAATAAGGTGGATGAATTAACTGTGCAAATAGATGTTAACGGATATGATGTGATTGGGATTACGGAGACGTGGCTCCAGGATGATCAGGGCTGGGAACTCAACATCCATGGGTATTCAACGTTCAGGAAGGATAGAATAAAAAGAAAAGGAGGTGGGGTAGCATTGCTGGTTAAAGAGGAGATTAATGCAATAGTTAGGAAGGACATTAGCTTGGAGGATGTGGAATCTATATGGGTAGAGCTGCAGAACACCAAAGGGCAAAAAACGTTAGTGGGAGTTGTGTACAGACCTCCAAACAGTAGTAGTGATGTTGGGGAGGGCATCAAACAGGAAATTAGGGGTGCATGCAATAAAGGTGCAGCAGTTATCATGGGCGACTTTAATATGCATATAGATTGGGCTAACCAAACTGGAAGCAATACGGTGGAGGAGGATTTCCTAGAGTGCATAAGGGATGGTTTTCTCGACCAATAGGTCGAGGAACCAACTCGGGGGCAGGCCATCTTAGACTGGGTGCTGTGTAATGAGAGAGGATTAATTAGTAATCTCGCTGTGCGAGGCCCCTTGGGGCAGAGTGACCATAATATGGTGGAATTCTACATTAGGATGGAGAATGAAACAGTTAATTCAGAGACCATGGTCCAGAACTTAAAGAAGGGTAACTTTGAAGGTTTGAGGCGTGAATTGGCTAGGATATATTAGCGAATGATACTTAAGGGGTTGACAGTGGATGGGCAATGGTAGACATTTAGAGACCGCATGGATGAACTACAACAATTGTACATCCCTGTCTGGCGTAAAAATAAAAAAGGGAAGATGGCTCAACCGTGGCTATCAAGGGAAATCAGGGATAGTATTAAAGCCAAGGAAGTGGCATACAAATTGGCCAGAAATAACAATGAACCCAGGGACTGGGAGAAATTTAGAACTCAGCAGAAGAGGACAAAGGGTTTGATTAGGGCAGGGAAAATAAAGTACGAGAGGAAGCTTGCAGGGAACATTAAGACGGACTGCAAAAGTTTCTATAGATATGTAAAGAGAAAAAGGTTAGTAAAGACAAACGTAGGTCCCCTGCAGTCAGAATCAGGGGAAGTCATAACGGGGAACAAAGAAATGGCAGACCAATTGAACAAGTACTTTGGTTCGGTATTCACTGAGGAGGACACAAACAACCTTCCGGATATAACAGGGGTCAGAGGGTCTAGTAAGGAGGAGGAACTGAGGGAAATCCTTATTAGTCGGGAAATTGTGTTGGGGAAATTGATGGGATTGAAGGCCGATAAATCCCCAGGGCCTGATGGTCTGCATCCCAGAGTACTTAAGGTGGCGGCCTTGGAAATAGCGGATGCATTGACGGTTATTTTTTAACATTCCATAGACTCTGGATCAGTTCCTGTCGAGTGGAGGGTAGCCAATGTAAGCCCACTTTTTTAAAAATGAGGGAGAGAGAAAACAGGGAATTATAGACCGGTCAGCCTGACATCAGTAGTGGGTAAAATGATGGAATCAATTATTAAGGATGTCATAACAGCGCATTTGGAAAGAGGTGACATGATAGGTCCAAGTCAGCATGGATCTGTGAAAGGGAAATCATGCTTGACAAATCTTCTGGAATTTTTTGAGGATGTTTCCAGTAGAGTGGACAAGGGAGAACCAGTTGATGTGGTATATTTGGACTTTCAGAAGGCTTTCGACAAGGTCCCACACAAGAGATTAATGTGAAAAGTTAAAGCACATGGGATTGGGGGTAGTGTGCTGACATGGATTGAGAACTGGTTGTCAGACAGGAAGCAAAGAGTAGGAGTAAATGGGTACTTTTCAGAATGGCAGGCAGTGACTAGTGGGGTACCGCAAGGTTCTGTGCTGGGGCCCCAGCTGTTTACATTGTGCATTAATGATTTGGACGAGGGGATTAAATGTAGTATCTCCAAATTTGCGGATGACACTAAGTTGGGTGGCAGTGTGAGCTGCGAGGAGGATGCTATGAGGCTGCAGAGTGACTTGGATAGGTTAGGTGAGTGGGCAAATGCATGGCAGATGAAGTATAATGTGGATAAATGTGAGGTTATCCACTTTGGTGGTAAAAACAGAGAGACAGACTATTATCTGAATGGTGACAGATTAGGAAAAGAGGAGGTGCAACGAGACCTGGGTGTCATGGTACATCAGCCATTGAAGGTTGGCATGCAGGTACAGCAGGCGGTTAAGAAAGCAAATGGCATGTTGGCCTTCATAGCGAGGGGATTTGAGTACAGGGACAGGGAGGTGTTGCTACAGTTGTACAGGGCCTTGGTGAGGCCACACCTGGAGTATAGTGTACAGTTTTGGTCTCCTAACTTGAGGAAGGACATTCTTGCTATTGAGGGAGTGCAGCGAAGGTTCACCAGACTGATTCCCGGGATGGCGGGACTGACATATCGAGAAAGACTGGATCAACTGGCTTGTATGCAGTGGAGTTCAGAAGAATGAGAGGGGATCTCATAGAAACGTTTAAAATTCTGATGGGTTTAGACAGGTTAGATGCAGGAAGAATGTTCCCAATGTTGGGGAAGTCCAGAACCAGGGGTCACAGTCTAAGGATAAGGGGTAAGCCATTTAGGACTGAGATGAGGAGAAACTTCTTCACCCAGAGAGTGGTGAACCTGTGGAATTCTCTACCACAGAAAGTTGTTGAGGCCAATTCACTAAATATATTCAAAAAGGAGTTAGATATAGTCCTTACTACTAGGGGGATCAAGGGGTATGGCGAGAAAGCAGGAATGGGGTACTGAGGTTGCATGTTCAGCCATGAACTCATTGAATGGCGGTGCAGGCTCGAAGGGCCGAAATGGCCTACTCCTGCACCTCTTTTCTATGTTTCTAAAATGCAAACATTTAATGTCTCAACTACTTTAAAACAGCAAAGGAATTTCATATGAAACTCACTGTTGGAACACCAATACCCACACATCCCAATTCAAAGCCTTCATTTTCCTGTCAAGCCAAGAAAGAACTGTTCATTAAAGATAAACATAAAATAGGTTTGGTCAGAACCATCTACTAAGGGATATAAACAAGTAAGTAGACTGGTTTCTGGAATAAGAGCCTATGAGCCAATTAAAACAGTAAGCAACATTTGATTTATCAACCTTGCCAACCTCTGCTCTAGGATATAACCTTCTCAATCATATCATATGTAACAGACTCATCATTATACCACTAAATGCAACAGATTGTCATCTTCACCCCCCCCCTGCACCCATCCTGAAACACAACAAAGATCACATATGTGCCGTGAAAAGCAGAGAAACAAAAAAATATCGTAGCATGCTACTTTTTTCTGACCTGGATCCAGAAATTCACAAATAGCTGCCAATCTGCAAAGTTCCCTCATTAAACAGCAATGTAACTGGTCGATTTCAGGTTTCGATAAGATCACCTCTCATTCTTCTGAACTCCACATAATATCCTCAGTAATCAGGATAGAATAAATAACCTGTTAACTTTGTCGTTTACAACTTTAGATGCTAAAATAATTATGTACATCACACCAGTAAGAAAAATAACTTCAATTTCACCTGGAGCTCCAAATCTACCACCAGTCTACAAACACTGAACTTCATAAACACCGGGCTCTCAGAATACAGATGACAAGACTAAAATAAAGACCCTCTAATGCACAGTGCTTATTGCTTGGTGTATGAAGAGTCACAGTCCAACAAACCATTGCATTTTAAGTTAGTAGTAGTTCTGTAAATAATGACACACAAACTTATATATTCTAGCTCAGTATCAATAAGTTAAAATCTAAACAGCAAATAGTTAAAATCTCTTGGTAAATAACATGCAGCACAACACAGATGTTAAAGATTCATCAGGTCTTTATCAGAAGTTGTTAACAAAAAGAACAGTGGAAAACAAACTCTAGCAATGATTCAGCCTGCTGCAATATTCATTTTAACTAGCTTTTTTCAACATTTTCTGATTTGATTTCAGATTTCCAGCAGTCATTTTTATTCCATATCAAATGCAAAACAGACAAAGATAGCAATCACAATATACAGTAATATCCAGTGACTAACAATTGCTAAAATTTGTGCTTTTGGGCTTCACTACTTGAATGACTTTAGATGTTACGTATACTAGAAACTAAAAAAAAATTTCAACTGAAAAATAATGTTTGCTACAATGCAGGACTAAAGAAGAATTGAAGTCAGGTGGGGGGAATTTCTGCAAAAGGCATCAAGTTCACTTTCAGTAAACAAATCATTTTGCAATTTCAGAATGAAACCTGGTACTCCCCAGAAAATGTCATGACCAGTTTGGACAGGCATGTAATTGAAAATGCTTCTAATTGATATGGTTTTATACTTGCACACAACTCTGGCAATTTGCGATGTTATAAATAAATTAATGATATGCATGCGCTGGCCGACTGTTGGTTTCACAGCTATTGACAAATTATCAAAAAGTACTTTAAAAATACAGGTACCACCAATTACAAGACATGTTAAATAGGAGAAAAGTTAATTGTCCTAGAAGGTTAAGCTTAATGGTTGCTACTAAGGAATCAACTGCTTCACTATAGTTTGCAATGCACTGTAGCACCAATACAGTAGCACTACAGAGCCATAGGATTTTTTTTGCTCTTGGGATGTAGATCACACCGGCAAGGGAACATTTATTCCCAATCCCTATTAGCTCTGAGGGTATTAAAAGTTAACTGCGTAGTGCAGGATTGGAGTCACACGTAGATTAACAGGGTTGGGGTGGCAGATGCCCATCCCTGAAGGATGTTAATGAGCCAGCTGGGTTTTAAGCATTCTGCCACTTTCCCCACTTTTCATTGCAGCCCACAAATTACCAGATTTATTGACTTCAATTTCAGAACCCATGGTAGGATTTGAACTCTCAGCCACTGGGATGCTAGTCCAGTCCCATACCATACCCTTTTGCAGCTTTAATTCCCTCACTTCACTCAGTTATTCATCTGAGTTACATTGCTGTGAGGAAATACCAACCTATAAGACAGGCACTTTCCCACTAAAAAGAAAGGAAACAAACTAACTACAAGTCGGAGCTGGGCTATTCTTGTAACACCTCCATAGCAGCCAAAGAGACAAGGGAAGTGGTCATCTACCCACTCGTGCTACAAGGAAAGGAAGAAGTGGGTGGCGGAGGGGGAAGAGATAAGCAGGAAACAAAACTAATTTAGCAGAGAAAGATTAAACCATGAAGACATTCTTTTAGAGTGAGGATCTTCAATGGCCTAAATATTTTATCTATAGTTCCGAGACAAGTCAACTAATATATTTTATAAATGTGCTTGTTCGCAATAATTCAAATTATCCAAGTTCTACATTCACACGAGCCCTGCAATGTTCAGCTTCTATGAGAACACCACATTTTAAATGATTTAATCAATGAGGAAAGGATGAACAGACATTGTGTTGGCAATCAGACTATCACCATGAAGACACTGGGAGACAGAACCAAATCAACTGAAATGGTCACTACAATCACAATTATTTCTGCAGTGCCGAATGCGACAACACACTTCACTTGTAAGCACAGCAACTTAATCTACAGTTTTTCAAACACAGTCTAACTTTTGCCCATTTATCTCCATGGTACAGACAGTAAATTTGCTTCTGCATTAGTCAGTTACAAATATTTTACTTATCGCCCGAATGGTTCAGTTGAGACCAAAAAAGTCCACGATTCAATTCCAGTCAGTGCTAAGTTATCTGATCTCAGCCAAAGCAGCAGTTGGCAGCTACAATGAGTCTCAGAGCTCCAGGGCTGAGTGCAGAAATTGAAAAGTTTAAATGGAACAGAGGTGCAGCAAGATCTTGGTTGCAAACAACAGGTATTTAATGTGGCAGCACAAGTAGATAAAGCTATTAAAAAGGCCTGGTTTTGTGCCTGGAGGTATGGAGTACAAAAGCAAGGAGGTAATGTTAAATTTGTACAAGATGTGAACTCAGCTGCAGTTGCAGTATTTTGTTCATTTTTGGTCGGCCATTGTAGGAAAGATATACAAGTAATGGAAAAGTTGCAGTGTAGATTCACTGGAATGTCACTGGCGATGAGGAGTTACATTTATGAAGAGAATTAAGGCGTTTTCACTAAAGCCCAGTAGATTAAAATGTGCAAAAGCAAAATACTGGAAAAAAGCAGATGCTGGAAATCTGAAATAAACACGCAAAATGCTGGAATAACTCAGCAAGACAAGCAGCATATGTGGAGAGAGAAACAGAGTTAACGGGCTCAAGTTTCAGCCTGAGTTGCTCCTATTTTTTTGGAGCAACTAGTTTAGAATGGAGCATCTGAGAAATTGCAATTCTCAGCATTTAGTTTGCTCCAGTTCTAGTGAGTTGGAATATAGTTTCATTTTACAACAGATTTTTTTTCAAAAGGGGGCGTGTCCAGCTATTTACGCCTGTTTTGCAAGTTTAGGCAGCGAAAACTTACTCCAAACTAACTTAGAATGGTGTAAGTGTAGATTTTTGTACGCTCAGAAAAACCTTGCCTGCATTTAGAAATCAGGCATTGGGAATGAGAGATGGGGGGGGGGGGGGGAGGGAGGGAAGTTTAGAAACATTAAACACTTCACTTTTACAAATAAAGAACCATCAATAATAAATGATAAATAAATCAATAAATCGACCAATAAATCAAACAAAATTTTTTTTTAAAAAATCAATAAATAAAAAATTAAGCATGCTGGGATGGGGGCCCCCCAGTGTCTCTCTCTCTCTCTCTCTGTCAGCGAGGTATGAGGGGGGAGGAGGGTGGAAGAGGGGGAAGAGAGAGGGAGGGGGAAGAGAGAGGGAGGGGGAAGCTGAACGGGTTCCGCTGCCGACGGCGTGGAAGCTGGGCCGCTGCCGTCGCCACTTTGGGTGGGGCCCGCCCCCAGCGAGATGCCGGGCGGGCGGGCCCCGCCACTGACGTGGTGGGGAGGGGGGGGAAAAGAGAGAGGAGGCCTGAGTCTCGATCTTCGCCCGGGGTGCCCATTCGGCCAGGGCTCGGGCGGATGTGCAGAGGTCCCGGCACTGTTTTCAGCGCAGGGACCTGGCTCCGCCCCGACCCCTTGTGCTGCGCCAGGCCGAGCACAAAGACGTCCTGAGCAGCTCACAGAATCACAAGGTAAGCTTTCGGCGCCGTTCCATAAGGTGCGCCGTTTTTACAGAGAGCAGAAACTTGGACCCAACATTTCAGGTCCATGACCTTCTGTCAGAACTGGAAAAAGTTAGGGATGTAACAGGTTTTAAGCAAGTACAGAGGCAGGGAAAGGGGAGGAAAGAACATAAGGGAAGGTCTGTGATTGGGTGGAAGGCAGGAGAGATTAAATGACAAAAGGGAATATCCAAAGCAGAGTCCCCTCTGGTGAACTTTTTAAATGACAGCACTGGTGGCAGAAGCCTGGCAGCTTACTGGTTTGTTCTTTTGGCTCAAGCCAGTGGAAAGAATGGGGAGACCAAGAAAGATTCAGAACAGGGAGGTAAAATAACACATAAAATATGTAAAAATACAAAACGATTGATACTGACAGTATCCATGGAAATATTGGAAAATATACAATATTGAATCTGTAATGGAAAAGATTATTTTTAATGCAAAATAGATCAAATGAGCTTATTACTATTACTGATCTGAAAGGCTGGGTGCATCGAAATGCACATCACAGCTTCCTCGCAACTGATTTTGCAACTGCAAAGCACCCAACAAATGCTCTGCAAAACAGCAACATCGCAATGCATTTCTGCACAAAACAAGAGTGCACTAACAAATAGAGTCCAGGTAAGAAAAAATAGCGATAAAACAAATAGGGCTATAGTACAAATAATGTTAAGATGTCCAATAATGTTAAAAAGACAAATCTAAAAGCACTGTATCTGAATGCACGAAGCATTCGTAATAAGGTAGACGAATTAACAGCGCAAATAGACGTAAACGGATATGATATAGTTGCAATTAGTGAGACATGGTTGCAGGATGACCAGGGTTGGGAACTGAACGTCCAAGGATATTCGATACTTCGGAAGGACAGGCAAAAAGGAAACGGGGGTGGTGTGGCGTTGTTAGTAAAGGATGAAATCAGAGCAATAGAGAGAAAGGATATTGGCTCAGAAAATCAAGATGTAGAATCAGTCTGGGTGGAGCTAAGGGGAGCACCAAGGGGCAGAAAACATTGGGGGGAGTTGTCTATAGGCCTCCAAACAGTAGTGGTAATGTCGGGGACGGCATCAAACAGGAAATCAGAGATGCATGTAACAAGGGTACTGCAGTAATCATAGGTGACTTTAATCTACATATAGACTGGCCAAACCAAATTAGTAATAATACTAAAGATGAATTCCTGAAGTGTGTACGAGATGGTTTTTTAGACCAGTTTGTTGAGGAGCCTACTCGGGAACAGGCTGTCTTAGATTGGGTATTGTGTAATGAGAAGGGGTTAATTAACAGTCTTGTTGTGCAGGGTCCTTCAGGGAAGAGTGACCATAACATGACTGAATTCTTTATTAAGATGGGAAGTGAAGCAGTCCAATCCGAAACTAGGATCCTAAATCTAAACAAAGGAAATTACAACAGTATGAGGAATGAATTGGCTATGATAGATTGGGAAGATTCATTAAAAGGCATGACGGTGGATAGACAATGGCTAACATTTAAGGAACGAATACATGAACTGCAACAGTTATACATTCCTTTCTGGTATAAAAACACAAAAAGAAAAGTGGCCCAACCATGGCTAACAAAAGAAGTTAAAGATAGTATTAGATTCAAAGGGCCTTCATAGCAAGGGGATTTGAGTACAGGGGCAGGGAGGTGTTGCTACAGTTGTACAGGGCATTGGTGAGGCCACACCTGGAGTATTGTGTACAGTTTTGGTCTCCTAACCTGAGGAAGGACATTCTTGCTATTGAGGGAGTGCAGCGAAGGTTCACCAGACTGATTCCCGGGATGGCGGGACTGACCTATCAAGAAAGACTGGATCAACTGGGCTTGTATTCACTGGAGTTCAGAAGAATGAGAGGGGACCTCATAGAAACATATAAAATTCTGACGGGGTTAGACAGGTTAGATGCAGGAAGAATGTTCCCAATGTTGGGGAAGTCCAGAACCAGGGGTCACAGTCTAAGGATAAGGGGTAAGCCATTTAGGACCGAGATGCGGAGGAACTTCTTCACCCAGAGAGTGGTGAACCTGTGGAATTCTCTACCACAGAAAGTTGTTGAGGCCAATTCACTAAATATATTCAAAAAGGAGTTAGATGAGGTCCTTACTGCTAGGGGGATCAAGGGGTATGGCGAGAAAGCAGGAATGGGGTACTGAAGTTGAATGTTCAGCCATGAACTCATTGAATGGCGGTGCAGGCTAGAAGGGCCGAATGGCCTACTCCTGCACCTATTTTCTATGTTTCTATGTAAAGTTGCCAGAAAAAGTAGCAAGCCTAAGGATTGGGAGCAGTTTCGAATTCAGTAAAAAAAAGAACCAAGAGATTGATTAAGAGGGGAAAGAGAGTAAATTTGCAAGGAACATAAAAACCGACTGCAAAAGTTTCTACAAGTATGTAAAAAGAAAAAGATTAGTGAAGACAAATGTAGGTCCTTTACAGACAGAAACGGGAGAATTTGTAATGGGGAACAAGGAAATGGCAGAACAATTAAATAAATACTTTGGTTCTGTCTTCACGGAAGAGGACACAAATAACGTCCCAGAAATGCTGGGGAACCAAGGGTCTAGTGAGCAAGAGGAATTAAAGGAAATTATTATTAGTAAGAAAATAGTGCTGGAAAAACTAATGGGACTGAAGGCCGATAAATCCCAAAGGCCTGATGATCTACATCCCAGAGTACTAAAAGGGGTAGCCATGGAAATAGTGAATGCATTGGTTGTCATCTTCCAAAGTCCAATAGATCACGGAACAGTTCCGGCAGATTGGAGAGTGGCAAATGTAACCCCACTATTTAAAAAGGGAGAGAGAAAACAGGAAACTACAGACCGGTTAGCCTAACATCAGTAGTAGCGAAAATGCTAGAGTCTATTCTAAAGTATATGATAACGACACACTTGGATAATATCAACAGGATTAGACAAAGTCAACATGGATTTATGAAAGGAAAATCATGTTTGACAAACCTAATGGGGTTTTTTGAGGATGTAACTGATAGAATAGATGGATGTAGAGTATTTGGATTTTCAGAAGACCTTTGATAAAGTCCCACATAAAAGTTTAGTGTGCAAAATGAAAGCACATAGGATTGGGAGCGATGTACTGGCATGGATTAAAAACTGGTTAACTGACAGAAAACAGAGAGTAGGAATAAACTGGTCTTTTTCGGGGTGGCGGGCAGTGACTAGTGGGGTACCACAGGGATCAGTGCTTGGGCCCCAGCTAGTCACAATATATAATATTTCCAAGTTTGCTGACGACACAAAACTAGGTAGGATTGAGAGTTGTGAGGAGGATGCAAAGGTGCTGCAAGGCGATTTAGATAGGTTGAGTGAGTGGGCAAACACATGGCAGATGTAGTATATCGTGGATAAATGTGAAGTTATCCACTTTGGCAGGAAAAACAAAGACAAAGCATTATTTAAATGGTGATAGCTTGGGAAATGTCGATGTACAAAGGGACCCGAGTGTCCTTGTACACCAGTCATTGAAAGCAAACATGCAGGTGCAGCAAGCAGTTAGGAAGGCAAATGGTATGTTGGCCTTCATTGCAAGAGGATTTGAGTACAGGAGCAAGGATGTCTTACGAGTTATACAGGGCCTTGGTGAGACCACACCTGGAATATTGTGTGCAGTTTTGGTCTCCTTACCCAAGAAAGGATATACTTGCCATAGAGGGAGTGCAGCAAAGGTTCACGAGACTGAATTTAGAAGAATGAGAGGGGATCTCATTGAAACGTATAAAATTCTGACAGGGGTGGACAGACTGGATGCGGGGAGGATGTTTCCCCTGGCTGGGAAGTCTAGAATAAGGGGTCACAGTCTCAGGATACGGGGTAGGAAATTTAGGACTGAGAGGAAGAGAAATTTCTTCACTCAGAGGGTGGTGAACCTATGGAATTCTCTACCACAGAAGGCTGTGGAGGCCAAGTCACTGAATATATTTAAGAAGGAGATAGATAGATTTCTAGACACAAAAGGCATCAAGGGATATGGGGGAAAAGCAGGAATATGGTGTTGAGATAGAGGATCAGTCATGATTATATTGAATGGTGGTGCAAGCTCGAAGGGCCGAATGGCCTACTACTGCTCCTATTTTCTATGTTTCCATGTTTGAGGATTTAATTGCTGATGTTCCAATTGGTGTCTAATTATAGGTACACAACATTGAAAAATTGCTGGTCAGTTTGATAAAATTCGAACATTAATTGTGTGTGCATGTGCACGTGTGTTTGGTAAAACTCATCAACCTGACATTCTCATTCAGTTATCACAGAATAATTTAAATTTGTACAATATATAACATGTTTATACAAAAAAAGTCCTTCATACTCAACACACAAGTCACCCACCACAGAGATAATCTGTAACGGTCACACAGCCCGAGTGAAACATTTAGCCCCGTAGTAGACAACTTGTATTTATACAACGCCTTTAATGTAGTGAAACGTCCCAAGGTGCTTCACAGGAGTATTGAGACAAAAAATGTGACACTGAGCCGCACAAGGAGAAATTAGGCAGCTTGGTCAAAGAGATAGGTTTTAAGGAGTGCCTTAAAGGAGGAATGAGAGGTAGAAAGGTGGAGAGGTTTAGGCAGTGAGTTCCATAGCTTGGGGCCTAGGCAACAGAAGGCTCGGTCACCGATGGTTGAGCGACTATAATCAAGGATGCTCAAGAGGGCAGAATTAGAGGAGCACAGGCATCCCGGGGGAGGGGGCTTGTGGGGCTGGTGGAGGTTACAGAGATAAGAGGGGCAAGACCATGGAGGAATTTGTTTATGCAGGTGTAGAATGTGGGAGGCCATCCAGGAATGTGTTGGAATAGTCAAGTCTAGAGGTAACAAAGGCATGGATGAGGGCTTCAGCAGCGGATGAGCTGATGTTATGGAGGAGAAAATAGACGGTCTTAATTATGCTGCGGATGTATAGTCGAAAGCTAATTTCAGGGTCAAATATGACACCAAGGTTGCAAACAGTCTGGTTCAGCCTCAGACAGAAGTTGGGGAGAGGGATGGAGTCAGTGGCTAGGGAACGGAGTTTGTGGCAGGGACCGAAAACAATGGCTTCGGTCTTCCCAATATTCAATTGGAGACTATTTATGCTCATCCAGAACTGGGTGTCCGACAAGCAATCTGACAATCTAGAGACCGAGGAGGGGTCGAGAGAAGTGGTAATGGTAGTGGGTGGCATCAGCGTGCATGTGGAAACTGACGTCGTCAAGGGGCAACATGTAGATGATAAATAGGAGGGGCCAAGGATAGATCCTTGGGGGACACCAGAGGTAACAAGGCAGAGGCGGGAAGAGAAGCCATTGCAGGTGATTTTCTGGCTACGACTAGATAGGAATGGAACCAGACGAGTGCGACCCCACCCAGCTGGATGACGGTGAAGAGGCATTGGAGAAGGATAGAGTTGTCAACCGTGTCAAAGGCTGCAGACAAGTTAAGAAGGACGAAGAGGAATAGTTTGCCTTTGTCACAGTCACAAAGGATGTCATTTGTGACTTTGATGAGAGCCGTTTCGGTACCGTGGCAGGGGCGGAAACCTGACTGGAGGGATTCAAACATGGAATTGCGGTAAAGATGGGTACGGATTTGGGAGGCGACAACACTTTCAAGGACTTTGGAGAGGAAAGGGAGGTTGGAGATGGTCCTGTAGTTTGTAAGTACGGAGGGGTCGAGGTTTGTTTTTTTTTCAGGAGAGGGGTGATAACGGTAGATTTGAATTAAAGGGGGGCAAGTACCTGAGGAGAGAGAGAACCATTAACAATGTCAGCTAACATGGGACCCAGAAAAGGAAGTTGGGTGATCAGCAATTTGGTGAGAATAGGGTCAAGGGAGCAGAAAGTGGGTCGCATGGACAGGATGAGCTCGGAAAGGTCATGAGGGAAAATCCAAGAGAAACTGGAATTGTGAGGTCAGGCCTCGGGCAGGGGGATCCTTAGAGGAAGGTTGGCCTGGTGGGCTAGGGGAAGGAAAGGAAGAGGCAGAGGCAGCCGAACGGATGGTTCCAATCTTAGAGACAAAGAAATCTATGAGCTCCTCACACTTATTGTCGGAGGTGAGGGTGGAGACTGGGGAGAGTGCTTTAAAAAGATGGTCAACAGTGGAGAATAGAAGCCAGGGTTTACCTTTACATTCCAGAATGATTCAGGAATAGTGAGCAATTTTGGCAGACGAGAACAGGACCCGATAATGCTTTACGTGGTTCAGCCGGATCTGGCAGTGAATGGCTAAACCAGTTGTCCACCATATCCGTTCAAGTCTGCATCCTTTGGACTTAAGGGAGCCAAAATCAGGGTTGTACCAGGGGGAACAGCATGGGTGAGAGAGAGTCATTGTTTTAACAGGGACTAGGGCATCAAAGATGGTGGTGAGGGTGTGACTGAGCAGATCGGTAGCTGCAGAAATGTCATGGTGAATGGAGGGCCAAAGGTTGAACAGTTGGGAGTTCATAAGTGCAGTTGTAAGAGAAGTCAGGAGTGTTTTTTTTCCAGGGGTGAACACAGAAGGAGGTAAGATTGTGGGGGGGGGGGGGGGGGTGAAGGGGGATGCGAGAGCAATACGAGGAAGTGGTCAGAGATGGCCTTATGGGAGCAGCGAGGTCACGAGAGATGGCCTTATGGGAGCAGCGAGGTCACGAGAGATGGCAAGGTCGAGGGAGTGGCCTTGAATATGGGTTGGGGAGTTTACATGGAGGGAAAGATTAAGGGAGGATCGGAGGCTTGTGAACTCAGAGGATCAAGAGCATGATGAATTGAGATGGAGGTTGAAATCACTGAGTCGTTCGGTGCAGAGGCAGAGGGAGGAAGGGTCGTGAAGAAATATCGGTCGTAACAAATTAGCTCTTTTTTTCTAAGAGACAGATACTTTCAATGATAAAAAACACAATGATAACGTGTTTGAGATCTTTCAAGGATTTCTTTATTTTTCAATTGCAGGTTTTAAAAAAGTCTGCATTCAACACATTTCTACTTGTATTAATAATGTTATCAAGAATATAAAATAACTTTCTGTTGCGGTAACCATCAGTAAGGTAAATTCCATACTGAATAAATTCACAAAATCTAAATTTTGCTGCACTCTTCAAAAATGTTTTAGCAGTCTGACCATACAAAATCAAATTTATAGGCATGTTTCGGCTCTGTAATAACTTGCATTACAGAATGATCTCCCTAAACTAAGTGATAAAGTTTTTTTTTTTAAGAACAGTTGTTTTTTTAAGATACAGCAGTTTGATGTATTAGTACCTTTCAGTATAATAAAAAGGCTATCAAATATCTTCTCAACTCAGATCTTGTGGTATTAGATTACTAAGAACTGCCACAATTTACAGCTTACACATTCCTACAAATTATTAGCTCACTTTACCTTTGTAATGCTCCAACAGTCTCCCATCTTTACATCGACCATTGCCGCAATCAGGGATGCATGACAAAAATCTTGATCATATTACTTCAAATCAGAAAAATACTAAATGGCACAGGAAGCCGTCTGCTTCACAAGTATACCTGCAACTAACTCTGCATCATGATATAAACCCAGTGGTATGATTCTACCTCTCCATGGCCAATCGGTGTAAAAACTGCAGGGAGCATGTGCCTGACCACATCCTGTAATGATCTAGCTTCAAGCACATTTCAAACCACATAGCTGAAATAGCAGAGTTACTAAGCTATAGTGCCTGGAGCAATTACCATTTAATATCGAAGTGCTGCTCAAATTCAGAATTACCTATGTTTCTTCCTCTCCAGCATATTTTTTAAACAATTACAAACTGCAACTTCTCATACTGCGAAGTGAGTAGAGAGAAAGAAAAATGGGACTAGACATTTTTATAGAGCAAACTAAAGGAGTACGAAAGTGGGGAAATTAATGGTGTTAACTTTTCTACATTTTTGTTGCTTCTCCCACCAAAAAAAATTCTAACTATTACAAAAAATGCCGATAAGAAACACATATTTTAAAATATGAAAATTAGGTTGGCTGGGAAATAGGAATTATTACAATTTAAAAGCAGAAGTAAAATCTTAACAAAATGTGTGGGGAGAGACAAATATATTTATTATATTGAGGGCAAGCATGTTAATAGGAAACTAGCGGATTGTGTACAATGTTGGTTTTACAACCCGCCTGATTTTACTCTCCAAGAGAAATAGAAAGAGAAAGCGAGAAAAGTTAAAGGAAAGTGAGAGAGAGCGAGAGAGAGAGAGAGAGAGAGAGACAGACACAGAGATAGTGTGCACGACTTGCATTAACCGTGGAACATACAAAATGGTCACCACCACAAGATCTAAATAACACAAACTGATGTTTAGGGGTCAAATTGCACTGTTCAATTCATGGTTTTTAAAGAGTAATGTTTTAAGAGAATTGGAACAATTCTAGATGAAACAAACTAGCTATAATTAAAAAAAGCTAGCAGGAAATATAATCACAACAATCCTCGAAGGACTGAATTTTGTGCTTTATGTGGAATGAACTTCCTTCGATCTCATTTCATCCTCCGTTCTATACTTTCTTACCACTGACTCCATCCCTCTCCCCAACTGCTGTCTGAGGGTGAAGCAGACTGCTCGCAACCTTGGTGTCATATTTGACCCAGAGATGAACTTCCAAACACATATTCACGCCATCAAGATTGCCTATCTCTACCTCCGTAACATCGCCCGACTCCACTCCTGCTTCAGCTCATCTGCTGCTCAAACCCTCATCCATGCCTTTGATACCTCTCGACTTGTGTATTCCAACTCTCTCCCAGCCAGCCTCCCTTTGGAAACTTGAAGTTATCCAAAACTCTGTTGCTCATGTCCTAACTCGCATCAAAGTCCTGGTCACCCATCACCCCTGTGCTCACTGACCTACACTGTCTACCGGTTAAGCAACGCCTCAATTTTAACATTCTCACCATGGTTTTCAAACCCGCCCATGGCCTCGCCCCTCCCTATCGCTGTAATTTCCTCCAACCCCCCAAGTTATTTGCGCTCCTCCAATTCTAGCCTCTTGAGTATCCCCGATTTCAATCACTCCACCATTGGCAGCCGTGCCTTCAGCTGCCAAGGCCCTAAGCTCTGTATTTCCCTCCCTAAACCCCAGAGCCTCTCTACCTCCTTTAAGACGCTCCCGATGACCTGTCCTAATATCTGTTTATGTGGCTCGGTGTCAAATTTTGTTTGATAATGCTCCTGTGAATGCATTGGAATGTTTTACTATATTAAAGGCGCTATATAAATACAAAGAGTTATTGTTTTCTCATTATAAACATTAATGCTACATTTCTAAAGCAGATTACTTTCAGAGTAATAAATGCCAGAAAATATAGTTTTGGTGTCTGAAACGATCTGAAGAAGCAAAACAAAAATAGCAGTAGCATGCAACAACAATTAAACTTCATAGACAGAAAAACTATAGCACTGATACCCCACCAATCTGAAAGCAGCCTGTAATATTTATTACACCTCCTGTTTGGTTAGAAAACTTTGACTCAATTTTTCTGATATTCATCATTAATTATGAACAAATCTATAAAGACCTTCTTTTAATAAACTAACCATAAAAATATGAAGGGCATTTTTATGCCAGTATCACATTAAAATAAAGGAATCATATTTATTGCTGAGAGTTGTAAACCATATTTAACTGTAGTGACCTGAGAAATATAACGTCACTCAATAGGCAATGTATTGGGAGCCTTGAAATCTAACCAAGGGATTCAATCAGCAGCCAAATGTATTTGTGCTGGACCCTTAAATGACATTATTTCAACACTTGTTACATCTATTTTTCGGCCATTTTCAGCAATGTGTGCTGAAATACCATGCATAAATAATGACCTTAAAAGTCTTTCCTCAAGACAATTTCAAATTCTCCTTTAGAAACTATCCCAAGATTGGCACTGTGAAAACACAATTTTTATAGGATGCTGATATTACTAACTTTATAGGTTTATAAAATATATATTAATAGCAGATCTGCTCAGCGACAGTTAAAAGCACTGCCCAAAATTTTAAAATTTTTGACACCAGATAAAAAACAGAAATTGGTCTTAAGTTGCAACCTTGTTTTTTTCTTCTCCAGAATCATGTGGAGTCATACTACTTGGTTAATTTTTAGACTTTTCCCTGATAAATGTAACTGTCAATGCTGGAAAAAGGTGCCTTTTTATGTATTACATCTGTTTTTTCTGCTTTACATCACATCACAATACTCCTTCTCAGATTTTCTTGGAATTATTCAAACAAAACGTGTGTGTGCAATTACAATCACAGCAACATTCCTTTGAATAGGTCACTCAGTGGGAATTTCTGAAGTACTCACTGCTGTGACCTTATTTTCAGTTCATTCAGAACGGCCGAAATGCACCAGCCAATACTAAATATGCCAAGGTCCCAATAACAAGGTGCTCAGACTGGCTCCAGTGGGATCTTGGCCAGTGCTTAATGGGTTCCTCAATGAAGCAAAAAATTACCTAAAAGTCAGTGCTCCAAAGTAATATATATTAACAGCAGACTATTCAAAATATGAGGTGTTTAAACTGACTATTATAGAATTATACTGCATAGGAGGGCATCTGGCACATCATGCCTGTGCCGGCTCTCTGAAAAAGCTATCCACTCCTCTGCTCTTTCCGCACAGCCCTGAAAATGTTTCCGTTTTAAGTGTATATCCATTACTCTTTTGAAAGTTACTATTGAATCTACTTCCACCACTCTTTCAGGCAGTACATTACAAATCATAACTTGCAAGGTAAAAAAAGAATTCTCATCTCCCCTCTGATTCTGCTGCAATGATAATGGCATCAATGTAAGTTGCTTCTTTCCAAGTAATGTTTTGAACATATATACATTTGTGCAGTGAATTCTGTTAACTAACAGTACTGTCTTATCCAGTTACCAAATAAAAGATGCCACTATGGGAACCCCTATGGGTCCTAACTATATTTTGTGGAATATGTGGAACATTGTATGCCAGTCCTAAACAAGTCCCAATACATTGATAACTATCAGTGCGGCTTCCTGCTCTTGCCATGAGCTGGACAATTTCATCAAATTTGCTTCTAATTTCCATCCCTCCCTCACCTTCACATGGTCTCACCTCTGACCCTTTCCCTTCCTCAACTTCTCTATCTCCATTTCTATCAACCAACATCTACTTAAACAAAACACCGACTCCCTTGATTTCATTTCCTCCCACCCTGCTTCATGCAAGGACTGTATTCCACTCGCCCAGTCTCTGGCTTAATAGTTCCCACCATGCCATCTTCCAAACCAGTACTTCCAATACGTCTTACTTTTTCCTCAACCGTGGATTCCCCTCCACTGTGGTTAACGGGGCCTTCAACTGTGTTCGTCCCATTTCCCGCACTTCTGCCCTCACCCCTACCCCTCCCTCCCAGAGCCAGGATAGGGTTCCCCTTGTCCTCACCTCCACATTCAATGGATCATCCCCCTCCACCTCCAATGCCACCACCAAACTTCTTCCCCCTCCCTCCCCTTTCAACATTCCAAAACGACTATTCCCTCTGCGACACCCTGCTCCACTCTTGAATCATTTCCAACACCCGCTCCCCTTCCCTCGGCACCTTCCCATGCAACCGCAGGATGCGCAACACCTGCCCTTTTCACATCCTCCCTTCCCTCGCCAGGTTAAACAGCGATTTACTTGTACTTATTTCAATTTAGTACACTGTACTCACTGCTCACGATGCCGTCTACTCTATATTGGGGAGACTAAACACAGATTGAGTGATTGCTTTGCTCAACACTGTTCGGTCCACAAGCGTGACCCTGAGCTCTGGTCGCTTGCCATTTTAATTCTCTGTCCCACTCCCACCTCTCTGTCCTCGGCCTCCTATCCTGTACCAATGAAGTTCAACAGAAGCAGTCTCAGATTGATGCCACGCAACATCTTGGTGATGTCATGCAGTTTCAGCTGCATACCACGCAAGTCCTGACTGCTGCCATCGCCGCTGGGTCCACCACAGTCGACCAAGGATCACATGGTGTCGCAGCAGCTCAGCAATCTTTGTTCCATCCAATTGGTGGGGATGCTGAGGTGCTGCCCCAGGAAGTGCAGTGGGTCAGTGGAGCAGGAACCTGCTGTCCTCTCTCAAGATGACCGCATTCCTGATCCACCACTGCCACTAGCCATTGCACTTGTCTATGCCCGTCACCCAGCCAGCCCAGATTGCTGCCGCCAGCCTGAGGTGGTGCAGTATGCAGCCAGGCCTTCCAGGCCCAGAGCTGGTTCAGGGCGTTCTATAAGGCCATCTGTAGTCTCTGGCAGCCCTGACACACAGCAGCCTTCCACCAGTCATGCTGCAGCCACAGGGGAGACACTGCAGAGAGGTTGTACAATAGGTCGTCGAAAAAGGGGCTAGAAGGAAATGCACAAAGGTGATGATTAAATATACTGTTATACATTTTATTCTTGTTGGATAAATTGTGATTGGAATGTTTAATGTTTGCTGTTGTCTCTCATTGCAGTGTTGGGAATTTGGTATGGAAGAGCAAACTGATGTGGTGATGGGGACGTCCACAGGAACCGGAATGGAAATCAGTGGAAACGAGCTCCGATAAGATGGTCGCAGATCTCCCTTGCAGGATCGCAATAGACTCGCTGCCTCCTCCATTGCAGATGTTGCTGCTGCTGTTCTTCCTGCTGTTGCTCCTCCTCTTCCTCCTGAGGTGGTACAGCTATGCCTGGTGGCAATGGATGTGCCCTCATGATGGCCAGGTTGTGCAGCATGCAGCAGACAACAACGAATACGGAGACCCGTTCAAGCGAGTACTGCAGAACTCCTCCCGAGTGGTCAAAGCAGCAGAACCATTGCTTCAGCACTCCGATGGTCTGCTCAATGATGTTCCTGGTAGCGGCATGGCTGACATTATACGAGTGCTGGCCAGGAGTGTTGGGGTTGCGGAGGGGAGTCATGAGTCAGGTGCATAGCGGATAGCCGTAGTCTTCGAACAGCCAGCCACGAGCTTCATTTTGGGGCAGGAAGAGAGCTGGCACACCAGTCTGGTGCAGGATGAAGGCGTCGTGGCTGCTGCCAGGAAAGCGGGCATTATTCTACATCTGTGGTCGCACACCAACTGGACATTCATTGAGTGGCAGCCTTTGCGATTACAAAAGATATCTGGATTGTGCTGCGGTGCCCTCACAGCAACGTGCAGTCAATGGCATCTGCACCATGGGGAAGCCTGCTATACTGGAAAAGCCACATGCACGCGCATACTGCTTCTCTCTGCTCATGGGGAAGGAGATTAAGTGCCTCCTACTTCTGCAGAGCACATCTGTGACCTTGTGGAAGGAGAAATGGATGTCAAACTGGGAGATGTTGGAGATGTCTCCTTTTGCTCCCTGGAAAGATCCATTGGCCTGGAAATTGAGAGCGACTGTGACCTTGGCTGCCACTGAGAGAGCCCTGGTGTGAGGCTCCAGGTCGCTTTGCAGCAAATGGCATCGTTGTGACCACGTCCTTTCTGAAACGCAGCCTTCGCACACATGGCTCCTCATTGAAATTGATGTAGGAGAACTGCTGACAGAACACCCTGCCACCCCTGTGGTGCCTTCTTCCTCTGGCAGCATCTTGATGTGCTTCTAGCTGTGCTTCTTTGTGCCTCTCTCCTTCCCTCTCCCTGTGGTGTGCTCCACAGGCCTCTCCCTGTGCTTTAGTCCCTCTCTTAGTTGTAGCCTTTCTCTCTCCTCCCTTGATGCCTTTCCCTCCGCTATTGGCGGCACTATTGTCTTCAGCGAAGCATCCCCGGACGGTGAAGTCAGAACAGGCGGTCGACTGCCAGTACAGACTCCATGAAGCGAAAGAAAAGGTGGAATGTTGAAAGTGCTGTGAGTGATACAGGGGAAAAGGTAATAGGCAGAACAATGGTTGAGCAAGAAATCTCTGCTATCAGTCCAGTAGCCACATTGATTAACTGTTGCAAACTAGAAATGGGTAATGGCCGACAAAAAAAAACGTTGCAAGATGGCGCCTTCAAATAACGCTGGCGTATCGGTTCCCGACTGCAACTCGCCAGCTCAAGCGGTCGTTGTCATTGCCAGGCGCGAAGATCGGTTGCGCGGGGCAATTTCACTTCCGGAGCAGTAAGGAGTCTATGCGCACGCCGATGATATCGTCATCGCCGTGCTTCACCAAGGGGGCGGGGCACTAACTTGCAGCGCCTCCGCAAAACCACTGCCTACATCCACGCCGGGCGATTTTCTGACTACGCCCGGGCAAAATCTATTTTGTGCCCCATTAGCGCCTAATGGCGGTCACTTAAAAAAAAACAATTTCGGCCCCTATGTCTGGTCCAGCTGTTTTTGGGCAATCAGCACAGTGCTATTCCAATGTCTGGCTATCAACTTTAGATGGTCACAGTTGAAGTGAGGTGAAACTACATTATGACTGCATTAAATTCACTGAGTAACTTGGCCACAGAAATCCTGCTATAACAAAAACATTAATAATTTAGTAATCTGTACCTGCAGAAATTGATTACAATACTGAAAAGCAAAGTACATTATCCTCTACCTAGTTCCTAAAGTGGACTAATATTTTCTGCTGACATGGATCCGATTCCTGACCTTTGCTAATCAAAAAAACAGGACATTTCAACACAGAGGCATTTAAAAAAATAAAGAAATCTGAAATTTAAATGTCGACAGTCAATGCATAGCATTAAGATATATCCAGCTCATTACTGTATTAATATTGGATAGATATTTAAATAAATTCAAGCCACGAGAACCGAGAAACATTTTGGATTTTCAAAAATTATTCACAGACCCGAGAGAGGATGTTATAAAAAAAACCTTCCACTTCCCCATCACGAATCCAGAAAATCTATTGCGTTACTAAATTTATTTCAGGATATATACATTTTTTTTTTTTTAAAAACAGGTACCCTGTACAATTTTAGCCTCTGCAAATTTATTTGTTAAGTAAACTACAGCAGATTCCCAGACAACTGTCCCATAAATAGACATTGTGTTGCTTTTTTAAACTATATTTAATACAAACGGTAATATCAAGTTACATCTAAGCAAAATATGAAAGATACTTTAGCTAATAAAAATACATACACACCTAAATACAAGAGACTTTTCAACACCTCGTGTGAAACACAAAAGTTACCAAAAGGAAAGTGTAAAATAAAGAAGTTTTAGTTTGAAACAAAAATATTGCTGTCATAAACCATCATTATTCATAATGACAATAGTAGCAATGCACAAAGTTAGACTGTCAGCCATGTGCATGCAATCCTGGTTCTCATCAGAATTTTGGAAAAAAATGCTTAAGATAAATTGCTTCCAGAAGTTAAAGGCGAATGATTTAAAAATAAAAATAAAAATAAAACAGAGACCTACCATTTTGGATCCTCTTTCTTGCAAGCCACTCCAATGAAGTGCCCAATAGGAATTAACTATCTGCACCCCACATCTGCCTCATAGCACCTGATCAATCTCGGATCCAAGCCACAGGTATCAGATTCCATTAAAGCACACAATCGGCAAAGCTTGGTTCCAATGTCTACTGTCATCTTTTTCCTTCTGTTGCAAGCGTGGAAGTGTGGACAGGAGGAGGAAAAAGCAAAACAGACTTTGCTCCTGCATACTTCACAATCTCAGCGAGCATTGTTAAGGAATTAATATTCAACTGTCTTCAAAACTTTGAGAATTTGCACACTCCAAACACTGGTCATAATGCAATATTATGAAGAAAACTAAAATACCAAAAACGTGCGCAGTCGCAAATAGAAAATGCAAGCATTGCTCTCACTGATAACGGGAAAAATAGTGATAATATGCAATGGCAGTATAATGTAGCGTGTTGGAAGAGTCAAATTATCTGTTAGAATGATGCAATCTCTTCTTAAACAGGCAGTATTCTTGGGCATCAGAGCAGGTACATCACAAGCTAGTGCCAAACTGATATGTCTATCTGGATGTATGTTGTTATGGGCCATAAAAGACACAGAATAGTGAAAAATATAGTACTGAAGGGACTATCACATGGTCTCTGTGAAGGAACTCATGATTTTAGTCTTGCCTCTGCAACGCATGTGCATCAGTGAGTAGGTCTAGCATTCAAAGTCAGTTTCTCCTGCTCATCAGTGTTGATCAATATCGGGGTTTTGATTAATACCAAAGGGGAGGTGACTGCATATTCTTCGTTACATGCCTATGTAGAGAAATTTATATTAAAAAGTTTTAGATCAATGTTCCTTTATGCTACCTTTAACAGTTTTTCACTGTACGAAGTTAAAACAACAATGAAATTAAATCCATTAATATTCACTGAAGGGCATTATGGCAGATTTAGAAAATATTAAAACAGCACAAAATGTTAAAAGACTCTAAAAAACTGAATTATTTGTGTTTCAAGTACATGCAAATATATTTTGCTTATTTACAAACTGTCTTATTCTTTCAAGCTGCAAGGAATGTGTTCTGTTCTCTCATGCGACAAAGCAGTGTGCAGTTTTTATGACTATAATTAGAATAATTTAGGAAATGTCAGCACTACTAATCTGAAACAGTTCAACATTAAGCACTGGTCTACAAGAATGCAAATTTTCCCACATGGAGTTTAAGCCCAGTGGTTCAGATCGAAATCAGCATAAATCATTTGGCCATAGCTTTAGGAACAATTAACAACATTCATTTAATGACACGCTCTTCTAGTTCACTCAAAGTTTTCTTTGGAGAAATAGAGAAACACTTACAAAAAAAAAATGTCCATTATTCCAAATGTTTGATGACTTTGCTATTTTTATGAAAACCCAGAGATGTGTAAACAGATTTGAAAAATTCTGAATCAAATTGTATTTTTGCTTAAAATAGATTTAATTATGTAGTCCAGGTACAGTAGCCTAGTGGTTATGGTGCTGGACTAGCAACTCGGATATTGCGGGTTCACAGTTCCACCATTGCACAGTTGCGAATCTGAATTCAACAATTCTGGTAATTTGTGGGTCAGCACGAGGAAAAAATAACTATGAAAGCTTCTGGATTGTTGTGAAGACCCAACTGGTTCACTGAAGTCCTTCAGAAAGAAGCCACATCTACCCAGTCTGGCCGACATGTGACTCGAGTTCCACACTACATGGTTGAGTGGTCCAGCAAGTTACCCAGTTATAAGTAATCGCTACAAAGTTTAATAAGAAAAAAAAGTTACACGGAGTCATAGGCAACGACCCAAGCATATCAGGATAAGACTAAGGCAATCTCAGCCCAGTCAACTCTGCAACATCTGAGGGCGAGTACGCAGGTTGGGAGAGCTGCGCCACAGTCTGACATTGCCTCATCTATGAGCCAACATTCCAGATTCCTCTATCACCATCCCTGGATATGCCCTGTCGGGAGGTTAGGACACAGTGATAGTTTTTGGGTAGGAGTGGCCTTGGCAGTCTTCAACACGGACTCCAAACCCTATGGTTCCAAGTCAAACAACCTGGTCAACTGAACACATGGAGGAAGCTCAGTCAGGGAAGCTAGAGCATCAAATGTAATCTGGGTCTTGTCCACGATGAACGGTCCCAGCGGATTGGAAGGTAGCAAATGCAACGCCACTATTCAAGAAAGGAGGGAGAGAGAAAACAGGTAACTACAGACCAGTTAGCCTGACATCAATAGTCAGAAAAATGCTAGAATCCATTGTTAAGGAAGTGGTATCAGGGCACTTAGAAAATCTTAACATGATTAGGCAGAGTCAACATGGTTTTATGAAAGGGAAAACATGTTTGACAAATTTATTAGAGTTTTTTTTTGAGGATGCAAGTAGCAGGATAGATAAAGGAGAACCAGTATATGTAGTATATTTGGATTTCCAAAAGGCATTCGATAAGGTGCCACATAAAAGGTTATTACACAAGATTAAGGGATCATGGCATTGGAGGTAACGTGTCAGCATGGATAGAGGATTGGTTGACGGACAGAAAACAGAGAGTAGGGATAAACGGGTCTTTTTCAGGTTGGCAGACTATAATTAGTGGATTGCCACAGGGATCAGTGCAGAGGCCTCAGCTATTTACAATCTATATTAATGACATAGATGAAGGGACCGAATGAAATGTATCCAAGTTTGCTGACGATGCAAAGCTAGGTGGGAGGAAGCTGTGAGGAGAACACAAAGCGTCTGCAAAGGGATATTGATAGACTAAGAGTGGGCAATGAGGTGGTAGATGGAGTATAATGTGGGGAAATGTGAGGCTATTCACTTTGGTAGGAAGAATAGAAAAACAGAATATTTTTTAAATGGTGAGAAACTTTTAAATGTTGGTGTTCAGAGAGATGTGGGTGTCCTTGTGCAAGAAAAACAGAAAGCTAGCACGCAGGTACAGCAAGCAATGAGGAAGGCAAATGGCACGTTGTCCTTTATTGCAAGGGGGTTGGAGTATAAGAGTAAGGAAGTCTTGCTACAGTTGTACATCATCATCATCATAGGCAGTCCCTCGAAATCGGATTTGCTTCCACTCCAGTCCAATACAGTAATTACAGTCTCTGTCACAGGTGGGACAGATAGTTGTCGAAGGAAAGGATGGGTGGGGAGTCTGGTTTGCCACACGCTCCTTCCGCTGTCTGCGCTTGGTTTCTGCATGCTCTCGGCGACAAAACTTGAGGTGCTCAACGCCCTCCTGAGGATGCTCTTCCTCTTAGGGCGGTCTTGGGCCAGGGATTCCCAGGTGCCGGTGGGGATGTTGCACTTTATCAGGGAGGCTTTGAGGGTGTCCTTGAAACGTTTCCTCTGCCCACCTAGGGCTCGCTTGCCGTGTCGGAGTTCCGAGTAGAGCACTTGCTTTGGGAGTCTTGTGTCAGGCATGCAGACGATGTGGCCCGCCCAACAGAACTGGTCGAGTGTGATCAGTGCTTCGATGCTGGCCTAATTGAGAACACTGACGTTGGTGCGTCTATCCTCCCAGCGTACTTGCAGGATCTTGCGGAAGCAGCGCTGGTGGTATTTATTTCTCCAGCGCTTTGAGGTGTCTACTGTATATGGTCCATGTCTCTGAGCCAGATAGGAGGGCGGGCATCACTGCTGCCCTGTAGACCATAAGTTTGGTGTCAGATTTGAGGTTCTGGTCTTCAAGCACACTCTTCTTCAGGTGACCGAAGGCTGCGCTAGCACCCTGGAGGCGGTGTTGGACCTCGTCGCCTATGTTTGCCCTTGCTGATAGTAGGCTCCCGAGGTGTGGAAAATGGTCCACGTTGTCCAAGGCTGCGCCGTGGATTTTGACCAGGGGGGCAGTGCTGTGTGGCGGGATCAGGGCCTTGGTGAGACCACACCTGGGAGTACTGTGCACAGTTTTGGTCTCCTTATCAAAGGAAGGATATACATGCCTTGGAGGTGGTGCAAAGAAGGTTCACTAGATTGATTCCTGGGTTGAGAGGGCTGTCTTATGATGAGATATTGTGTAGATTGAGCCTATACTCTCTGGATTTTAGAAAAATGAGAGGTGATCTCATTGAAACATATAAGATTCTGAGGGGGATTGACAGGGTAGATACTGAGAGGTTGCTTCCCCCAGCTAGAGTGTCTAGAACTCGGGGGCACAGTCTCAGGATGTGTAGGCCATTTAAGACAGAGATGAGAAGGAATTTCTTCACTCAGAGGGTTGTGAATCTTTGGAATTCTTTGCCCCAGAGGGCTGTGGATGCGGAGTCTCTGAATATATTCAAGGCCGAGATAGAGAGATTTTTGGACTCTCGGGAATCAAGGGTTATGGGGATAGGGCGGGAAAGTGGAATTAAGGTCAATGATCAGCCATAATCTTATTGAATGGTGAAGCAGGCTCGAAGGGCCGTATGGCCTACACCTACTCTTATTTATTATGTTCATACGTCCTTGTGAAGAGTGGCTCGGTAGTACCACCACTGACCAAGCTGGCAGAGCCCTGAATGCCATTACTGCCAGACTGTGCTTGTATCAGTGGTGATAAACCAATATGAGGGAGTAAACTACTTGACTCCAACCTCATCAAAAAACCTGTCGCAGACATGCCTGTCCATTATTGCACTGGCAGATGTAGACATTGCAAAGACAAAGCGGCATCTTCACTGCAAGTGGAATGCAGCATTACCATTCTGCTAAATGGGACAGACGAAAGAAAGATCCCACAGCCCAAAATCAGGCATCCATGAGACGCTGAGAGCCATCAGCAGCAGCAGAATTGTATACTACCACAATCTGTAACTTTATTGCCAGGCGTATCCATCACTCCTTGATCATCATCCAGCCAAGACACCAACTCTGGTACAATGCAGAGTGCAGACAGGCAGCCAGGAGCATAACCAGGCATACCTTAGAATGAGCTATGAGCCTAGTGAAGTTACTGTACAGGCCGACCTGCGTGCTGAACACCAAAAGCACATGCAACGGATCAGAGCAAAGCTCCGTTACCTTACCACACTGCGGTGGACAACCTGGAAACTAATGTGAGGAGGTTCCATGAACATCCATCATCCACAAACATGGTGGAGCCTTGCACAGAAGTGAAAGAGACAAAGCTCGAATGTTTGCAAGTCAGCCAAAAGTGCCAAGTGAATGATCCTACTTCGCCTCCTCCAGAGATCCCCACTACCATAGATACCAGTGTACAACTAATTTGGTTCTCTCTACAAGACATTAAGAAATGGCCAAGGAAATTGGACACATGAAAGTCTATGGGCCTTGACAAATCTTGGCTGTACTGCTGAAAACTTGTGCACAAGAGCTAGCCGCTACCCTAGGCAAGCTGTTCTGCAAAGACACATTGGCATCTAGCCAACAATGTGTAAGATAACTCAGTTATGTCTGTTTCACAACAAACTGAATAAATCTGAACCTGGAAAATTAACAGCCCATCAGCTTCTTCCAAGTCATCATAAAATCACAAAAGGAGTCATCAATAGTGCCATCAAGTGACACCTCGTTACCAATCATCTGCTCACTCAACACGAAGTCTAAGTTCTGTCAGAACTATTCGACTCCGGGTAAAAAAAACAGGCTCGAGGGGCTAGATGGCCTACTCCTGTTCCTAATTCTTATGAGGTCCTACGAGACGAATTTAGGGAGCTAGGAGCTAAGTTAAAAAGTAGGACCTCAAAAGTAGTGATCTCAGGATTGCTACCAGGGCCACGTGCTAGTCAGAATAGGAATCGCAGGATAGCTCAGATGAATACATGGCTTGAGGAGTGGTGCAAAAGGGAGGGATTCAAATTCCTGGGACATTGGAACCGGTTCTGGGGGAGGTGGGACCAGTACAAACCGGACGGTCTGCACCTGGGCAGGACTGGAACCAATGTCCTAGGGGGAGTGTTTGCTAGTGCTGTTGGGGAGGAGTTAAACTAACATGGCAGGGGGATGGGAACCTATGCAGGGAGACAGAGGGAAATTAAATGGAGGCGGAAGCAAAAGATAGAAAGGAGAATAGTAAAAGTGGAGGGCAGAGAAACCAAAGGCAAAAAACAAAGGGCCACATTACAGCAAAATTCTAAAAAGACAAGCCTGAAGGCTCTGTCCCTCAATACGAGGAGTATTCGGAATAAGGTGGACGAATTAACTGCGCAGACAGCAGTTAACGGGTATGAAGTAATTGGCATCACGGAGACATGGCTCCAGGGTGACCAAGGCTGGGAACTCAACATCCAGGGGTATTCAACATTTAGGAAGGATAGGCAGAGGGGAAAGGGAGGCGGGGTGGCGTTGCTGGTTAAAGTGGAAATTAATGAAATAGCAAGGAGGGACATTAGCCAGGATAATGTAGAATCGGTATGCGTGGAACTGTGGAATACCAAAGGGCAGAAAACGCTAGTGGGAGTTGTGTACAGACCACCAAACAGTAGTAGTGAGGTTGGGGACAGAATCAAAGAAGAAATAAGGGATGTGTGCAATAAAGGTACAGCAGTTATCATGGGCAACTTTAATCTACATATTAATTGGGCTAATCAAACTGGTAGCAATGCGGTGGAGGAGGATTTCCTGGAGTGTATTAGGGATGGTTTTCTAGACCAATATGTCGAGGAACCAACAAGAGAGCTGGCCATCCTAGACTGGGTGATGTGTAATGAGAAGGGATTAATTAGCAATCTTGTTGTGCGAGGCCCCTTGGGGAAGAGTGACCATAATGTGGTAGAATTCTTTATTAAGATGGAGAGTGACACAATTAATTTGGAAACTATGGGCCTGAACTTAAGGAAAGGTAATTTCGTCGGTATGAGGCGTGAATTGGCTAGAATAGACTGGCAAAGGATATTTAAAGGGTTGACGGTGGATAAGCAATGGCAAACATTTAAAGATCACATGGATGAACTTCAGCAATTGTACATCCCTGTCTGGAGTAAAAATAAAACGGGAAAGGTGGCTCAAACGTGGCTAACAAGGGAAATTAAGGATAGTGTTAAAACCAAGGAAGAGCCATATAAATTGGCTAGAAAAAGCAACAAACCTGAGGACTGGGAGAAATTTAGAATTCAGCAGAGGAAGACTAAGGGTTAAATTAAAAGGGGGAAAATAAGAGTACGAGAGGCAGCTTGCAGGGAACATTAAAACTGACTGCAAAAACTCCTACAAATATGTGAAGAGAAAAAGATTAGTGTATACAAATGTAGGTTCCTTGCAGTCGGATTCAGGTGAACTTATAATGGGGAACAAAGAAATGGCAGGTCAATTGAAAAAATACTTTGGTTCTGTTTTCACGAAGGAAGACACAAATAACCTTCCGAATGTACTAGAGGACAGTAGGTCTAGTGAGAAGGAGGAACTGAAGGAAATCCTTATTAGGCAGGAAATTGTGTTCGGGAAATTGATGGGATTGAAGGCCGATAAATCCCCAGAGCCTGATAGCCTGCATCCCAGAGTACTTAAGGAAGTGGCCATAGAAATAGTGGATGCATTGGTGATCATTTTCCAACAGTCTATCGACTGTGGATCAGTTCCTCTGGACTGGAGGGTAGTTAATGTAACCCCACTTTTTAAAAAAAGGAGGGAGAGAGAAAACGGGTAATTACAGACCGGTTAGCCTGACATCAGTAGTGGGGAAAATGTTGGAATCAATCATTAAGGATGAACTAGCAGCGCATTTGGAAAGCAGTGACAGGATCTGTCCAAGTCAGCATGGATTTATGAAAGGGAAATCATGCTCGACGAATCTTCTGGAATTTTTGGGGGATGTAACTAGCAGAGTGGACAAGGGAGAACCAGTGGATGTGCTGTATTTGGACTTTCAAAAGGCTTTTGACAAGGTCCCGCACAAGAGATTGGTGTGCAAAAATCAAAGCACATGGTATTGGGGGTAATGTACTGACGTGGATAGAGAACTGGTTGGCAGACAGGAAGCAGAGAGTCAGGATAAACAGGTCCTTTTCAGAATGGCAGGCAGTGACTAGTGGAGTGCCGCAGGGCTCAGTGCTGGGACCCCAGCTCTTTACAATATACATTAACGATTTAGGTGAAGGAATTGAGTGTAATATCTCCAGGTTTGCAGATGACACTAAACTGGGTGGCAGTGTGAGCTGTGAGGAGGACGCCAAGAGGCTGCAGGGTGACTTGGACAGATTAGGTGAGTGGGCAAATACTTGGCAGATGTAGTATAATGTGGATAAATGTGAGGTTATCCATTTTGGGGGCAAAAACACGAAGACAGAATATTATCTGAATGGCGGCAAATTAGGAAATGGGGAGGTGCAATGAGAACTGGGTGTCTTGGTTCATCAGCCATTGAAAGTTGGCATGCAGGTATAGCAGGCGGTGAAGGCGGCAAGTGGTATGTTGGCCTTCATAGCTAGGGGATTTGAGTATAGGAGCAGGGAGGTCTTACTGCAGTTGTACAGGGCCTTAGTGAGGCCTCACCTGGAATATTGTGTTCAGTTTTGGTATCTTAATTGAAGGAAGGAAGTTCTTGCTATTGAGGGAGTGCAGCGAAGGTTCACCAGACTGATTCCAGGGATGGCTGGGCTGTCATATGAGGAGAGACTGGATCAACTGGGCCTTTATTCACTGGAGTTTAGAAGGATGAGGGGGGGGATCTCATAGAAACGTATAAGATTCTGATGGGACTGGACAGGTTAGATGCGGGAAGAATGTTCTCGATGTTGGGGAAGTCCAGAACCAGGGGACATAGTCTTAAGATAAGGGGTAGGCCATTTAGGACTGAGATGAGGAGAAACTTCTTCACTCACCGAGAGTTGTTAACCTGTGGAATTCCCTGCCGCTGAGAGTTGTTGATACCAGTTCATTGGATATATTCAAGAGGGAGTTAGATATGGCCCTTCTGGCTAAGGGGATCAAGGGGTATGGAGAGAAAGCAGGAAATGATCAGCCATGATCTTATTGAATGATGGTGCAGGCTCGAAGGGCCGAATGGCCTACTCCTGCACCTATTTTCCTATGTCTCTATGTCTCATCATAGCCTTGACCCAGACGTGGACACAAGCTAAGTGCCAGATGAAAGGTGACAGTAGCTGCCCTTTATCATCAAGGCAGAATTCGAGTAAGCATGGCACAAAGAGCCCCAGAAAGACTGGTGAATTGGAAAACCCTCGAATGGCAGGAGTCATATCAGATTCCTGTTTGTGGGACCTATAGTACACTGCAGCAACTCACCAAAGATACTTTGGCAGCACCTCCATCCTGTGAGAGCACAACCAACAACACTGCCAAAAACAAAAGCAGTAATGTTATGGGAACACAATCAGCTCCAAGTTACACACCATCGTGCCGTTGACGTATATAGCCATTCTGTCATCATCGCTGGATGAATATAACTGCTTATTAGGACACTTAGTTAATAAAAAAAAGAAAACAAAAATGTTGGCCTTAAATTTCTTCCATATTTATGACCAGGGCAGAAATGAATTCCGCAGGCGCAAGTACAATACATCCAAATATCCTCGATCTCTTATGGTCATCTTTCGCTCCCTCTGCCTGAACACATCTCCCTCCGCCCGTTAAACTGGCCCTGTTCCCAAGTTAGAGTCTCATACGAGTTTCTTGCAATTGCGCTTGCTCAGAGCTCTCTTAAAATTACAGCCAGCTTTCCAGGCACAGCAGGAACCCAAGTCATTTTCTGAAGTTTTATTGCAATTATTTAAGCATTCTTTTTAAATATTTATTCGCAATGAGCCCTGCATGGTATTTTCTGTCTCTTTTAATGCATTTTTACAGCATAGATGTATCACATGAAAAATTGAAAAGCTTCGCCAACGTGCAGGTTCGTAAACATGTGTGCCTAATGTGCATGAATGATGGTTGAATAAGTTGAAACTTAAATTTTCATACTTAATATATGGTGCGGGTTCAGGGCTTTCTTGAGGCCCTCATTGTTTACGCTGATTTACGTTGATTTAATGTTCGGGATTATAGTAATGAACACACAGGAAATTTGAGTATTAATGGACATCAGCAGAATGGGCAGTTCTTGGGGTCAAACTTCCGTATTGAGCCCATGGAGGAAATTTTAGGTAGTTGCATTTAATGCTGACTATAGTGACACCACAAGTCCCAGCCAGAGTGCAGATGATTGGATAATACCCCCATCAATCATGCCTGGAGACCAACTGCTGAAAATGACTGGGATTGATTTTACACACATAATTTGTATTATGCAATTATCCTCCACTCGTTGCATTTTGCTGAAGAAATAATCCTGCTTTTAATCAGGAGACTCTCTTTACTGTAGCGCATAGAGACTCTCTTTAAATCAACGTTTTGCTGAGTAAATCGACTCAGTTGCTGTAAAATAAACCGTATGCTACAAGTCTCGCCCCGCCTCCAACTCAGTGGATACGCACTCCGTATATATTGACATTTATTTCAGTAGACCATTTGCGCATGTGACATATTGACACTCCAAATCATAATGCAAGTTCAAGAAACCCTCTCCATGTTGAAATTGTACCTGCGCTTTTGGATCAAAACATTAACTGGACCATTCCAATCAGTCCATCCACTATTGTTCACTAAAAACCAGACACATGCAATGACCTTTCCACCAGGCTTGATGTAAAAAAATATTAAGGGTCATTATCAGTAAAAATGTGTTTGTTAATTTAGTTGATTAATCCAGGATTCACAGATTGGAAAAATAGCTCAAAAGAAAAATAACTTACTAATGCATGACAGTTTATGTAGTTTATTGCAAAAAAATGCATGCTTTTCTATCAAACACACATGAATGATTTTCCGTCAATTTTTCGTCTTATTGTAAAAGTGAAATTAGAAGAACTGTATCAAGACACAGGACACAAACTCATTTGTAGTTATTTATAAAATAATCTAGCATTTTTACACTATATGCCCATATGGACTTTGCCTTTGACAATGTCTGTAACCAGAAAATTTGCCATACACGTGCTTCAAAGTTGAAGTTTCATGCATGCAGCATTGTTGCTGCCAGTGCCTTGAAGTATGCCCATACGTAAACAGACCGAATTAAGAGTGCTAGCAGTTTCATTATTTTACAATATCACTACTGTCGTACAATGTGGATCAGATAGCAATTCTACAATGTAAATACAACTAGAGATAACCTCAACTCATTTTGTTGATCAAGTACTCGGCACAACAAATATATCGTACAGTAATTAGTTAATTTAGCCTGGATTCCTACAGTTTTTAGTTTTAGCAATATATGTGGAATTCTTTCAAATGTTTTCTCAAAGCCCAAATAAATTATCTTAAGGAGTTCCACTTTATGTGGAACATCCTCAAAGAAGTTGTGGGAGGCGAGACATACATGATTTTGTGTAAATTGATGTAGTTCTCATTAAGTTACTGCTATACAAATGTTCTTCCATCTTTCCACTTCGAATAGCTTCCACTATTTTATCTATTACTGATGTTAACCTAATTGCTTGTATGTGTCTGGGCCAAATTTGCCATTACAAAAGGAAAGCTTCCTGCCCTGGAATAATCCCCGGTGCCCAAGAAATATTTTCAGTATTTTCTGTTCTTATTTCAAATTTCCATCGACTTGAGTTTTTTTTTCGTTTTATCCCTTCGTGACAATAGGCAGTGCCTTGCAAATTTACTGTCTCAGCTCTTTCAGAACCTTAGGATATATACAACATAGCCTTTATTAATTTTAAGTCTCTACCTCATCAATTAAGAAATGGACATTGTTAGAGAAATATAAGCAATGTTTCGTTTCCACTCAAGACACATTCACCTACCCTTTGTTTGTTCAGACATATGCAAGATTTCTCTATTATTACACTTATTCATTCTTTCTGTAACGCGACATGCTGCTGTTTCACAACTCCTCAACGTGGCCTCCACAATTTCAGTGAAAGCCCAACAGTCCGTGGAATGTAAGGGACAGGATCACAATATACATCAAGTCACGTACTATCTGACCTCTGTAATTAAAGGCTAAAATGGCAAGATTTAAATCATTTATTTATTTATGCAGGAATTACTTGAAAATGTGTTCAGCAACAAAATCTTTGTAGTGATCAGCCTAGGTTTATAAATGCATTAAATATTTGTTTCAAGAGGGGGAAAAAAACTTGGTTCTAATAGATCTAATATGTGTCGCATTCCCACAGCACTCTAAGGTCAAAACCTTTGTGAGAGAATTCCAGTCTATTCATTCATGGGATTTTAAAACAATAACAGCTGTGTAGCTATCCCACGCATAAAACTACTACTACGGGACAATTTTTTTTTTAAACTGCAACATAATTGCAGATTTTGAAAGCTTGTCCAGATTAAGTAAATGCATTTTGCTGAGTCTGAAAGAAAAACACCTGCATTTTCTAACTTAAAAAAAATAAGGACTGCTCCAATTCATCCTCCTCTATCCTCTTCCTTTCCTTTCCTTTCCTTTCCTTTCCTTTCCTTTCCTTTCCTCCACCCCCCCCCCCCCCCACTCTTCACAAATTATACTGCTGCAGAAAAATGCTCAACCCTTGACATTGAACTTTAGGACAGCCCCCTACTAAGCTTTAACTGGGGGAAAAAGGGAAACATCATTTAATACTTCACTTCCCAATAATAAATCAGGTTAAATAAAATGTACAGTAAATTATCTTCATTTTACAAGTTCAGTCTGTTAAATTGGGGGAAAAGAAGCTGATTTGTCCCTCAGTCTGCAAAGAGTAACATCTTATTACACCAGCAGCTCAGTTATGACACGTGTGGATTGTAAAGGAGGTGTAAAAGAATTGTCTTTTTCTTTGAGGCATGCTGAACCAGAATAAATACCGTCTGTAGACCAGCAATGACTGAATAAAAAGGGAAGAAAGAAAATTCAGCATAACCTATCAAGTTAAGTACACTGGTCTCATGCCAAAAACATTCCCAAAATTGCACTAATACTGTAAGTCTTTATTACCATTGTAGTTTTGAATAAAAATGACAGAAACTTCATCTTTCATTTTTTTATGCTGACAAAAACTGAAGAAATAAACTGAACTGTTGAGATACATAATTACTTTTAGTGCAAGTCTATATTATTGTTTAATCTTAATTTTTGAGAACCAGTAATTTGTGTGTTCAGTGTTATTTATGAGATAGAAAGTAATTCTTCTGCTACTCCGCTCCAACAATGCACTTCAAACTCCAACCTTAAAACAGCATCTCCTATTACACCAGCAAGACATTCCATTTCTAAGTCAAGGTATTAGTATTAGTACTACCTCTGAACTGGGTTGAAATTGCCCAATACGGATTTCATATTGGTCACATAGTCAGAACGGAGAAAACGTTCACCTTACTGGGTAGAACTGGATTCAAACCTGGTCTTTTTTGATCAGTAAATAAAAAATGAGTAGTCGCCACAGTCATTGGGCATGTCATCTCATACTCATATTTGCACAGTGTGGGCATATGTACTTTAACCTCTTTGTGCATTTATTGGTAAAATGGTAAGATGAAAAGCAGGAGTGTTTTTTTGATTATTGTATGTGCAATACTTCTTTGGTTACTGCCTTTTGGTTCTCTGCGAAAATAGTGTACACCATGGTGGTAGATGTTTGTCAAGTGAATATACATGTGAAGTACATTTACTTGCATTGTGTGCAAGGTGTTTTCTGCTAAAATTAGTGCATGTGGCTAAAACTATCATAGCAGCCTGTGGCTACTCACTGATTTCTATTGGACAACATTCACCAACGACAAATAGCCACATGGAATAGAGCCATTAGTGCCTCCAAAATTGTACCCCAGTATGAATCACCACCTTCAAAATGTGATATATAAACAAAGAAAGATGAAAGGAGAAAGGGTGAAAACAGAGATTCTGGTTTTGTCAGTAAGGATTTTTTCACCCACCCCATATAGTTTAACTTTGAGAGTTCAAATTAAAACACATCATGACAAATGAAGACAAAAATTGACCAAATGTTAATCTGATCATTGTGAAGGTTACAGAACAATCTTGACTTAAAGCTACCTATTGTACAAAGATCAAATTACAGATAACCAAAACTCACTAAATATTCTTGCCTTTATTACTGATGGCACACTTAATTTCTGGGCAAATAAAATATTTGTCACTGTCATTGTGTTTACAAAATTCAAGCCATATTGTAATTCACAACATTGTTAGTGGAATATACAGAACACTGGTATGGCATTCTAGCTCCAGATCAAGCATTAGGGAAATTAATCTCCACATGACCGACAAGAATGTCAACTCCACTGATGTTCTGTAAACTTGGCAAACTACAGTTTTTTTTTTAAATAGAACTCTCAAGGAACACAGCAAACCTCCAATAATAAACTCTTTATTAAGCAGGTCTAGTTATTCATTTGTATAGTGAAATACTTCGAACAACTTTATATTTAAACTACATGCAATGTTGAATCCCATGATTGTCAAATGTTGCAAAATATTTTGCACTTCTCTAATTCTATTACCAGTAATTAGATATTTCTTGAAGTACAGATTTAGTTCATAAGTTTTACAAATGATTAAAAAAAAACATAATGCAAGCTTATTAAATGAGTCTTTTGACATCCACAGTCCAAGAATACATCACCATTTGCTAGGAAAAACATAAATGCTTGAAGTAAACCACTCTTGGCTGGTTATCAACTTTCAAATTGGCATCCCATTTTGACCAAAAAGATATAAAACTGTGGAATTAGGTTAAAGCATTCTATTTTTTGTAATGTTTCTTTCGTTCAAATCTAGTTCTTTTACTCTTCTTGAACTGAAGGAAGCAACACATGCATATACATACAGATTCACAGCTGATAGCCAAACTAAATCCTACTACCAAACACTTAAACACCATACCCATCATCACAGGCAGTCCTTCGGAATCGAGGAAGACTTGCTTCCATTCTTAAACATGAGTTCTTAGGTTAGGTGGCTGTACAGACTAATACGAGAACCACAGTCACTGTCACAGGTGGAACAGATAGTCGTTAAGGGAAGGGGTGGGTAGGACTGGTTTGCCGCACGCTCTTTCCACAGCATGTACTTGATTTCTACATGCTCTCAGCGATGAGACTCGAGGAGCTCAGCGCCCTTCCGGATGCACTTCCTCCACTGAGGACGGTCTATGGCCAGGGACTCCCAGGTGTCAGTGGGGATGTTGCACTTTATCAGGGAGGCTTTGAGGGTGTCCTTGTAACGTTTCCACTGCCGACCTTTGGCTCGTTTGCCGTGAAGGAGTTCCGAGTAGAGTGCTTGCTTTTGGAGTCTCGACATGCGAACTATGTGGCCTGCCCAGCAGAGCTGATCAAGTGTGGTCAGTGCTTCAATGCTGGGGATGTTGGCCTGGTCGAGGACGCTAACATTGGTGTGTCTGTCCTCCGAGGGGATTTGTTGGATCTTGCGGAGACATCGTTGGTGGTATTTCTCCAGCGACTTGGTGTCTACTGTACATGGTCCATGTTTCTGTGTGAATGTTTAAAATGTATAGAGACATTGAAGTTGAGAACGTGGGAATTGTATAGGGACAGTATAAGCTAACAAACAATTCATGGAGGAATAGCCATGACATCTCGGACTCGAGACTGCGAAATGTTACAACACTAACACATATTGAAACAAAACCCACAGCTTGCAGAAAAACCTCAAGGTCTTATTAAATCATGTTATTAACCTGAAACATTAACAGAAGGTCTTTGTTTAAAATCAGACCATACTTAGGTCGGCTTATGAGTGGACAAAGGGAAAGAGGGACCAAAAGAGATAGGTTGAACTAGGATGTCACTCTAGCCCTATCTTGTTATCTTTTGCCGAGAATGTATAACTGTTGTCGCTTTACGATGTAACTTCACTTATCCGTAGGGAGTGTGTACGCTCTATCCAGAGGGTATATCTTCTGTCTGATAAGTCTTGCCGGCCGGTAAAATAAAGACTGCTTTGTTCAAAGCACAAGAGGTATTCGACTCAGTAATTTTACTGAACCAGATTGAGAGAAAAGAATCTACATTTTACATTTGAACCATACAGGAGGGCAGGTATTATTACAGCCCTGTAGACCATGAGCTTGGTGACAGTTTTGATGGCCTGGTCTTCAAACACTCTTTTCCTCAGGCGGCCGAAGGCTGCACTGGCACACTGGAGACGGTGTTGGATCTCGTCGTCAATGCCTGTTCTCGTTGATAAGAGGCTCCCGAGATAAAGGAAGTGGTCAATGTTGTCCACGGCCGCACTTGCTAAAGAATCATGAAGAGCAGGAACTTTGGTTGATTTACCAAACCCAACACCAAGGAGAAAGTGTTCAAGGCAAGTATTAGAAAAAAAGTCGTATTTTTACTGCTAGATCTGCTCGTCAATTTGAGTGATAATCATGCACTGGAAATACTGAAACTTTCCTTATAATCTATGCTGCAGTACAGAAAGGATGATTACAGATACAATTGGCTGGAAATAATCCTTGCAATTTTATAAATTTAGCTTCCTTTTGTGTTTTGCGTATATCCTCAATCTGCTAAACTGGGAGCAGATGAGCTAAGGACAGCACAAGTTCCACCCAATGATTATCCAAAAGAGGGAGGCTTGGCATGCCCTCATATGAAGCAAGATCAACTTGCATTTATATATCACCCTTAACACAGCAAAACATCCCAAGGCACTTCACAGAAGCGTAATCATCATCATAGGCAGTCCCTCGGAGTCAAGGATGACTTGCTTCCACGCTAGAAATGAGTTCTCAAGTGACTGAAGAATCCAATCTGTCGACCATGAGCTTGGTGCTGGATTAGAGGTCCTGCTCTTCAAACACTCTCTTCCTCAGGCGACCGAAGGCTGCACTAGCACACTGAAGGCGGTGTTGGACTTAGTCGTCGATGTTTGCCCTTGTTGTTAGTCGGCTCCCGAGGAATGGAAAATAGTCCACGTTGTCCAAGGCCTCGTCGTGGATTTTGATAACCCGGGGGCAGTGCTGTGTGGCGGGGGCAGCTTGGTAGAGGACCTTTGTCTTATGATGTTTCGTGTAAGGCCCATGCTCTCATACACCTTGGTGAAGGTGTTGACGATGGCTTGGATTTCGGCCTCAGAGTGTGCACAGACGCAGACGTCGTCTGTGTACTGTAGTTTGATGACTGAGGATGGGACGACCTTGAATCTGGTCTGAAGACAGCAAAGGTTGAACAGTTTCCAGTTTGTCTTGTAATTTAGCTCCACTCCAGCAGGGAGCTTGCCGAGGGTGAGATGGAGCATTGCAGCAAGGAAAATCAAGAAGAGCGTTGGTGCGATGACACAGCCTTGCTTGACCTCGGTCCGAACGTGGAATGGGTCTGTGGTGGATCCGTTGGTCAAGATCACCGCTTGCATGTCATCCTGGAGCAGGCGGAGAATGGGGAAAAACTTTTCAAGACAGCCGAATCTGAGGAGGACGCTCCATAATCCCTTACGGTTGACAGTGTCGAAGGCTTTTGTGAGGTCGAAGGCCATGGACAGGGGTTGGTGTTCTTCCCTGCATTTCTCCTGTATCTGCCATGCGGTGAAGATCATGTCCATTGTGCCCCTTAGTGTGCGGAATCCGCATTGCAACTCTAGGAGGAGTTCTTCAGCCACAGGAAGGCAGCGATTCAGGCGGATTCTTGCGATGACTTTCCCGGTGGTCGACAGCAGGGAGATTCCTCTCCAGTTACCACAGTCGGACTGGTCACCTTTCTTGAAGATGGTCAAGATTACAGCGTCTCTGATCTCCTGGCATGATCTCCTCCTTCAGATAAGAGAGATGGGGTCATGGATCCGCGCCAGTAGAGCTTCTCCGCCATGTTTTAGTGCTTCGGCGGGGATTCCATCTGCTCCTGATGACTTCTTGTTCTTCAGTTGTCGGATGGCCTTTACAACTTGTGCCGGGCTGGGGTTGTGCTGAGATGGTGGGGAGGGGGGGGTCGCGTCGCATGCTGTGAGATGAAGTAGAGGACACTCATGTCGAAGACAATCTTGGTTGAGGAGATACTCGAAATGCTCCTTCCATCGGGCACGAACTGCCTCCCTGTCCTTCATGAGCACCTCTCAGTTCTTGGCCAGTAGTGGGCTAGGGCCTTGGGCCGCAGGTCATCCTGATTGCGCTGAAGAATCTTTGCATGTTGTGGCTGTCAGCTAGCTGCTGGATTTCTTGAACTTTCTCCACCCACCATCTATTCTTTAGGTCGTGGGTTTTCTGTTGGACTTTGGCTCGAAGGGCCAAATGGCCTACTCCTGCACCTATTTTCTATGTTTCAGACGTCTGTAGAGCTGCTTTCTTGACCTCGAGTTGTGTTGCTGCTTCCAGTCCAAGAATGCCTTGAGCTTGCAGCATATCAGCTCCTGGATCTCCTGCTCGTTCTTGTCAAACCAGTCTTAGTGTTTCCTGGTCGAGCCACTGAGCGTCTCTTCGCAGAATCTGATTATGAAAGTCTCGAGAGTTGACCAGGCACTGTGGACACTGGGAGTAGTCAGGTTGGTAGCGAGGCGTTGGCTGAGTAGGGCTTTCTTAGCAGGATCTTTGAGTACACCGGCATTGATTTTCCTGCAGCATTGTTTCTGTTGTCTTTGCTGTTTTGGGGCAATGTTGATGGTGATGACAAAGCAAATTAGGCAGTGGTCCGTCCAGCTCCTGTCATGGCACGGGTGATGCGCACGTCTTTGCAGTCCGTCGCTCGGACGATGACATAATCCAGCAGCGGGAGGTCCAAAAGAGTCCAAACATTATCCAAAAGAGGGAGGCTTGGCATGCCCTCATATATGAAGCAAGATCAACTTGTAATTATACATCACCCTTAACGCAGAAAAACATCCCAAGGCATTTCACAGAAGTGTAATCATACAAAGATGATATTAGACAGGTTACTAAAACCTTGGTCAAAGAGATGGGATTTAGCAAGGGTCTTAAAGAGAGAAACCCGGAGAGGTGGAAAGGTTTAAGCAGGGAATTAGAGCTTCGTGCCTTGATGGCTGAAGGCATGGCTGTCAATGGTAAAGCAAAGGGAGTGGAGGATATAAAGAGGCAATAGTTGAAAGAACACAGAGTGGTGTAGGGCTGGAGAACGTTGAGGCTATCAGAGATTTAAACATGAGGAGAGTTTTAAATTTCAGGCGTTGGGAGACCAGAAGCCAATATAGGTCATCAAACGCAGGAGTGATAGATGAGCAAGACTTGGTGCTGGATAGAATACGGGTAGCAGAGTTTTGGATGAGCTGAAGTTTATGGAGGGTGGAAGATGGAGGGCCAGCCAGGAGAGCATTAGAATAGTTGAGTCTGAAGTTGACAAAGGCATGGATTAGGGTTTCGGCAGCAGGTGAGTTGAGGTGGGGGGAGGGGTGGGGAAGACACATGATGCTTTGCAGGTGGTAGTAAGTGGCATTCACGTCAGAGAGAATGTGAGATCGGAAGCTTAGCTGGGGCCAAATGGGAGAGCAAGGTTGCGAATAATCTGGTTCAATCTGAAATGGCAGCAGGGAGAGGGATGGTAGCTGTGGTGATGGTACGGAGTTTGTGGCAGGATCCAAAAATTACGGAAATTGCAGATCATCCAAGACTAGATACTGGACATTAAAAAAACACAGAAAATGCTGGGAACACTCAGCAGGTCTGGCAGCATCTGTGGAGGAGAAATAGAGTTAACGTTTCAAATCAGTAACCTTTCATCAGAACTAGTATCCAGCATGAGTTGCATTTCTTGATATTACATGGAGTGAATCAAATTAGATTAAGAATGATGGTGAGGATCTCAGGAGGAGGCCAAGATGGAGCATCCACAAGGCACTTATGGCTGAAGATGGCTGCAAGCACTTCAGCCTTGTCTTTTGCATTTGCATGCTGGACTCCGCCATCATTGAGGATGGGGATATTTGTGGAGCCTCCTCCTCCCGTTAGTTGTTTAATTGTCCACCGCCATTCACGACTGGATGTGGCAGGACTGCAGAGCTTTGACCTGATCAGTCGATTGTGGGATTGCTTAGCTCCAGATATAGCATGCTGTTTCTGCTGTTTAGTATGCATGTAGTCCTGTGTTGCAGCTTCCCCAGGTTGGCACCTCATTTTTAGGTATGCCTGGTGTTGCTCCTGCAGAAGAGACAGGTGATTGGGACAGGGCCAGGATCATTAACCACAACGACTCACAATAACTATACTTTCAATTTAAAAAAGTGACCTAAATTTCCAGTTTTACACCCAAGTATATCGAGTAACTATGCATTGTTTTTAGTTACATCCTGCATCTATGGAACGATAAACTGAACAACCAAGAACTTGACATGTCTAAGATTCAGCATCGTAATTTCAGAAATAAAAACAGAAAATGCTGGAAATTTCAGCAGGTCAGACAGCATCTGTGGAGGGGAAGCACAGATTTTTATTCTAGATTCCAGCATCCACAGTATTTTGCTTTTGTATTAGTCATTTCACAACTTCTGAATGAAGCAGAGTCAGTGCTAATTCTCTGCCATAGATGTGCTTTTTTTTTTTAAAAAGGAGTCCAGATCGAAGTACATGATCACTGCAATGTCATGTAAATGATCTGATATTTCTGAATTAAACTTCTTAATGTTATCACTGGAGTGTGCAAAAAGGTGGTAATCTATTGATTTCCTACAATATTAGCCACCCCACCAACCAGAACATATATCGGGCAAGATTAAAAAAATATATTTTTTTGAATCTACAAGCACTTCTAAGATTTGAAGTGCAAATCTGCAGCACACTGCATTCATCAATATTTATGCATCTTGCTGTATAATGCATCATTGTGGCAGTCTCTGCTACTCTCAAATGAGGCCACAATGTACAAGATTTGGTTTCCGGGATAGTGTTATCTATAGGTCACGTATGCAAAAAAGGCAAAAAGAGTGGGTTTTGCTAATAGCGACATTTAGCATGTGATGTCTGTTAAACATTCTACTCATATGTACTCCATGAACGGTGTTTAAGTAGGTTACGGATGAAGCTGAAAGAGACCCAGCAATCTTAGCCTCAATGCTTAACATGCAGCCAAAGTAGAGCCACTATAACCACTACAAGGATTAAAGATAGTCAGCTGATTTGTAATTTAGGTTTAAACACCATTGTGCTAACTAATTTCAGCACAGCCCCAGAAAATATTGTTTCAGAGGCATCACAATATCAGAACATGAAAACCATTTCATAGCTAAAAACAAACCAAGCCAAGTCCAAGATCTACATTAAACAAGACAAAATTAATTTTCCCATCCATTTCAAAACATTCACAGAAAGGATTCAGTGAGTGATACACAACTGAGTAATACCCAATAAATAGCCAATGCAAAAAGCAATATAAAATATAATCGACCTCCATTATCCAATACATTTTCTTTCCTACATGATGATAACTTACTGTGGGGTGTGTGTCCCTATTTTGTTTTCCAAAAACAAAAATAATTTAAATGACATTTTAGCTTACTCAATCGTGTTCAGCTCCTTGGAATTTGGACAGGTGACTAGTTTGGTTGAATTGGGTGAGGGGAGCTCTTTGGTATGCATCAATGCTTTGTTAACATAAGAACATAAAACAAGAAATAGGAGCAGGAGTAGGCCATACGGCCCCTCGAGCCTGCTCCGCCATTTAATAAGATCATGGCTGATCCGATCATGGACTCCGGTCCACTTCCCTGCCCGCTCTCCATAATCCCTTATTCCCTTATCGTTTAAAAAACTGTCTATTTATGTCTTAAATTTATTCAATGTCCCAGCTTTCACAGCTGTCTGAGGCAGCGAATTCCACAGATCCACAACCCGAAGAAATTTCTCCTCATCTCAGTTTTAAATGGGCGGCCCCTGATTCTGAGTCCCCTAGTTCTAGTCTCCCCTATCAGTGGAAACATCCTCTCTGCATTCACCTTGTCAAGCCCCCTCATAATCTTACACGTTGATAAGATCACCTCTCATTCTTCTGAACTCCAATGAGTAGAGGCCCTTTCCTCATGTCAACCCCCTCATCTCTGGAATCAACCTTGCGAACCTTCTCTGAGCTGCCTCTAAAGCAAGTATATCCTTTCGTTAATATGGAAACCAAAACTGCATGCAGTATTTCAGGTGTGGCCTCACCAATACCCTGTACAACTGTAGCAAGACTTCCCTGCTTTTATACTCCATCCCTTTTACAATAAAGGCCAAGATTCCATTGGCCTTCCTGATCACTTGTTGTACCTGCATACTAACCTTTTGTGTTTCATGCACAAAAGTATCCCCAGGTCCAGCTGTACTGCAGCACTTGGCAATCTTTCTCTATTTAAATAATAAATTGTTATGAGGTAAGAAGGTGCCAAGAGAGGTGTTTAGTATCATGTATAATGAACAGCTCGATTCACACAAGGAACAAACTGAGGATTCAGAGCAGCAGAAATTAGATGATGCAGCCTGTAGGGCAATAAATTGAAAACAGCAGTGAGTGAGGGACAGGTACAGATAGCTGTGTGCTGCGAACCAGAGGACACAGATTTAAGATAATTGGCAAAAGAACCAGTGGGGAGATGATTTTTTTTTTTAAACGCAGCAAGTTGTTATAATCTGTAAGGCACTGCCCAAAAGGGTGGTGGAAGCCGATTCAATTGTAACTTTCAAACGGATATATATATATATATATATATATATATTTGAAAAGGAATAATGTTCAGGGCTATGGGGAAAGAGTGGGACGAATTGGCTAGCTCTTTCAAAGAGTCAGCACAGGCACAATGGGCCAAATGTCATCCTCCTCCTGTGCTGTATGATTCCATTACAGAGACCACTATTATAGAAAGGGGTTTGAGCAGCAAGGAGCCAGGCGCAGAGACCTGAAGTCTACAAATTATTTCAAACAAAATTAAGAAATGTATAGAATACAGCCATTAGCGTTTCCAACTAAGCTCAAAATTAAAATGCAGAAAATTGATTACTCCATTTTTAGACATGGTGTAGCCAAATTTAGCCAGCATATCGCAAAAGAATGGATTATATGATATAAATTATGAGATACATCTGTCTGGCTCAAGTCTGAGCAAACTGCCATCCAAATAGAACTGAACTATCTTCAAATATGGTAGAAGATTCATGATGTCCATTTTGGGTTTCAGCCAAGCAGAAGAATCGTGTTTACAGCACTTGGTTCCTGGCTAGCACTCAGACTGTCCTGTTTAGGAGACAACTCTGTGCGTGCCTTGTACATACATGAATAGAACAATGCCCCAAAAGTTCAATATTTACATGCTTGAGAGAGGGGAGAGACTCTGCTCTCTAAATATTTTTTTGCACGTTTAGGTAGGTTTACAAAAGGTGCAAAATGTCCAAAAGACCCCCTGAGCACTTTGCATAACAAATTTGACATCACACTGGGTTTACAATCCATCAGTATCAAACCAAAGTGGTATACGGTTATCTCTCCAGTTAATCTCAGTCTGTATTACTCCAGTCATGTTGGGATTCGACTCCAGATTTACATTTGAGCATTTAGCATTTGAGCAAGAATGAAATTGTTTTGCACCAATGGTAAACTTGAATCCATGGTGTGGTAGCACAAAGGCACTCAAATATCGCTATCTACACCAAAGATACTAACATTTTGTTAATATAGCACAATCCTAAGCAGTGACTGTTGAAAGAACACCTTTCAAATTTGTATTTTTTTTCTTATGTCTTTCCCACTCTCTTATCTTCTTTCCCTATCTTCCTTATTCATTGAGGTCCAAAGGCACACAGAGCAGCAAGTTTACTTATAAATTTCTATTGATGCTTTCATTTTAAATGATAATATAATCAAAATGAATATATTCCAGATTCTTTATTCTTACAACAATACTAGTTTTGTTGGACCAATTCTACCTATTGTGCATATCGCCAACCCTTTCCTGTTGGCATTTGCGAATAATTGAATTCAATGATCTCTTGCTCATTCCTCTATTTGAAATTTATTTTTCTTTCCTCTGGTTTAGATTCCCAGATTCACCGAGTAATCCCAGGTCTGTACTTATTCCCAGACCTTTCCTTTTCAATGTTTGTATCGAACATAGGAAGTAGGAGGGAGAAGCCAGGAAAACACATGTTCAGTTCATGTTTCTCCCTACGCGGTAGCACCTGACATCTGCTCACTGCCTCCCCCGACAGCAGGGTCAAGATCAGGAACTATTCTCCTGTTCCATGGAAGTGTGTGTTGAAGCAATGTATAGCTCTGCCATTAATTAAATAAAACAGTTCTTCAACATCATTTTAACCATTCTCTGGTACCTTCATGAACTAAATGTGTGTCTGTGTACCAAACTCAAGCTTCTCAAGTGTTACATGCATAACTCTGCAACACTGTACTGGCAATTCTAAATTCAGCTGAAGTTTCATAAATCAGGATTCTTAATTAAATTACTTTTGTTAAATTATGCTTAAAAATATTTTTTATTTACATTAGGTTGAAGTTACTTAAAACCAAAATTGAAAGACTTCAAAAATTGGGACGGTTGTTGTTAGAATAAAGGAGATTACAGAGTGATTTAGCAGAGGTACTTAAATGAATGAAAGGATTGGGTAACTGGAAACAGACTAGGACTGTCTACTGATTAAAAAACTTAAATCAATTAATCTTATGATAAAAAATTTTAATCAGTTGATCTTGATTTTAATTAAATATTTAATTGATAATGTTGTCACCGTCATTGCTAAGTATTTATCCTGCAAATCCACTGGCAGGACAGACGCACCAACGTCAGTGTTCTCGCTCAGGCCAACATCCCCAGCATCGAAGCACAGACCACACTTGATCAGCTTTGATGGGCGGGCCACATCATCTGCATGCCCGACACGAGATTTCCAAAGCAAGCGCTCTTCTCAGAGCCTCGACATGGCAAGCAAGTCCCAGGTCGGCAGAGGAAACACTTCAAGGACACCCTCAAAGTCTCCTTGACAAAATACAACATCCCCACCAACTCCTGGGAATCTCTGGCCCATGACCGCCCAAAGTGGAGGAAGAGTATCTGGTAGGGCACTGAGCACCGAGAGTCTCATCACTAACTTTGAAGGTATGAGGCGTGAATTGGCTAGGATAGATTGGCGAATGATACTGAAGGGGTTGACTGTGGATGGGCAATGGCAGACATTTAGAGACCGCATGGATGAACTACAACAATTGTACATTCCTGTCTGTCGTAAAAATAAAAAAGGGAAGGTGGCTCAACCGTGGCTATCAAGGGAAATCAGGGATAGCATTAAAGCCAAAGAAGTGGCATACAAATTGGCCAGAAATAGCAGAGAACCCGGAGACTGGGAGAAATTTAGAACTCAGCAGAGGAGGACAAAGGGTTTGATTAGGGCAGGGAAAATGGAGTACGAGAAGAAGCTTGCAGGGAACATTAAGACGGATTGCAAAAGTTTCTATAGATATGTAAAGAGAAAAAGGTTAGTAAAGACAAACGTAGGTCCACTGCAGTCAGAATCAGGGGAAGTCATAACGGGGAACAAAGAAATGGCGGACCAATTGAACAAGTACTTTGGTTCGGTATTCACTGAGGAGGACACAAACAACCTTCCGGATATAAAAGGGGTCGGAGGGTCTAGTAAGGAGGAGGAACTGAGGGAAATCCTTATTAGCCGGGAAATTGTGTTGGGGAAATTGATGGGATTGAAGGCCGATAAATCCCCAGGGCCTGATGGACTGCATCCCAGAGTACTTAAGGAGGTGGCCTTGGAAATAGTGGATGCATTGACAGTCATTTTCCAACATTCCATTGACTCTGGATCAGTTCCTATGGAGTGGAGGGTAGCCAATGTAACCCCACTTTTTAAAAAAGGAGGGAGAGAGAAAACAGGGAATTACAGACCGGTCAGCCTGACATCGGTAGTGGGTAAAATGATGGAATCAATTATTAAGGATGTCATCGCAGTGCATTTGGAAAGAGGTAATATGATAGGTCCAAGTCAGCATGGATTTGTGAAAGGGAAATCATGCTTGACAAATCTTCTGGAATTTTTTGAGGATGTTTCCAGTAGAGTGGACAAGGGAGAACCAGTCGATGTGGTATATTTGGACTTTCAGAAGGCTTTCGACAAGGTCCCACACAAGAGATTCATGTGCAAAGTTAAAGCACATGGGATTGGGGGTAGTGTGCTGACATGGATTGAGAACTGGTTGTCAGACAGGAAGCAAAGAGTAGGAGTAAATGGGGACTTTTCAGAATGGCAGGCAGTGACTAGTGGGGTACCGCAAGGTTCTGTGCTGGGGCCCCAGCTGTTTACACTGTACATTAATGATTTAGATGAGGGGATTAAATGTAGTATCTCTAAATTTGCGGATGACACTAAGTTGGGTGGCAGTGTGAGCTGCGAGGAGGATTCTATGAGGCTGCAGAGCGACTTGGATAGGTTAGGTGAGTGGGCAAATGCATGGCAGATGAAGTATAATGTGGATAAATGTGAGGTTATCCACTTTGGTGGTAAAAACAGAGAGACAGACTATTATCTGAATGGTGACAGATTAGGAAAAGGAGAGGTGCAACGAGACCTGGGTGTCATGGTACATCAGTCATTGAAGGTTGGCATGCAGGTGCAGCAGGCGGTTAAGAAAGCAAATGGCATGTTGGCCTTCATAGCAAGGGGATTTGAGTACAAGGGCAGGGAGGTGTTGCTACAATTGTACAGGGCCTTGGTGAGGCCACACCTGGAGTATTGTGTACAGTTTTGGTCTCCTAACCTGAGGAAGGACATTCTTGCTATTGAGGGAGTGCAGCGAAGGTTCACCAGACTGATTCCCGGGATGGCGGGACTGACCTATCAAGAAAGACTGGATCAACTGGGCTTGTATTCACTGGAGTTCAGAAGAATGAGAGGGGACCTCATAGAAACGTTTAAAATTCTGACGGGGTTAGACAGGTTAGATGCAGGAAGAATGTTCCCAATGTTGGGGAAGTCCAGAACCAGGGGTCACAGTCTAAGGATAAGGGGGAAGCCATTTAGGACTGAGATGAGGAGGAATTTCTTCACCCAGAGAGTGGTGAACCTGTGGAATTCTCTACCACAGAAAGTTGTTGAGGCCAATTCACTAAATATATTCAAAAAGGAGTTAGATGAAGTCCTTACTACTAGGGGAATCAAGGGGTATGGTGAGAAAGCAGGAATGGGGTACTGAAGTTGCATGTTCAGCCATGAACTCATTGAATGGCGGTGCAGGCTAGAAGGGCCGAATGGCCTACTCCTGCACCTATTTTCTATGTTTCTATGTTTCTAAGAACAAGCAGAAAACAAGTGTAGACAGCGGAAGGAGCGTGCATCAACCCAGGCTCCCTGACCACCCTTTCCTTCAACCATTGTCTGCCCCACCTGTGACAGAGACTGTAGGTCCCACATTGGATTCCTGTCACCTGAGAACTCACTTTTAGAGTGGAAGCAAATCATCCTCGACTCCGAGGGACTGCCGAAGATGATGATGATGATGATGATGATGATGATGATGGAGTATTTATGTGCCAGCTGCACAATGATCATTGCTGGCTGCCATGTTGGTTATATTGGTGTCTGTTTTGGCCTGTGCGCTAATATCAGCCTTTTCTTTACTGTTCGCAGGAGATGGTTTGTCTGTCAGGACAAAGGTTGACTATAACCTGGATAAATTAGTACAGGGAACATTGGCGGTTATACATGTTATAATTAACTGTATAAACACAGTGACAGTCAGAGGTACTCAAAAATATCTTGCTTGAAAATTGAAGGAAAAGTAATGAAAGTTACTTTTCAAATAATTCCCAGCCTTTGGTAAAGGTTATGATGTCTTGAGTGGAATGTTCGATGAGTGGCTGGCATCCTGCTTGACCCTGAATTCTGCTATGAAATGGCACAGGTTTTCACCATGCTGCCTCCGCTCTAGGGCGTTTTCTCCCAGTAGCCCGTTCCTACCCTCGCCCTGCGCCCTCCTCTCTCAGACTTTTTCTTTTGTATTCCGTTACCTCTTGTTGCCGATACTCAACATAACTTTAATTATATAGGGCTTTGGTGAGATCACACCTGGAGTACTATCTACAGTGTTGCGTCTTCTTACCCAAGGAGAGGGGGTCAATCTTCCCTTTCATTTTTTGGGGGGCTCTGCGGCCCATTAAAAATACCCATTTCAAAGCCGGTGAGCAGGCTGCGCAGAAGCACCAGAGCGCTGCGTGGCCATGCATTTTAATGGGAATACTGAAGAGGGTGCAACGAAGGTTCACTAGATTGATTCCTGGGATGAGAGGGTTGTCCGATGAGGAGAGATTGAGTAGAATGGGTCTATATTCTCTGGAGTTTAGAAGAATGAGATGATTTCATTGAAACATTTAAAATTCTTCGAGGGCTTGACAGGGTAGATGCTGAGAGGCTGTTTCCCCTGGCTGGAGAGTCTGGAACTAGGGGGTCATAATCTCAGGATAAGGGGTCGGCAATTTACTGCGGAGATGAGGAGAAATTTCTTCACTCAGAGGGTTAAGAATCTTTGGAATTCTCTACCCTAGATGGCTGTGGATGCTGAGTCGTTGAGTATATTCAAGATGGAAATGGATAGACTTTTGGGCACTAAGGGAATCAAGGGATATGGGGGGGAATGAGGAAAGGGGAGTTGATGTACAAGTTGAGCCATGCTCTGACTGAATGGCTCAGCAGGCTCAATGTGCCCCATGGACTACTCCTGCTCCTATTTCTTACATTCTTATGTTCATTGTGCCCTCTTGTTCTGGATTCCTCCACCAGAGGAAATAGCTTTTCTATATCTACTTTATCAAATCCTTTTCTTATTTTCAAGACCTTGATTAGATCACTCTTCAACCTTCTAAACTCAAGGAAATGTAAGCCATGTTAATGCAATCTATCCTCAAATTATAACACTAATCCCAAGTATAATTTTGGTGAATCTGCACTCTACCCTCTCCAAAGTCAATATATTCTTTCCGAATTGTGGTGCCCAAAACTGAACCTAGTGCTCCAAATGGGTTCTGAACAAAGCTTTGTACAACTGAAGCCCATCTTCCTGCCCTTTGTATACCAGCACTCTTGAGCTAAAGACGACGTTACAAGTCTTTTAGTGCCATGTCAATGTATTTACAGATTTTGCTGAAATTTCTGCTGGAAGTCTATGGCGACTCCCCCCGCCCACCCCCCTCCCTCCCCGGCCTCTCCGGCTACGCGCATATAGAGGCCCACAAATCCTTGGGGTGCAAGTGGTTCGCAAGCGCCCCTGGGATCACGTAGGCTGGCCCAGAAAATGAAAGGGGATCCCCATTCATGCTTATGATCATGAATCGGAATACACACAAAAAATCATGTACCACATCAAATAAATTTTTTAAAATACACATTTAAAATTGATTAAAATACTATTTAATTAAATATTTAAAACAAAAATTTTATTTTTGGAAAAATAAATGTAAATGTTTTAATGGGGCTAAAAAATAACCTTGTCTTATTGTACAGGTTTTTTAATGTTTAAATGATGTTAGGCTGATAAAAGCTGGCCTTTACCCAGCACAAGAATTTCATGGGCATTCGCTGGGCAGAAGTTGGACAAATCTCCAAAGCCCAACTCTCGACCTGCAGATGCCCTTTTCCCAGGGGTGCGTTGGATCTGTCAAAAGATCGCAAGTTTTGGGTTTTCTTGTGTGGCCCTTACGGGCGTGTATGTACCCGTCGGGGTCACAAAATACAGGCCTACAAGTCAGGCTCCAAGGAGCAACACAATCCTTTACTTACTGCGCAAGCCTTTAGTGATCAACAACTTATTCCTTGTTTTTAATTAAAGCATATTGAAGCCCCAATATACCATGCCATCTGGTAAGTAATTACAACACCAACTTGTATTTATATAGCGCCTTTAATGTAGTGAAATGTCCCAAGGCACTTTACAGGAGTGTTATGAGATTTAAAAAATTGATACCAAGCTGCACAAGGAGAAATTAGCACAGGTGACCAAAAGCTTGATCAAAGAGGTAGGTTTTAAGGAGCATCCTGAAGGAGGAAAGAGAGGTAGAGAGGCAGAGAGGTTTGGCAGGGAGTTCTAGAGCTTGAGCCGAGGCAACAGAAAGCATGGCCACCAATGGTTGAGCGATTATAAATCGGGCAGAATTAGAGGAGCACAGACATCTCGGGGGGGGCTGGAGGAGACTACAGAGATAGGGAAGGGCGAGGCCACCGAGGGATTTGAAAAGAAGGATTACAAGCCACCTTCAATACAGAAATATCACTTGGGACCTCAGATAGAGATAAAAATACAACAGATTAGAAAATTAGCTTTTGTCTTATGTTGACAAGCAAATTCAAGTGGAACAATGGGCTTCAATAATTTTTAACATGATCACTGGGATAAGAAAAAGCATTTTAAAAATCTTGTACTGACCAATGTCAACTTTATTACAATTTCACTATTGCACACAAATTGATATACACTGATCAGAAGGCCTCAAATTCAAATCCCAGTGGTCTCTATGAATTGAAATTGCTTACCACAACTGGCTACATTCAGCTGATCAGGCTGCTGGATGCAGTTCCATATGATCAGTGTCACTGTGAAGAATTGGGTTGGCTAGTGTTCTCTGAACTTATTTAAAATATGTGTTTATTATGGACAAAATATATTTTGACGAAGTTACCAGGAATACAATACATTGGTGCTTGAAAGTACTGTTAAGAGTTCCCTGCTACAACTGAGCTGTCTACACAATGTGCTGAGTTGGGGCAAGGCAAAGTCATGTGCTTCCTTGAAGCAATTCTGAGGAAAATAAATCAAACTCAATCCACGTTGTTTTCACATACCTTTTTTAAATTAAGAAACCTCAGTGAAGGGCCGAGCTCTTATAATCCATGGCACCACCAAGGTTGAAAAGAGGAAAAGAGCAGACTAGGTAAATTGGGTAAATCTCAAGGTTGAACACTGTCCTCTGCTCTGATGCCTAATTTGTGAATAAATCACAAATCAAAATACCTAGATGTGTTTAATTAATGGGAACACGGATTTAAATTTCATGTGTGGCTACAAGGCTTCACGGTATGCATACAAGCAACCCACAAAGACAAAATGCTTGAATACTCCTGATGTAGAAGAATGTGTGATGTCTTAGTTCAAACACAATTAAATATATTTTTCTCCCTGCACTTATGTTGGCAAAAAAATACTGCAAGAAGATCAAGAGGGTAACCTGGCTTTGGAACTAAACTTAGCAAAATAGCAGAAAATACACCCCACTGAGGATTTAGAATAGAGAGCAACAGAGCATGATCTTTGAATTTTGTTCTAGATGTATGCTGACCATAATTGTATCAATAAAATTAAAAAGGTTCCAAAGGGTTTTATATCTAAAAGAATTGAGGGAGGGGCCTTCTGCCATTCAAAAAGCTCTGGATTCAAGATTGGAATTGGTGGAGGTATCTGGATCACCTGTCTTCCCAGCACATGGCATAAGGAAGTCTAAAGACAAAGGAAATACAGCATTTTAGTTGTGGCAACGTTTGACAGAGGAATCCAGGGATACAAACCCAAGAGCAACATTTTGAACATGTGTATCTTAGTTGCTATTCTGACATGCAAGTACTAGAAATTCTATAAATATTAGAAGTAAAAGTCTGCACACTGCCCAACAGTGTCGACTATTGAAAATATAATTTTATTTCTGCAATTTCTTTGATGAGCCTTCTGAGGAGTTTACAGCTTTTCGTTTACAAATTTATGGCCAACATGGTTGTGTATTTTGATATTTGTTCTCTTAGTACAGATATGTTGCATTTCAGCTGTGAACAAAGTCTGCAGCACTGTACTATGCCTAGTGCAATTAACCTGGTGACATGAATCAATGATTTAATTGTTTATCCATTAAAATATAATTTCACAATGAAACACATTGCTCGAGAGTGCACATTTTGTTAAGTAGCCGAGGTTAAGAGGAACATTATCTTTAGTACATAAAATATTTAGGTTTCATGTGTGCATGCATTATAAACAAAAGAAGATGAATTACATCAATGGACTTGTAAAAAGATATGTAACTGGTTGAACAGCGCCAAGTATTAGGGGCATGTCACAGGAACAAAGTTTTCATTTTTGGTTTACCAACTAAAATCAAAAATTACTCTCAAATCGCATTTATTCTGAACTGAACTAAAAGCATAATTAAACCTGGTCTGAATCAAAAATAATTTCAAACAAGTCAAGGAATGGGATGTCAGTGCTGATGAATGGAACATTTGAACACTTTATTTACATAGGGCCCAAGTTTCCACACGATAAAAAACGGGCGCCCCTCCGAGCTGGGCGCCCGTTTTTCGCGCCTAAAAAAAACGCGCTATTCTCGAGCCCTGCAGCTCCTTGTCTGCCTGGCGCGGCGCCCAGGGGGGCAGAGCCTACACTTGCGCCGATTTTGTAAGTGGGACGGGGCGGGTACCATTTAAATTAGTTTTTTTCCTGCCGGCAACGCTGCGCGTGAGCGTTGGAGTGTTCGCGCACGCGCAGTGTGAAGGAAACATTGGCACTCGGCCATTTTTGTAGTTCTTTGTAGCCGTTTAATTTTTGAACATTTTTTAATAAAAGCACATTGCCCTTCCATGATCAGCACTGAGGCTTCTTGCACCAGTGAGAAGGTGCAGGAAGCCTCAGAAAGCTGAGGCAGCCGTTTCCCTCCCCCCCGCGGGAACAAACGGAACGGCTCCCCCCCCCCCCGCGGGAACGAACAGAACGGCTCCCGCCCCCCCTTCCCCCCGCGGGAATGAACGGAACGGCTCCCCTTCCGCGGGAACGAACGGAACGGCTTCCCCACCCTTTCCCGCCCACCCCCCCCCCCCCCCGCGGGAACGAACGGAACGGCTCCCTCCCCGCGGGAACGAACGGCTTCCCCCCCCCCCGCCCCCGGGAACAAACGATGGCTGAAGCACTTTCACACAGGTAGGAAGATGGTTTATTTAATCTTTTCTTTGCTTATAAATGTTTATTCAGATTGGATTTATTTGTATAATATTTGTAGAAGTATAAATAAGGATTTATTATAGAATTTAATGACTTCCCTTCTCCCCCCCCCCCCCCCCCCACCTCGTTCTGGACGCCTAATTTGTAACCTGCGCCTGATTTTTTTATGTGCAGAACAGGTTTTTTCAGTTCTACAAAAATCTTCACTTGCTCCATTCTAAGTTAGTCTGGAGTACGTTTTCACTGTGGAAACTTTGAAATCAGGCGTCAGTGGCCGGACACGCCCCCTTTTGAAGAAAAAATTCTGTTCCAAAGTAGAACTGTTCTACCTGACCAGAACTGCAGAAAAAAAGTGAAGAATTGCGATTTCTAAGATAGTCCGTTCTCCACCAGTTGCTCCTAAAAATCATGTGGAAACTTGGGCCCAATATGTGGTGCTTTGTCCAACGCCTTCTGAAACTCCATATACCCAATATCAACTGTACTAGCCTCCTCAACCCGCTCCGTTACTTCATCAAAGAGAGAGAGAGAGATGGGGGGGGGAGGGGAGATGGGGGAGGGAGGGGAGGGGAGATATGGGGGGAGGGGAGATGGAGGGGAGAGAGAGGGAGGGGAGGGGGGGGGGAAAGACAGAGGCGGGGGGGGGGCGGGAGGTCAGGTCGGATCCAGTCCGGGAGCGGGAGTCGGGTCGGGTTCAGTGGGGGGGTGGGAGCGCGGGTCGGGTTGGGTCCAGTCAGGGGGGGCGGGGAGCGGGAACAGGAGCGCGGGTCGGGTCGAGGCGGGGAGCAGGAACAGGAGCGCGGGTTGGGTCGGGTCCAGTCGGGGGGGTGGGGAGCGGGAACAGGAGCGCGGGTCGGGTCGGGTCCAGTCGGGGAGGCTGGGAGCGGGAACAGGAGCGCGGGTCGGGTTGGGTCGGGTCGAGTCGGGGGGCGGGGAGCGGGAACAGGAGCGCGGGTCGAGTCGGGGAGCGGGAACAGGAGCGCGGGTCGAGTCGGGTCGGGTCAGTCAGGGTGGGGGGGGGGGGGGGGGGGGGGGTGCGTGGGTGTCGGGTCTGGTCCAGAGGCAGGGGGGAGCGGGGAGCAATTGTCGGGTCTGGTCGGGGGGGGGGGAGAAACAGGAGCTGGCCGTGGGAGGAGCCTTATTCACGCAGCCCCAGTGAGGCCATTCAGCCAGGGCTAGGGGATGCGTGCTTCGGGCCCCTCCCACACAGTTCGGCGCCTAAAGCTACTGCACTTGCGTGCCCACTGTAGCGCCCATGTGCAGAAGTCCCGGCACTGTTTTCAGCGCAGGGATCTGGCTCCGCCCCCCCACAGCTCGTGCTGGCTGTGCCGAGGGCCAGATGACCTGCAAGTAGGTGGAGAATACCGACGATTTTTTTAGGCGCACTTTGTGGCGCGAAAAACGGGCGTCCAGGTCGGGACTGCGCCGTTCTAGGCGCGTGTGGAAACATCGGCCCAATAGACTTGTTCGTAAAATTGAAGTCCATGAGATTAAAGGGACAGTGGTAGTGTAGATACAAAATTGGCAAGGGACAGACAGCAGAACATAGTGGTGAATGGTTGTTTTTCAGACTGGAGGGAATTCCCCAGCGGTCGCTATTAGGACCGCTGTTCTTTTTGATATATAGGCCCCAAGTTTCGTCCCGCGGCGAACTCCGAGCTGGGCGCCTGTTTTTCGCGCCAAAAACTGCGCTTTAAAAAAACTCCCATATTCTCGAGTTCCTTGGAGCTCGATGTCTGCTTGGCGCGGCGCGCTCTTCGCAGCAGGGGGCGGAGCCTAACACTCGCGCCGATTTTCTAAGTAGCAGGGGGCGGGTACAATTTAAATTAGCCTTCGTGGTGCCGGCAACCCTGCGCGTGCGCGTTGGAGCGTGCGCGCATGCGCAGTCTCACACAAACATTGGCACTCGGCCATTTTTAAAAGGACTGCAGAAAAAGTGAAGATTTGTTTCTTGGACCCCTGTAAAGGCTTGTAATTTAATTTTTTTGATATTTCTGTGTGTGAGGGAGTGCTTTTAGCAGCACTGCTGAATAAATCACCTGCTGAAATCAGTGAGTTCAGCTTTTCACTGCTAAACTTGCAGAACCAGTGCTGCATTGGTGCATGCAAATTAAGGACTGTGTGTTTGGAGAAATAAGAGTGCCAATTCAACTTTGCAATGGATCAACGTCCACCATTACATAATACGTGGTGTTGACAATGCAGCACCCATTCTGCAAATTTAAATATAAAACTGTCGATGTGGCTGCCTCTCCCTGTCCAAATGGCCTCAGTCCCCCTCACAGCTCGAAGGCTGCTGCTGTATCTTCGGCTGCCATCGAGCCACTGACACCGCCCCTAAAGCGTGGCCGAATGGCCTCAAGCACTATAAAGAGCTGCGTGTGTCAGGTGTTGATTCTTCGGCTGCCGGCCAGCCACTGACGCCGCTGATATCCTATGGCCGAATGGCCTCACGTCCGTCCGCTGCTGATTCTTTGGCTGCCGGCCAGCCACTGACGCTGCCCCTAAAGCATGGCCGAATGGCCTCAAGAACCTTAATGAGCTGCGTGTGTCCTGCGTTGATTCTTCGGCTGCCGGCCAGCCACTGACGCCGCTGATATCTCATGGCCAAATGGCCTCGGGTCCGTCCGGTGTTGCTTCTTCGTGGCCAGCCACGAAGAGAATGAAGGCCTGCCTCAAGCACCACAGCTCAGCTCGAAGCTTGCTGCCGCTGCCGTCGAGACACTGACACCACACCCCTGCCTGTCTCCAACATGAAAGGCCTGCCTGAAGCACAGCAGCTCGAAGGCTGATGGTATTTCACACAGGTTTATTTAATCTTGTCTTTGCTTATAAATTTTTATTCAGGTTTGATTTATTTGTATAATATTTGTATAAGTATAACGAAGGATTGATTGTAGAATTTAATGATCTTACAAAAATCTTCACTTACTCCATTCTAAGTTCGTTTGGAGTAAGTTTTCACTGACGAAACTTTGAAAACAGGCGTAAGTGGCCGGACACGCCCCCTTTTGAAAAAAAAATTATGTTCCAAAGTGAAACTGTTCTAACTGACTAGAACTGGAGCAAACTAAATGGCGAAAATTCCGATTTCTAAGATACTTCGTTCTACACCAGTTGTTCCTAAAAATCAGGAGCAAATCATGTCGAAACTTGGGACCATAGTATGGGTACATAGGGTATAATTTTAAAGTTTGAAGCTGACACAAAACTCAGAAATGCAGTAAACAATGAGGATCGTAACAGACTACAAGAGAACGTAGACAGACTGGTGTAATGGGCAAACATATGATCGATGAAATTTACCACAGAGAAGTGATACATTATGGTAGGAAGAATGAGGAGGCAATATAAACGAAATGATACACTGTTAAAGGCGGTGCAGGAACAGGGACCTGGGGATGTATGTACACAGATCTTTGAAGGTGGCAGGACAAGTTGAGAAGGCTGTTAAAAAGGCATATGGGATCCTGGGCTTTATTAATAGGAGGCATAGAGTACAAATGCCAAGAAGTTATGCTAAAGCTCACTGAATTTTTAAAAAGAGATAACAGAGAGAGTTGACAAGGGTAATGCAGAAGATGTAATTTATCTAGATTTTCAAAAGGTCTCTGATAAGGAGTCAGGGGACAAGTAGCAGAATGGATAGCTCGCTGGCTTCAAGAAAGCAGAGAGTAGGGATAAACGGTAGCTATTCAGAGTGGTGTTCCACAAGGATCAGTGCTGGGACCCCTATTGTTCACAATTTATATTAATGATTTGGACTAGAGAATCAAAAACACATTTTCTAAATTTGCAGATGACACCAAATTTGGGGGTGGGGGAGAAAGCGAACAGTCAATACTGAGGAGTACTGCAACAAATTACAGGAAGACATTAAACTTGCAGAATGGGAATATAATTGGCCAATGGATTTCAACACAGATAAATGAGTTATTAAATTTCGGTACAAAAAATAGGGAGGTCACATATTACTTGGAAATCTACATGGAATAGAGGAGCAAAAGGGAGCTCGGAGTACAAATACACAAATCACTAAAAGTAGTGACACTTGTTAACAAAGCCATAAAAAAGCAAACCAAGCATTAGGGCTTATTTCGAGAGGGATAGAATTGAAAAGTAGCGAACTTATGCTAAACCTGCATTGAACCTTGGAACCACTGCGTACAATTCTGGTCGCCATATTTTAAAAGGGATATAGAGGCACTGGAGAGGATGCAAAAAAGATTTACAAGAATGATACCAGAAATGCGAGGGTATACATATCAGGAAAGAATAAACAGGTTGGGTCTCTTTTCTCTTGAAGGCTGAGGGGTGACCTAATAGAGGTCTTTAAAATTATGAAAGGTTTTGAGAGAGTGGATATAGAGTGAGTGTTTCCACTTGTGGGGAAGAGCAAAACTAGAGGCCATCAATCTAAGATAGTCACCAAGAAATCAAATAAATAGTGAATTCAGAAGAAACTTCTTTACCCAGAGAGTGGTAAGAATGTGGAACTCTTACCACAGGGAGTGATTGAAGCGAATAGTATTGATGCATTTAAGGGGAGGCTCGATAAGCATATGAGGGAGAAGGGAATAGAGGGTTATACTCCTAGAGTTCAGTGAGGAAATTCATGAGGAGAATCGAATGGAGTATATATGCCAGCATGGACTGGTTGGGCCGAATGGCCTGTTTCTGTGCTGTATATCTCATGTAATCTACGCTGATTAGGTCTCAATTGGCGTATTGTGTTTAATTCTGGGCACTACACTTTAGGAAGCACGTCAAGGATTTAGAGAGGGTGCAGAAGAGACTTATTGGTATAGTGCCAGGGATGAGGGACTTGAGATATATGGACAGAGTGGAAAAGCTGGGGTTGTTTTCCTTAGAGTAAAGATGGTTAAGAGAAGACTTGATAGAGTTGTTCAAAAGCATGAATGGTTTTTATAAAAGTAAATAAGGAGATACTGTTTCCAGTGGCAGAAGGGTCAGTAACCAGGGGACACAGATTTAAGATAATTGGCAAAAGAACAAGAGGTGACATGAGGAAACATTTTTTTTTAAACACCAAGTTGTGATCTGGAATGCACAGCCTGGAAGAGTGATGGAAATAGATTCAATAGTAACTTTCAAAAGGGAATCGGATAAATACTTGAAGGAAAACATTTGCAGGGCTATGGGGAAAGTGCCGAGGGAGTGGAATTAGTTGGATAGCTCGACCAAAGAGCAGGCACAAGCCAATGGGCCGAATGGCTTCCTTCTGTGCTGAATCATTCTATGAAAAACACAGAAATTTCAGAGCAAGATTACAAGAATGTTTTCATTAGAAAAATATGCCCTTTGTGCAGCAGCTGCGAAGTATTTCACAAAACTAGTCACTCACTGAAAAAAAGGAAAAGAACAAGTGTCGGTTAACTGTTTGAAATGCCACTAACACAGCTGAGTATTCCCTGAGCATTTCATGATTTGGACCAATTTAACCAACTATAATAAAATGCAATTTCCCTGCAGTGAAACTTTTGCACACAAGAAACCTAGACACAAGCAAGATATTTACATCACCTCCGCTAAAATTAAGCATTAAAATTTCATGAATGGGCATCAGAGGTTTCTGCCCAAATTGATCCCAGGTACGCCTACACACACGGTGAGCCCCTGGGATCCGTGGGCCACTACATTGCACACAACTCCAGCAAACCAACGCAAGTTGTCGAAGGGAGCCTTGCACCAGTACTCCTTAGTTATGCTGCCGACCATAATTTCAGGACCAATATTTTACAGGGCAGGTGGTATCCCAAACATGGATTATCCCTAACCCCTCAACTTGCTAAAAAAATATTAAAAATGAAATTAGTGATTTAACTGCACAAATACATTTACTGATCATTAGAATAATTTAAACTGATAATTTAATTTGATAAAATACGGCTTGATCAACATCCAGTGTTCGATGAGCTACAATTTCCATTGGGAAGACCAAAGCCATCATCATCAGCTTCCAGCACAAACACTGAGGAACTCCTGCAGCGATGTTCTAGGGCTGTGATGATTGACGTCCAGCCACCATAACCATCTTCCTTTGTACTAGGTATGACTCCAGCCAGTGGAGAGTTTTCCCCCACAAATCCCATTGACTTTAGTTTTACTATGGCTTCTTGGTGCGACACTCAGTCAAATGCTGCCTTGATGCCAAGGGCAGTCACTCTCACCTCACCTCTCGAATTCAACTCTTTTATCCATCTTTGGACCAAGGCTGTAATGAGATCTGGAGCCGAGTCGTCCTGGCGGAATCCAAACTGGGCATCAGTGAGCAGGTTATTGGTGAGTAGGTGCCGCTTGCCAGCACCATTGATGACACCTTCCATTACTTTGCTGATAATTGATAGTAGACTGATGAGGCGGGAATTGGCCAGATTGGATTTGTCCTGTTTTTTTGTGGACAGGAATACTTGGGCAATTTTCCACATTGTCGGATGCCAGTGCTGTAGCTGTATTGGAACAACTTGGCTAGAGGCGTGGCTAGTTCTGGAGCACAAGTCTTCAGCACAACAGCCAGGATGTTGTTGGGGCCCATTGCCTTTGCTATATCCAGTGCGCTCAGCCGTTTCTTGATATCATGTGGAGTGAATCGAATTGGCTGAAGACTGGCTTCTTTGACGGTGGGAATGTCAGGAGGAGGCTGATCCTCACCCACTCAGCACTTCTGGCTGAAGATGGTTGTAAACTGATTTTTTCATTAATATAACTGAGAGAATTTTAAAAAAAACGGGAATTGGAGATTTCGGTTTCCTGATTGGAGCACCGCCCCCACGCGATCCCAGGTACGCTTACACACACACGGTGTGCCCCTGGGATCCGTGGGCCACTAGACTGTGCTTAACTCCATTTAAACAATGCAAGTTTTCCAATGGGGCCTTGCACCAGGTAAGTGCAGATTTCTCTGAGGTCTCTGGTGCACTCCTTAGCTCTGCTGACCGCAATTGCAGGGCCACTGTTCTAGAAAACTGTCTCAAATGCATTCCAGGAACTCATCCTTCAAGCTACTTGTGCCAATTTGGTTTGCCCAGTCTCTATGAAGATTAAAGTCCCCCATGATTATTGCATTCCCCTGTTAAATGCTCCTCTAATTTCCTGATTTATTACTCTGTCCAACAGTATGATTACTGTCCTCTGTCGTTGCCACAGTCGGACTTTTTTGAAGATAGTCACGATTACGGCATCTCAGATCTCCTGGCATGCTCTCCTCCTTCCAGATAAGAGAGATGAGGTCATGCATTCGTGCCAATAATGCTTCTCCACCATACTTTAGTACCTCAACGGGGATTCCATCCGCTCCTGATGCCTTGTTGTTCTTGAGCTGACGGATGGCTTTTTCTAACTCGTGCAGGGCTGGGGTTTTGCTGAGATGGTGGCAGATAGCATGCTGCCGGATGGAATCGAGGACACTCAAAGGCAGAGTCTCGGTTAAGGAGAAAGCATGAGCCTTACATTAAACATCAGTAAGACAAAGGTCCTCCACCAACCTGACCCCACCACACAGCACTGCACCCTGATCATGAAAATCCATGGCATGGCCATGAAGCATTTTCCACACCTCGGGAGCCTACTATCAGCAAGGGCAGACATCGATGACTAGGTCCAACACCACCTCCAGTGTGCCAGCGCAGCCTTCAGTCGCCTGAGGAAAAGAGTGTTTGAAGATCAGGCCCTCAAATCTGGCACCAAGCTTATGGTCGACAGGGATGTAGTGATACCCCTCCTCCTGTATGGCTCAGAGACGTGGACTATATACAGCAGACATCTCAAAGCGCTGGAGAAGTACCACCAGCGCTGTCTCCGCAAGATCCTGCAAATCCACTGGGAGGATAGATGCACCAACATCAGTATTCTCGCTCAGGCCAACATCCCCAGCATTGAAGCACTGACCACACTCGACCAACTCTGTTGGGCGGGCCACATCATCCGCATGCCTGACACGAGACTCCCTAAGCAAGCGCTCTACTTGGAACGCCAACACGGCAAGCGACTCCCAGGTGGGCAGAGGAAACGTTACAAAGATACCTCAAAGCCTCCTTGATAAAGTGCAACATCCCCACCGGAAGCTGGGAATCCCTGGCCGAAGACTGCCCTAAGTGAAGGAAGAGCATCCAGGAGGGCGCTGAGCACCTTGAGTCTCGTCGCCAAGAGCATGCAGAAATCAAGCGCAGACAACAAAAGGAGCGTGCAAGCAAATCAGGCTCCCCACCCAGCCTTTCCTTCAACCACTGTCTGCCCCACCTGCGACAGAGACTGAACTGTACTGCCACCTGAGAACTCACTGAGTGGTAGCAAGTCTTCCTCGATTTCGAAGGACTGCCTATGATGATGATTACTGCATGGGGCCTATAAACTACTCCCACCAGAGTTTTCTTCCCTTTGTTAGCTCCACCGATACTGATTCTACATCCTGATTTTCTGAGCTAAGATCTTTTCTCCCTGCTGCATTATCTCATCCTTTATCAAGGTTACCCCTTAGTTAAGACAACTTGCATGATTAATAGTCATTCGGATAGGGAAAGGTATAGGGAAGCAGCGAGAGCGGGACCAGCGGCGGGGATAAAAGGAGCTAGCTGCCAGGAGCTCGGAGCCGGAAGCAGCGCGAGGGGATCAAAGAGGGAGACAAAATCAAAGTGTGACGTCACAGCCAAGCAGTGAGCATTTCGGGACATCGAGGCCCTGATAAAAGGGCGCGGAGTTCGGAAGGAGCCACAGCAGCTTGGGAGATCGAGGCCCTGATAAAAGGGCGCGGAGTTCCAGAGGATGAGCAGCAGCTCGGGAGATCGAGACCCTGATAAAGGCGCGGAGTTCGGAATGAGCCACAGCAGCTCGGGAGATCAAGGCCCTGATAAAAGGGCGCGGAGTTCAGGAGGAGCCACAGCAGCTTGGGAGATCGAGGCCCTGATAAAAGGGCGCGGAGTTCCAGAGGATGAGCAGCAGCTCGGGAGATCGAGGCCCTGATAAAGGCGCGAAGTTCGGGAGGAGCCACAGCAGCGGGAGATCGAGAGGCCCATAAAAAGGGCGCGGAGTTCGGGAGGAGCCACAACAGTGGGCGCAGGAGATCGAGGCCGAAGGTAAAACAAAGAAGTAAAAAGAAATCGAAGTGTGACGTCACAACCAAGCGGATAAGTGATTGGCTGGTGGATTGGTGAGCATTTTATCTTTTTCTTTTCAGTAAGAAACCTTTGGCATTGTTGCCAAATTAAGTTAATTTAAGGGTTAAGTCATGGCAGGAGAGCCCAGATCTGTGTCATGTTCCTCCTGTGCTATGTGGGAAATTAGGGACACTTCCACTGTCCCTGACTACTATGTGTGCAGGAAGTGCACTGCGGCACTGGAGCTGCGCATGGATTCACTCTGGAGCATCCGCGATGCTGACGATGTCGTGAATAGCACGTTTAGTGAGTTGGTCACACCGCAGGTAAAGATTACAGAGGCAGATAGGGAATAGGTGACCATCAGGCAGAGCAGGAGTAGGAAGGTAGTGCATGGGTCCCCTGCGGTCATCTCCCTCCAAAACAGATATGTCACTTTGGGTACTGTTGGGGGAGATGGCTCATCAAGGGAAGGCAGCAGCAGCCAAGTTCATGGCACCATGGGTGGCTTTGCTGCACAGGAGGGCAGGGAAAAGAGTGGGAGAGCTATAGTGGCAGGAGATTCCATTGTAAGGGAAATAGATAGGCATTTCTGCAGCCGCAACCGAGACTCCAGGATGCTATGTTGCCTCCCTGGTGCAAGGGTCAAGGATGTCTCGGAGTGGCTGCAGGACATTCTGGAGAGGGAGGGTGAACAGCCAGTTGTCTTGGTGCATATAGGTACCAACGATTATAGGTAAAAAACAGAATGAGGTCCTGCAAGCTGAATTTAGGGAGCTCGGAGTTAAATTTAAAAAGTTGGACCTCAAAAGGTAGTAATCTCAGGATTGCTACCAGTGCCACGTGCTAGTCAGAGTAGGAATCGCAGGATAGCTCAGATGAATATGTGGCTTGAGGACTGGTGCAAAAGGGAGGGATTCAAATTCCTGGGACATTGGAAGCGGTTCTGGGGGGAGGTGGGACCAGTACAAACTAGACGGTCTGCCCCTGGGCAGGACCAGAACCAATGTCCGAGGGGGAGTGTTTGCTAGTGCTGTTGGGGAGGGGTTAAACTAATATGGCAGGGAGATGGGAATCAATGCAGGGACACAGAGGGAAGTAAAATGGGGGCAGAAGCAAAAGATAGAAAGGAGATAAGGAAAAGTGGAGGGCAGAGAAATCAAAGGCAAAAATCAAAAAGGGCCACAGTACAACATCATTCTAAAAGGGCAAGGTGTTAAAAAAACAAGCCTGAAGGCTCTGTGTCTCAAGGCGAGGAGCATTCGTAATAAGGTGGATGAAGTAACTGCACAGATAGCTATTAATGGATATGATGTAATTGGGATTACGGAGACAAGGCTCCAAGGTGACCAAGGCTGGGAACACAACATCCGAGGTATTCAATATTCAGGAAGGATAGACAGAAAGGAAAAGGAGGTGGGGTAGTGTTGCTGGTTAAAGGGGAGATTAACGCAATAGTAAGGAAGGACATTAGCTTGGATGATGTGGAATCTGTATGGGTAGAGCTGTAGAACACCAAAGGGCAGAAAACGCTAGTGGAAGGTGTACAGACCACCAAACAGTAGTAGTGAGGTTGGGGATGGCATCAAACAGGAAATTAGGGATGCGTGCAATAAAGGTACAGCAGTTATCATGGATGACTTTAAATCAACATATAGATTAGGCTAGCTAAACTGGTAGCAATACGGTGGAGGAGGATTTCCTGGAGTGTATAAGTGATGGTTTTCTCGACCACTATGTCGAGGAACCAAATAGAAAGCTGGCCATCCTAGACTGGGTGTAATGAGGATTAATTAGCAATCCTGTTGTGCGAGGCCCCTTGGGGAAGAGTGACCATAATATGGTCGAATTCTATATTAAGATGGAGAGTGACACAGTTAATTCAGAGACTAGGGTCCTGAACTTAAGGAAAGGTCATTTTGATGGTATGAGACGTGAATTGGCTAGAATAGACTGGCGAATGATACTTAAAGGGTTGACGGTGGATAGGCAAGGGCAGACATTTAAAGATCACATGGATGAACTTCAACAATTGTACATCCCTGTCTGGCGTAAAAATAAAACGGGGAAGGTGGCTCAACTGTGACGAACAAGGGAAAATAGGGATAGTGTTAAAACCAAGGAAGAGGCATATAAATTGGGCAGAAAAAGCAGCATACCTGAGGACTGGGAGAAATTTAGAATTCAGCAGAAGAGGACAATGGGTTTAATTAGGAGGGGGGAAATAGAGTGCGAGAGTAAGCTTGTAGGGAACATAAAAACTGACTGCAAAAGCTTCTATAGATATGTGAAGAGAAAAAGATTAGTGAAGACAAATGTAGGTCCCTTGCAATCAGAATCAGGTGAATTTATAATGAGGATCCAAGAAATGGCAGACCAATTGAACAAATACTTTGGTTCTGTCTTCACTAAGAAAGACACAAATAACTTTCTGGAAATACTAGGGGACCGAGGGTTTAGCGAGAAGGAGGAACTGAAGGAAATCCTTATTAGTCAGGAAATTGTGTTAGGGAAATTGATGGGATTGAAGGCTGATAATGATTTAGATGAAGGAATTGAGTGTAATAGCTCCAAGTTTGCAGATGACACTAAGCTGGGTGGCGGTGTGAGCTGTGAGGAGGATGCTAAGAGACTGCAGGGTGAATTGGACAGGTTAGGTGAGTGGACAAATGCATGGCAGATGCAGTGTAATGTGGATAAATTTGAGGTTATCCACGTTAGTGGCAAAAACACGAAGGTAGATTATCTGAATGGCGGCAGATTAGGAAAAGGGGAGGTGCAACGAGACGTGGGTGTCATGATATATCAGTCATTGAAAGTTGGCATGTAGGTACAGCAGGCAGTGAAGGCGGCAAATGCTATGTTGGCCTTCATAGCTAGGGGATTTGAGTATAGGAGCAGGGAGGTCCTACTGCAGTTGTACAGGGCCTTGATGAGGCCTCAGCTGGAATATTGTGTTCAGTTTTGGTTTCCTAATCTGAGGAAGGACGTTCTTGCTATTGAGGGAGTGCAGCGAAGGTTCACCAGACTGATTCCCGGAATGGCAGGACTGACTGGATCTGCATTCACTGGAATTTAGAAGGATGAAAGGAGATCTCATAGAAACATATCAAATTCTGACAGGACTGGACAGGTTAGATGCAGGAAGAATGTTCCCGATGTTGGGGAAGTCCAGAACCAGGGAACACAGTCGAAGGATAAGGGGGGGTAAGCCATTTAGGACTGAGATGAGGAGAAACTTCTTCACTCAGAGTTGTTAACCTGTGGAATTCTCGACCGCAGAGAGTTGTTGATGCCAGTTCATTGGATATATTCAAGAGGGAGTTAGATATGGCCTTCATGGCTAAAGGGATCAAGAGGTATGGAGAGAAAGCAGCAAAGGGGTACTGAGGTGAATGATCAACCATGATCTTATTGAATGGTGGTGCATCTAAAGGCCGAATGGATAAGAGAATAGGGGATTTGAGTATCGGAGCAGGGAGGTCCTACTGCAGTTGTACAGGGCCTTGGTGAGGCCACATGTGGAATATTGTGTACAGTTTTGGTCTCCTAATCTGAGGAAGGACATTCTTGCTGGTACATTGAAGGTTCACCAGACTGATTCCCGGGATGGCAGAACTGATCACTGGAATTGAGATGAGAGGGGATCTCATCGAAATATAAAATTCTGACGGGATTGGACAGGTTAGATACAGGAAGAATGTTCCCGATGTTGGGGAAGTCCAGAACCAGGGGTCACAGTCTAAGGATCAGGGGTAAGCCATTTAGGACCGAGATGAGAAGAAACTTCTTCACTCAGAGAATTGTGAACCTGTGGAATTCTCTACCACAGAAAGTTGTTAACCAGTTCGCCAGATATATTCAAACGGGAGTTAGATGTGGCCCTTACGGATAAAGGGATGAAAGGGTATGGAGAGAATGCAAGGATGGGGTACTGAAGTTGCATGATCAGCCATGATCAAATTGAGTGGTGGTGCAGACTTGAAGGGACGAATGGCCTACTCCTGCACCTATTTTCTATGTTTCTATGAACAGTTAATGTTCACAAGAAATATTCGGCAAGCTAAAATGAATCTTGCTTGAAGAATAGTTGAATGTAACCAAAATAATGGGGAAGCATTTTTCTTACTTTTGTTAGGAACAAGAGATCAGTGAGAGAACAAATAAGACCGTTGAAGGGCGAGTCTGGCAAAATGACAAATGATGACAAAGGCACAAGTGGGTGTTTCAAGAATCATCATAAATTGGCAAAAGGGCCAAAGGGAAAGATGGGGCTGTTTCCCAATGGCGTCTTGCCACTCGTGGGGTGCCCCAGGGTTCTGTGCTGGGTTCTCTCCTGGTTATTCATTATCTGGAGCAGAGCATAGATAGTAAGTTTATAGATTATACTGAGTTATACGGATGATACTAAATTGTGCCATAGAGTCAGGATATTAAAAAAAGAAAAATAGATTACAACTGGATTTGGATGGTTTGAGGAAATCAGCCTGAGATTGGCAAATGTCTTGCAATATAGATAAACGCGCAGTTCAGCATATGGATGCTCAGAATTTAGGTATACAATATCACATAGACAGATTTATGCTCAAGGCGACAGCAAGGGAGAGGGACTTGGAGGTGGTCAATGACAACGCCTTAAAGGTTCAAGGTCAGCATCGGGTGGCTACGGCCAAAGTGAACACAGTCCTGGGCTTTACTGCCAGGACTGTTCAGTATAAAACTAGGGCCACAATAATAGGGTTACATAAAACTTCAGAAACACCTTATCTGCATTATTTTTGGGTTTTTTTGATCGCTCCCCACCTCAAGGAGGTCATTGTGGCTTTAGATAAAGTACAGATGATGATCCGCAGTCTAAATGCACTGAGTTATAGAGTCAGACTTACGTCTTGGCTTTGGAATAACTGGCGAGACACAGACGAGAGGGGATCAGATTCAGCTCTTCAAAATGATTAAATACAAAAAACAAAATGGATAGATTGTTTGAGGTGATAAGTCTGAATAAAGTGAGGGACCAGCCACTAAAATTGAGAGAGAAGGGAGGGAAATTGGATGCGCATCACTTCATTTTTCTCAGTGATCGTCCTGTGGAACAACATTCTGGAGGTGCTATTGCAAACGGACTGCTTTCAGACATTCATTTTTGGAAAAACATTACAAGCTCACAACAGAAGCAAGATAAGACTTTGAACAAAACAAATGGGTTGGGACATCCTCAGGCTTGCATAATCCCCTTGAAGGGGTTGAAGAGGAATTTTTAAGTAGACATGTTTTGATTTGGCTATGGGTCTCTGTTAGAAACATAGAAAATAGGTGCAGGAGTCGGCCATTCGGCCCTTCGAGCCTGCACCACCACTTGATAAGATCGTGGCTGATCATTCCCTCAGTACCCCTTTCCTGCTTTCTCTCCATCTCCCTTGAAACCTTGAGCCGTAAGGGCCATATCTAACTCCCTCTTGAATATATCCAATGAACTGGCATCAACAACTCTCTGCGGCAGGGAATTCCACAAGTTTCTCCTCATCTTAGTTCTAAATGGCCTACCCTTTATCCTAAGACTGTGTCCCCTGGTTCTGGACTTCCCCAACATCGGGAACAATCTACCCGCATCTTTTACCATCTGTCCTTTTACCTTCTCCCAGGCTGTGGTAGTTGATGAAAGGGGGGTTTGAAGAAAGGGTGGGTATATAGAGATAAGTTGAGTAAAAAGTGGGCCTAGTATAGAACATAAATATATACTTCATTTTAATCAAAATAATCTTCTCTATGTATGATATGTATAATGATATGCAATGTTTGTGTGAGAAATGGATGCATTCAGTATTTTCATTCCACAAAGATTGTTTCACGTGCATCAATACAAGAAGCTCTGATTATAAAGTGACTTGTGACTGGTGCACATTAACAGTGCAGAATAGTTACTAGATGCTGTTTAAAAGAAAGCAACCAAAAGTGGCCCAACAAATATTATCTGAAACTAATTCTGACTAGTTCAGACATAGCATAGAAATATTGGAGAACCAAGGGTCGAGCGAGAATGAGGAACTGAAAGAAATTATTCCAGGTACAGGTGCAGTGTCCCGAATCCGGAACCCTCGGGACAGAGGCCATTCCGGATTTTGCATTTTTCTGGACTTTGGAACGTCTTTGACGTCACGAATCCGGAAACACCCGAGCGGAGCTGTTCGGGCTGTCCGGGGTCCCGCCGAGGTGGCTGTCGTCGGGCTGGCCGGCGAGGAGGCCCCGAGGCCAGAGTTCGGGCAGCGGCGCGGCAAGGCCCGAGGTCAAGCAGCGACGCGGCAAAGTCATCCGGTCTGGATTCCGGAACATTTTACGGATTCCGGACGACCCTGCCACGAATCATCCTGGAGTCCGGATTCCAGACACTGCACCTGTACAACGTCTCAAATCCGGCTGTCCGAAAACCAGATATTTTGAGAAAATCCCATTTGATATTCAGTAACATAAAATTCGGAATTATAGTCCAAAAACCAGCGGGCTGGACTCGTTATCTGCTTTGCCGCTTTGTTTTTGGATTTGAGACGTTGTACCTGTAGTGGGTGAGACGGCCAAGATGGCGGCGGCCCAACCACCAGACGTCTTCAATCCGGCGGCGAGGGACGAGGAAACCGGTGAAAGTCGCAGTGTTGGGGGTGGGGAAAAAGAGAGGTTCGCGGGTGGCGAGAATCAGCGGACCGCCTGGAGCAGAGCAGCGGCCATCCCTGATTTCCCTTGATAGCCACGGTTGAGCCACCTTCCCTTTTTTATTTTTACGCCAGACAGGAATGTACCATTGTTGTAGTTCATCCATGCGGTCTCTAAATGTCTGAGTGCCAACAACAAGCTCTAAAATCCAGAAAAATCCAAAAACCGTCATGGTCTCTGTCCCAAGGTTACCGGATTTGAGAAGTTGTACCTGTAGTAAAAATATAGGACTGGAGAAATAAATGGGAGTGAAAGCCAATAAACCCCCTGGACCAGATGGCCGACATCCTCGGGTTTTGAAAGAGGTGGCCATAGAGATAGTGAATACATTAGTTGTCATCTTCCAAAATTCCATATGTTCTAGAAAGGTTCCCGCGAATTGAATGGTAGCAAATATAATCCCGTTATTTAAGAAAGGGGGGAGAGAGAAAACGGGGAACTACAGACCAGTTAGCCTGACATCAGTAGTAGGGAAAATGCTAGAATCTATTATTAAGGACGTGGTAACAGGACACTTAGAAAATAATAGGATTGGGCAGAGTTAACATGGATCTATACATAAGAATTAGGAACAGGAGTAGGCCATCTAGCCCCTCGAGCCTGCTCCGCCACTCAACAAGATCATGGCTGATCTGGCCGTGGACTCAGCTCCACTTACCCGCCTGCTCCCCATAACCCTTAATTCCCTTATTGGTTAAAAATCTATCTATCTGTGATTTGAATACATTCAATGAGCTAGCCTCAACTGCTTCCCTGGGCAGAGAAATCCACAGATTCACAACCCTCTGGGAGAAGAAATTCCTTCTCAACTCGGTTTTAAATTGACTCCGCTGTATTTTGAGGCTGTGCCCCCTAGTTCTAGTCTCCTCAACCAGTGGAAACAACCTCTCTGCCTCTATCTTGTCTATCCCTTTCATTATTTTAAATGTTTCTATAAGATCACCTCTCATCCTTCTGAACTCCAACGAGAAAAGACCCAGACTACTCAATCTATCATCATAAGGTAACCCCCTCATCTCCGGAATCAGCCGAGTGAATCGTCTCTGTACCCCCTCCAAAGCTAGTAGATCCTTCCTTAAGTAAGGTGAGCAAAACTGCACGCAGTACTCCAGGTGCGGCCTCACCAATACCCTGTACAGTTGCAGCAGGACCTCCCTGCTTTTGTACTCCATCCCTCTCGCAATGAAGGCCAACATTCCCATTTGCCTTCCTGATTACCTGCTGCACCTGCAAACTAACTTTTTGGGATTCAATTCTGTGCCAAAAAAAATAAAATAAAAATGGCATTGTAAATGTTGGTGTTTCCCCCAGATCGGGGAGCACGGTTTAATGTTTTTCTGTTAACTCCTAAAAGAGTTTCATGCACAAGGACCCCCAGGTCCCTCTGCACTGCAGCATGTTGTAATTTCTCCCCATTCAAATAATATTCCCTTTTACTGTTTTTTTTCCACCCAAGGTGGATGACCTCACATTTTCCGACATTGTATTCCATCTGCCAAACCTTAGCCCATTCGCTTAACCTATCTAAATCTCTTTGCAGCCTCTCTGTGTCCTCTACACAATCTGCTTTCCCACTAATCTTTGTGTCATCTGCAAATTTTGTTACACTACACTCTGTCCCCTCTTCCAGGTCATCTATGCATATTGTAAACAGTTGTGGTCCCAGCACCGATCCCTGTGGCACACCACTAACCACCGATTTCCAACCCGAAAAGGACCCATTTATCCCGACTCTCTGCTTTCTGTTAGCCAGCCAATTCTCGATCCATGCTAATACATTTCCTCTGACTCCACGTACCTCTATCTTCTGCAGTAACCTTTTGTGTGGCACCTTATCGAATGCCTTTTGGAAATCTAAATACACCACATCCATCGGTACACCTCTATCCACCATGCTCGTTATATCCTCAAAGAATTCCAGTAAATTAGTTAAACATGATTTCCCCTTCATGAATCCATGTTGTGTCTGCTTGATTGCACTATTCCTATCTAGATATCCCGCTATTTCTTCCTTAATGATAGCTTCAAGCATTTTCCCCACTACAGATGTTAAACTAACCGGCCTATAGTTACCTGCCTTTTGTCTGCCCCCTTTTTTTAAACAGAGGCTTTACATTAGCTGCTTTCCAATCCGCTGGTACCTCCCCAGAGTCCAGAGAATTTTGGTAGATTATAACGAATGCATCTGCTAAAACTTCCGCCATCTCTTAATACCCTGGGATGCATTTCATCAGGATCAGGGGACTTGTCTACCTAGCAATCCATTAGCCTGTCCAGCACTACCCCCCTAGTGATAGTGATCATCTCAAGGTCCTCCCTTCCCACATTCCCGTGACCAGCAATTTATGAAAGGGAAATCATATTTGATAAATCTGCAGAGGTTTTTTTGAGGTTGTAACTCAGAATAGCCAAGGGAGAACCAATGGATGTGATGTATTTGGATTTTCAGAAGGCAATCGATAAGGTGCCATACGAGGTTATTAAACAAAATTAGGGCTCATGGGATTGGGGGTAATATACTAGCTTGGATTGAGGATTGGTTAACAAACAGAAAACAGAGAGCAGGAATAAACGGGTCATTTTCGGGTTGGCAGACTGTAACTAATGGGTTACCGCAAGGATCAGTGCTTGGGCCTCAGCTATCCACAATCTAGATCAATGATTTGGATGAGGGGACCAAATATAATATATCCACGTTTGCTGATGATACAAAGCTAGGTGGGAATGCAAGTTGTGAGGAGAATAGAGAGACTTCAAAGGATCATAAGACAGGCTAAGTGAGTGGGCAAGAAAATGGCAAATGGAATATAATGTGGAGAAATGTGAAGTTATCCACTTTGGTAGGAAAAATAGAAAAGCAGAGTATTTTTTTTTTAAAAACGGTGAGAGATTGGGAAATGTTGGTGTTCAGAGGCACCTGGGCATCTTCGTGCATGAATCACTGAAAGTTAACATGCAGGTACAGCAAGCTATTAAGAAAGCAAATGGTATGTTGGCCTTTATTACAAGAGGATTTGAGTAGAGTAAAGATGTCTTACTGCAGTTATATAGGGCCCTGGTGAGACCACACCTGGAGGATTGTGTACAGTTTTGGTCTCCTTACCCAAGGAAGGATATATTTGCCATAGAGGGCATGCAACGAAGGTTCACCGGACTGATTCCTTGGATAGAGGGACTGTCCTATGAGGAGAGATGGAGTAGACTAAACCTATATTTTCTAGAGTTAAGAAGAATGAGAGGTGATCTCATTGAAACATACAAAATTCTTGCAGGGTTTGACATGGTAGATTCAGGGAGGATGCAGGGAGTCTAGAACCAGGAGTCATAGAATAAGCGGTCGGCCATTTAGGACTGAGATAAGGAGAAATTTCTTCATTCAGAGAGCGATGAATTTTTGGAATTCTCTACCCCAGAGGGCTGTGGATGCTCAGTCATTGAGTATATTCAAGACAGAGATGGATAGATTTTTTGAATATTAAGGGAATCAAGGGATATGGGAATAGTGCAGGAAGGTGGAGTTGAGGTAGATGATCAGCCATGATCTTATTGGATGGCGGAGCAGGTTCGAGGGGCCGAATGGCCTACTCCTGCTCCTAATTCTTCTGTTCTAAACACACTTCTGGAAATGTCAGATTCTGTGTCCAATTCATATCAACTTAACTGAATACGTAAAAATGATTCAACTCATCTAACATCAATACAGTTAATGGCTCAAGAGGAATGCTTGAACTTTAAACATCCATTCGTTTAAGTACAACTCCTATTTAAACCAACTGGTATGGTTGAAATATTAAGAATATTTTGAACAAACAAGCTTTTCATTTCCTTTTCTGCTGATGATTCAGAACTAATTTATGACACATGACCAACACCAAATTATTTCACTTCTGTTTTTCCTGCACTTTAAGCTTACACTTCTGCTTCCCAGAATTGATACCATTTGCCTTTTTTCACAAACCAGTCACAATCACTCAACAATATTTTCAAAAAATACACCCAAGTTTTATTTTGTACTAATTGTATCCAACAAGCAGTGTTTTTAGAGGCCATTTTCTCACATCATTGGATTTCCTGTTATAAACAATTATTTTACATTTCACTACAGAACTGCTAAAAATTTACAACAGCAGCTCAGTTGTGGCAAAGAAAATGTAGCCACTCCTCGGCTACAATGCCGTTTCAGAAAACACAAGTCCAACTTAGACTAATTTCCAACATTTCAAACACCTCAGTTTAATAGAAATGAACAATTTACTTATTTATCCTTCACAATTTGTGCTCTTCATCTTAGCTAAATTTATTTAGAATTTATTATAAGAATCTTACTCATGCTTGGGTACAGTTCCTTAAGAGCCTGCAATCCTCTGGTACCTGATGAAATTTCTCACAGGCAATGTGTGCAGGCTATTCCAACATGGGTACACAACAGGCAAGAGGGAACCCTGGCTGATTTCCTTCCTCTATAGCCCAAGAATGCCAAGACCATCCAGAGCACAATGACAGACGAGGGATTTCATTTCTCTGGTTCAGTATTGCATCAGGCAGCTGATTTATCCATTGAGCCATGGAAAGAGCTGAAACAATTGTTTTGTTCAATTATTACTAGCTTCACTACCAAATTAGCTGTCAAAGTGAGTGTGTAAAGATATATGGTTCAATCAATTCACGTTATACTTTATAGAAATGGGTTGAAATTTATATTCCAATTGTCTGTAACTGGTTACGGGTCTGAATGATATAAAAATAATTTGCAAAAATACTAAAATTAATAAGAAACAGGAAAATCTAATTACATCTAGTGTAGCCACAGACTTGAGGGCATGTTCAGAAGTACATTCTTTGAAACCATCATCTCAATGGCTTTATATTTCTTGGCATTCAAGCACAAGAACTCAACAAATTGTAATGAACAGTATTTGTTCCTGAGGTTTACCAGACATGATGCCTATGTGTATTGAACACACATCAATCACTGATATTTTTGGCTACGATATAAAGGCAAGCTTTTATTCCTGCTGTATTACCAGCATTTACTATTCACAACAGAAGGTATGGCCCTTACACTACTTAAACAGCACGTACCAACTCCAATGTACTTTATTCCAATTCACTCCAATGCAAGGTTGTGAACAAACAAATCATCTTCAGTACACTACAGCAGGCATCTCTACTGATGTCGGTCTTTAGTCAAATATCAAGATCTCCAGGAAAATGTTCCTGAATGACTTGTCTACCAATGTTGCTATTCTCTTTTCTTTTAAAAAAAAGGTGAGCAGCTTCAACATGGTGCTCCCAATAGCATGTCTGAGAATGGGAACTTACAATGCAAATAATCAATTTACACTGATACTCTATGCTGTATCCTTTTGAAGCACCAACATGCTGCTAATGATTTGATGTTCCAGTGAGACCTCCTTGAAATCAGTACAACAGAAACAGCTCGCTAGCATTAAAAAAAAAACACAAATATCCCACTCCCGACTGAATGTGAATCCTAAATGCCATCTGCTTTGACACTGATATGGCATCTCACTTCAACATAACACACTACTTACCCTGACCAACTTGGCATGAAATGAAGTAGAATCTGATTTTGTCTGATTCATTTGTTTTAATATACCTGTGCTTCTTCAAAGATGCAGATCTATTTGACAAACTGTACCTTTATAAACTGTGAATAGGGAAGTGAACCACTATCAGAATGAGGGGGGAAACCTGCCTCGTTTTCACTTTCATTAGAAATGATGGGAAAGTATCTGCACTGGAAAAATTCCAAATCACTTGTAATCCTGTTTTTCTTTTAAACAAAAATAAGCTTCTATTTTAAAAATATTCAAGACTCCTAAGCAAAATTACGTGTCTCTGAATTTGGTAAAAATACATTTAATTCTAAACATGCCATGCCTTTGCCAAGTTTTCCTGAACAATCACTTAGCCATCAGGTGTTCAGGTAGTGAAAAACCAAACTTATTTATTTCATGAATGAAAAAGACTATATAAATGAAATGTCCAAAATGTATTAACAAGCTTGTGCATGTAGCAGCGGCAGAGGTCAGAAGAATGTCACTGTCCCCAGGAAAATATCATTTTATGCATACTCCAATTATTTCAAAACATTAAAATGGGTTAGAAAATATATTTGACCAAGATGTAATGTCAATACCTTGGGCAGATTGCAGAGGGCCCTGCTGCACTCCAACCTTGAATGCATTACCTATCCTTGGACTCAATGTTATGTTGTAGCAATAAATATGAACTGTTTTAGATATGCAGAGTATCCGATTCTCTTAACATTGCCATACATGGGGCCCAAGTTTCAAGCAACCCGTAGAACGGCGCACCTCCGTCAGGTCCGCCGACTTTTTAGGTAATAAAGGCCGAAAACCTACCTTGCAATTCTCGTCGCTCCTTCAACGCTATAGGCCCATGGCGTGGCATATCTGAAGCCGAGGGGGGCGGAGCAAGTGCCGTCCTGTGTCCACGCAGCTGCCAGGGGGCGGGACTAGGGTCCAGCATGGTTTTCATTGCCGGCAGCGTTGTGCATGCGCATTGTAGCATGGGCGCATGCGCAATGGGTCTTCGACCTTGGCAATCGGCCATTTAAAGGGAGAACGTGTCCAGCAATATTGGCACTCTGTTAAAGCGAGCTGTGTGATTTTTGGGTGCAGGAAGGGAAGGAGTGAAAAGTCATTCAGTGATTCTTGGAGTGCAAAGGAGTGCTGCAAAGGTGCTGCATAGATGAATGCAAGGTAAGGACTGTGTGTTTTTAAAAAAAATCACAGTGTAAATCCAGTACAGCAGTGCAAGAACTTCTTGCATGAAGACATTAGTTAATGACATTGAGGGGAGATGGCAGGAGCTGGACACCAGCAACAGAGGCCGCAAAGGGTGGGACCCAAAGAAATCAAGAAACGCTGGGACCTAGTTGCAGAAGAATACTGCGGAGTGGTGAATACCAGGAGACCTGGGAGCCAGTGTAAAAAGAAATGGCAGGACCTTGGTCAAGCAGTTAGTATAAGTAATATCTTCCTTTTCTCAATGGAATTGCAATTGTACACGAGACCATCTGTATGTGTCCCACCCAGCAGAAAGGCACCCACTCTAAAAAGTTATATTTTCATCTTTGCAGAAGAAATTGGCCCACAACAAAAGGGAAAGAACACGAAAAGGAGGAGGGCCGCCAAATCTGCACCAACTGACACCCTTGGAACAGAGGGTCGCTGCCCTGATGAGTCATGCCTGGGGAAAAGCAATCAGTACTGCACAAGCTGGGCCCACAGGCATGGGAGAGGGAAAGTCCTGAAAATGCATCGTGACCCTTCAAATCAACCTGCTGCCTGGCCTGCTACGTGTGCGACTTCTCATGTCACCCATCCAGCCCACTCCTATGCTGCTAACCATTTGACTGTTCGGTTATATTTTGCAAAACATGATGCCAATGCAGAAGATCCAGATGATGATTCAGATGCGTGCGATCCAGACCAAGGCAGGGATAGGAGGGGGGCATAGATATGTGTTCAGGGGAGAATGTTGATTGTAATATGGATCAGTCCATAGTGCAGACAATTCCATGAGTTCTCGTCCAACAGCCCACTCTTTCAATCCACCCCTCATCCTTGCGTAGTGCTTTAAGTTCTGAAGTGGCATGCCATCGTCTCCTCACGTACCCATCCACATTTAGTGATGTAAGTTCTGGTCCGACATTCCACGGTTTCACATTTTCCGAGGCTGTGGGTCCCAGTGGTGGTGGTGGAATGCAGCGTGGAACACCCAGGGCCCTACCATACCACCCTGCGCCTCGCACTGGAGGGGTGCAGTGAAGCAGAGCCAAGGCGAGAGGAAGGAGAATCCAATTAGGCTCTCCTGAGATGCAGCATACAACAGATGCTCTTGAGATTATTGCATTGGGTGTGGAGAGCAATGGCCTTACCTGTTCACTTGAGGGCACCGTCAGAGGGGTTGGTGATGAGTTAACAACACTGTCTGGAGAAATAGCAGTTATGACACGGGAACTGAGGGCGGGAACGTCAGGAGCAGCGCAAACGATGGCAGTGGCCATCAGAGAGTTAGCTGCTGCAATAAGGGCACACATCCGGCCAATCAAATATCACTCCCACTGCAATCCCCATATCAGCCTCTGTGGAGACCCAAGCTGGGCCCCTCTCTCTCTCTCTCGCTCTCGCTCTACTTCTACTACCACCACCCCAACCACCCCCTGCCCCATGAGGCAGTGCACATTCACCAAGATGTGGATGAGAGCTGGGTGCAGCCTTTCTTTGCTGCTGTTGTTGTTGTAGTTGTTGATGCTACTGTTGTAACTGTTCACAAATTGAAATTGTTTACTAAGTTTTGTAACTTTAAAACTTTATAAGTGATCTTAAAGAGTCATATCAAATTAAATTTTGATACAAGAATGATTTTATTACACTAAAGTAAAGTACATTGTAAAGATTTCAATGAAATATATTATACATTGAAACTGAATAATGGTCCATTATCCTATCGCCACACAACATTTAGGAACACCTGCAAAAGAGGATCATCCCTCACCCCTTCAGTCATGCCTGCCCCTCGCACCTAGCCATGACCGAGGAGCGTGCTGTTGTGGCTTGTTGTGGCTCGGAGATCTCTCCTGCTGCAGTGGGATGGGTGTCTGTGGGCTGAGGAAGCCAGCGACTGATTGTCCTACAGTATCTGAGCCACACAGATCTGTCCTGTTGCTGGCTGCGAAGGGTTAGGTTGGGGGCGGGGAGCGGCGGGAAAGAGGTGGTGTTGGGGGTGTAGGAGTGAGTAGGGACACACGGAGCGAAGGGTTGGGTGGCGGGGGGGGGGGGGGGGGAAAGGTGTGGTGGGAGGATGAAAGAGTGCTGTTGGGAGTGTGGGAGACAGTGTGACTCTAACAGTCAGTCCCTGACAGGCATGTTAATGCCAAAAACAGTTAGTTCTTACAAATGAGGGATAATCTCATCCGAGGTGAGTTATTCAAGTAATAGGTTGGACTAATGGGGTATGATGTTTTTTGAAGGATCAACTTAGCCACAATTAGGTGATGAGGAGCCATTACTCAACATGTAGCCCTGATCAAAATCGGGACAGCAGTGTCTGCCTCAGCCAGGAGTCTACACTTGCTTATTTATAAAAAGAGAAACAACTGTCCTCACTCAGCAGATATAAGGCAAAATATCATCGCAAGAGGTTTTATACCATTTAATGGACCTCACATTTTCTTCGGCCTCGATTGATCAGCCCTGCACTGTGCTAGAGTGCTTGGGCTGAACATCGTGGATCACGGCTGCCGTCTGCTCCCTGCCGTGTACAAGTTGTTCACCTGACTCAGCATCATCTTTGTTAGTCTTGTCGACAGGGAATCATTGATATGAGGCAGTGTCTTACCATACTATGGCAAAATACATTTGTGGCACCAGAGAGGTTATTTTTTTTTCCAAGAAACCTGACGTATGGACCAGATTTTAAAATAGTAATGAAAAGTACTGTTTATTGTTTAGGAGCTATATTCTATTATATTTGGAAATGTATGGGCTTGAAATTGCTTTTTGTTCTAAGCATGCTATTTCTTTCCAAATTCTAGTAAAATACTTTTGGGTGATGAAATATGTATATATTTGTCAGTTACAGAAATGGTAATGCATTTCAAATATTTTATTATCTGCACTGCCCTTTAACTTGGCAATTTCTAGTCATAGACTTGAAGCTTTGATTTTTTTTGTTCATGCAGGAAATATCCTGTACCTTCATTTTATCTATTATAATTTTACATGAATATTCTCTTAGTAGTCAGCTCCCGCACCGAGCCCTAACCGAAGGGCATTGCCGATGCGTGCTCCAGTCGGGAAGGTAAGACTCTTTACTTATTACTTGATTTATTTTATATTTTATATTATTTATTATTTATTAATTGTTATCGTTTATATGGTTCTTTATTGGTTAGTGATGTGTTTAATGCTTTAATCCTTTGTGTTTAATGCTTCCCATTACCTGTCTCTGACTGCCTGCGCTGAACTCTTAACTCTAGATAAGGTTTTTCAGAGCATACAAAAGTGGACACTTACTCTGGCCGAAGTTAGTTTGGAGTAAGTTTTAACTGCATAAACGGCAAAAACAGGGGTTCGTGGTTGGTAATGCCCCCTTTGGAAAAAAAAATGAAACTTAAAAAAAAACCTAACTAACTCACTTACACTGGAGCAACTTAGATGTGGAGAATTGCGATTTTTAAGTTACTACCAAAAAATCTAGTTGCTCCAAAAAAAACGGAGCAACTCCTGGGGAAGCTTGGGCCCATTGATTGGTCCTCCATTCCAGATGGAAAGACAAAATGCCACAGAAGTAGTTATGTGTGAATGTACTGAGCTTGAATATCACAATGAACCATATCACCTCACCAGTCACTCTGCTGCCATTTCAAAGAAACTAATCCACAATGTATGGTAGTAAAATATTTTTTGCAGTACCATTTGGTAAAAACGTAACATAAATTAATAACCAAGGCATTCTTTTGGCCACAAACTTGCCTCAATATCCGAAAAGTTAATTAACCAGCTAAGATTTTGAACCAAATTCCAACATTCCATGGCCCAACGGCACCCAGTGAGTTTTTTTGGCACCAAAGGTCAGTTCAAAGATTCCCCAGTGTTGGGGCGCCGGCATGTATTACCAGCGCCAGAATGTTTGGCGCCATACATTCTGGCGCTGGTGTACCTATGAAGAAGATTCCCGCGCCATTTCTGGGCTTCAGACCAAGTTTCCACCCTACGAAAAATTTTAACCCGGTGGAGAGCCTATAATCAACTTTTGGAAAAAAACCCTACCTTCAGTTGGAGAAACCCATGCTGGCCCGCTCCTATGCCCGGCCGAATGGACTCCCTCGCAAAAATTTTACCTATCAGCACAATATAATACAACATCACCAGTACCCAAGTATAAAAATAAAAATATTAAATGAAAACTTAAGAATGCTGCTCCTGCGATGTTAAACTGCACTCAGGCCATAAAAAAAATGTTTCACCTTTTTCCATTGATGTTTCTGGGTCCCAAAATTAACCAAAATCTTCAAAAATTCTTCAAAGTTAATCCATCTTCCGAGACATTCACTAGGTTTTGCGAGGAAGCTGGCAAAATGAAGATTTCCTGTGTGAACAGCAAGGGCAGCCTTCTGCCGTTTCTCCTCCTCGACTGCAGCTGCTGCTATCCCAGGCCGAAGGTCTACACACAGAAGACAGTGCAAGACACTCCACGCTCAGGGAAAAGCAGCAGTGATTTCTAATAAATTACATTAAATAATCCCACCACAAATCTTTAATGTTTAAATGAAGTGTTGGAGTGCTTAGGTGGACAATAATGTACAATATATTTGTGGGGATATTAATTTGTGTATTTCTGTACTTGCCCGCTTTGGGGGGTTTTTCTGGAGCGCATGCATGGTGCAGTTCTGGCACACACTTGAAGCCACACCCTGCGAGTTCAGCTCGGGTAGCACCGGCGCCAGAAGGTGCGCATAGTGGAAGGAGACACTTGTTTTTTTATTTTCAACGCTGCGGGGCGAAATAAAAACGGGCACCCAGGTAAGTGAGCGCCATGATTTATTTTTAGGGAAACTTGGGGCCCCATGTGTGCTCTGGTACTATTTTTTTAAGAAAAAGAAAATTGGATCTGGATCTGGATCTCCCCCACCGTCCCAAGGCTCCAGGTTAAATTCCCAGGTTGCACCAAGTTAGCTAATCTCACACACAGACCAACAATTGCAGCACTTTAATTGCCTTCAGCTCCCTTAACTCGAGGAACCATGATTCATGCTCCTGGCTGCTACCTAGTGAATACTACTGGAGCATAACAGCAATAACAATATGCAACTGTGAACACAAAATCACCATTTACACTCATTTACTGTAACTAGCAAACCTTAATGGCACAGCTCATGTTAATTAGAGTATATGCTGTTTTAGACAGACAGTAAAATTATACCATGTAAAACACAATGTATTATTCCTCTGCTGAAGTGTAGGAATATGTCCAATTAAGTGTAAAGTCTAATTGTCATTAAATAAACACTAGGTTCATACAGATGTCAGTTAATAGACTTGCAGGTATTATCTGGCTCCAGTTTTGTCTTACGCTGGAGAATTCCTTTGTTTCTTCATAGCTTTCTTTGAAGTGTGTGACATAAAAAGTTAAGTGTAACACATACAACAAAAGACAGTGATGACAGGAGATATGCACTAGATGTATTGTCTTTATAAAATTACAAGTGAATCCTCTGAAGCTTTGCTCATTTGCCCATTGGTCAGACCCCATCTGGAATACCACACCTCAGATAGGATATATTGGAGAGGGTCCAAGCGCAAATTCACCAGAATGACACCAGGGTTTAAGGGGTTCAATTGTGAGGACAGGTTGCATGAATTTGGCTTGTATTCCCTTTGAGTATTGAAGATTGAAGGGTGGTCTGATCGAGGTGTTTAAAAAGCTAAAACAATTCAAACAGGTAGATGCAGAGAAATTATTTCCTCTGGTGGAGGAATCCAGAACAAAGGGGCATAATCTTAAAATTAGAGCCAGTTGATTTAGGAGTGAAATCGGGAAGCACTTCTTCACACGAAGGGTACTAGAAATCTGGAACTCTCTCCCACAAAAAGGCTGCGGATGCTGAGTTAATGGAGCAACGGCATGGTCTAACCGAATGGTGGAACTGACTAGAGAGGCTGAATGGCTTACCCCTGTTCACATATTTAAGTGAAGTCTGTTATGTAAAGGACATTACACCATAAGGCAGGTATGCTGTCATCAATTAAGCTGGTGACAGTGAAACTAATTAAGTTCTTGAAAGAATGGGGTGGAAATAATGTTGCATGTTAATATTGCTTTCTGACTGCAAGAAAGAGAGGCAGGAATAGAAGTTAGAAAGTGTAAATTATCCCCAATTATAAATAAGTCCATTATTTTAAAAGTTTAAACTTTTCAACATTTACGCCAAGCTGAGTAAATTTGCCAAAGCAGAATAAATTTGCGCTGATTATAATGAATGTTACTATAATTCAGAGTAACCAAATGGTAACAAAATGTTACAGGAAATGGCAGTTTATGCAAGAATTTTTGATAGCATTGATAGTAGTCCCAAGAAATAGACTATGTTCCATCAGAACTGGGGTGTTTTCGACCAAGAGCAGGATTTGTGGATTGGAAGCATTGTGGGAAGGGGAGGGGATCCCAGGATCTGGAAATAAGAGAAATGTGGTCATAAGGTCTAGAAGCACTGGGTGGATAGTCCTGGAACCTGGAAGGATGGTCACCAGAGCACTGGAGTTCATAAGTACCAGGACTTAGGAACACTGGGGAATAGGATATCAGAGTTCAGGACCAGCAGCGTTCGGAGCAGACCAGAGTATGGCAGGTTCAGCTATGATTGAAGGGGAGGAGACACCACCACTGGTCCATTCCAGGCCATCAAGTACCCCTGTTCCTTGCTAGTTTGTGGTCGGACATTGATTTTAAGTGCAAAATGCACTTTAATGCTGACTATACACATTCATTAACTTACACAGCTATAAATTTAACTTCAAAATTCACAAAATGTAATTAGTGTTTAAAAAGTCTCCTGAGAAATGAGCTTTGCAGGACAATAAACAGAAAAAAATATATTTAATACTTGCACAGTGGAATTGTTGCTTTGTTTCAATAGCTACATTTTCTCTCGTGTTATCTCTGACTTGGGCTCTTAAAATCTAAATGCTTGGTAATAATTCAAGGCGACGGCTCACCACCACCTTCTCAAGGGCAATTAGGGATGGTCAATAAAGGCTGGCCTTGCCAGTGTCACCCATATCACATGGAATGAATAAAAAGGCTCAGCTAACTTGCTGGATAAAACACCTCCATGAATCAGCAGTTTAATACAGTGCGTACCCACACAAAAAAGTTATGAAATCTGCAATTAAATCAGTTGTCAAGATGCATATGTAATGATTTATCCTATTTTGTCAACTAGATTCAAACACTATCAATTTCAGGTACACAGTACATCTATTCTGTTTCAGCTGTGTATGTATGCATGTGGACAGAAAAAAATGCACGCATAAATGATGGCCTCATGAATTGGAGGCCATTTTTCCAGTTTTTGTGTTTAGTTTATTATAAATGAAATGCAGATCTTATTTGATGTCTTTTGTCATGAAGTAGGGAATATTATGCCATATTTCATAGAATCTTCGTAACTTACATTTATTTGTTGTGCCTGTGCTGGCTCTTGAAAAGAGCAGTTGTGCTTAGTCCACACCCCTACATGTTCCTTATCCAAATACCTGTCCAACTCTCTTTTAAAATTATTTATGTAATCAGCGTTCACCATCTTTTCAGGTAGAGCATTCCAGAGCTCGACAACTTTCTGTGTAAAACAATTTCTCCTCATCTCCTCTGTAGATCTTTTACCAATAATTTAAATTTTTGACCTCTGGTTATTGACCCTCTCACCAGAGGGAATAGTTTCTCTCTATCTACTCAATCAAGATCTCTCATCATCTTGAAAATCTCTATTCGGCCACCTCTTATTCTTCTCTGTTCCAAGGAAAACATAGAAACATAGAAAATAGGTGCAGGAGTAGGCCATTCGGCCCTTCTAGCCTGCACCGCCATTCAATGAGTTCATGGCTGAACATTCAACTTCAGTACCCCATTCCTGCTTTCTCGCCATACCCCTTGATCCCCCTAGTAGTAAGGACCTCATCTAACTCCTTTTTGAATATATTTAGTGAATTGGCCTCAACAACTTTCTGTGGTAGAGAATTCCACAGGTTCACCACTCTCTGGGTGAAGAAGTTTCTCCTCATCTCAGTCCTAAATGGCTTACCCCTTATCCTTAGACTGTGACCTCTGGTTCTGGACTTCCCCAACATTGGGAACATTCTTCCTGCATCTAACCTGTCTAACCCCGTCAGAATTTTAAATGTTTCTATGAGGTCCCCTCTCATTCTTCTGAACTCCAGTGAATACAAGCCCAGTTGATCCAGTCTTTCTTGATAGGTCAGTCCCGCCATCCCGGGAATCAGTCTGGTGAACCTTCGCTGCACTCCCTCAATAGCAAGAATGTCCTTCCTCAGGTTAGGAGACCAAAACTGTACACAATACTCCAGGTGTGGCCTCACCAATGCCCTGTACAACTGTAGCAACACCTCCCTGCCCCTGTACTCAAGTCCCCTTGCTATGAAGGCCAACATGGCATTTGCTTTCTTAACCACCTGCTGCACCTGCATGCCAACCTTCAATGACTGATGTACCATGACACCCAGGTCTCTTTGCACCTCCCCTTTTCCTAATCTGTCACCATTCAGATAATAGTCTGTCTCTCTGTTTTTACCACCAAAGTGGATAACCTCACATTTATCCACATTGTACTTCATCTGCCATGCATTTGCCCACTCACCTAACCTATACAAGTCGCTCTGCAGCCTCACAGCATCCTCCTCGCAGCTCACACTGCCACCCAACTTAGTGTCATCCGCAAATTTGGAGATACTACATTTAATCCCCTCATCTAAATCATTAATGTACAGTGTAAACAGCTGGGGCCCCAGCACAGAACCTTGCGGTACCCCACTAGTCACTGCCTGCCATTCTGAAAAGTACCCATTTACTCCTACTCTTTGCTTCCTGTCTGACAACCAGTTCTCAATCCATGTCAGTACACTACCCCCAATCCCATGTGCTCTAACTTTGCACATCAATCTCTTGTGTGGGACCTTGTCGAACGCCTTCTGAAAGTCCAAATATACCACATCAACTGGTTCTCCCTTATCCACTCTACTGGAAACATCCTCAAAAAATTCCAGAAGATTTGTCAAGCATGATTTCCCTTTCACAAATCCATGCTGACTTGGACCTATCATGTCACCTCTTTCCAAATGCACTGCTATGACATCCTTAATAATTGATTCCATCATTTTACCCACTACCGATGTCAGGCTGACCGGTCTATAATTCCCTGTTTTCTCTCTCCCTCCTTTTTTAAAAAGTGGGGTTACATTGGCTACCCTCCACTCCATAGGAACTGATCCAGAGTCAATGGAATGTTGGAAAATGACTGTCAACGCATCCACTATTTCCAAGGCCACCTCCTTAAGTACTCTGGGATGCAGTCCATCAGGCCCTGGGGATTTATCGGCCTTCAATCCCATCAATTTCCCCAACACAATTTCCCGGCTAATAAGGATTTCCCTCAGTTCCTCCTCCTTACTAGACCCCCCGACCCCTTTTATAACCGGAAGGTTGTTCGTGTCCTCCTTCGTGAATACCGAACCAAAGTACTTGTTCAATTGGTCCGCCATTTCTTTGTTCCCCGTTATGACTTCCCCTGATTCTGACTGCAGGGGACCTACGTTTGTCTTTACTAACCTTTTTCTCTTTACATATCTATAGAAACTTTTGCAATCCGTCTTAATGTTCCCTGCAAGCTTCTTCTCATACTCCATTTTCCCTGCCCTAATCAAACCCTTTGTCCTCCTCTGCTGAGTTCTAAATTTCTCCCAGTCCCCAGGTTCGCTGTTATTTCTGGCCAATTTGTATGCCACTTCCTTGGCTTTAATACTATCCCTGATTTCCCTTGATAGCCACGGTTGAGCCACCTTCCCTTTTTTATTTTTATGCCAGACAGGAATGTACAATTGTTGTAGTTCATCCATGCGGTCTCTAAATGTCTGCCATTGCCCATCCACAGTCAACCCCTTAAGTATCATTCGCCAATCCATCCCAGCCAATTCACGCCTCATACCTTCAAAGTTAGCCTTCTTTAAGTTCTGGACCATGGTCTCTGAATTAACTGTTTCATTCTCCATCCCAATGCAGAATTCCACCATATTATGGTCACTCTTCCCCAAGGGGCCTCGCACAACGAGATTGCTAATTAATCCTCTCTCATTACATAACACCCAGTCTAAGATGGCCTCCCCCTTAGTTGGTTCCTCGACATAACAGTCCTAACTTTTCCAAACTCTCCTCATAACTGAAGTCTCTCATCCCTGGTATGCCTCCTCTGTACCCTTTCCAAGGCCTTTACATCACTCCTGGAGTGTGGTGCCCAGAATTGTCCACAATACTCTAATTGAGGCCTAACCAGTGATTCATAAAGTTCCAGCTTTTAGATAATATTCCTCTATTTATAAACCCAAGGAACCCATATGATTGTTTAACTTTATCAACTTGTCCTTTCACCTTTAAGGATTTATGTTTATGGACAGCAAGGTGTCTCTACTCATCTACACTTTTCAAAATCATGCTATTTATAGTACAGGTTGAACCTCCCTTATCCGGAACTCTCAGGACCTGGCCTATTCTGGATAAGGGATTTTTCTGGACGAGGGATGGTCACGTTAAATTGGATGGTACAGGTCATCATCATAGGCAGTCTCTCGGAATCGTTTAACATGAGTTCTTTGGTGGCTGTGCAGTCCAATACGAGAACCACAGTCTCTGTCACAGGTGGGACAGATAGTCATTGAGGGAAGGGGTCGGTGGGACTGGTTTGCCGCACGCTCTTTCCGCTGCCTGTGCTTGATTGCTGCATGCTCTCGGCGACGAGACTCAAGGTGCTCAGTGCCCTCCCGGATGAACTTCCTCAACTTCGGGCGGTCTTTGGCCAGGGACTCCCAAGTGTCAGTGGAGATGTTGCACTTTATTTGGAAGGCTTTGAGGGTGTCCTTGTATCGTTGCCACCGCCCACCTTTGGCTCGTTTGCTGTGAAGGAGTTCAGAGTAGAGCACATGCTTTGGGAGTCTCATGTCTGGCATGCGAACTACGTGGCCTGCCCAGTGGAGCTGATCAAGTGTGGTCAGTGCTTCAATGCTGGGGATGTTGGCCTGGTCGAGAACACCAACGGTGGTGCTCCCAGGATGTCTCTGCAAGATCCTACAAATCCCCTGGGATGGCATAGGTACTGAGCATGGGGATATCAGGGCTGGCTGACTTGGGGCTGGGAGTGCGACAGAGAGATCATTTTGGGGGGGGGGGGGGGGGGCGGCCAAAAAGAGAATCGCAGGGACAGGCCAGCAATTGCGGGAGTCGGCAGCGAGGAACTACTTCAATTTGTTCATGTCGGAGCTCTGCGCATTTGCCACCCGGCGGCCAGGAATGGTTCTGGAAGAAGGGTGATTCTGGATAAGGGAGGTTCAACCTGTATACTGTTTTTCTTTATGAGTCCTCCCAAAGTGCATCACTTCATACTTCTCTACATTGAACCCCATCTGCCATGCATCTGTCCATTTAACCATTCTGCCTACGTTATCCTGAAGTCTACAATTATCCTGATCATTATCTCCTACGTTGCCAAGTTTTGTATAATCTGCAAACTTTATAATGCTGCTCCCTACACCAGAGTCGAGGTCGTTTATAAAAATGTCAAAGAATACTGACCCTTGGGGACTACCACTGCAAACCACCTCCCAGTCTGAAGAACATCCATCCACCATCACCCTCTGCTTTCTGTCACGATTTATTCTGTTCATTTTTTTTCTTTATTTACTTTTTCAGAGTTTTATAGTTTATTATACAATGGATATGTTACATGTTCAAACAATACTGAAGTTATGAGCGAAACCCCTCTAAAAAATAAAATTGTAACTCTTCGTTTGCTGATTAAATCCAGGAAAGTAGCTTGAACTGTGAAGACTGACCAGGTTACAACCGTTAACTTACATTACGCAGCAAACATGAAAGGCGACCGACTGCACTTGTGATTAGCCAAAAATGAGAAACACACAGAGATGAATAAATTAGCATGCATTGCACTAAAGGGTTAAATCCCATATTCCCTTTCAGGCATACAGATATTGGGCCCAAGTTTCCACATGATTTGCGCCTGATTTTTTAGGAGCAACTGGTGGAGAACGGGCTATCTTAGAAATCGCAATTCTCCACATTTTTTTTTCTGCAGTTCTAGTCAGGTAGTTCTACTTTGGAACAGAATTTTTTCTTCAAAAGAGGGCGTGTACGGCCACTGACGCTTGATTTCAAAGTTTCCACAGTGAAAACGTACTCCAAACTAAAGTAGAATGGAGCAAGTGAAGATTTTTGTAGAACTGAAAAAACCTGTTCTACACATTAAAAAATCAGGCGCAGGTTACAAATTAGGCAGCCAGAACGAGGTGGGGGGGCAAAGGGAAGTCATTAAATTCTGCAATCAATCCTTATTTATACTTCTACAAATATTATACAAATAAATCCAACCTGAATAAACATTTATAAGCAAAGAAAAGATTAAATAAACCATCTTCCTACCTGTGTGAAAGTGCTTCAGCCATCGTTCGTTCCCACAGGGGATGGGGAAGGAAACCGCCGTTTGTTGCCGTGGAGGGGAGGGAGGGGAAGGAGACAGCGGTTTGTTGCCGTGGAGGGGAGGGAGGGGAAGGAAACCGCCGTTTGTTGCCGTGGAAGGGAGGGAGGGGAAGGAGACAGCGGTTTGTTGCCGTGGAGGGGAGGGAGGGGAAGGAGACAGCGGTTTGTTGCTGTGGAAGGGAGGGAGGGGAAGGAGACAGCGGGATGTTGCCGTGGAGGGGAGGGAGGGGAAGGAGACAGCGGTTTGTTGCCGTGGAGGGGAGGGAGGGGGAGGAGACAGCGGTTTGTTGCCGTGGAGGGGAGGGAGGGGGAGGAAACCGCTGTTTGTTGCCTTGGAGGGTGGGGAAGGGAAGGAGACAGTGAGAAGGGTAGCCTCAGTGCTGATGGCAATGTGCTTTTATTAAAAAATGTTCAAAAATTAAACAGCTACAAAGAACTACAAAAATGGCCGAGTGCCAATGTTTCCTTCACATTGCGCGATCGTGAACGCTCCAACGCGCACGCGCAGCGTTGCCGGCAGGAAAAAAACTAATTTAAATAGTACCCGCCCCCTCCCACTTACAAAATCGGCGCGAGTGTAGGCTCCGCGCCAAACAGACAAGGAGCTGCAAAGCGCTCGAGAATAGCGCGGTTTTTTTTCTGGCGCCGTTTTAGGCGCGAAAAACAGGCGCCCAGCTCGGAGGGGCGCCCGTTTTTTATCTTGTGGAAACTTGGGCCCATAAAGTTTAAATGTGTCAAACTCACTGGACAGAAGACAAAACTCACTGCTCTCAAATCAATTCATAGATCTGAATTTATATGAACTCAATATACATATGCCATGTTAATTCATGGTTCACAGCTGCATTTTTTAATGGTGATTACAGAACATTAAGTTATCATTTAGTGTAGATGTCATAAATCAATGACACAGAACTCACTGGTAAATATCTGGCTGCAGTTCCACTGTCAACAAAAAAGAGAGGAGCCAAAAGTAAATGAAATCATTGCATAAATTTTAAAGTGCATGTTCAAAAGCAGATATTTTGAACGGAACTAAAAACTGTCTTATAATCTCATCTCAGGGTTTCATTGATGATTATGTGATTTATGTCTAAACACCTTAATTAGTTACTGCGTGATAATCATAGCAATAAAAAGACAGCAGGACAAACATATAATTCAGTGAAAAATGTGAGCCTTTCTTTATCTCTAATGGCTTAGTTAAGAATAAGCTTTTTTATATTATTTTTGAGCTGCACTTTGTGGATCAGACAAATTAAGAGATGGATTAATTGTATTTCTGTGGCACAGTACAAGAATGAATTAATACGTACCCAATACAAACAAAAATTGCTGCTGGATAGTCATAAGAAATACCATTTTGACTATAGAATTGAAAAGTTCTAGAGCATAAGACGACAGGGCTATTGCCAAAAATAGCAGCCTTTGAGTCTGAGTAGCAGAGCAAGCAACATGTCCTTTGACCTCTAACGTCTCGGTTCAAACCTACCTGACTGATGTAACAAAGTGTCCGAAGCAAAATAAGTTTGGACAACCTAATCAGTTTTTGAATGGGCATGGGTCTGCAGCAGAAAACCATTAATTGGCACGAACCTTCAAAATCCTACAGACTAAGTTTAATGATGGCTGTTGTGGAAATTGGAAATATCTCACTGGTGCACCCTCCCAGCTAAAGCAACTATGCACAAAGAGATAAAGGGCACAGAAACAAAAAAACTGCTCAGCCTTTTTAATCAACTTTGTCCTTTACACACAACAGCAGGCATTTGCTGAGTTTGAAGCCATTTCTGTAAACTATTAATTGTGTGCATGAATCATCTGCAAAGCTGAGACTAGGCAGTGTGACACAATTCACTCTTTTGCATGTTAACATTTGAAATGTTCATTTCCCAGCATTACACATGGTGAAGAAAGCCCCAGAAATAGGCTGTTCTAATATTGGGTAATTGCGTAGATACACAAAGTTTGATTTGCTGGATTGAAAAGTTGCCTTAATTTTATGTTTAAGATAAAATATATCTCTGCAAGTGTCCAGAATATATTGGATTATTTGTTTAAAAACTGGAGAACGGAGAATTCAACTGCATAAATCTCAGTGTACAGTTGTGTGGTGGTTATGTTATTAGGTTAGTAATGGGGAGAACACGAGTTCCAATCCCACCAAGGCAGTTTGAGAATTTGAATTCAGTTTTTAAAAATCTGGCCGAAATGTGACTTCAGTTCGACACCAATCTGGTTGACTCTTAACTGCCCTCTGAAGTGGCCTTGTAAGCCACTCAACTGTATCAAAGCAGGGTAAAAAATGCCACCCTTGCTAACACTGAAAATTTATCATGAAAATTCGAATAACTACCCAGGTACTGTGTCGCAAATGACACATTTCCAACAAGTCTCCCCTGCTATTTCTGTCTCCCATTTTAAAATTTTTCTTTAAACTTTTCTTAAGACTCATTTTTAAATTTATATTGCTGATTCCAAACACATGCAAAGAACCATAGGGTGACATTCCTGAACAAAGCAAACCGGAAAACATTCATTTTTCACTAATTAATTCTCACCAACAAAACTGCATTTTCAATAATGACTTATTTATCCTCTTATTTCTTCAAATGAATTATTTTAGGTTGGTAAGCACCATATGTCCTTTAGAAATCCATGCTGACTGGCTCCAATTCGTTTAGATATCTCTCCAAGTGCTGAGTAATTTCATCCTCGAGTGTCGGAGTTTACCAATAACTAAAATAAGACCAACTGGCCTTTAATTTCACAGCTTAATCTTGTTCATCTGACCCTTACTTGATGTGCATCTACCCTACCCCACCCAGTGTGCCTTCAGCCACCTAGGATCACCTGTTGAGACAAAACAACTTGCATTTATATACTGCCTTTAATGTAAAAAAGCCACAGAAGTAGATATTAGGAGGATGACTAAAAACTTGGTCAAAGAGCTCAGTTTTAAGAAGGGTCCAAAAGGTAGGTAGAGCAAAGGGAACAACAGATGGAAATCCACAGGTGAGATCGAGGTGGTTGAAGGCATCATTCCCAATGGTGAGAGGGTGAATGCACAAGAGTCAGAGGAACAGAGAATTTAAAAGGATTTTGTATATGGCTGAAGAAGTTGGCAGAGGGAGGAGTGAGACCATGAAGAAAGTTATAACATTGGGAGACTGGAAGCCAGTGCAAGTCAGTGAGGATGGGGAAGATGGATGAATGGGGCTTGGTGCAGGATAAGGTACATGCAGCAGAGTTTTGGGTGAGCTGAAGTTTATGGAGAGTGGAGGATGAGAATCTGGCTGGAAGAATACTGGAATAATCGAGTCTGGAGCAGCAAATGGGGCATGGTAGCGGCAATGTTAGAGGTAGAAAGGTCTTTGTGATGGAGAGGATATGGGATCAGAACCTCAGTTCAGGGTCGAATATAAAATTGAGATTGCAAGCTGTCTGGGTCAGCTTGAGGCAGTGGTTAGCAAGGCGGATAAAATGGGTGGCAAGTCTGTGGGGGCCAAAGATGATGGCTTCTATCTTACTACTGTTCAGCTGGAGGAAACAACAAGGGATCCTCTACTAGATGTTAGACAAACAGTCTGATAACTTGGAGGCAGTTGGTAGAAAGTTCGAGTTGGGTGTTGTTGCAAGCATACACATATGCTGACTGCATATCTGCAGATTATATTGTCGAGGGGCAGTTTATAGATGAGAAGAGGGGTCTTTTTGAGGCTAAGGTGCAGGAACTGGAAGATAAATCATTGTTGGAGATGCTGCTGGCTATAATTTAATAGGTAACAGAGGAACCAAGCAAGGGCAGTGCCTCAGAGATGGACAATGGAGGAAAGTCTTTGGAGGAGAATGGTATGGTTGCCCATGCCAAGGACTGCAGAGGTCAAGGAAGCATAATACTCCACAGTCACAGAGGATGTAATTTATGAATTTGTTAGGACTGTTTCAGTGTTGTAGCAGGCACAGAAACCAGATTGGAGAGATTCAAACAGAGTTGTGGGAGAGAAAAGGGAGGTTGGAGATGCGAAGGTAGTTTATAAGGACAGAGTTGTCATGGGTGTGTTATTTTTTGAGCAGGGATGTGACAACACGCATTTTGAAAGGGAAGAAGCACTAACCAAGGAGAAGGAACCTTCCAAAATGTCAGCTACTATGGGGCCTGGAACGGAAGTAGGTGGTCAGCAGTTTAGTGGAAATGGGGTCAAGGTGAGCTCAGAGAAAGCATATGTTGAGTTGAACGTAAGAGCATAAGAAATAGGAGCAGGAGTGGGCCATTTGGCCCCTCGAGCCTGCTCCGCCATTCAATAAAATCATGGCTGATCTGATCCTGGCCTCAACTCAACTTCCCTGCCCGTTCCCCATAACCTTTGACTCCCTTATCGTTCAAAAATCTGTCTATCTCCGCCTTAAATATATTCAATGATCCAGCCTCCACAGCTCTCTGGGGTACAGAATTCCAAAGATTCACAACCCTCAGGAGAATAAATTCCTCCTCATTTCTGTTTTAAATGGGCGCCCCATTATTCTGAAATTATGTCCTCTAGTTCTAGATTCCCCCACGAGGGGAAACATCCTCTCTGCATCTACCCTGCCAAGCCCCCTCAGAATCTTATACGTTTCAATAAGATCACCTCTCAGTCTTCTAAACTCCAATGAGTACAGGCCCAACCTTTCTTCATACGACAACCCCTTCATCTCAGGAATCAACCTCATGAACCAATCTGAAGTGCCTCCAAAGCAACTATATCCTTTCTTAAATAAGGAGACCAAAACTGTATGCAGTACTCCAGGTCTTGCCAACACCCTATACAGTTGTAGCTGTACTTGCCTAATTTTATACTCCATCCCTCTTGCAATACAGGCCAACATTTCATTTGCCTTCCTAATTACTTCTTGTACCTGCATACTAACTTTTTGTGTTTCATGTACAAAGACCCCCAGATCTCTCTGTATCGCAACATTTTGTAATCTCTCGCCATTTAAATAATAATTTTTTTTTCTTTTTCCTCCCAAAGTGGACAACCTCACATTTTCCCACATTAAGGGCTCAAGTTTCGGCCCGAGTTGCTCCTATTTTTTTGGAGCAACTAGTTTGCTCCAGTTCTCGTGATTTAGAACAGTTTCATTTTAGAACAGATTTTGTTTTTCAAAAGGGGGCATGTCCGCCCACTTATGCCTGTTTTGCAAGGTCAGGCAGCGAAAACTTACTCCAAACTAACTTAGAATGGAGTAAGTGTAGATTTTTGTACGCTCAAAAAAACCTTGCCTACACTTAGAAAATCAGGCATAGGTTACAAATCAAGCGTAGGGAACGAGGGGCGGGGGGTTAAACAAACACTAAACACTTCACTTTTACAAATAAAGAGCCATCATCAATAATAAAATGATAAATAAACCAATAAATCAATCCAAATAAATTAAATTTAAAAAATTAAAAATCACTCAATAAATAAAAAAATTATTTCTACTCATCTACTGCAGCACCAGGGAGAAGAGGGGAAGAGAAGATGATGGGGGGGGGGGGGGAGGGGGGAGGGGGGGGGGAAAGAAGATGATGGGATGGGGGATTGGGGGGGGGGGAAGAGATGATAGGATGGGGGGTGGGGAAGAGAAGATGATGGGGGTGGGGGGGGGGGGGAAAGAGAGAAGATGATGGGGGTGGGGGGGGGGGGAGAAGAGAGAAGATGATGGGGGGTGGAGAGAAGAGATGATGATGGGGGGTGGGGGGGGGGAAAGAGAAGATGATGGGGGGTTGGGGGGGGGGGGGAAAGAGAAGGTGATGGGGGAGAGAAGATGATGATGGGGGTGGGAGGAGAGAAGATGATGATTTGGGGGGGGGGGGGGGAGAAAAGAGAAGAAGATGGAGGGGGGGGGCGGGGGGGAGAAAGAGAAGATGATGCCGGGCTGCTGCCGACGCCGCCGTCTCTTCGGGTGGGGCCCACCCCAGCAAGATGCAGGGTGGGCAGGCAGGCCCAGCCGACGACGAGGAAGCCGGGCCCCACCGAGGACTTCGGGCAGGACCAGCACGCAGCCGATGCCAGGCTGCCGACGCCGGCTCTTCGAGCGGGACTCACCCCAGTGAGAGGCCGGGCGGGCGGGCCCCACCGTCGAGGTAAGATGCGCAGGCCATTCGGCAGGGGATAGGGGCAATGTCCCTTCGGCCTGGAATAGGGTCGTCGCCCCGGAGACAGGACGCCGGCAGCTGCTGCGCATGCGCGCAGCTGCCGCAACTGTTTTCGGCGCAGGACTGTAGCTCCGCCCCCAGCAGCTCCTGCTGCGCCGCGCCAAGGTGGAATCGAGCCTACAGCTATTGGAGAAGGTAAGCACTCGGCGCAATTTCTGTTCTATAAATTAGGCGGGCCTCTCCGACGTGCGCCGTTCTTGCGGGCGGCCAAAACTTCACCCCTATTACTCTATCTGCCATTTTTTTGCCCACTCACTTAGCCTATTTGTATCCCTTTGTAGATTCTTTGCGTCCTCCTCATAACTTGCTTTCCCACCTATCTTTGTATCAGCAAATTTGGCTACGTTACACTCGGTCCCTTCATCTAAGTCATTAATATAGATTGTAAATAGTTGAGGCCCCAGCACTGATCCCTGTGGCACCCCACTAGTTACAGTTTGCCAAACTGAAAATGACCCATTTATCCCCACTCTGTGTTCTGTTAGTTAGCCAATCCTCTGTCCATGTTAATATATTACCCCCAAGTTGGGAGAGAAATTAAAGAGACGGATGCAAGGAAATGGTCAGAGATGATCATGTCAGTAATCAAGACCAAGAGAATAAAGGGTGCACAGGAGATGGCATGGTCAAGAGGGTGACTGAATACTCATTCTCGCGCCCCCCCCACCCCCCCTATGATTTTTGGCAATTATCCTAAATCTGTCCTCTGGTTGCCAACCTTTCTGCCACTGGAAATAGTTTCTCCTTATTTACTATCAAAAATCCTCGTAATTTTGAACGACTGTTTTAAACTTCTCTTAACTTTCTCTGGTCAAAGCAAAGCAATCCCAGCTTCTCTAGCCTTTTTACATCACTGAAATCCCTCGTCCCTGGTACCATTCTGATAAATCCAGATAAATTTGAATATTCAGTTCGTTTTTTTTTAAAAAAGACTGCACCAAGGGTTTGTAAACTAATTATGCACGTACAGGGTACCACATTTCTGGTGGAAAATTAAGTAATCCCAGCCAGTACCATCCAATTCATTCCCACTGATGTTAGGATGTCCGAAGCTTTCAATACATTTTTTAAATAATAAACTTCTGAAAATATAAATATAAACATGAGTAGCAAAAGAAAATCTATAGCTTATAAGAAAACTCTTAATAATTAATTTGTGACTTCAACTGATATGCTTTCTGGAATTTGCACACAACATCAGTATTAAAAGGGTTAAAATCATTACCACAGAATATCATTCATACCAACTGCTTCCTGTTCAGCCATGTCTAAAAAAGGCAGTATTAGGTTTGTATAGCATTCATCATCCTTCTCCTTTCTTAGAATTCAAGCGACATCAAGATGACTCTTCTGCCTATGTGGTTACAATATGGTTTGGCAAGTTCTACGAAACTCTCAAGGCTCCAAAAGCTCCAGCTCATTTTTATTTAAGAGTGTCTACTAAAAAGATTAAAATTATTACTCTGATAGCTTAAATGGTAAATGTGTATGTAGCCGAGCTAAGTAGACAGGGAAAGTTTCAAGTACGATTGTGGGTCTAAACCTGCAATGACCACAATTTTATCACATTCACATTGCAAAAAATATCTGGCAGATCTTCCCAAAGCTGCTCGCCTATGTGGATGTTAAAACTTGATTACATTTGCTGAGGCATTTTCGGCACAGCTTGTGAAAACTAGACATGGGTATGGTAATGGTTTGGTTACTGGTCCAGTAATCCAGAAGCCTGGACTAATAATTCCGTGAACATGAGTTCAAATCCCACCATGGCAGTTTGAGAATTCAGTTTATAAAGCTGGCCTGATCTTAGACTTCACTCATTCTCCTTTATAGTGTATTTTCAATGACAGACCACAAAATAAAATCGAATTTAATCCAAGGTGAGCAACATAAACAAACAAATTAAAATCATGTTTGCACATCAATAAGCAAAGTGTGCATGAAATAATTTTGTTTCAAGAATCAACCCACACTACAACACTAAGCAGCAACTTGCAATCACAGTAAGTTCGGAGTGAATTGCAATCTCTTAAACATACAACAGTCGATATACTGCAAAATAATTATTTATATCAGCCATTTCACACGTAAACTAAAGCAAGCACTGGCTGCTAGTTACAACATAACTTTCAGATATTTATTATTTTCCTTTATAGGTAATTGCTTGGCTTCAATTTTAAAATATTAACAGCACTTATATAATGCATCCCTGGCTCAGTTTAACTGAAGACTACCTCACTATTTCTGTCTTATAAATGCCGAGATAAAATTTAGCTGTGGCCTCTTGGGAGTTAACAGAGAAATAGTCTGACTCAAAACGTGTTGCATCTTCATATTGGTTTTGATATACAGATTCTATTATTATACTTCAGTTAACAGTCCTTTAAAAAGTTACAGTGTAATAGCATACTTTTAAAATTCCAAGAATGAATGGGTGCCTTACTTATTAATACACAGTTAATGTTTTTCTCTGAGAGGGTTGTAAATCTGTGGAATTCGCTGACTCAGAGAGCTGTGGAAGCTGGGACACTGAATAAATTTAAGATAGAAATAGACAGTTTCTTAACCGATAAGGGGATAAAGAGTTATGGCAAGCAGGCGGGGAAGTGGAACTGAGTCCATGATCTGATCAGCCACGATCTTATTGAGTGGTGGAGCAGGCTCGAGGGGCCGTATGGCCTACTCCTGTTCCTATTTCTTATGTTCTTATGTTCTAAATTTATCATAACTAGGTTTCTCTGTTTTTCCCCAAATGGAAAGTATAATTGGTAATATGGATCCAACAACTCACTCGAGAAGCATGTCCAACATCAATGGGGAAAAACAGGTCTCCCCCCACAAGTGGAAACATTTTCCCCATTTCTACCTTAACAAACCCTTTCATTATCTTAAAGACCTATCAGGTTTTTTCTTTTCTCAAGAAAAGAGTCAGTATATTCAATCTTTCCTCACAGGTATAACCTCTCATTTCTGCTATCATCCTTGTGAATCTTTTTCACCTTCTCCAATGCCTCTATATCCTTTTTATAATATGGAGACCAGAACTGTATACAGTACTCCGTGTGGTCTATCCAAGGTTCTAAACACGTTTAACATAACTTCTCTACTTTTCAATTCCATCCCTCTAGAAATGAACCCCAGTGCCTGAATTGCCCTTTTATGGACTTTTAACCTGCATCGCTACTTTTAGTGATGTGTCACTGTACTCCGAGATCCCTTTGCTCCTCTACCCACTTTGGACCATAATCCAAGCAGTATGTGGCCTCCTTATTCTTAAGTTGAGAGGTGTCAGTGCTGGAGAATGGAACTTTTCCACTCTGCTGCAATGATAACTTTTCCATTTCTCATACCAACTGCTCAGATTGAGTGTGCCAACTTTAACCAAATCATGGGCAGTTTTTGTTATGGACCTACATCTGCTAAGTGTCGAAAGTCATTTCAAATAAAACCTTAATATCAGAAAAAGTAACATTTCAAGCCATCATGCTAAGCTGGATCAGGACCCAAGTTCCAGAGGAGAAAAAAAGAATGTTAACTAATTATCCATCCAGTCACCATAATTTAGAATTGTAAAGTATTTACAATTCTAATATTTAAAGGTTGTTTTGTCTAAAATAGTTTGTTAATTTAAATTATCGATTTGTTTGAAAATAGAATAGATAATGGAGTGAGCTGCAAGACCTCTTATCTAGAATGAGGAGATCTCGAGACGCCGTAATCGTGACCATATTCAAGAAAGGGGACAAGTCCGACTGCGGTAACTACAAAGGAGGTTGTTTCCCTGCTGTCGGCCACAGGGAAAGTCATCACACGAATCCTCCTCAACTGCCTTCTCCCGGTGGCTGAAGAGCTCCTCCAATAGTCTCAATGCGGATTCCACCCACTAAGGGGCAAAATGGACATGATTTTCACCGCGCGGCAAATACAAGAGAAATGCATGGAACAGCACCAACCCTTGTACATGGCCTTCTTTGACCTCACAAAAGCCTTCAACACGGTCAACCGTGAGGAATTATGGAATGTCCTCCTCAGATTCGGCTGCCCTCAAAAGTTTGTCACCATCCTCCAACTGCTTCATGATGACATGCAAGCTGTGATCCTGACCAACAGATCCACCACAGACTCAATCCACGTACGGACCGGGATCAAGCAAGGCTATGTCATCGCACCAATGCTCTTCTTGATTTTCCTTGCTGCAATGCTCCATCTCACCCTCAGCAAGTTCCCCGCTGGAGTGGAGCTAAATTACAGAACAAACAGAAATCTGTTCAAACTCCACCACCTCCAGACCAGATCCAAGATCGCCCCATCCGCCATCATTGAATTACAGTACGAAGACGACGCTTGCATCTGCGCACACTCGGAGGCCGAACTCCAAGCAATCGACAACACATTCACCGAGGCGTACGAGAGCATGGGCCTTACACTAAACATCCATAAGACAAAGGTCCCGCAGCACCGACCCTCGGTTATCAAAATCCACGACGAAGCCTTGGACAACGTGGACCATTTTCCATCCCTCGGGAGCCTACTGTCAACAAGGGCAAACATCGACGACGAGGTCTAACACCGCCGTCACTGTGCCAGTGTAGCCTTTGGTCGCATGAGGAAGAGACCAGGATCTCAAACCCGGCACCAAGCTCATGGTCTACAGAGCAGTAGTGATACCCGTCCTCCTATATGGCTCAGAGACATGGACTATGTAAAGCAGGCACCTCAAAACACTAGAGAAGTACCACCAATGCTGCCTCCGCAAAATCCTGCAAATTCAATGGCAGGATAGGCACACGAACATCAGTGTTCTCACTCAAGCCGACATCCCCAGCATCAAAGCATTGACCACGTTCGACCAGCTCCGTTGGGCGATCCACATCGTCCGCATGCCTGATACGAGACTCCCAAAACAAGCCTCTATTCTGAGCTTCAACACGGCAAGCGAGCCCCAGGTGGACAGAGGAAATGCTTCAAGGACACTCTCAAAGCCTCCTTGAAAAAGTGCAACATCCCCACCAACACCTGGGAATCCCTGGCCCAAGGCCACTCAAAGTGGAGGAAAAGCATCCAGGAAGGCGCTGAACACCTCGAGTCTCTTCGCCGGGAGCAAGCTGAAGCCAAGCATAGACAACGGAAGGAGCGCACGGCAACCCAGACACCCCACCCACCCATTCCTTCAACCACTGTCTGCCCCACCTGTGACAGAGACTGTAGGTCCCGCACTGGACTCTTCAGTCACTTGAGAACTCATTTTTAGTGTGGAAGCAAGTCATCCTAGACTCCGAGGGACTGCCTAAGAAGAGGCGAGATTATGGAGTGAGCTGCAAGATCAAGGAGTTTGAATACATAATAAGCAAACAGTTAATTCTCATCTTCACAGGCAAACTTGTGTTCTTTTGAATTGATGTTTCAGAATTTATTGATAGCAAGAACAGATTTCCCACGGTATTTCTTGCTGCAAATCAGAAAATGTTTTATACGATACAATGCACTCCCATTAACATTTAACGGGGGAGTGGAATATCCCTTTCACAATAGACTTAAAGGGGTTGCTTTGAGAAAAGCTATAAGCGAAGTTGAAGCTATGTTTAACGCAGTTGTCTCTTTTAAGGCCATAAAGTATGCTTGGGATGGGGTGGAATGCACCAAACAGGCACATTGAGAGATCAATTTGAAGTTCATTTGTTTTGCTGAGAGAAGTTAAGATTGTTCAGTTATGATTTGGTCTTGTTTTATGAATGAGATTTGAACCAATCAGGTACAAGTGCAGCATTTTCATGTGTGGTGGCCGTTGTGTATCTGTGAAGCATGCACTCCCATGTTCCGCCACCAGGGAGCGCATCCCCTGAAGTCCCAAGGGATCCCAGCATCCCTTGGGAGCACTGTATATAAGCCCCTAAGGCCTGTTCCTCACTCTGGAGTATCTTAATAAAGACAGAGGTCACTGTTACTTTAACCTCTCTGTGTGCAGTCTCATCTGTGTTAGGAACACAATAGTGGGCACATTAGATGCAATATATATATATTATATATGCCAATTTCTTACCATAAATCAGATTTTTTTTTAAATACATTGTTCTGCTACTCAAGTGAAACTGTGTTTATGTTGGTCTATCCCTTTAAAAGTGCCAAGTCCAGTTGTAAATCCTGAGGTGAAGTGCTGTTGATGGACTGGCAGATTAGCAGATGCAGGTAAATTTCTGTCTCTAAATCAAAAGCAACCCGCATAAAATGGCTACATGTATCCCTTTTAAAAAATCCTTTGTTACTTAAATGTAACTGATTGGTGCAAGACTCGAGGTTTTTATGGCCAGACAAGCCATTGTCTTTGCTCTGTGGCTTGCTCAGAGGATATGCTGTTTATAACATATTAGCAACAATGTTTGACAGGGAAACTGTTAGAGAAGATAACTGTAATTCTTGCAGGAAGTGTGAGCGATATGCAAAATGTAATAGATTACTGGCAAATCTCCCATTATGTTGCTCACAGCAAGTCCTGTGCCAGTCAGATTTTTGAGCTTTTTCAATTCTGACCCTATGTCTCTGTTTCCATCACAATATCTTACATACTGTATCTAAAATACAAGGCAGTAATTCAACTGAATTGTTCTGGTAACATGAACATTAACAGTAAGAAGCCAAGGAACAAGTCAGCAGAACCCCAAAACTGAAGTCCCTTAAATTCATTATAATGTTTTGCTGTTCTTCATGCAGCCAAGTGTTTACGAGAAAATCTTTCAGTTTGTGCATTTAAAAGTAATTTTAGATTATGAACATGTATTTAACTTCAGTTTACTTTTAAGCTCTCTTGGTTACAACATTTTCTGAGAGAATTATCTTTTTCTTAAACCATTCATTGGAATCACTGAAATTAAAACTGCCACAGAAATAATAGGTTTTGGATCAGTTTATTTGTGAATATGTATTTCCAACTTTTCTCACTGTTGAATTGTCTGCAATGAAAAGTTAGCAAAGATGACAGCGGTAATTTGATAGCTCGCATAATGTGACCAGCACGACTACATTCTCTCAACACAATCCAAGTTAATAAGCACAAAATCTAACGTTGTAAAGCTGGATGTTTTTCATGTGGTCATAATACGAAAATTTCACACACACACCAATCTTGTATCTTACTGAAATCCTCGTGACAGCACTGTTGTTCGGGGTATTATATTAAAAAGATTATTAATTTGAAGCACCTGTATTTCTACACCACAAGTACTCTCTAACAAGGTGGCAATGCAGTACTCAAAAGGCCACAACCAGTATATAAATGAAAAATGTATGATCATGTGTCAGCTATGATTATTGTATTGAACATGCTGATGTACAACTTGCTGCAATACATTCTGGTCATCATATGCAAACAATCAGAAACAATGCTGGATCCTCAATCCTATGGTACAACATAGCTGTTGCTGCCATCATGCAAAAACTATCATGATGGACTGCAGATGTGATTATTTTGAAATATTACAAGCATGCAAACACCAACTAATATTACCACAATATATTAGACAATACAAAGGGTCATGAAATTCAACTGCAAATTATTTCTTGATCAACTTGCACTAATACTGTTACAACTGTTAATTAATTTAATCATCGTAATCGTAACATCAATAGCATAGGCAGTTTTGAATGATAAATACACAAGAATAAATTAAGCCTCAAAATTAAAAGAATGCATTCAAAAATATACCCAGGAATAATTTCAAGGCAACTGTGTTGTTCAGGTCATTGTTACAAACTACTTGTTCACTCTTGCGCTTTGTGACGTTATTGCCTTTTAACTGATCCGTGGTGTCCATTATTGATTGCACTGGTTCAAAGAATAGCCGACCACTACCTTTCTCAGGTCAATAAATGTAGCCATGCCACTGTCACCCACATCCCATGAAAAATAGAAACAGAGGCTTTAGGAGCAGATTACTGTGACCTAGTCAATGTTATAATGACATTCACAAAAAGTAAACAATATGGATATCCAATCCCTCTATACCTCCCTCCCCCACCAGGATGGCCTCAGGGTGCTCCGTTTCTTCCTTGAACAGAGGTCCAACCAGTTCCCAACCACCACTATCCTCCTCCTCCTCCTCCTCCTCCTCCTCCTTCGCCTGGCTGAACTTGAACAACTTCTCCTTTGACTCCACTCACTTCCTCCAAATTAAGTGTTGCTATGGGAACCCGCATGGACCCGAGCTCTGCCTGCCATCCTCAGCCTCTTGCACTGTTCCCACGAAGCTCAACGTAAGCTCCAGGGACAGCACCTCATCTTTCGTTTAGGCTCGAAACAGCCATCTGGACTCAACATCGAGTTCAACAATTTCAGAGCATAACACCTGTACCTATTTATTTTCTCTTTTTTTCTCCCCCCTCTCTTTCCCATGGCAGCGGTTGATGATTGTTATTTCCATTTACACCCCATCTAGACTCATCTTTTGTTTCTTAACTCGCCCCATTACCATCACTTTTTGCCTTGCACCATCATCCATTTTGTCTCATGGGGCCCAAGTTTTGGCCTCAGTTGCTCCTGATTTTTTGGAGCAACTGGTGTAGAACGGAGTATGTTAGAAGTTCAAATTCTCGGCATTTAGTTTGCTCCAGTTCTAGTCAGTTAGAACAGTTTCACTTTGGAACAGAATTTTTTTTTCAAAGGGGGCATGTCCGGCCACTTACGCCTGTTTTCAAAGTTTCGGCAGTGAAAACTTAATTCTAAGTTAGTTTGGAGTAAGTGAAGATTTTTGTATGCTCGAAAAAACCTTGTCTACACTTTAGAAAATCAGGCGTAGGTTACAAATCAGGCGTAGGGAATGGGGAGGCGGGCGGGGGAGGTTTAAAGGGAAGTTTACAAACATTAAACACTTCAGTTTTACAAATAAAGAGTCATTATCAATAATAAATGATAAAAACATCAATAAATCAACCAATAAAATCAAAAAAAAAATTAATAAGAAATAAATTTTTTTTTAAATCAATAAATAAAACATTTTCTACTTACCGACTGCAGCACCGGGAGCCCTCCAACAGCATGCTGGGATGCCCCCCAGTCCCCCAGTGTGTCTCTGTCAGTGTCTCTCACTCTCTGTCTGTCAGTGTCTGTGTTTCTGACAGCGAGGGGTGGGGAGGAGAGGCGGGGGGTGGGGAGGAGAGGCGGGGGGGGGGGTGGAGTGGGGAGGAGAGGGGGGGGTGGAGTGGGGAGGAGAGGGGGGGGGTGGAGTGGGGAGGAGAGGGGGGGGTGGAGTGGGGAGGAGAGGGGGGGGTGGAGTGGGGAGGAGAGGGGGGGGTGGAGTGGGGAGGAGAGGGGGGGGTGGAGTGGGGAGGAGAGGGGGGGTGGAGTGGGGAGGAGAGGGGGGGGTGGAGTGGGGAGGAGAGGGGGGGGTGGCGTGGGGAGGAGAGGGGGGGGTGGCGTGGGGAGGAGAGGGGGGGGTGGCGTGGGGAGGAGAGGGGGGGGTGGCGTGGGGAGGAGAGGGGGGGGTGGCGTGGGGAGGAGAGGGGGGGAGAGGGGGGGAGAGGGGGGGTGGAGTGGGGAGGAGAGGGGGGGTGGAGTGGGGAGGAGAGGGGGGGGTGGAGTGGGGAGGAGAGGGGGGGGTGGAGTGGGGAGGAGAGGGGGGGGTGGAGTGGGGAGGAGAGGGGGGGTGGAGTGGGGAGGAGAGGGGGGGTGGAGTGGGGAGGAGAGAAGGGAGGGAGGGGAAGGGGGGAAGAGAAAGGAGAGGGAGGCTGAACGGGCCGGGCCGGTCAGAGAGTGTGGGGGGGAGGGAGGTCGGGCGCGGGGGAAGCGGATGTCGGGTCCGGCGGGGGTGGGATGGGAGCGGGAGTCAGGTCCGGGGGCAGGGAGTGGGAGTCGAGTCGGGAGGAAGCAGGAGCTGGGCGTGGGAGGAGCCTTATCCACGCAGCCCCAATGAGGCCATTGGGCCAGGGCTAGGGGCTGCGTCCTTCGGGCCTCTCCCACACAGTTTTGTGCACCTGGAGCTACTGCACATGCGCGCCCACTGTACCGCGCATGTGCAGAGGTCCCGGCACTGTTTTCAGCGCAGGGATCTGGCTCCGCCCCCTGCAGCTCGTGCTGCGCCGCGCCGAGGGCCAGAGGGCCTGCAGGGAGCCGGAGAATCTGGAAGTTTTTTTTAGGCGCACTTTGTGGCGCGAAAAACGGGCGTCCAGGTCGGGGCTGCGCCGTTCTAGGCGCGGCCTGAAACTTGGGCCCTTAATCTCTTCCACCTTCCATCCCATCACAGACCTTTCCTTGTGTTCTTTCCTCTCCTCCCCTCCTCCCTTTCCCTGCCTCGACACTTGCTTAAAAACCTGTTACATCTCTAACTTTTTTCCAGTTCTGACGAAGGGACATTAACCTGAAACGTTAACGGTTTCTCTTTCCACAGATGCTGTCTGAAATGTTGAGCATTTCCTGTTTTCATTTCAGATTTCCAGCAGCCGAATATTTTGCTTTTGCAAACTACATTCTTACTGGTTGTGCAGTTCAGCATGGTGTCTCTAATTAAGTTTTTATTTTAGCTTACAACAGCTTCCAGTGAGGGCATTCACGGCAATCAGTATCATTAATCTGTAATTAACTTTCGACCCCATTTCAGCAGCACAACTAAGACCGCCTATTTCCACCTGTGTAACATCACCCATCTCTGCCTTTGCCTCAGCTCATCCTCTGCTGAAGCCCTCATCCATACCTTTGTTACCTCTAGACTTGACTATTCTAACGCACTCCTGCCTGGCCTCCCACCTTCGACCCTACGAAAACTAGAAGTGATCCAAAACTCAGCTGCCCGTGTCCTAACTCTCACCAAATCCTGCTTTCTCTACCACAGAAAATTGTTGAGGCCAGTTCATTCGATATATTCAAAAGAGAGTTAATGTGGCCCTTACGGCTAAAGGGATCAAGGGGTATGGAGAGAAAGCAGGAATGGGGTACTTAAGTTGCATGATCAGCCATGATCATATTGAATGGTGGTGCAAGCTCGAAGGGCCGAATGGCCCGCTCCTGCACTTATTTTCTATGTTTCTTTGCTCACCCATCATCCCTGTGCTCGTTGACCGACATTGGCTCCCGGTTAATGAACGCCACAATTTCAAAATTCTCATTCTTGTTTTCAAATCCCTCCATGGCTCAGCCTCTCCCTATCACTGCAATCTCCTCCAGCCCCACAACCCCCATCCCCACACCCACACCCACCCAAGATGTTTGCGCTCCTCTAATTCTGCCTTCTTGAGCATCCCCGATTATAAATCGCTCACAGGAACATTGGTGGCCGTGCCTTTTGTTGCCTTGGCCCCAAGCTCTGGAATTCCCTGGCTTAACGCCTCCACCTCTCCATCGTCCTTAAAACCTGCTTCTTTGATCAAGCTTTTGGTCACCTGCCTTAATTTCTCCTTATGTGGCTCGGTGTCAAATTTTTTCGTCTCATAATACTCCTGTGAAGCACCTTGGGACATTTCACTATGTTAAAGGCGTTATATAAATACAAGTTGCTGTTGTTGTAAATATGTCCACATTATAGGGTTAATAGGTACATGTGATAGATGCATAAACTAAGCAATAAGATTTTCTAAAACTTGGCCCAAATATATATGTATATTTATTTTTGGGGGAGTTTTACTTGTTCATGTTTGAAACTTTCCCCACTTCACACCGATATCGCAACAGTCATTGTTTCCTGATGTTGATGACTGATTATATGATCATTGAAGGTTTAAAATTCTTAAGTAATTGCTTTACATGCACTAGAATGCAATCTACTATTCATTATCAGAAAATAGCAGGTAATAGTATTATACAAATAAACACTAAAATTCTTATCTGTCACAAGGACTTATTGACTCCACATCCCCAATGTCTCCACACAGTGTTCAAACCCAATTTTCTTACAAATTATAAATCACCATTTCAATCCAACGAGCTATTACTTTTTTTAAAAAGTTAAATTGAAACCAATCATGTCCCATCCCTCTACCATGAACTTCATATGATGGCCTCGGGTACAAAACTAAATTTGCATTAATAGAGGGTCATTTGCTAGGATTGCAATAGTTTCTACTTCTAACAACAACTTGTATTTATATAGCACTATTAACAAAGTGAAATATTCCAAGGAGCTTCACAGAAATATTAGGAGATAAAAAATTTAACACCGAGCTGCATAATGAGAAATTAGGGCTGGTGACCAAAAGCTTGGTCAAAGAGGTAGGTTTTAAGGAACACCTTGAAGGAGGAAAGAAAGGCAGGGAATTCCAGACCTTGGGGCCCAGGTATCATAAGGCACGGCCACCAATGGTTCAGCAATTATAATCAGGGATGTTCAAAAATGAGGGGGGCGGGGGCTGGAGGAGGTTAGAGAGATAGGGAGGGGCGAGGCCTGGATGAGAATTTTGAAATCGAGGCGTTGCTTAAGAACATAAGAATTAGGAACAGAAGTCGGCCATCTAGCCCCTCGAGCCTGCCCCACCATTCAATGAGATCATGGCTGATCTGGTCGTGGACTCAGCTCCACTTACCCGCCCTCTCCCCGTAACCCTTAATTCCCTTATTGGTTAAAAATCTATCTATCTTTGACTTGAAAACATTCAATGAGCTAGCCTCAACTGCTTCCTTGGGCAGAGAATTCCACAGATTCACAACCCTCTGGGAGAAGACATTTTTTCTCAACTCGGTTTTAAATTGGCTCCTCTGTATTTTGAGGCTGTGCCCCCTAGTTCTAGTCTCCCCCACCAATGGAAACAACCCCTCTGCCTCGATCTTGTCTATCCCTTTCATTATTTTAAATGTTTCTATAAGATCACCCCTCATCCTTCTGAACTCCAAGGAGTAAAGACCCAGTCTACTCAATCTATCATCATAAGGTAACCCCCTCATTTCTGGAATCAGCCTCGTGAATCATCTCTGTACCCCTTCCAAAGCTAGTATATCCTTCCTTAAGTAAGGTGACCAAAACTGCACGCAGTACTCCAGGTGCAGCCTTACCAATACCTTATACAGTTGCAGCAAGACCTCCCTGCTTTTGTACTCCATCCCTTTCGCAATGAAGGCCAACATTCCATTTGCCTTCCTGATTACCTGCTGCACCTGCAAACTAACCTTTTGGGAGACCCAGGTCGAGTGGCACCGTTGAATGTTTTTATGTTTTGCAGGTAAACTCAAAAGAGTTTCCTCTAAAAGAGTTTCATGCACAAGGACACCCAGGTCCCTTTGCACTACAGCATGTTGTAATTTCTCCCCATTCAAATAATATTCCCTTTTACTGTTTTTTTTCCCCAAGGTGGATGACCTCACACTTTCCGACATTGTATTCCATCTGCCAAACCTTAGCCCATTCGCTTAACCTATCCAAATCTCCTTGCAGTCTCTCGGAGTCCTCTACACAACCCGCTTTCCCACTAATCTTAGTGTCATCTGCAAATTTTGTTGCACTACACTCTGTCCCCTCTTCTAGGTCATCGATGTATATTGTAAACAGTTGTGGTCCCAGCACTGATCCCTGTAGCACACCACTAACCACTGATTTCCAACCTGAAAAGGACCCATTTATCCCGACTCTCTGCTTTTTGTTCGCCAGCCAATTCTCTATCCATGCTAATACATTTCCTCTGATTCCGCGTACCTTTATCTTCTGCAGTAACCTTTTGTGTGGCACCTTATCGAATGCCTTTTGGAAATCTAAATACACCACATCCATCGGTACACCTCTATCCACTATGCTCGTTATATCCTCAAAGAATTCCAGTAAATTAGTTAAACATGATTTCCCCTTCATGAATCCATGCTGCGTCTGCTTGATTGCACTATTCCTAACCAGATGTCCCGCTATTTCTTCCTTAATGATAGTTTCAAGCATTTTCCCCACTACAGATGTTAAACTAACCGGCCTATAGTTACCTGCCTTTTGCCTGCCCCCTTTTTTAAACAGAGGCGTTACATTAGCTGCTCTCCAATCCGTTGGTACCTCCCCAGAGTCCAGAGAATTTTGGAAGATTATAACGAATGCATCTGCTATAACTTCAGCCATCTCTTTTAATACCCTGGGATGTATTTCATCAGGACCAGGGGACTTGTCTACCTTCAGTCCCATTAGCCTGTCCAGCACTACCCCCCTAGTGATAGTGATTGTCTCAAGGTCCTCCCTTCCCACATTCCTGTGGCCTGCAAATTTTGGCATTGTTTTTGTTTTAACTGGGAACTCAGCTCACGGATGGGTGAGGGGGACTTGGTGCGAGTTAGGACATGGGCTGCCGAGTTTTGGATGACCTCGAGTTTATGTAGGGTAAAATGTGGGAGGCCAACCAGAAGTGTGTTGGAACAGTCAAATCTATTCCTTTAGCAAACAGTATTTTTCAGTGATTAACTCTCCACCTTTACGGCACTCACTGGTCTCAGAATTAACTAACCTTTCTCTCCAACTTATCTAGCAAGATCTAAATGCAGAACATGTTTGATACAGCCAAGCACTGCCATGCGTATCCAAGGCGTAAGAGGCAGCATTTCTCCTTCAGGTTTTACCCACTTTACTATCATTTGGGGGAGGGGGGGTAAAAACACTAATAACTTGCAACCAACCTATTAAAATACCTTTGTCTGCCGTAGTCAGGTGCTTAATGTGCACGCCAATGACTTGCTACTTGTTTAAAAGGCCGGTTTCCCTGCCTCTTACAGTAACGGAAATTTAATTTTAAAAATGCAATTTTTATTTTTAAAAATTCAATCACCAGAGAGATGCTGCAATTCCCAATTCGATCGTAAACAATTCAGGTTATTGATCTGCTTCTTGGCTCAAGAGGTCGACCCACTTCTCACAATTAGATTTTTTTTAAAGAAACGGGTTGAAACATAATTTGGAGGAAAAAAATGCACAATAAAATTAAACAACGGACTCATCCCCGCCTGCTTGCGCTTCAGGCTCGTATTTACATTGCTATCTCGTGTTTCTTCAGCTGCATTATAAAAAATAAAACTGCAGATGGAAATGTTTTCAAATTGCAAGAAGCAAATTTCAAACCATTTGGTTAAATATTTTCCGAACAGTGATTGCAATGATTAACCAGTCTGCAAATAAGTACATCAATCTCCCTCAGCTCTTCGCTGATTTTTGAGCTGAAAGGTATACATACACCTTGGGCGTTTAATAAAACACAAAACATATATTTTGCCCGGTTTTTGTCCTCTCCCTCACTCACCCACAGTTCCGTTCCCCAGCTCATGGTCGACGAACGGTTCCAGAATTAAAATGAAAAAAAATTGAAGCAAAACGTAAAAACAACCACCGCGCTGCGAACTGGCAAAGGCGCCGATTATAATCCGTCGGAAGGTCGAGCAGACTTGCTCTGAATTGCGATTCGGCTTTATTTCTCCTTCATGGCTCTGCGCTCGGCTCTTGCCCCACTCGCAGCAGATTGACAATATGGCCAACGGCTGAGCGCGGGAGAGAGCGCGAGCGGGGCAGGGCGCGCCGGCCGCGGGAGCGCGGAGAGCGCAGGTAGGTGGAGGGGAGGGGTGTGTGAGGTGAGGTGAGGGGAACGGAGGGGAGGTGAGGTGAGGGGAACGGAGGGGAGGGGGTGTGAGGGGAACGGAGGGGAGGGGGTGTGAGGGGAACGGAGGGGAGGGGGTGTGAGGTGAGGGTAGCTATGGGGAGGGGGTGTGAGGTGAGGGGAGGGGAGGGGATGTGAGGGGAGGGGAGGGGATGTGAGGGGAGGGGAGGGGGTGTGAGGGGAGGGGAGGTGAGTGAGGGGGTGTGAGGTGAGTGAGGGGGGGTGTGAGGGGAGGGGGTGTGAGGTGAGGGGGTGTGAGGTGAGGGGGGTGTGAGGGGAGGGGGTGTGAGGTGAGGGGAGAGGAGGGGGTGTGAGGGGAGGGGAGGGGGTGTGAGGGGAGGGGAGGGGGTGTGAGGGGAGGGGAGGGGAGGGGAGGGGAGGGGAGGGGGGGGAGGGGAGGGGGTGTGAGGGGAGGGGAGGGGGTGTGAGGGGAGGGGGTGTGAGGGGAGGGGGAGGGGAGGGGAGGGGGTGTGAGGTGAGGGGAGGGGTGGGAGGGGAGGGGGTGTGAGGTGGGAGGGGAGGGGGTGTGAGGTGGGAGGGGAGGGGGTGTGAGGTGGGAGGGGAGGGGGTGTGAGGTGGGGAGGGGATGTGAGGTGGGAGGGGAGGGGGTGTGAGGTGAGGGAGGGGAGGGGGTGTGAGGGGAGGGGAGGGGAGGCGAGGGGGTGTGAGGGGGGGGGAGGGGGTGTGAGGGGGGGGAGGGGGTGTGAGGGGGGGGAGGGGGTGTGAGGTGAGGGGAGGGGGTGTGAGGTGAGGGGAGGGGGTGTGAGGTGAGGGGAGGGGACGGGGTTTGAGGGGAGGGGAGGGCGTGTGAGGTGAGGGGAGGGGAGGGGGTGTGAGGGGAGAGGGTGTGAGGTAAGGGGAGGAGAGGTGAGGGGAGGGGAGGGGGTGTGAGGTGAGGTGAGGGGAGAGGAGGGGGTGTGAGGTGAAGAGGGGGTGTGAGGTGAGGGGAGGGGAGGGGGAGTGTGTGAGGGGAGGGGAGGGGGAGTGTGTGAGGGGAGGGGAGGGGGAGTGTGTGAGGGGAGGGGAGGGGGAGTGTGTGAGGGGAGGGGAGGGGGAGTAGGGGAGGGGAGGGGGAGTAGGGGAGGGGAGGGAGAGTGTGTGAGGGGAGAGAAGGGGAGAGAGTGTGTGAGGGAGAGAGGGGGAGAGTGCCAGGGGAGAGGAAAGTGTGTGAGGGGGAGAGTGTGAGGGGAGAGTGTGAGGGGCGAATGTTTGAGGGGGAGAAGGGGGGGGTAGTGAGTGAGGGAAGGGGGAGAGTGAGTGAGGGGAGAGGAGAGTGTGAGGGGAGAGAAAGGGGGAGAATGAGTGGGGAGAGAAAGGGGGAGAATGAGTGGGGAGAGGAGGGGGAGAATGAGTGGGGAGAGGAGGGGGAGGGGGAGGGGAGGGGGAGGGGCGAGGAGGAGGGAGTGTGAGGGGAGAGGAGGGGAGAGTGTGACGGGAGAGGAGGAGGGAGAGTGGTGGTGGGGGGTGGATGGGGAGAGTGGTGGAGGGGAGAGGAGGGTGAGAGTGGTGGAATAGGGAGTGTGGTGTGGGGGAGAGGAGAGGAGAGGGGAGAGTGGTGAGGAGGGGGAGCGGAGAATGTGAGGAGAGGGGGGGAGGGTGAGTGGGGAGAGAGGAGGAGGGGGGAGTGTGGGAGAGAAGGGGGAGAGAAGGGAGAGTGTGTGAAGGGGAGGAGGAGGGAGAGAGTGTGAGGGGAGAGAAGGGAGAATGTGTGAAGGTGGAGGAGGAGGGAGAGAGTGTGAGGGGGAGGAGGAGGGAGAGAGTGTGAGGGGAGAGAAGGGGAGAGAGTGTGTGAGGGGGAGGAGGGGGGAGGGTGTGTGAGGAGAGGAGGGGGGAGGGTGTGTGGGGAGAGGAGGGGAAGAGGAGGTGTAAGGGGGAGGGAAGGGTGTGATGCGGGGTGTGAGGGGGAGGGGTGGAAGGTGGTGAGGGAATGTGTGAGGGGGAGGGGTGGAAGGTGGTGAGGGAATGTGTGAGGGGAGGAGGGGGCGATTGGTGGAGGGGAGAGTAGGGGGTGTGGTGGAGGGGAGAGGTGGGGGGAGAGGTGGGGGGAGAGTGTGTGAGGAGAGGGGAGAGTGTGAGAGGAGTGTGTGTGAGGGCGTGGAGGGGAGTGTGTGTGAGGGGGAGGAAGGGCATGTGTTTGAGGGGGAGGAGGGGAGTGGGTGGGTAAGTGGAGGGGAGTGGGTGGGTGGGAAGGTGAATAGAGAGTAGGGGAGGGGAGTGGGGAGTGAAGGGTCAGGTGGGGTGAGGGGATGTGAGGTGAGTGGAGGTGGGGTGAATGGAGGGGAGGGAAGTGTGGGAGAGGGGAGTGGATGGGAGGGGAGAGTGAAAGGAAAGGGGAGTGTGAGTCGGGTATGTGGGGTGAGGGGAGTGGTTGCGGGGGGGGGTGAGGTAAGGGAATGGGAGAGATTGTGTGTGTGTGTTTCAGGGGGGAGTGAATCTGGGTGTATGTCGGTGGAAGGGGGAGTGAGTGTGTGTCAGTGGGAGGGGGCGTGAGTGTGTGTCTGTGGGAGGGGTGAGTGTGTGTCAGTGGGAGGGGAGTGAGTGTGTGTCGGTGGGAGGGGGAGTGAGTGTGTGTCAGTGGGAGGGGGAGTTAGTGTGTGTCAGTGCGAGGGGAGTGAGTGTGTGTCGGTGGGAGGGGAGTGTGTGTGTGTCGGTGGGAGTGGAGTGAGTGTGTGTCTGTGGGAGGGGAGTGAGTGTGTGTCTGTGGGAGGGGAATGAGTGTGTGTCTGTGGGAGGGGAGTGAGTGTATGTCTGTGGGAGGGGAGTGAGTGTATGTCAGTGGGAGGGGGAGTGAGTGTATGTCTATGGGAGGGGGAGTGAGTGTGTGTCAGTGGGAGGGGGAGTGAGTGTATGTCTGTGGGAGGGGAGTGAGTGTATGTCTGTGGGAGGGGAGTGAGTGTGTCAGTGGGAGGGGGAGTGAGTGTATGTCTGGGAGGGGGAGTGAGTGTATGTCTGTGGGAGGGGAGTGAGTGTGTGTCAGTGGGAGGGGAGTGAGTGTATGTCTGTGGGAGGGGAAGTGAGTGTATGTCTGTGGGAGGGGTAGTGAGTGTATGTCTGTGGGAGGGGAGTGAGTGTGTGTCTGTGGGAGGGGGGTGAGTGTGTGTCTGTGGGAGGGAGGTGAGTGTATGTCTGTGGGAGGGGAGTGAGTATATGTCTGTGGGAGGGGAGTGAGTGTGTGTCTGTGGGAGGGGTGTGAGTGTGTGTCTGTGGGAGGGGGGTGAGTGTATGTCTGTGGGAGGGGAGTGAGTATATGTCTGTGGAAGGGGAGTGAGTGTGTGTCTGTGGGAGGGGAGTGAGTGTATGTCTGTGGGAGGGGAGTGAGTGTGTGTCTGTGGGAGGGGAGTGAGTGTATGTCTGTGGGAGGGGAGTGAGTGTATGTCAGTGGGAGGGGGAGTGAGTGTATGTCTGTGGGAGGGGGGTGAGTGTGTGTCTGTGGGAGGGAGGTGAGTGTATGTCTGTGGGAGGGGAGTGAGTGTATGTCTGTGGGAGGGGAGTGAGTGTGTGTCTGTGGGAGGGGTGTGAGTGTGTGTCTGTGGGAGGGGGGTGAGTGTATGTCTGTGGGAGGGGAGTGAGTATATGTCTGTGGAAGGGGAGTGAGTGTGTGTCTGTGGGAGGGGAGTGAGTGTATGTCTGTGGGAGGGGAGTGAGTGTGTGTCTGTGGGAGGGGAGTGAGTGTATGTCTGTGGGAGGGGAGTGAGTGTATGTCAGTGGGAGGGGGAGTGAGTGTATGTCTGTGGGAGGGGGGTGAGTGTGTGTCTGTGGGAGGGAGGTGAGTGTATGTCTGTGGGAGGGGAGTGAGTGTATGTCTGTGGGAGGGGAGTGAGTGTGTGTCTGTGGGAGGGGTGTGAGTGTGTGTCTGTGGGAGGGGGGTGAGTGTATGTCTGTGGGAGGGGAGTGAGTATATGTCTGTGGGAGGGGAGTGAGTGTGTGTCTGTGGGAGTGGAGTGAGTGTATGTCTGTGGGAGGGGGGTGAGTGTGTGTCTGTGGGAGGGGAGTGAGTGTGTGTCTGTGGGAGGGGAGTGAGTGTATGTCTGTGGGAGGGGGAGTGAGTGTATGTCTGTGGGAGGGGGAGTGAGTGTGTGTCTGTGGGAGGGGAGTGAGTGTGTGTCTGTGGGAGGGGAGTGAGTGTGTGTCAGTGGGAAGGGGAGTGAGTATATGTCTGTGGGAGGGGGAGTGAGGGTGTGTCTGTGGGAGGGGTAGTGAGTGTGTGTCTGTGGGAGGAGGAGTGAGTGTATGTCTGTGGGAGGGGAGTCAGTGTGTGTCAGTGGGAGGGGGAGTGAGTGTATGTCTGTGGGAGGGGGAGTGAGTGTATGTCTGTGGGACGGGGTGAGTGTGTTCTGTGGGAGGGGGGTGAGTGTATGTCTGTGGGAGGGGAGTGAGTGTATGTCTGTGGGAGGGGAGTGAGTGTGTGTCTGTGGGAGGGGAGTGAGTGTATGTCTGTGGGAGGGGGGTGAGTGTGTGTCTGTGGGAGGGGAGTGAGTGTGTGTCTGTGGGAGGGGAGTGAGTGTATGTCTGTGGGAGGGGGAGTGAGTGTATGTCTGTGGGAGGGGGAGTGAGTGTGTGTCTGTGGGAGGGGAGTGAGTGTGTGTCAGTGGGAGGGGGAGTGAGTGTATGTCTGTGGGAGGGGGAGTGAGTGTGTGTCTGTGGGAGGGGGAGTGTGTTCTGTGGGAGGGGGAATGAGTGTATGTCTGTGGGAGGGGGAGTGAGTGTGTGTTAGTGGGAGGGGAGTGAGTGTATGTCTGTGGGAGGGGGAGTGAGTGTGTATCTGTGGGAGGGGGAGTGAGTGTATGTCTGTGGGAGGGGAGTGAGTGTATGTCTGTGGGAGGGGAGTGAGTGTATGTCTGTGGGAGGGGGAGTGAGTGTGTGTCTGTGGGAGGGGAGTGAGTGTATGTCAGTGGGAGGGGAGTGAGTGTATGTCTGTGGGAGGGGGAATGAGTGTATGTCTGTGGGAGGGGTAGTGAGTGTGTGTCTGTGGGAGGGGAGTGAGTGTGTGTCAGTGGGAGGGGAGTGAGCTTATGTCTGTGAGAGGGGTAGTGAGTGTGTGTCTATTGGAGGGGAAGTGATTGTGTGTCTGTGGGAGGGAATGAGTGTGGTATATGTCAGTGGGAGAGGAGTGAGTGGGGGTATTCCAAAAACACTCCCAAGATAGTGGATGGGATGGTGGCTCCCTAGGAAGCTCTCCCCAAACAAACCTTCCTCTGGACATCTGCTGCCATCCTTCACTTCTCCCTCCTTCAATCTCCCCCCGCTGTTTAAGCCCCCACTGGCCCTAACAGTCGGTGCACTTCGACCTCCCCACAAAGTATTTTCCTATCTAAAACCCATGCTCCATGGGCCCTCTGCCCATCCCCCAATCACAACTTACCTTCCAGATCGACCTCCCTGCTGCCAAGTCCCCCGAACTGGACTCTTGCTTCTCGCTCCCCACTGGCCGACTCAGCTGCTCCAACCGATCCCCGGTAATCTCGACAGCAGTGAGCCTCCGACCAGCTCCAACCACAGGTTTGGGCCCTACCTTCACTCCTCGCCCTCACACACAATCCTTCGCCCCTTTCGGACCTTCACTCCACTGGCGATGTTTGGGCCTTCCTCCCACCGGCGACGTTCGAGCCTTCCTCCCATCGGCAACGTTCAGGCCTTCCTCCTACCAGCGATGTTCGGGCCTTCATTCCTCCAGCGACATTCGGGCCTCCCTCCGGCTGCTGGCCCCACTCAATGGCGGAGTCTCTGTCGAGCACGTGGTGTGCGCAATGGCTGTGGCCACTCTGACCTCTCCTCCTTCCATGACCATCCCAATACCTGCCCTCAGCCAGGCCTCGGTTTTCTCGCCACCTCACTGAAGGGCACTGCTCAGCGCCGAGCTTATGGCTCACATCCCGCCATAGGCAACTATGCTTATACAGCAGAGCCTGGTCTCCAGTTGTCTTGGACCCCCTTGCCACTAGACCAAGACCTTGCTCTGTTAAGCCCGTGTGGTAGCTGGTGTGCAACAACCACTCCACGTTAAAAGAACTCGTGCACAGGCATCTTCCACCCTTCAAATGAAGTTCGGGACCTGGAACGCCAGGACCCTCATGGACAACTCCAACAACGACAGACCGGAACGGCGCACCGCCATCGTTGCCCAGGAACTCAGACGCTTCGATGTTGACATCACCGCCCTAAGCGAGAGCCGGTGGACAGGGGAAGGCCAGCTCAAAGAACAAGATGGAGGTGACACCTTCTGAAAAGGCAAACCAGAAGAAGAACGCCGCCTCCAAGGAGTTGGTTTCACGATCAAAAACGAGCTGGTCGACCACCTCAGAAACTCCCCCTGTGGGATTAGCCAACGTCTCATGACTCTTCGGCTCACCCTATCCCGGAACCAGTGCGCCACAGTTATCAGTGCATACACACCAACACTCAACGCAACAGATGAGGCCAAAGAGGTATTCTACTCCAGCCTCGAACAATCCCTGTCCCGAGTCCCTACGGACGACAAACTGATCCTCCTCGGCGACTTCAATGCCAGAGTCGGTAAGGACACAGACCTCTGAGGAGCCGTGATCGGCAGAGAGGGGGAAGGGAAAACCAACTCCAGTGGTACCCTGCTCCTGACAAAATGCCTAGAACACAACCTTGTCATCACCAACACCTTGTTCCACCAGCCTCCCTGATAAAGTGCGACATCCCCACTGACAGCTGGGAGTCCTTGGCCATAGACCGCCCTAAGTGGAGGAAGTGCATCCGGGAGGGTGCTGAATTCCTCGAGTATCATCGCTGAGAGCATGCAGAAATCAAGCGCAGGCAGCGGAAGGAGCGTGCGGCAAACCAGGCTCCCTGCCCACCCTTTCCCTCAACGACTATCTGTCCCTCCTGTGACAGAGACTGTGGTTCTCGTATTGGACTATTAAGCCACCTAAGAACTCATGCGAAGAGTGGAAGCAAGTCTTCCTTGATCCCGAGGGACTGCCTATGATGATGATGATGATGATGTTCTGCCAGAGGGACAAGTGCAAGTCATCGTGGCAACACCCTCGCTCCAAACACTGGCACCTGCTCGACTACGTCATCGTTCGAGCCAGGGATCGCAAGGATAAGCGCATCACCCATGCCATGACAGGAGCTGACGACTGCTGGACGGACCACAGCCTAATCCGTTCCGTCATCAACATTAATATAGCCCCAAAGCGACGATGGCAACAGAAGCAAAGTCGTAGAAAAATCAATGCTGGGGCACTCAGCTAAGAGAGCCCCATACAGCCAGCGCCTCACTGCCAACCTGGTGACCCTCGATGACCCGTAGACGCAGAGTGCCCACAGCGCTTGGTCTGCCGTCTAGGCCACCATAGTGCCTGCAAAGAGAAGCTCGGTCACTCAACCAGGAAACACCAAGACTGGTTTGATGAGAATGACCAGGAGATCCAGGAGCTAATATACCGCAAGCGCAGGGCATTTCGGAACCTAAAGCAACAACCCAACTCTGGAGCAGCAAAGTAGCTCTACAGACGGCTGAAGGCCGAGTTCCAACAAAAAATCCGCGACCTAAAGAATAGATGGTGGGTGGAGAAAGCACAGGAGATTCAGCAGCTGGCCGACAGCCATGACGTATGAGGATTCTTCACCGTAGTCGTCCACCTACGGCCCAAGGCCCCACCCCACTGCTGGCCAAGAACGGGGAGACACGCATCAAGGATATCGAGGCAGTCAGGGCACTCTGGAAGGAGCACTTCGAAGATCTCCTTAATCGAGACTCTGCCTTCGACACAAGTGTCCTCGACTCCATCCCACAGCATGCCATCTGCCACCATCCCAGCAAAACCCCAGACCTGCATGAGGTAGAAAAGGCCATCCATCATCTCAAGGCATCGGGAGCAGATGGAATCTTCACTGAGGCACTAAAGTATGGCGGAGAGGCACTATTGGCGCGAATGCATAACCTCATCTCTCCTGGAAAGAGGAGAGCATGCCGGGAGATCTCAGAGATGCCGTAATCGTGGCTATCTTTAAAAAAGGGACAAGTCCGACTGTGCGAACTACAGAGGAATCTCCCTGTTATCAGCCATTGCAAGGTCATCACTGGAATCCTCCTCAACTGTCTTCTCCCTGTGGCTGAGGAGCTCCTCCTGGAGTCACAGTGCGGATTCCGTCCACTACGGGGTACAATGGACATGATCTTCATGGCGCGACAACTACAAGAGAAATGCAGGGAACAGCACCAACCCTTGTACATGGCTTCTTTTGACCTCACAAAGGCCTTTAACACTGTTAACCGTGAGGGTCTATGGAGCATGCTCCTCTGTTTCGGCTGCCCCCATAAGTTTGTCGCCATCCTCCGCCTGCTCCACGACGACATGCAAGTCGTGATCCTGATCAACGGGTCCACCACAGACCAAATCCACGTCCAGATCGGGGTCAAGCAGGGCTGTGTCATCGCGCCAACCCTCTTCTCGATCTTCCTCGCTGCAATGCTCCATCTCACGCTCAACAAGCTCCCCGCTGGAGTGGAACTAATCTATAGAACCAGTGGGAACTTGTTCAACCTTCGTCACCTCCAGGCTAGATCCAAGACCGTCCCATCCTCTGTCGTCGAACTACAGCACGCTTGCGTCTGCGCACATGCAGAGGCTGAACTCCAAGCCATCGTCAACATCTTCACTGAGGCGCACGAAAGTCTGAACCTTACAGTAAACATCTGTAAGACAAAGGTCCTCCATCAATCTGTCCCCGCCACACAGCATTGCCCTCTGTCATCAAAATCCATAGTGTGGCCTTGGACAACATGGACCACTTTCCATACATAAGAACATAAGAGATAGGAGCAAGAGTAGGCCATACAGCCCCTCGATCATGGCTGATCCGATCATGGACTCAGGTCCACTTCCCTGCCCGCTCCCCATAACCCCTTATTCCCTTATCGTTTAAGAAACTGTCTATTTCTGTCTTAAATTTATTCAATGTCCCAGCCTCCACAGTTCTCTGAAGCAGCGAATTCCACAGATTTATAACCCTCTGAGAGAAGAAATTTCTCTTCATCTCAGTTTTAAATGGACAGCCCTCGGGAGCCGACAATCAGCAAGGGCAGATATCGACGACAAGGTCCAACACCGCCTCCAGTGCGCCAGCGCAGCCTTCGGTCACCTGAGGAAGAGAGTGTTCGAAGATCAGGCCCTCAAATCTGGCACCAAGCTTATGGTCTACAGGGCTGTAGTGATACCCGCAGTCCCAGACGCCTGATCTTTGGGCACCCTGTGCGGAGGGGAGTGGGCAGGTTGGAAGGCCTCCTCATAGGACTGCTCCTGGGCATGACCAAAGGGGCTATCAACCGGTCCAGGCAGCGGGCAGTCGAGGGGGTCGTTCAGCCCGACTGCCTGCCTCTCTTCCGTGGTTACATCTGGGCCAGGATGTCCCTGGAGATGGAGCACGCGGTGTCCACCGGTACGCTCGCGGCCTTCCACGAGAGGTGGGCACCGGAGGGACTGGAGTGCATCATCACCCCGGCAACCAAATTTTGATTTGAATTAAGTTTACTATCAAAAGATAATTTGATTAATGTGTTGGTTTTAATGCCCGCCTCCCTTTAATCGGGGGGCACTTGTATTAAAGTTTGCCATCTAATTTACCCCTTTAATAAGGGGGCATTTGATTTACAGGTGCAACTAAAATAGTTGTACAGCTGTTGTAAAACAAAGAACAAAAAAAACAAGGGGGCTCTTGAATTAAAGTTTCTGGATTGTGACCCCCACCCCCTTTCATCAGGGGGCACTTGATTTAATTTAAAGTTGATTTACAGGTACAACAAAATAGTTGTAGTGATACCCACCCTCCTGTATGGCTCACAGACGTGGACCATATACAGTAGACTCCTCAAATCGCTGGAGAAATACCATCAATGATGGCTCCACAAGATCCTGCAAATCCCCTAGGAGGATAGACGCACCAACGTCAGTGTTCTCGATCAGGCCAACATCCCCAGCATCCACTGACCACACTCTACCAGTTCCGTTGGGCCCCCAGGTGGACAGAGGAAACGTTTCAAGGATACCCTCAAAGCCTCCTTCATAAAGCGCAACATCCCCACCTGGAATCCCTGGCCAAAGACCACCCTAAATGGAGGAAGAGCATCCGGGAGGGCACTGAGCACCTCGAGTCTCGTCGCCAAGAGAATGCAGAAAACAAGCGCAGACAGCAGAAGGAGCGTACGGCAAACCAGACTCCCCACCCACCATTTCTTTCAATGACTATCTGTCCCACATGTGACAGAGACTGTAATTCCCGTATTGGACTGTACCATCATAGGCAGTTTTCCACTCTAAAAGTGAGTTCTTTGGTGACTGAGGATGTCCTTGAAACGTTTCCTCTGCTGTGTAGGAGTTCCAAGTAGAGCGCTTGCTTTGGGAGTCTTGTGTCAGGCATGCCGACAACGTGGCCCGCCCAACGGAGCCGGTCGAGTGTGGTCAGTGCTTTGATGCTGGGGATGTTGACCTGATCGAGGATGCTAACGTTGGTGCGTCTGTCCTCCCAGGGGATTTGCAGGGTCTTGCGGAGACATTGTTGGTGGTATTTCTCCAGCGATTTGAGGTGTCTACTGTATATGGTCCACGTCTGTGAGCCATACAGGAGGGTGGGTATCACTACAACTATTTTGTTGTACCTGTAAATCAACTTTAAATTAAATCAAGTGCCCCCTGATTAAAGGGGGTGGGGGTCACACTCCAGAAACTTTAATTCAAGAGCCCCCTTGTTTTTTTTGTTCTTTGTTTTACAACAGCTGTACAACTATTTTAGTTGCACCTGTAAATCAAATGCCCCCTTATTAAAGGTGGGAGGGGGAGTGAGTCGTGGGCCACCCCGAGCTGTATGAGAACACCATCGCAGGTCGGGGCTATAAATAGAGCTGGAGCGCCGAGCCCTGGAACATTGTGGTGGAGGTGCGGCAAATGAGGGTACAGGGTCCAGAAGAGCCGAGTGCCCAGGGGCAGCACGGACCTGCCCACACTGCGATATGTGCACACTTGGTCCATGCAGCAGAGCAGGTCTCCAGTCGTCTTGGTTAATCCTTGCCACTGGATAAAAGCCGAGCTCTGTCAAGCCCGTGTGGTGGCTGGTGTGCAACGGTCACCACACATTAAAAAAATCCACGCACAGGCATCTTCCACCCTCTCAGCTGGAGTTCAGGACTGGGACATCGGGTCCTTCATTGAAAATTCTGTGAACTCTCGTGGAAGCAAGTCATGGTCGTTCGAGGGACCGCCTATGATGATGGTGACGATATCGGTGGGAGGGGGAGTGAGTGGGGGTGAATGCCGATGGGAGGGGGATGTGGGGGTGAATATCGATGGGAGGGGGGTGTGAGTGGGGGTGTATATCGGTGGGAGGGGGCAGTGGGGATGAATGTCGGCGAGAGGGGGGTGTGGGGGTGTATGTTGATGGGAGAGGGGTGTGTGTCGGTGGGAGGAGGGAGTGAGGGGGGCTGTGGGGGTGAATGTCGATGGGAGGGGGGTGTGGAAGTATGTTGGTGGGAGGAGGGAGTGAGTGGGGGTGTATATCGATGGGAGGGGGCAGTGGGGATGAATGTCGGCGAGAGGGGACTGTGGGGGTGCATGTCGATGGGAGAGGGGTGTGTGTCGGTGGGAGGGGTCTGTGTTGGTGGGTGGAGGGCGCGGGTTGTATCAGTGGGTGGAGGGGAGGGGTGTGTCGGTGGGAGGAGGGAGTGAGGGGGACTGTGTGTATGTCGGTGGGAGGAGGGAGTGAGGGGGACTGTGTGTATGTCGGAGGGAGTGAGGGGGACTGTGTGTATGTCGGTGGGAGGAGGGAGTGAGGGGGACTGTGTGTATGTCGGTGGGAGGAGGGAGTGAGGGGGACTGTGTGTATGTCGGTGGGAGGAGGGAGTGAGGGGGACTGTGTGTATGTCGGTGGGAGGAGGGAGTGAGGGGGATTGTGTATGTCGGTGGGAGGAGGGAGTGAGGGGGACTGTGTATGTCGGTGGGAGGAGGGAGTGAGGGGGACTGTGTGTATGTCGGTGGGAGGAGGGAGTGAGGGGGACTGTGTGTATGTCGGAGGGAGTGAGGGGGACTGTGTGTATGTCGGTGGGAGGAGGGAGTGAGGGGGACTGTGTGTATGTCGGTGGGAGGAGGGAGTGAGGGGGACTGTGTGTATGTCGGTGGGAGGAGGGAGTGAGGGGGACTGTGTGTATGTCGGTGGGAGGAGGGAGTGAGGGGGACTGTGTGTATGTCGGTGGGAGGAGAGAGTGAGGGGGACTGTGTGTATGTCGGTGGGAGGAGAGAGTGAGGGGGACTGTGTGTATGTCGGTGGGAGGAGGGAGGGAGGGGGACTGTGTGTATGTCGGTGGGAGGAGAGAGTGAGGGGGACTGTGTGTATGTCGGTGGGAGGAGAGAGTGAGGGGGACTGTGTGTATGTCGGTGGGAGGAGAGATTGAGGGGGACTGTGTGTATGTCGGTGGGAGGAGGGAGTGAGGGGGACTGTGTGTATGTCGGTGGGAGGAGAGAGTGAGGGGGACTGTGTGTATGTCGGTGGGAGGAGGGAGGGAGGGGGACTGTGTGTATGTCGGTGGGAGGAGAGAGTGAGGGGGACTGTGTGTATGTCGGTGGGAGGAGAGAGTGAGGGGGACTGTGTGTATGTCGGTGGGAGGAGAGATTGAGGGGGACTGTGTGTATGTCGGTGGGAGGAGGGAGTGAGGGGGACTGTGTGTATGTCGGTGGAAGGAGAGAGTGAGGGGGACTGTGTGTATGTCGGTGGGAGGAGAGAGTGAGGGGGACTGTGTGTATGTCGGTGGGAGGAGGGAGTGAGGGGGACTGTGTGTATGTCGGTGGGAGGAGGGAGTGAGGGGGACTGTGTGTATGTCGGTGGGAGGAGAGAGTGAGGGGGACTGTGTGTATGTCGGTGGGAGGAGAGAGTGAGGGGGACTGTGTGTATGTCGGTGGGAGGAGAGATTGAGGGGGACTGTGTGTATGTCGGTGGGAGGAGGGAGTGAGGGGGACTGTGTGTATGTCGGTGGGAGGAGAGAGTGAGGGGGACTGTGTGTATGTCGGTGGGAGGAGGGAGGGAGGGGGACTGTGTGTATGTCGGTGGGAGGAGAGAGTGAGGGGGACTGTGTGTATGTCGGTGGGAGGAGAGAGTGAGGGGGACTGTGTGTATGTCGGTGGGAGGAGAGATTGAGGGGGACTGTGTGTATGTCGGTGGGAGTGAGGGGGACTGTGTGTATGTCGGAGGGAGTGAGGGGGACTGTGTGTATGTCGGAGGGAGTGAGGGGGACTGTGTGTATGTCGGTGGGAGGAGGGAGTGAGGGGGACTGTGTGTATGTCGGTGGAAGGAGAGAGTGAGGGGGACTGTGTGTATGTCGGTGGGAGGAGGGAGTGAGGGGGACTGTGTGTATGTCGGTGGAAGGAGAGAGTGAGGGGGACTGTGTGTATGTCGGTGGGAGGAGGGAGTGAGGGGGACTGTGTGTATGTTGGTGGAAGGAGAGAGTGAGGGGGACTGTGTGTATGTCGGTGGGAGGAGGGAGTGAGGGGGACTGTGTGTATGTCGGTGGAAGGAGGGAGTGAGGGGGACTGTGTGTATGTCGGTGGAAGGAGGGAGTGAGGGGGACTGTGTGTATGTCGGTGGAAGGAGGGAGTGAGGGGGACTGTGTGTATGTCGGTGGAAGGAGGGAGTGAGGGGGACTGTGTGTATGTCGGTGGGAGGAGGGAGTGAGGGGGACTGTGTGTATGTCGATGGGAGGAGGGAGTGACGGGTCAGTCTGCAGCAGAGAAAGCGCGGTAACTAATCCGGTTCGGACTGTCGGCGGCCGGTGAGCAAATAAGTCAGGTGATCGTCTCGGGCGGGAGTTAGCAGACGGAGAGGAGGAGGTGCCTGAGCAACGGCCCGCGGGGGAGGGCGGGGCCAATAGCAACGGCCCGCGGGGGAGGGCGGGGCCAATAGCAACGGCCCGCGGGGGATGGCGGGGCCAATAGCAACGGACCGCGGGGGAGGGCGGGGCCAATAGCAACGGCCCGCGGGGGATGGCGGGGCCAATAGCAACGGACCGCGGGGGAGGGCGGGGCCAATAGCAACGGCCCGCGGGGGAGGGCGGGGCCAATAGCAACGGCCCGCGGGGGAAGGCCGGATGCGCGCGCCCGGAGACTAGAAGGGTGAAAATCATAATGGCGGACACATCTGATGTTTTTTTTACATTATCATTTTTCTTTCGTTTAGTTTATTGCAGATCTCTGGGCGTGAAGGGAAAGGCAAACGTGCACACTTGCGCGCTCCGGAAGGAGCTGGTGCGCGCGCCCGGTGCAGGCTTGCGTTGGAAGGGGCGGGACGGGCGGGAGCGAGCGCGGACGGCACCGCCGCAGCACAGCGACACCTGCAGGCCAGGATGGGGAGGTGCAACCGCTGCTGCTGAACTCAATGACAGACATGTTTCTGCAGTCTCTGCACCACCAGTGGCGCAGGTATTTATTATCCTGGCGGTGACAGCTACACTTGAAGCTCTTGAGTGCAACATCAAGAAAAATAAAGGCTTGGCCGTTGTGTTCATAAGGACATAATAAATTAGAGCAGGAGATGCCATACGCCCCCTCGAGCCTGCTCCGCCATTCAATAAGATCATGGCTGATCTGATCTTGGCCTCAACTCCAATTCCCTGTCCGTTCCCCATAACCCTTGACTCCCCTATAGTTCAAGAATCTGTCTATCTCCACCTTAAATATATTCAATGACTCAGCCTCCACAGCTCTCTGGGCCAGAGAATTCCAAAGATTCACCACTCTCAGAGAAGAAATTCCTCCTCAACTCCGTCTTAAATGTGCGACCCCTTTGAAACTATGCCCCCTCGTTCTAGATTCCCCACGAGGGGAAACATCCTCTCTGTATCTACCCTGTTAAGCCCCCTTAGAATCTGATACGTTTCAATAAGATCACATCTCATTCTTCTAAACTCCGAGTACAGGCCCAACCTGCTCAACCTTTCCTCATAAGACAACCACTTCATCCCAGGAATCAACCTAATGAACCTTCTCTGAAATGCCTCCAATGCAAGTATATCCCTCCTTAAACAAGGAGACCAAAATTGTACGCAGTACTGTCGGTGTGATCTCACAAACACCCTGTACAGTTGTGGCAAGACTTCCCTACTTTTTTACTCTATCCCTCTTGCAACAAAGGCCAACATTCCATTTGCCTTCCTAATTACTTTCTGTACCTGCATGCTAACTTTTGTGTTACAGCAGCATTCTGTAGTCTCTCCATTTAAATAATATTTTGCTTTTCTATTCTTCCTTCCAAAGTAGATAACCTCACATTTTCCTACATTATACTCCCATCTGCCAAATTTTTGCCCACTCACTTAACCTATCTATGTCCTGGCCAATATTTATCCTTCAATCAACATAACAAAAAAACAGATTATCACATTGCTGTTTGTGGGAGCTTGCTTGTGCGCAAATTGGCTGCTGTGTTTCCCACATTACAACAGTGACTACACTTCAAAAATATTTTCTTGGCTGTAAAGTAATTTGAGACATCCGGTGGTTGTGAAAGGCGCTATATAAATCCAAGTCTGTCTGTCTTTGCAGATTCTTTGTGTCCTTCTCACAACTTGCTTTCCTACCTATCTTTGTATCGTCAGAAAATTTGGCTACACTACACTCGATCCCTTCATCCATGTCATTAATATAAATTATAAGATCCTACAAATCCCTTAGGAGGACAGACGCACCAACATTAGCGTCCTTGACCAGGCCAACATCCCCAGCATTGAAGCACCGACCACACTTGATCAGTTCCGCTGGGCAGGCCACATTGTTCGCATTTCTGACACAAGACTCCCAAAGCAAGCGCTCTACTCGGTACTCCTTCATGACAAACGAGCCAAAGGTGGGCAGAGGAAACGTTACAAGGACACCCTCAAAGCCTCCCTGATAAAGTGCAACATCCCCACTGACACCTGGGAGTCCCTGGCCAAAGACCGCCCTAAGTGAAGGAAGTGCATCCGGGAGGGCGCTGAGCACCTCGAGTCTCATCGCCAAGAGCATGCAGAAATCAAGCGCAGGCAGTGGAAGGAGCGTGCGGCAAACCTGTCCCACCCACACCTTCCCTCAGCGACTATCTGTCCCACCTGTGACAGAGACTGTCGTTCTCGGATTGAACTGTTCAGCCACCTAAGAACTCATTTTAAGAGTGGAAGCACGTCTTCCTCAATTCCGAGGGACGGCCTATGATGATGATGATGATGATAAGATTGTAAATAGATTGTAAACAGCACCGATCCCTGCGGCACCCCACTAATTACTGTTTGCCAACCTGAAAATGATCCATTTATCTCGAATCTCTGTTTTCTGTTCGTTAGCCAGTTCTCTTTCCATGCCAATATATTACCCCTAACACCATGAGCTCTTACCTTGTGTAGTAACTTTTTATGTGGGACCTTATCGAATACCTTTTGGAAATCCAAATACACGACATCTACTGGTTCCACTTTATCTACCCTGCTCATTACATCCTCAAAGAACTCTAATAAATTTGTCAAACATGATTTCCCTTTCATAAAACCAAGTTGACTCTGCTTGATTGTATTATGATTTTCCAAATATCCTGCTACTTCCTTAATAATGGATTCTAGTATTTTCCCAATGACAAGATGTTAGGCTAACTGGCCTATAATATTCGATAGGCTAATGTCCCCGATGTCGGCAATCATCTGATTTGTTATTCACAGGGCTGTGTCAACCTTAGAGAAATGTCAGGATTGAGATTCATACAGCATAAAAGAAGGCCATTTGACCCATTGTGCCTGTGCCGGCTCTTTGAAGGAACCATCCAATGAGTCCCACTGCCCGATAGCCTTGCAAATTTCCTTTTCAAGTATATATCCAATTAAATCAGCTCCCATCGTCCTTTCAGGCAAGGCATTCTCCTTTTAGAAGAGGAAGGTTAAAAAAAAGGGCCAAACCTGCTCACAGTTTGTTGAACCTGTGCAAACTATATATGTAAGAGCTGACTGATAGAATGCAGAATTTGCTATTCACATTTAACCGTCACAAAATATGTTACATCCGTGAGATTTTAAACCAAGGTTCCATTCCTCATCTATGCTCGTCTAGTTGTCATGCAGGTATAGCAGGCAGTGAAGGCGGCAAATGACATGTTGGCCTTCATAGCGAGAGGATTTGAGTATAGGAGCAGGGAGGTCTTACTGCAGTTGTACAGGGCCTTGGTGAGGCCACACCTTGAATATTGTGTACAGGTTTGGTCTCCTAATCTGAGGAAGGACATTCTTACCATTGAGGGAGTGCAGCGAAGGTTCACCAGACTGATTTTCGAGATGGCAGGACTGACATATGAAGAAAGACTAGATCGACTAGGCTCATATTCACTAGAATTTAGAAGAATGAGAGGGGACCTGAGAGAAACATATCAAATTCTGATGGGATTGGACAGGTTAGATGCAGGAAGAATGTTCCTGATGTTAGGGAAGTCCAGAACCAGGGGTCACAGTCTTAGGATAAGGGGTAAGCCATTTAGGACCGAGATGAGGAGAAACTTCTTCACTCAGAGAATTGTGAACCTGTGGAATTCTCTACAACAGAAAGTTGTTGAGGCCAGTTCGTTAGATATATTCAAAAGGGAGTTAGATGTGGCCCTGATGGCTAAAGGGATCAAGGGGTATGGAGAGAAAGCAGGAATGGGGTACTGAAGTTGCATGATCAGCCATTATCATATTGAATGGTGGTGTCGGCTCGAAGGGCCGAATGGCCTACTCCTGCACCTATTTTCTATATTTCTAACCTCAGCCCCAGGATTAGGGACCATAATGTTATTTAAGGTTGCTGCTCTTGATCGCTGTTCAGTGATCCTCGATGGCGTACGTGTATATGGTTAGCTCTGATAGCCCAACAGTCAAATGGCCTACTGCCACTCTTTGTTGAGGTTCACACATGGAGACTGGCCACTTGAGTAAGATGCTGAAGGATGACCAACACCTATGGAAATGTTTCCTAGCAAGAAGTCCACATCTTCAGGATAGAGAATAAATAGCACAAAAGTAAAGGTGTGACATAATCATCAGTTGCATTAAAATGTTTGCTTCAGTGTTAGCTGTGGCTCAGTGGGTAGCACTCTCACCTTGGAGTTAGAAGGTTGTGGGTTCAAAATCCCACTCCAGAAACTTGGACACATAAATCTAGGCTGACAATCCCTCTGTTATTCTATAAAAGATCCCAGGATACTATTTCAAAGAAGAGCAGGGGCGTTATCCCAGGTGTCCTGGCCAATATTTATCCCTCAATCAACATACCACAAACAGATTATCTGGTCATTATCACATTGCTGTTTTGGGGAATTTGCTGTGCGCAAATTGGCTGCCGCGTTTCCCACATTACAATAGTGACTACACTCCAAAAGTACTTAATTGGCTGCAAAGTGCTTTGAGACGTCTGGTAGTCGTGAAAGGTGCTATATAAATGCAAGTCTTTCTTCTTTGATATTGCTGTGTGATACAGTGTGTCTATTTTGGTTAACCCATAAGGAGATACTGGGTTTCCCCCAGTGTCGTCAACTCCAAAAAAATCTAACAACAGTGTCCCCTTTTTAGCGGGGCACAACTAATGAAATCCAAATAAAAAGAAATGAAAGTAATAATATTTCCTGTATCTACTACGCACTCCAGTCCCTGCAGTTCCCACCAGTCGCAGAAGGCCTCAAATGTACCAGTAGACAGCTTGAGCTCCTTCTCCACGTCATGATGCCTTGTGTTGAAAACCTTTAACTTTATGTATTTGAACAAAAAAATATATGAACCCATTGATCCAACTATATTTAGTTTATTATTTCTGTAACCTTAAAAACAAAATACTTCACAGAAGAGCATATCTTATGAAGTATTATAATTGCTAATTGGCTATTCTAAATGCGGATATATATCCACAAGACTATTTGAAAGGGTATTGTGAACATGTGCTGCAAAGCAGCTTGGACTCCCAGTCCCGCTCATTATCCAGTGACCCCTATTGGGGATCCTGCTCATTATCCAGTGACCCCTATTGGGGATCCTGCTCATTATCCAGTGACCCCTATTGGGGATCCTGCTCATTATCCAGTGACCCCTATTAGGGGATCCTGCTCATTATCCAGTGACCCCTATTGGGGGATCCTGCTCATTATCCAGTGACCCCTACTGGGGGATCCTGCTCATTATCCAGTGACCCCTATTGGGGGATCCTGCTCATTATCCAGTGACCCCTACTGGGGGATCCTGCTCGTCATCCAGTGACCCCTATTGGGGAATGCTGCTCGTCATCCAGTGACCCTTATTGGGGAATCCTGCTCGTTATCCAGTAACCACTATTGGGGGATCCTGCTCGTTATCCAGTGACCCCTACCTGGGGATCCTGCTCATTATCCAGTGACCCCTATTGGGGGATCCTGCTCGTTATCCAGTGACCCCTACTGGGGGATCCTGCTCATTATCCAGTGACCCCTATTGGGGGATCCTGCTCATTATCCAGTGACCCCTATTGGGGGATCCTGCTCGTTATCCAGTGACCCCTACTGGGGGATCCTGCTCATTATCCAGTGACCACTATTGGGAGATCCTGCTCATTATCCAGTGACCCCTACTGGGGGATCCTGCTCATTATCCAGTGACCACTACTGGGGGATCCTGCTCATTATCCAGTGACCCCTATTGGGGGATCCTGCTCATTATCCAGTGACCCCTATTGGGGGTGCACACATATGGAAGTCAGGTGGACACAGTGTCAGGTTTGACGATTCTACCACATAATCCAACAGCCTGCCAACACTCACTCTCCAGGCTCCCACACGATGAATGCGTACTTAGGCAAGAGAATGGCTGGTGTGCGTGGAACTGTTCCCAGCAAGTGTCAGCACTCTGAGGAAGGGAGGGAAGAAAATTGGCAGAAGGGAAAAAAAATGGCAATTTTTTGCAGTGTTGCCATCACAATCTTTCAGTAAATATCAATATATTATTATAAAATAAAGGTGTGAAAGCGTTTTAGTGGAAATAATTTTTCCATGTTCAAATGACAACAAGCCTATCAGGCATTACTGTTGAATGTGCAATGTCATGAGAACCTTGATAAGGTGACTGCCTGCAGTCATTCCTATCCGCCCATTATTCTTCATTTAATATCAGGCTTGCAGTCTATCATAGGCTAAAACTTGCTTATGCAACTAACACACTACAACAGGGACGCACAAATATTTTGTCCTAGCAAATACCACTCCAGAGACTTGAGCACAAAACTCTAGGCTGACACTCCAGTGCAGTGCTGAGGGAACGCTGCATTGTTGGAGGTGCCGTCAGTCGGATGAGAAGTTAAACCGAGTGCTGTCTGCTCTCTCAAGTGGATGTAAAAGATCCCACGGCCATCATTTCGAAGAAGAGCAGGGGAGTCATCCCCGGTGTCCTGGCCAATATTTATCCCCCAATCAACATAACAAAAACAGATTATCTGGTCGTTATCACACTGCTGTTTGTGGGAGCTTGCTGTGCGCAAGTTGGCTGCCGCGTTTCCCACATTACAACAGTGACTACACTCCTAAAGTACTTCATTGGCTGTAAAGCGCTTTGTGACGTCCTGTGGTTGTGAAAGGTGCTATATAAATCCAAGTCTTCTTTCTAGTGAGCCACTGAGTTGTATAATACAGAGCCCCCTGGGCCATTACAAGTCTAAGTAATCAGCATATCATTTTTTAAAAGCAAAATCGCATTAGATATTGTGATTAATTACAAAAGAAATGCTTGTGACTGAGATTCAGGAAGCCTGGAGCAGGAGAAAGGGATGCAACATCCCTCCTGAGATGCTTCTCCAGATCCAGCTGAGCTGCCAAGTTAGATGACCTCCCAGCCATTCGCCAAGATCTCTTGTATTTTCAATCCTAGGCATTCTCTAACAACAACAACAACAACTTATATTTATATAGTGTCTTTAATGTAGTGAAACATCCCAAGGCACTTCACAGGAGTATTATGCAATAAAAAGTTGACACCGAGCTACAGAAGTAGAAATTAGGGCAGGTGAAGTTTGGTCAAAGAGGTATGTTTTAAGGAGCGTCTTGAAGGAGGAAAGAGGTGGCGAGGTTTAGACAGGGAGTTCCAGAGCTTGGGGCCAAGGCAACAGAAGGCATGGCCACCAATGGATAAGCGATTACAATTAGGGATGCTCAGGAGGGCAGAATTAGAGGAGCACAGACATCTCGGGAAGGGGGGGAGGCGGGGGTTTGTGGGGCTGGAGAAGATTACAGAGATAGGGACAGGCGAGGCCATGGAGGGTTTTGAAAATAAGGATGAAAATTTTGAAATAGAGGCGTTGCTTAACCGGGAGCCAATATAGGTCAGCAAGCACAGGGGATGATGAGTGAGTGGGATGGCGTGAGTTAGGACGCAGGCAGTCGAGTTTTGGATCACCTCTAGTTTACGTATATCGAATGCATCATTATGAAATTCCTGTGAAGCGCTTTGGGACATTGCACTACGTTAAAGGCGCTATATAAATACAAGTGTTGATGTTGTTCCTGGAGAGCCACTGAAAACCAGCTGACCCATCAGTGCAACAACCCACTCACTGGCCATGAGAGGCAACAACCCCAAACAACTTAGAATAATATTCAGAAGTTGACCCCTTTTCAGCATCCTCAATGCTACCTAACTCCAGAACATAGGGCCAAACAAACTTTATCGACCCCCCACCAATCGATATTGCTCCCAGTGCAAATATCCTGATGTGACAATACATTCCTCCCACCACCACCATGCAATTAGGTATAGCAGTGACTTCAGAAGCTACATAGGGGAATGTGCTCTGTCATATGATTTTATGATTTTACACCTAAATATACAATGATCTCACAGAATATCTATGAATAGGCAATGGCAGACATTTAAAGAGCACATGGATGAACTTCAACGATTGTACATCCCTGTCTAGCGTAAAAATAAAACGGGGAAGATGGCTCAAAAGGGAAATTAGGGATAGTGTTAAATCCAAGGAAGAGGCATATAAATTGGCCAGAAAAAGCAGCAAACCTGAGGACTGGGAGAAATTTAGAATTCAGCAGAGGAGGACAAAGGGTTTAATTAGGAGGGGGAAAATAGAGTATGAGAATAATCTTGCAGGGAACATAAAAACTGACTGTAAAAGCTTCTATAGATACGTGAAGACAAATGTAGGTCCCTTTCAGTCAGAATCAGGTGAATTTATAATGGGGAACAAAGAAATGGCAGATCAATTGAATAAATACTTTGGTTCTGTCTTCACCAAGGAAGACACAAATAACCTTCTGGAAATACTAGGGGACCGAGGGTCTAGTGAGAAGGAGGAACTGAAGGAAATCTTTATTAGTCAGGAAAGTGTGTTAGGGAAATTGATGTGATTGAAGGCCGATAAATCCCCAGGACCTGATAGTCTGCATCCCAGAGTACTTAAGGAAGTGGCCCTAGAAATAGTGGTCATTTTCCAACATTCTGTAGACTCTGGATCAGTCCCTATGGATTGGAGGGTAGCTAATGTAATCCCACTTTTTAAAAAAGGAGGGAGAGAGAAAACAGGAAATTATTGACCGGTTAGCCTGACATCAGTAGTGGGGAAAATGTTGAAATCAATTATTAAAGATGTAATAGCAGCACATTTGGAAAGCAGTGACAGGATCGGTCCAAGTCAACACGAATTTATGAAAGGGAAATCATGCTTGACAAATCTTTTAAGAGTTTTTTGAGCATATAACTAGTAGAGTGGACAAGGGAGAACCAGTGGATGTGGTGTATTTGGATTTTCAAAAGGCTTTTGACAAGGTCCCACACAAGAGATTGGTGTGCAAAATTAACTAAATATATTCAAAAGGGAGTTAGATGAAGTCCTTACTACTCGGGGGATCAAGGGGTATGGCGAGAAAGCAGGAAGGAGGTACTGAAGTTGCATGTTCAGCCATGAACTCATTGAATGGCGGTGCAGGCTCGAAGGGCCGAATGGCCTACTCCTGCACCTATTTTTCTATGTTTCTAAAGCACATGGTATTGGGGGTAATGTATTGACATGTATAGAGAACTGGTTGGCAGACAGGAAGCAAAGAGTAGGAATAAATGGGTCCTTTTCAGAATGGCAGGCAGTGACTAGTGGGGTGCCGCAAAATTCAGTGCTGGGACCCCAGCTATTTACAATATATATTAATGATTTAGACGAAGGAATTGAATGTAATATCTCCAAGTTTGCAGATGACACTAAGCTGGGTGGCAGTGTGAGCTCTGAGGAGGATGCTAAGAGTCTACAGGGTGACTTGGACAGGTTAGGTGAGTGGGCAAATGCATGGCAAATGCAGTCTAATGTGGATAAGTGTGAGGTTATCCACTTTGGTGATAAAAACAGGAAGGCAGAATATTGTCTGAATGGTGACAGGTTAGGAAAGGTGAGGTGCAATGAGACCTGGGTGTCATGGCACATCAGTGATTGAAAGTTGCATGCCGGTACAACAGGTGGTGAAGAAGGAAAATGACATGTTGGCCTTCATAGCGAGAGGAATTGAGTATAGGAGCAGGGAGATCTTACTGCAGTTGTACAGGGCCTTGATGAAGCCACACCTTGAATATTGCGTGCAGTTTTGGTCTCCTAATCTGAGGAAGGACATTCTTGCTATTGAGGGAGTGCAGCGAAGGTTCACCAGACTGATTCCCGGGATGGCAGGACTGACATATGAAGAAAGACTGGATCGACTAGGCTTATATTCACCGGAATTTAGAAGAGTGAGAGGGGATGTCATAGAAACATATAAAATTATGACGGGATTGGACAGATGAGATGCAGGAAGAATGTTCCCGATGTTGGGGAAGTCCAGAACCAGGGGTCACAGTCTAAGGCTGAGAGATAAGCCATTTAGGACCGAGATGAGGAAAAACGTCTTCATTCAGAGAATTGTGAACCTGTGGAATTCTCAACCACAGAAAGTTGTTGAGGCCAATTCGTTAGATATATTCAAAAGGGAGTTAGATGTGGCCCTTACGGCTAAAGGAATCAAGGGGTATGGAGAGAAAGCAGGAATGAGGTACTGAAGTTGCATGATCAGCCATGATCGTATTGAATGGTGGTGCAGGCTCGAAGGGTCGAATGGCCTACTCCTGCACCTATTTTCTATGTTTCTATGAATGTATCCTTAATTGCACAATGGCATCATAAAATATATGTATAAAGATACACTTACAGGGATAATAGCTTCATGAATTATGTATGTACATTCTTGAGAACCCAATAAAAAGTTTATTTTAAAAAAACTAGGTGGATCAATATTTTTAAGTTGTACTGTAACAAGTCAAAATATTGTCAAAATTCTTTGCTTTCCTCTTATAGTTCATTTCAGAATTAATTTTCTTTCATGTTAAGTGATTTTAAAAAAAATCCTGTTTCTACTGTCTAGCTGTCAACCAGTTTGTACTGTTCTTTCTCAGAAGATGGGGAGATGACCAGCTTCCCACATCACTGTTTGTATAACTTGGGCAAGACCTGGTGTGAGAGAGTTACACAGCATAACTCTTCCTCGCTGACATTGCCTTCCTCCCCTTGTATCTTCTCTGCAACAATCTTAAAATTATGAGGGGCCGAGATCGAGTGGATAGGAAGGACCTATTTCCCTTAGCAGAGGTCAATAACCAGGGGGCATAGATTTAAAGTAGTTGGTAGAAGGATTAGAGGGCAGATGAGGAAACATTTCTTCACCAAGAGGGTGGTGGGGGTCTGGAGCTCACTGCCTGAAAGAGTGGTAGAGGTAGAAACCCTCATCGCATTTAAAAAGTACTTGGATGTGCACTTAAAGAACCGTAATCTACAGGGCTATGGACCAAGAGCTGGTAGGTGGGATTAGGTTGGGTAGCTTTATTGATTGGCACGGACATGATGGGCCGAATGGCCTTCTTGTGTGTCATAATTTTTCTCTGAATCTCCGGGAGGCGGGATGGGGATAGGGAACTCACTGTGGTTGAATAGCAGAGAAACATTTTCATGTTGCATTACCCCAGAGTAACCTTCTCCCTTTAGCGAATTGTGCCCCTGTCAGTGTATCTGTCTGTGGAGCACCCCACCTACCGGTCCCTTCAACCACCGTCTGCCCCACCTGTGACAGAGACTGTAGGTCTCGCATCGGACTCATCAGTCACCTGAGAATCTTGGTGTGGAAGTAAGTCATCCTCGACTCCGAGGGACTGCCTAAGAAGAAGAAGAATGTTCTTTTTCTCTCGGTCACCTCCTCTTGCTCAGTTTTACATGTTTGACCAGCTAATTCGGAGCTGACAATTTACTTGTAATATCATGAAACTTTACCCCGTCGATATCACAACTTGGAACAGTGCACTGTCGGTGATAGTCTATCAGAGTGCCCTTGGAGGGTGACCACTGTTGCCTGTCTGCTTCTAAGGTCTAAAAATAAAACAGGATAACAAGGGGTGAATGAAACACCAATAAATATACCAATGAGTATACATTCCCTTTAAAACATTTAAGATTGTGGAGCATTTCAGGAGTCTGCGCCTCTTTATGCAAGCAACTGCTTTATACTTATTGAATAGACTGCCACCTACTGAAAGTAATGGTGTCTCAGTTGAATTATGCAACAAATGTTATTGCACCACTCACACTGAATTACGTTTTAAAGCAGTTTACAAGGAGGAATGGAGGATGCCAAACATTAATGTGGCGGGGTGGGGGGACGACAACCAAACAGACGGTCGATCAAATAGTGAAATGGCAGATTCTTCATTTGACAGGGAATGGTGGAGATCAAGTACATAAGAACGCAGCATGTGTGGAATCAGTGGAATTGATTCCACATGCAAACACTTTGTGCTGAAGCATATCAATAAACTGATACAGAAACAGACCACCTGGCCCAACTGGTCGATGCCGTATTTATACTCCACACACACCTTTCCCCCCACCTGTAATGTATTTGTTCATGGGTTCTTTGCTTAAGAATTCAAAGCAACACATTGCTATTAAGAACTAGTTTGTTTATTTAGCAAAAGGTTTAACAATCATACTGTTGTGTATGGAGAAAGAGTCAGACTGAACACTGTGAGCTCAAAGTAAAGTGTGACTGTAGTCTTTTATTGCAGGTCTCCAGAGTGCCTCTCCAACCTGTGAAGCCTCCTTAAATACTTCTGCTCCCAAGGGATTATGGGATCCCTTGGGACTCCAGGGGATGAGCCCTCTGGTGGCTGTACAGAGTAAATACAAGTCCACATATACATGTACAACAACACTCCCGCCACCCCCGCCCCCCCACAAAGTCAATCGTGTAACTATTTACAATCTGGGGCCCTTCTTGCCCTGGTTGATCGTCTCGGTGTGAAAGCTGGTGTTTTGAATCATTTGTTGGGCCCTCGCTGGCTACTGTGCAGCTGGCCTTGCTGGGCTGCCTGGTGTGTTGGGCCCTGCTGGGCTGCTGTGGATGATGGGTTCTGCTTCGTGGTCAACCATAGTGCCGATTGCCACTGGTGTGTATGTTGGGGGATCAAACAAGGTAGGGTCCAAGGTGGGTTGCTCAGGATAGTCCGTGAATCTGCGTTTGATTTGGTCCAAGTGTTTCCCGTGAATGAGTCCATTTGAAAGTTTGACCTGAAACACTCTGCTCCCCTCTTTGGCCACGACAGTGCCGGGAAGACACTTGGGACCTTGTCCATAATTTAATACAAATACAGGATCATTGATTTCAATCTCGCGTGACACATTTGCGCTATCATGGTATGCACTTTGTTGAAGCCGCCTGCTCTCTACCTGTTCATGTAGATCAGGGTGAACTAACGAGGGCCTTGTCTTAAGTGCTCTTTTCATGAGCAGTTCAGCAGGTGGGATCCCAGTGAGTGAGTGGGGTCTCGTGCGGTAGCTAAGCAGGACTCGGGAGAGGCGAGTCTGCATTGAGGCTTCAGTAACCCTCTTCAAGCCTTGCTTGATGGTTTGCACTGCTCTCTCTGCCTGACCATTGGATGCTGGTTTAAATGGGGCAGATGTGAAATCTTTGATCCCGTTGCAGGTCATGAATTCTTTGAACTCAGCACTGGTAAAACATGGCCCATTGTCGCTCACAGGACATCGGGTAGGCCGTGTGTGGCAAACATGGCCCGCAGACTTTCGGTAGTGGCAGCAGACATGTTTGCCAACATTATCTCACATTTAATCCACTTGGAGTACGCGTCTACAATCACAAGGAATATTTTACGCAAGAACGGGCCTGCATAGTCGACGTGTAACTGTGAGCATGTATTACATCTGTGAGCACAGGACTCTGAAGTCAGCATTGATACCGGAACACCACACGTGGGATCTGACGATCGCTTTCATCATTACGATGCCTGGGTGGGTACTGTGGAGGTCATTGATGAAGGTGTCTCTGCCCTTCTTGGGGACCACTACTCGATTGCCCCACAGAAGGGGCAATATAGACATTTCTGCCAGTATAGACATTTCATCTTTGCGCCGCTGGAACGGCTTTATCTCTTCCTGCATTTTCACTGGGACACTGGACCAGCTCCCGTGAAGCACACTGCTTTTGACTAGAGATAATAAGGGGTCCTGGTTTGTCCAGGTTTTGATCTGCCAGGCAGTGACGGGTGATTGCTCACTCTCAAATGCTTCCATAACCATGGCTAGATCTGCGGGCTGCACCATTTCCACCCCTGTGGTGGGCAATGGCAGCCTATTGAGAGCATCGGCGCAGTTTTCTGTGCTTGGCCTGTGGCAGATGGCGTAGTTGTATGCGGACAACGTGAGTGCCCATCTCTGGATGCGGGCCAATGAGTTGGTATTTATCCCTTTACTCTCGAAGAACAGGGATATAAGTGGCTTATGGTCAGTTTCCAATTCGAATTTTAGCCCAAACAGGTATTGATGCATTTTCTTTACCCCATAGACACACGCTAACGCTTCTTTCTCAATCATGCTGTAGACTCTCTCAGCCTTAGACAGACTCCTGGATGCATAAACAACCGGGTGCAACTTCCCGAAATCATTGACTTGTTGCAATACACACCCGACGCCATGTGACAACGCATCACGTTAGTACCAAACGCTTACATGGATCATACAACACAAGCAATTTGTTTGAGCATAACAATTTTCTTGCTTTTACAAAGACATTTTCTTGGCTTTTGCCCCAAACCCATTCGTCCCCTTTTCGTAGCAAAACATGCAGTGGTTCTAGCAGTGTGCTGAGACCCGGTAAGAAGTTACCAAAGTAGTTCAGGAGTCAAAGAAACGACCGCAGCTCCATCACGTTCTGTGGCCTCGGTGCATTCTCGATTGTCTCCGTCTTTGCATTGGTGGGCCTGATGCCGTCCGCCGCAATCCTTCTTCTCAGGAACTCCACTTCAGGTGCCAGGAAAACGCACTTTGAGCATTTTAACCTGAGCCCCACGCGGTTGAGTCGACTAAGAACCTCCTCCAGGTTCTGCAGACGCTCGACTATGTTCCGACCTGTGACCATGATGTCGTCCTAGAAGACCACGGTGTGCGGGACCGACTTCAGTAAGCTTTCCATGTTTCTCTAGAATATCGCCGCCGCCGATCGGATTCCAAACAGGCATCTGTTATAAACAAAAAGACCTTTGTGCATGTTGAGGCAGGTAAGGGCCTTCGATGATTCCTCCAGTTCCTGCGTTATGTAGGCTGAAGTCAGATCCAGCTTCGTGAATGTCTTTCCTCCTGCCAGCGTTGCAAAGAGGTCATCGGCTTTTGGTAGTGGGTACTGGTGCTGCAGGGAGAAATGATTGATAGTTACTTTGTAATCGCCAGATTCTGACGGTGCCGTCTCCCTTGAGGACTGGGACGATAGGACTGGCCCACTCGTTGAACTCGATTGGGGAAATGATTCCTTTTCTTTGCAGCCGGTCGAACTCGATCTCTACCCTTTCTCTCATCATGTACGGTACAGCTCTCGCCTTGTGATGGATGGGTCGTGCCTCCAGAATTGGGTGGATCTGCACTTTTGCTCCTTGGAATTTCCCGATGCCTGGTTCGAACAGCGAAGGAAATTTGTTTAAGACCTGGGCACACGAAGTGTTGTCAGCGGGCGATAGTGCTCGGACGTTGTCTCAGTTCCAGTGTATCTTTTCCAGCCAGCTCCTGCCGAGCAGAGTGAGACCATCGCCTGGTACCACCTAGAGTGATAGCTTGTGCACCGCTCCATCATAGGAGACCTTTACGGTAGCACTGCCGATTACAGAAATCAGTTCTTTCGTGCAAGTTCTTAGTTTCGTGCGAACTGGAGTTAAGGCTGGCCTTGGGGCCTTGTTGTACCACAACCTTTCGAAAGTCTTATTGCCCATGATGGACTGGCTCGCGCCCGTGTCCAGCACTATTGACACCGGGAGTCCATTAAGTTCAACATTCAGCATTATTGGGGGACAATTCATGGTGAATGTGTGCACCCCATGTACCTCTGCCTCCTCGATCTGAGGCTCTGGTTCGTCATGAACCTCCGTTGATCTGTCCTCCTCTGCAATGTGGTGGTTTGCAGGTTTAACAGGCTTTGCAGCTCGTCTGCACACTTGTTGGAGGTGTCCCATTGTTCCACAGCCCTTGCAAACGTACTCTTTGAATCGGCATGAATGGAAACAATGATCACCCCCACAGCGCCAACAAGGTGTTAATGGCCTTGCATTCATCACCCTTGATGATGGACTCTGAGACATCTGGAGACGTGTAGCTGCAGGTATGTGTGACCTGCCCTGTACATTACAATTTGAAAACAACATCACTTTGTTCACAGTACTTGTAACAGCACTTGTGTGCTGAGAGATTTGCTTCGTATTTTCACTGGTGGCAATGAACGCCTGGGCTATCGCTATGGCCTTACTCAAGGTTGGGGTCTCTACAGTCAAAAGTTTGCGAAGTATGAAAAAGTCTCTGAGCACGTGCTCCAAATGTCCTTCAAATTCACAATGTCCTGCAAGGCGTCTTAGCTTGGCGACATAACTTGCCACTTCCTGGCCTTCAGACCTTTATTAGGTGTTGAACCTGTACCTCACCATCAGAACGCTTTCCTTCGGGTTCAAATGCTCTCAGACCAGTGTGCACAAATCTTCGTATGATTTCTCTGTGGGTTTCGCTGGAGTGAACAGAGTCTTCATGAGGCCATACGTTGGTGCCCCACAGACGGTGAGGAGGATCGCCGTTTGTTTGGCAGCGCTCTCTTCCCCATCGAGCTCGTTGGCCACGAAGTATTGGTCGAGTCGCTCCACAAAACTTTCCCAATCATCTTCCTCTGAGAATTTCTCCAGGATGCCCACTGTTCTCTATCTATATCTTGCTGCCAGTTGTTGTGTATGGAGAAAGAGTCAGACTGAACACTGTGAGCTCATAAGTAAAGTGTGACCGTCGTCTTTTATTGCAGGTCTCCAGAGTGTCTGTCCAACCTGTGATGCCTCCTTAAATACCTGTGCTCCCAAGGGATTATGGGATCCCTTAGAATTCCAGGGGATGAGCCCTCTGATGGCTGTCCAGAGTAAATATAAGTATACATATTCAAAACATACTATTACTATTGTATACATTACTAGTTCATCCATCAGGCTCACAACCACCTGCTTTCATCGTGGATCCCACAAACCCAACTGGCTGGGGTTTTATTGAGTCTTGTGAATATCATGTGACTGGCTAAGCCACTCCCAATGCAACAGCTCCACAACTATTTTAGTTGAACTGTAAAACAATAAAACATTAAATCAAGTGCCCCCTCATTAAAGCGGGGTGGGGGGGCAGGGGGCACTTAAACTGACAAACTTAAACAAATTAACCTTTGGACATTATATGGTTCAAATTAAAATTTGGTTGCTGGGGGTGATGATGCACTCCAGTCCCTCTGGCGCCCACCGCTCGCGGACGCCGCGTGCTCCATCTCCAGGAACACCCTGGCTCGGATGTAATCGTGGAAGAGAGGCTGAACGACCCCCTCGACCGCCCGCTGCCTGGACCGGTTGATGGCACCCTTGGCCAGGCCCAGAAGCACTCCTACAAGGAGGCCTTCCGACCTGCCCACTTCCTTCCATACAGGCTGCCCAAAGATCAGGACTGTGAGACTGAAGTGCAACCAGAATTTGAGGAGCAGCCCCTTCAAATATTGGAAGAGGGGCTGCAATCTCACACATTCGACATATACATGGAACACGGACTCCTCCAGACCGCAGAAATTGCAGGCGGCCTGGGAGTCCGTGAACCAACTTAAAAACTTATTGCACGGGACTGCTCCATGCACCACCCTCCAGGCCGTCCCCAATAAATAGAGGGAGGACTCCCGGGTAGAGAGCACTCCATTGGGGACCCCCGCCTCCTCCTGACGGCAAGACAGTGCGCCATGGCATGTCTGGATGGCAGGCGAGGATGGCAAAGTGGAGAGTGTGCAAAAGCAGCCCGTACAGGAATCCCCTCCGCGCAAAACTGAAAGGCACGAAGGGGATTTCCCTGAGAAGGCAACAGCTCCACAACTCTTTTCGTTGAAGACAAAATAAACAATTAAATCAAGTGCCCCCTAATTAAAGTGGGGGGGGGGGGGAACACTGCAAACACTTTTGAAGTGCCCTTTTTTGTTTTTTTGGGGGGCTTTTAAAAATTTTTTTGGGGGGGGGGCACTAAAACCACAAATTATATAAGTGCCCCCTGGCTAAAAGGGGAGCAGGACATTAAAACTCGGCACAGTAAATCAATTCAACTTAAAACATATAAAATCATTTTAAAATTTGGTTGCCGGGGGTAATAATGCACTCCAGTCCCTCCGGCGCCCACCTCTCGCGGAAGGCCGCGAGCGTACCGGTGGGCACCGCGTGCTCCATCTCCAGGGACACCCTGGCGCGGATGTATCTGCGGAAGAGAGGCAGGCAGTCAGGCTGAACGACCCCCTCGACCGCCCGCTGCCTGGACCGGCTGATGGCCCCCTTGGCCGTGCCCAGGAGCAGTCCTACGAGGAGGCCCTCGGACCTACCAGCTTCCCTCCGCACAGGGTGCCCAAAGATCAGGAGTGTGGAACTGTAGTGCAACCAGAAATTGAGGAGCAGCCCCTTCAAATAGTGGAACGGGGCTGCAACCTCGCACATTCAAGAAAAACATGGAACATGGACTCTTCCAGACCGCAGAAATTGCAGGTGGCCTGGGAGCCTGTGAACCGACTTAAAAATTTGTTGCACAGGACTGCTCCGTGCACCACCCTCCAGGCCAAGTCCCCAATAAAGAGTGGGAGGACTCCCGCGTGGAGTGCACTCCATCGGGGACCCCCGCCTCCTCCGGACGGCAAGATGGTACGCCATGGCGTGTCCGGACGGCAGGCGAGGATGGCAAGGTGGAGAGAGTGCAGGAGCAGCCTGTACAGGAAACCCCTCCGCGCAGAACTGAAAGGCACGGAGGGGATTTCCCCGAGGCGGCTCAAGTTGTGAGGCGCCGGCTCCCGAGGGATGTTCCGGGGTTTGGCGCCGATGAGGAATTCCGTGCGGATGGGGGTCAGTTCGGACGGGATCTCCCCACGTGCTTGAGCCTCCTCGACACACCTAACGGAGTCAGGGCCCAGAGCTGTTTTTAGTGACTCGATGGCATCGGCCGCGCGGCGGACGTCCGCCGAATTTAGGCGCCGTGCCAGCATGTCTGGTGCCATCCAGCCCGCTCCTCCGCCATCGAGCAGGTCCCTGACCCTGGTCACCTCACCAGCCACAGCCCTCTCGTCCGACTGCCACCTAAAACCTCGGTCGTGGAGGTACGGATTCCCGAGCAGCGACTCCTGCAGGACAGCCGCCACTCCAGCCGGTGGAGAGCTGTGCTTGGTGGAGACTTTGTTCCAGACTCTGATGAGTTCCTGGTAAAAGACAGGCAGCTCCTGGACGGCGGTCCTGACGCCCCCCAAGCTCACAAATAGGAGCTGCGTGTCGTAGTTGAGGCTGTGCTGCTGGCGGAAGAAATACGTTGCCAGCGCACGCCACCTAGGAGAGGGCTCGACGTAAAGGTATCTCTGCAGGGTCTGAAGACGGAAAGTCGCTAGCTGGGCGCTGACACACACCAACGACTGACCGCCCTCCCTAAGCGGGATACTCAAGACCGCGGCAGAGACCCAGTGCTTCCTGTTGTTCCAGAAGAAGTCCACCAGCTTCTTCTGTATCTTGGCGACAAACGCAGGGGGAGGGGTCAAAGTGACCAGCCGGTACCACAGCATTGCGGCCACCAGCTGGTTTATGACTAGCGCTCGACCCCTGTAGGACTGCACTAGGAGCAGTCCTGTCCAGCGCCCTAGGCGAGCGGCGACCTTGGCCTCCAGCTCTTGCCAGTTCGCCGGCCAGGCTTCCTCGTCGGAGCTAAGGTAGACTCCCAGATAGAGGAAATGGGTCGTGCTCCAGGCAAAAGGCCTGAGCTCTTCCGGCAGGGAGTCCACCCGCCACTGACCCAACAGGAGTCCGGAACATTTCTCCCAGTTGATCCTGGCGGAGGATGCGGCCGAGTAAATCTCCTGGCACTCACGCATCCTCCGCAGGTCAACGGGGATCCTCTACCGTGAGGAGCACGTCATCGGCATAAGCAGAGAGGACGACCTCCACGCCCGGCCCTTGCAGTGCCAGTCCCGTCAACCTCGTCCGCAGGAAGCGCAAGAAAGGCTCCAGGCAGATGGCATATAACTGGCCGGACATGGGGCATCCCTGGCGCACTCCTCTCCTAAAGCGAAGGGGCGCCGTCAAGGACCCGTTAATCTTAATCAGACACTCCGTGGCGGCGTACAAAAGTCGGATCCGGGCGACGAAATGCATCCCGAACCCGAAAGTGCGCAGAGTTCCGAACAGATAGTCGTGATCCACCCTGTCGAATGCCTTCTCTTGGTCGAGGGATAGGAAGGCGACCGACAGACCAGCCTCCTGGGAGTGATGGATGAGGTCCCGGACCAGATGAATGTTGTCGTGGATTGTCCGGCCCGGGATCGTGTAGGGCTGGTCGGGGTGGATAATGTGGTCCAGCACGGCGCCAAGGCGAGCAGACATCACCCTGGCAAAGATTTTGTAGTCCGTGCTGAGGAGGGAGACCGGGCGCCAGTTCTTAAGGAGACGGAGATCGCCCTTCTTCGGCAACAGGACGATGACTGCCCTGCGCCAAGAGAGGGGCATCTCCCCGGTTGCCAGACTTTCCCCCAGGACCCGCGCGCAGTCGCCCCCCAGGACGTCCCAGAACGCCCTGTGGAACTCCACGGTCAGCCCGTCCAGCCCTGGGGTTTTTCCCCTTGAGAGCCGGTCGAGGGCTCCGGTCAGCTCCGCCAGGCTTAGCAGAACTTCCAGACTTTCAGCGCCCTCCGGCCCGACCTCCGGCAAGTCCTCCCACAAAACTCTACGCACTTCCTCGCTGGACGGCTCTGGAGAGAACAGAGCCCCTTATAAGTCTCGGGCCCTGTTGCTGACGCCCTCCGGATCCGAGACGAGAGAGCCGTCGTCGGCCAGCAGCGTCAAGAGTTGCTTACGGACACCCTGTCTTTTTTCCAGCAAGTAGAAGGGGGAGCCGCGGTCCAGATCCCTCAGAACTGGATCCGCGACCTCACGAACGCGCCTCGGGACCCGACGAACTGCAGGTCCTTCAGCGCGGCCTTCTTCGCTTCGTACACCGTCCGCAGGGCCGGGTCCTCGACAACTTGACCGAGACGGGACTCCAGGTCGAGCACCTCTTTTTCTAGGCGCCCGACCCTGGCTGCCCACCTCTTGGTCGACCCCCTCACGTACTCTTGACAGAAGATACGGATGTGAGCCTTGCCCACGTCCCACCATAACCTGAAGGAGGGGAAGCCCCCCTGCTTCCTTCTCCAGTCGGACCAGAATCGACGGAACGAGTCCTGGAACCGCACGTCCTCCAGCAGCCGGTTGTTAAAATGCCAGTACGCGGACCCCGTCCTCGCGCGGAGCGAAGCGAGCTCCGCCCACACCAGGTGGTGGTCCGAACACGACACCGGCCGCATGGAGGCCACCGGAACGCAGGAAACGTACGCCCGAGACACGTAAAGGCGGTCGATTCTGGACCATCCTCTTCCAGGCCTCACCCAAGTAAAGGCGCTGGAGTCGGGGTGGAGATTTCGCCATACGTCCACCAAGTCGAAGGACCCGACCAGGTCCCTCAAATTCTCGATCGCCGTCATGCTCTGCGGGGCACCAGAGCGGTCCCTCGCCTCGAGGGTGCAGTTAAAATCCCAACGAGGACAATGCAGTCGCCGACGTCGACGGAGCCAAGAAGAGCGGACACTTCTTCGAAGAAGCGCATTTGCTGCGGGCCGGGCTGAGGGGCGTACACGTTCACGAGATGGAGTGGCACGTCCCCCAGGCGAACCGTGACGTGCAGCAAAAGGCCTGGCACGGGCTCCTCGATCCCCAAGATCTCCGGCTGAAAATGCAGGGCCAGCAAGATAGCCACCCCACAAGAAGTGGCGGTGAGGTGGCTCATGCGGACCTCACCTTGCCATTCCAGGAGCCACGTGGCTTCATCTTCCGGAACGGTGTGGATTTCTTGCAGGAAGCACACCGCATATTTCCTGTCCCACAGGAGCGAAAAAGTGTTAAATCTGCGGCGTGCCTCTCTGCCGCCGTTGATGTTGAGGCTGGCTATGGTTATCTTCATGACAAAAGCAGAGTGCAACCTCTCCCGTAACTTATTGTGGGGTGGGGGGGGGGGAGTGGAGTCGTTTGTTGACCTCCACTCCCTCAGCAACTCAGCGAGGAACGTTTTGAGCCGGCGCAGCTCAAGGCTTTGCGCCTTTGATAAGGGCCCGCCTGCGGCCATGGTTTTAGCGGCGGCGCGGACGGACATGATGAGGAGTGCCGGCTCGGACCATTTTTCCAGGGCCAGATGGGCTCGGTTGCGGCAACCCTGGCTCTGGACCAAAAAGTCCCGGAGTTCCTTTACAGGAATGCGGGGGGACTCAGCGGCGGGCACGAGGAGATCCGCCGCCTCACTGGCGATGGACTCCAGATCTTCTCCCGCGCCCTCCACTGAGTCCCCGTCCCCCTCCGGGAAGTCGCCGCCAGCAGCCGGTCCGTCGACCGCACGAGGTACGGCAAACGGCCCGGCCGCTCCATCCGGCCCTGGCTCTGCCCCGATACCATCCCCAGGATCATTGGCAGAGGAGTTCCCACTGGGCTCTTTTACTTGTGGTGCGGGGTCAGGAAGCGGCAGCGGAAGGGGTTTCCCCCTCCGCCCCAGGCACCAGGGAACATGGAGAAACCTGCTTGAAAAACTGCTCCAGGTCCTCCAAGTCCCTCGGTTCCAAAGTTGGGGGCGAAGGTTGGTATTCCTCCCCCTTCCCGCCACCATCCCCTGGCCCAGCATGTGCAGTTTCATTAAAATCATTAAAATTTTCCGTTTCTGCCGAATTGAGCAGATCCCGGGGGAAGTTGGATAATGGCTGGGTGGGCTCAGGTTCGCCCGCCTCAGTCCCCGGGACGCTCGACCTGGCGGCGACGCATTCCTCCGCCGGCCCCGCGCCCCCCGCAACAGGCAGATTTTCTTTGCTATTCCCGGGAGGCAGAGGCTGGGCAGTCTCGACTGTCTGACCCTCCCCGGGGACAGATTCCTCCCGCCTACGGCGCAGTTTGGGGGCGCTGATGGGGGATGCGGGACACGCGGCGGGCACCGACTCCTCCGCGGAGGGATGTTGTTCCTCCTCCACCTCATTGGAGCGGCACCTCCTTTTTTGTCTGGGGGAGTGCGGAGGCAGGGAGACCTCCATGTCTGCCGAGGCCTCCTGCTCTGCTCTGCTCCCCGCTTTTGTTTTTCTTGCCCACGCTCGAGCCCCTCTGTGGTATTAATCAAGGGCTCGGACACGGGCTCAGGACACCCCGCGCTCGCCGCTGACAGGGATGGGCCGAGTGCGGTGATGGGGCTGTCCGGCGCAGCGAGGGGACCCGCCTCGAGATGTTTCACCTTTCTCCGTGCTTTCCTTCCGACCGGACGCTCTCCCTCCCCCCCCACCCGCCCCCGGCCATGAAAATAAAGGCCTCCAACGATGCCCGCGCACCCACGGCTCCCGGTACGTGGACGCTACTAAGGGGAGGAGTGGCGGCAGCGCCACCCTTGGCCGCCTTAGGTGGTTTGGCTGCATTGGAGGCGAGGCAGTTCTTACCTACAGGCATGGCACCGCACGCCGTCCGACGTCTAGAAAACGCGGTAGGCAGTCCCCTCGTGCACCACATTAAAAGTGCCCTCTGTCGTCTCCTCCCGCGCTAGCCGGACAAAAAGCTGGCGGCGGAAGGAGAACACGTGATGCAGTCTGGCCTCCCTGAGGCCGAGCGGTATCGGGTTGATCCCCGACTTTACCTCCCCCAGTTGATGTCGGTGGGGGAGGAGGAGCTCAGCGGGAACAAAGGGCGGGACATTCGAAAGAGTGACCCTCTGTGCGGTGGCCTCGAGAGGGTCCACCGGCAGGAATATCCCGCCCATCGTGAGCCCCTTTTCGAGGACCAGGGACACCACCTGCTCCGACCCCAGGAAGAACACAGCCTTCCCGGACAGCTTGGAGGCTGCTACAATGGCCGAGGGGCCGACTACCCCAGCCATCGCCCGCATGCACACCTCGCTGCTCATAGTGGGGTGAGTGTAGCTCTTGACCCAGTGTTTCTTGGTGATTAATCAAAATGGTGGCAGGGCAACAGGAGGCGCCGTGGCTGCGGACGCCGCCTGCGCAGAAGTCTTAGCTGGCCCTGCCACCGGCGTGGATGGGGTCACCTTCACGGGGTCCCTTTAAAGGCAACACCCACCCCAAAATCACAGGCCTTAATTGACCTCGTTAATGTGTGAACAGAGGGAGCTCTTAAAGAGGCACACCTCTCCCCTAGTTAATGATTGGGGAGGTGCCTTGATCCCTCTGCTCAGTTGTATTGATAAATATAATTGTTTTTAATTGAGGGGCTCTCAGAGAGGGAGGGGAGAGACATAGAGAGAGTGAGTGATGGGCGGGGGGTGGGAAAGAGGGAAGCTGTGAGGGCAGGTCTCCCCTCACAGTGCTGGGTGGGTGTTGCTGGGGTGCATTCCTCGGATGGTTCAAGAACACAGTCTTATTGGATGGTCTTCGGGTGGGGGGTGAAGATGTCTTCACCCAGGATAGCTGGAGCTGCCCAGGCACAGCACTCCCAACGATGTTAATTGGGTTATTAACAATTCTTCACCCAGGCAGCTCCAGCTAACCCAGGCCAGGGAATGGGGGAGGGGTGCTTCAGTGGTGTGTGGGGCCAAGTTGTGGGCAAGAGCCCCACACACACACACCCACCGCAATGTTCCGGCCCTCGAATTAATCTTCTTTCCTCCCCCCACCGATAAAACAAAGTCTTTTGGGGAGTGCACTAATATACCCACCTGTTGCTTTAAACTGGCTTTCCCTCCTTCCACTATGGACGATGATATTTTCCAGAAGTTGGCAGTCCGAGAGGCGGGAGTGCGTGGTGTCGGAGCTGCCTATAAAGGCCCAGGTGCGTGGAGAGGCGGCGGCAGTCCAAGAGGCGGGAGTGCGTGATGCCGGAGCGGCCTATAAAGGCCCAGGTGCGTGGAGAGGCGGCAGCAGTCCGAGAGGCGGGAGTGCGTGACGTCGGAGCGGGCTATAAAGGCCCAGGTGCATGGAGAGGCGGCAGCAGTCCGAGAGGCGGGAGTGCGTGACGTCGGAGCGGCCTATAAAGGCCCAGGTGCGTGGAGAGGCGGCAGCAGTCCGAGAGGCGGGAGTGCGTGACGTCGGAGCGGGCTATAAAGGCCCAGGTGCGTGGAGAGGCAAGCTGGTGCAGCTGCAGTGGGGAGAGAAGGCAAAAAAAGTAGAAAGAAATCAAAAGGTGATGTCATAGCCAAGGGGGTAAGTGATTGGCTGGTGATTGGTAAGTAGCTTTTTTTCTTTTTTATATCAGTAAATAACCTGTTAACATTGTTGTTGCCAATTTAAGTGTATCTAAGGGTTAAGTCATGGCAGGAGAGCTCGGTCACGTGCAATGCTCCTCCTGTACCATGTGGGAACTCAGGGACACTTCCGGTGTCCCTGAAGACTACATCTGCGGGCAGTGTACCGCCTCCAGCTCCTGACGGACCGCGTGGCGGAATTGGAGCTGAGGGTGGATTCACTCTGGAGCATCCACGATGCTGAGAATGACGTGAGTAGCACGTGTAGCAAGTTGGTCTTACCGCAGGTGAAGGGTCCACAGCCAGCTAGGGAATGGAAGACCAGCAGGAAGAGCAGTGCAAGGAAGGTAGTGCAGGGGTCCCCTGCGTTCATCCCCCTGCAAAACAGATACACTGCTTTGAGTACTGTTGAGGGGGATGACTCATCAGGGGAGGGCAGCAGCAGCCAAGTTCATGACACTGTTGCTGGCTCTGTTGCACAAGAGGGAAGGAAAAAGAGTGGGAGAGCGATACTGATAGGGGATTCAATTGTAACGGGGATAGGCGTTTCTGCGGCTGAAACCGATACTCCAGGATGGTATGTTGCCTCCCTGGTGCAAGGGTCAAGGTTGTCTCGGAGCGGCTGCAGGACATTCTAAACAGGGAGGGAGAACAGCCAGTTGTCGTGGTGCACATTGGTACCAACGACATAGGTAAAAAAAGGGATGAGGTCCTACGAGACGAATTTAAGGAGCTAGGAGCTAAATTAAAAAGTAGGACCTCAAAAGTAGTAATCTTGGGATTGCTACCTGTGCCACGTGCTAGTCAGAGTAGGAATCGCAGGATAGCGCAAATGAATACGTGGCTTGAGCAGTGGTGCAGCAGGGAGGGATTCAAATTCCTGGAGCATTGGAACAGGTTCTGGGGGAGGTGGGACCAGTACAAACCGGACGGTCTGCACCTGGGCAGGACCAGAACCAATGTCCAAGGGGGAGTGTTTGCTAGTGCTGTTGGGGAGGAATTAAACTAATATGGCAGGGGGATGGGAACCAATGCAGGGAGACAGAGGGAAACAAAAAGGAGACAAAAGCAAAAGATAGGAGATGAGTAAAATTGGAGGGCAGAGAAACCCAAGGCAAAAAACAAAAAGGGTCACTGAATATAAAGGGGTTGCAGGAGGGGTCAAAACTAGAAATCATGGTTTAAAAACTAGGATTAAAACAGTCTACCTAAACGCACGCAGCATTCGAAATAAATGAGTTGACGGCACAAATCATTACAAATGGGTATGATTTGGTGGCCATTACAGAAACATGGTTGCAGGGTGGCCAAGACTGGGAATTAAACATACAGAGGTATCTGACAATTCGGAAAGATAGACAAGAAGGGAAAGGAGGTGGAGTAGCTCTGTTAATAAAGGATGATATCAGGGCAGTTGTGAGAAACGATATTGGCTCGAATGAACAAAATGTTGAATCATTGTGGGTGGAGATTAGAGATAGTAAGGGGAAAAAGTCACTGGTGGGCGTAGTTTATAGGCCCCCAAATAATAACTTCACGGTGGGGCGGGCAATAATCAAGGGAATAGTGGAGGCATGTGAAAAAGGAACGGCAGTAGTCATGGGGGATTTTAACCTACATATCGATTGGTCAACTCAAATTGCACGGGCTAGCCTGGAGGAGGAATTCATAGAATGCATACGGGATTGTTTCTTCGAACAGTATGTTACAGAACCTACAAGGGAGCAAGCTATCTTAGATCTGGTCCTGTGTAATGAGACAGGAAAAATAAACGATCTCCTAGTAAAAGATCCTCTCCGAATGAGTGATCACAATATGGTTGAATTTGTAATACAGATTGAGGGTGAGGAAGTTGTGTCAGAAACGAGCGTGCTATGCATAAACAAAGGGGACTACAGTGGGATGAGGGCAGAGTTGGCTAAGGTAGACTGGAAACACAGACTAAACGGTGGTACAATTGAAGAACAGTGGAGGGACTTTTAAGGAGCTCTTTCATAGTGCGCAACAAAAATATATTCCAGTGAAAAAGAAGGGTGGTAAGAGAAGGGATAACCAGCCGTGGACAATCAAGGAAATAAAGGAGGGTATCAAATTAAAGACCAATGCGTATAAGGTGGCCAAGGTTAGTGGGAAACTAGAAGATTGGGAAAATTTTAAACGACAGCAAAGAATGACTAAAAAAGCAATAAAGAAAGGAAGATAGATTACGAAGGTAAACTTGCGCAAAACATAAAAAGATAGTAAAAGCTTTTACAGATATATAAAACGGAAAAGAGTGACTAAAGTAAATGTTGGTCCCTTAGAAGATGAGAAGGGGGATTTAATAATGGGAAATGTGGAAATGGCTGAGACCTTAAACAATTATTTTACTTTGGTCTTCACAGTGGAAGACACAAAAACCATGCCAAAAATTGCTGGTCACAGGAAGGGAGGACCTTGAGACAATCACTATCACTCGGGTGGTAGTGCTGGACAGGCTAATGGGACTCAAGGTAGACAAGTCCCTTGGTCCTGATGAAATGCATCCCAGGATATTAAAAGAGATGGCAGAAGTTTTTGCAGATGCATTCGTTATAATCTACCAAAATTCTCTGGACTCTGGGAAGGTACCAGCGGATTGGAAAACAGCTAATGTAACGCCTCTGTTTAAAAAAGGGGGCAGACAAAAGGCAGGTAACTATAGGCCAGTTAGTTTATCATCTGTAGTGGGGAAAATGCTTGAAACTATCATTAAGGAAGAAATAGTGGGACATCTAGATAGGAATAGTGCAATCAAGCAGACGCAGCATGGATTCATGAAAGGGAAATTATGTTTAACTAACTTACTGGAATTCTTTGAGGATATAACGAGCATGGTGGATAGAGGTGTACCGATGGATGTGGTGCATTTAGATTTCCAAAAGGCATTCGATAAGGTGCCACACAAAAGGTTACTGCAGAGATAGAGGTATGCGGAGTCAGAAGAAATGTATTAGCATGGATAGAGAATTGGCTGGCGAACAGAAAGCAGAGAGTCGGGATAAATGGGTCCTTTTCGGGGTGGAAATCGGTGGTTAGTGGTGTGCCACAGGGATCAGTGCTGGGACCACAACTGTTTACAATATACATAGATGACCTAGAAGAGGGGAAAGCGGATTGTGTAGAGGACACAGAGAGGCTGCAAAGAGATTTGGATAGGTTAAGTGAATGGGCTAAGGTTTGGCAGATGGAATACAATGTCGGAAAGTGTGAGGTCATCCACCTTGGGAAAAAAAACAGTAAAAGGGAATATTATTTGAATGGGGAGAAATTACAACATGCTGCGGTGCAGAGGGACCTGGGGGTCCTTGTGCATGAATCCCAAAAAGTTAATTTGCAGGTGCAGCACGTAATCAGGAAGGCGAATGGAATGTTGGCCTTCATTGCGAGAGGGATGGAGTACAAAGCAGGGAGGTCCTGCTGCAACTGTATAGGGTATTGGTAAGGCTGCACCTGGAGTACTGCGTGCAGTTTTGGTCACCTTACTTAAGGAAGGATATACTGGCTTTGGAGGGGGTACAGAGACGATTCACTAGGCTGATTCCGGAGATGAGGGGGTTACCTCATGATGATAGATTGAGTAGACTGGGTCTTTACTCGTTGGAGTTCAGAAGGATGAGGGGTGATCTTATAGAAACATTTAAAATAATGAAAGGGATAGACAAGATAGAGGCGGAGAGGTTATTTCCACTGGTCGGGGAGGCTAGAACTAGGGGGCACAGCCTCAAAATACGGGGGAGCCAATTTAAAACCGAGTTGAGAAGGAATTTCTTCTCCCAGAGGGTTGTGAATCTGTGGAATTCTCTGCCCAAGGAAGCAGTTGAATGTATTCAAGTCACAGATCTATAGATTTTTAACCAATAAGGGAATTAAGGGTTACGGGGAGCAGGCGGGTAAGTGGAGCTGAGTCCACGACCAGATCAGCCATGATCTTGTTGAATGGCGGAACAGGCTCGAGGGGCTAGATGGCCTACTCCTGCTCCTAATTCTTATTATGTTCTTATGATATTATTTGTTCTTTTCCCCTCTCTCCAACTCTCTGTGGCAGTGTGCTCGTCGAAATTCTTTCTCTTCTCCTCTCCTCTCCCTCTGGATGTTGAAGTGTAGTAGGCCCCTTCCTCCTCTTCCTGGGGTGAATTCAGGTTCCAAGGCCTCGAGGCAGGAGCAGATACAGGGAGCTCCTCTCTCCACAAGCTCCAAATGATTAGGCCACTCCTCCAACAGCTCCACAACTCTTTTAAAGGAGACAAAATTAAGAGTTAGATCAAGTGCCCCCCGATCTGGGGGACACTCCAGACGCTTTTCAAAGGCCCTTTTTTCGTTTTCTGTTTATTTGGAGGGTTTTTTTGTGGTTTTTTTGGGATTTAAAATCATATATTTTACAAGTGCCCCCTATAAAAGCAGAGGGGGACACTAAAACCCGGCAATTAAAACAAGTTAAACTTTAAAACATATGAAATCAAATTAAAATTTGGTTGCCGGGGTGATGATGCACTCCAGTCCCTCCGGTGCCCACCTCTCGTGGAAGGCCGCGAGCGTACCGGTGGACACCGCGTTCTCCATCTCTAAGGACACCCTGGCCCGGATGTCGGCGCAGAAGAGAGGCAGGCAGTCAGGCTGAACGACCCCCTCGACCATCCGCTGCCTGGACCGGCTGATGGCCCCCTTGGCCGTGCCCAGGAGCAGTCCTACAAGGAGGCCTTCAGACACAAGTAAAGGCGCTGGAGTTGGGATGGAGATTTCGCCAGACGTCCACCAAGTCGAAGGACCCGACCAGGTCCCTCAACTTCTCGATCGCCGTCATGCTCTTGGGGCACCGGAGCGGTCCCTCGCCTCGAGGGTGCAGTTAAAATCCCCCCCGAGGACAATGCAGTCGCCGACGTCGACGGAGCCAAGAAGAGCGGACACTTTTTCGAAGAAGCGCGTTTGCTGCGGGCCGGGCTGAGGGGCGTACACGTTCACGAGATGGAGCGGGACGTCCCCCAGGCGAACCATGACGTGCAGCAAGCGGCCTGGCACGGGCTCCTCGGCCCCCAAGATCTCCGGCTGAAAATGCGGGGCCAGCAAGATGGCCACCCCACAAGAAGTGGCGGTGAGGTGGCTCATGCGGATCTCTCCTTGCCATTCCAGGAGCCACGTGGCTTCGTCTCCTGGAGCGGTGTGGGTTTATTGCAGGAAGCACACCGCATATTTCCCCTCCCACAGGAGCGAAAAATTGTTAAATCTACGGCGTGCCTCTCTGCCGCCGTTGATGTTGAGGCTGGCTATGGTTATCTTCATGACAAAAGCATAGTGCAACCTTTACTTAACGTTTTGTGGGGGGGGGGGGGGGGCGGGGGGAGTGGAGTCGTTTGTTGACCTCCACTCCCTCAGCAACCCAGCGAGGAACGTTTTGAGCCGGCGCAGCTCAAGGCTTTGCGCCTTTGATAAGGGCCCACCCGCGGCCATGGTTTTAGCGGCGGTGCGGACGGACCTGATGAGGAGTGCCGGCTCAGACCATTTATCCAGGTCCAGATGGGCTCGGTTGCGGCGACCCTGGCTCTGGACCAAAAAGTCCCGAGTTCCTTTACAGGAATGACGGGGGACTAAGCGGCGGGCACAAGGAGATCCACCGCCTCACTGGCGATGGACTCCAGACCTTCTCCCACGCCCTCCACTGAGTCCCCGTCCCCCTTCAGGAGGTCGCCACCAGCAGCCGGTCTGTCGACCGCACAAGGTACGGCAAACGGCCCGGCCGCTCCATCCGGCCCTGGCTCTGCCCCGATCCCACCCCCAGGTTCGTCGGCAGAGGAGTCCCCACTGGGATCTTTTTGTTGTGATGCTGGGTCAGGAAGCGGCAGCGGTAGGGGTTCCTCCTCCGCCCCAGGCACCGGGGAACATGGAGAAATCTGGTCGAAGAACCGCTCCAGGTCCTCCAAGTCCCCCGGCTCCATAGGTAAGGGTGAAGGTTGGTATTCTTCCCTCTCCTCGCCGCCGCCACCCCCCGGCCCAGCGTGTGCAGTTTCTTTAAAATCATTAAAATGTTCGGTTTCTGCAGATCCCGGGGGAAGTTGGATATTGGCTGGGCGGGCTCAGGTTCGCCCGCCTCAGTCCCTGGGACGCTCGACCCAGCGGCGATGCATTCTTCCCATCGGCCCCGCGCCCCCCGCAACTGGCAGATTTTCTTTGCTATCCCCGGGAGGCAGAGGCTGGGCAGCCTCAACAGTCTCACCCTCCCCGGGGACAGATTTCCACCCCCCCCCCCCGTCTACAACGCAGTTTGGGGGCGCTGGTGGGGGACGCGGGACAAGCGGCGGGCACCGACTCCTCCGCGGAGGGATATTGTTCCTCCTCTGTCTCATTGGAGCGGCGCCTCCTTTTTTGTCTGGGGAGGGGCGTGGAGGCAGGGAGACCTCCATGTCTGCCGAGGCCTCCTGCTCCGCTCCCCCCTTTTGTTTTTCTTGCCCGCGCCCGAGACCCTCTGCGGTATTGGTCAAGGGCTTGGGCACGGGCTCAGGGCACCCCGCGTTCGCCGGTGACAGGGGTGGGCTGTGCGCGGTGATGTGACTGTCCGGCGCACTGAGTGGACCCGCCTCAAGGTGTTTCGTCCTCCTCCGTGCCTTCCTTCCGACCGGACGCTCTCCCCCCGCCCCCCCACCCCGCCGGAGGCCGTGAAGACAAAGGCCTCTGATGATGTCCGCGCACGCTACTGGGGGAGGAGTGGCGGCAGCGCCAGCCTTGGCCGCCTTAGGTGGTTTGGCGGCCTTGGAGGCGGGGCAGTTCTTGCGAACGTGCCCCACCTCCCTACAGGCATGGCATCACATGCCGTCCGATGTCCAGAAGACGCGGTAGGCAGTCCCCTCGTGCACCACATTGAAAGTGCCCTCCGTTGTCTCCTCCCGCGCCAGCCGGACTAAAAGCTGGCAGCGGAAGGAGAACACGTGACGCAGGCTGGTCTCCCTGAGGCCGAGCGGTATCGGGTTAATCCCCGACCTTCGCTCCCCAGTTGATGTAGGTGGGGGAGCAGGAGCTCAGTGGGAACAAAGGACGGGACGTTAGAAAGTCCGACCCTCTGCGCGGTGGCCTCGAGGGTCCACCGGCAGGAACATCCCGCCCACCGTGAGCCCCTTTTCGAGGACCAGGGACACCGCCCGCTCCGACCCCAGGAAGAACACAGCCTTCCCGGGCATCTTGGAGGCTGCGACAATGGCTGAGGGGCCGACTACCCCAGCCATCGCCCGCACACAATGCTCATAGTGGGGTGAGTGTAGCTCCTGACCACATTTTTTTTGGTGATTTGTCTGAACGGTGGCAGGGCAGCAGGAGGCGCCGTGGCTGCGGATGCCGCCTGCACGTACGTCCTTGCTGGCCCTGCCACCGGCGTGGATGGGGACGCCATCACGGGGTCCCTTTAAGGGCTACACCCACCCCAGTCACAGGCCTGATAGGTCTTAATTGGCCTCGATTAATGTTTGAGCAGAGGGAGCTCTTAATGAGGCACACCTCTCCCCTAGTTAACCATTTGGGGAGGGGCCTTGCTCCCTCTGCTCAGTTATCTTATAATTGAAAATATATTTTTAATTAAGGGGAGAAAGGGGCTCTCAGAGAGAGAGGCAGAGAGCGAGAGAGAGAAAGAAAAAGAGAAAAAAGAGGGAAGCTGTGAGGGGAGGTCTCCCCTCACAGTGCTGGGTGGGTGTTTGCTGGGGTGCACTCCCCAGATGGTGGAAAACAAAAGATAGTCTTATAGGTGGGGGGAGAAGATGTCTTCACCCAGGATAGCTGGAGCTACCCAGGCACAGCACTCCCAACGATGTTAATTAGGGTCTCAACGAGTCTTCAGCCAGGTAGCTCCAGCTATCCCAGGCCAGGCAATGGGAATGGGGTGCTTCAGTGGTGTGTGGGGCCTAGTTTTTAGCAAGACCCCCACACACACTTCCACACCCCCCCGCGATGTTCCGGCCCTCAAGAAAATCTTCTTTCTCCCCCCACCGATACAACAATGTATTTTTTTGAGAGTGCACCAAATTGACCCACCTGTAGAAGATGTTGACTCTCCCTCCTTCCACACTGGATGGTGTTTTCTCAGGTTGATGTTCTTTCCCCCTCTCTCCAACTTTCTGTAGCAGTGGTATGATGTATTTTCTGTTCTCCTCCTCTCCCTCTGGATGTTGTAGTTGGAGTAAGCCCCTTCCTCCTCTTCCTGGGGTGTATTCAGGGTGTTTTCAAGGCCTCCAGGCAGGAGCAAAAGCAGAGAGCTCCTTCTCTCACTGCTCACAGCTCCAAATGAACAGGCCACGCCTCCAACAGCTCCACACACCTCAGGTGCATACATTACACCACCCTTCTTCACCTCACCCTATCGGCATAACCTTCTATTCCTTTGTCCCTCATGTGCTTATCCATCTTCCCGTTAAAGGTATCTTTGCTTTTTGCCTCAACTACTCCTTGTAACAGTGTGTCCCACATTCTCACCACTCTTTGGGTAAAGAACTATCTCCTGAATTCCCTATTGGATTTATTTTATATTTATGACCTCTAGTTTTGGTCTCCCCCACCAGTGGAAACATTTTTTCCATGTGTACCCTATCAAATTCTTTAATTATCGTAAAGACCTTTATCAGGCCACTCCTCAGCTTTCTTTTTTTCTAGAGAAAAGAGCCCCAGTCTGTTCAGTCTTTCCTGATACTTAGAACCTTTCAGTTCTGGTATCGTCGATGTGAATCTTTTTTGCACCTTCCCCAGTGCCTCTATATCCTTTTTATAATATGGGGACCAGAACTGTGCCCTGTACTCCAAGTGTGATCCAACCAAGGTTCCATACAAATGTAACATGACTTCCCTGCTTTTTAATTATATCCCTCTCGAAATGAATCCCAGTGCTGGGTTTGCTGTTTTTAATGGCCTTTTTAACCTTCAGCACTACTTTTAATGATCTGTGTATCTGTACTCCTAGATCCCGTTGCTCCTTTCCCCCATTTAGAATCTTAAGTTGTGTCACTCCACTGCCCAGTTGGGTTGCTTTGTACAAATTCTTATCCACAATTCTCTCACATCTATAAGATAACATTGTACCGCAAGCAAAGGAAAAATCAATATTAAATACATTCTGCTGTCTCTGCCTCATCTGACCACTTTCACCCTCCGAAATCCACACTCTTTCATCCATCTTTCCATCACCATCACTAAACTGTATCCTAAAACTTTTCATGTCCTAGGTCCTGACGACCCAACTTCCCTCTTCTCAGTCCGATGGTCACTGATGTCATCAGCCTGTTCCTAACCTCAAGTGCAGTCTCTCATTCTTTCAAAACCGCTGTCATCGTATCAAAACCATTCATGATTTTGAACATGTTTATCAAATCTCCTCTTTACCATCTTTGCTCTAAGGAGAACAACCCTAGCTTCTCCAGTCTTTATATAAATGAAAATTCTTTACTTCTTTCTGCATATAAGTGCAAGTAATGTTTTTTCTAAGTATAAATGCAAGTTGGTTATTTTTCTCAGTATAAATGGAACATGGCAGTGCTGACTCTTTTAAATGTTGGCATATGGCAATTAAAAGTCAGGCATACACCCCTTTTTCGAGGGGCACAATCCATAAAACCTGTAAATTAACAAAAAAGTTTAAAGGAATCTTTAACAAATTAAATAAAAATTCTAGTTCCGGTTGTGATAATGCACTCCAGTCTTTCAGGTTCCCACCGGTCGCGGAGGCCGTGAGCGTGCCAGTGGACACCGCATACTCCATCTCCAGGGACACCTGGGCGGGAACATAGCTGCGGAAGAGAGGCAAGCTGCCTGGACCTGTTGAAAGAAAGACTTGCATTTATATCGCGCCCTTTAACGACCACTGGATGCCTTGGAGTGCTTTACTGCCAATGAAGTACTTTTGGAGTGTAGTGACTGTTGTAATGTGGCAGCCAATTTGCACACAGCAAGCTCCCACAAACAGCAATGTGATAATCAGATAATCGTTTTTTGTTATATTGATTGAGGGATAAATATATTACCAGGTCACCGGGGATCACTCCCCTGCTCTTCAAAATAGTGCCATGGGATCTTTTACATCCACCTGAGAGGACAGACGGGGCCTCGACTTAACATCTCATCTGAAAGACCTCTGACAATGCAGCAACCGAGTTGAGAAGGAATTTCTTCTCCCAGAGGGTTGTGAATCTGTGGAATTCTCTGCCCAAGGAAGCAGTTGAGACTAGCTCATTGAATGTATTCAAATCACAGATAGATAGATTTTTAACCAATAAGGGAATTAAGGGTTATGGGGAGCGGGCTGGTAAGTGGAGCTGAGTCCACGGCCAGATCAGCCATGATCTTGTTGAGTGGCAGAGCAGGCTCGAGGGGCTAGATGGCCTACTCCTGTTCCTAATTCTTATGTTCTTATAAGCACTCCCTCAGCCGAGATTTTTGTGCTTCGATCCCTGGAGTGGGACTTGAACCCACAACCTTCTAATTGAGAGGCGAGTGTGCTGCCCACTGAGCCACAGATGGCCACCTTGGTCAGGCTCAGTCCGAGGAGGAGGTCTTGACTTACCCACTCCCTCGCCTTCCCCAGGTGACCAAAGACGGCAGTGCTGTTGCTGCAGGCCCTGGGCAGTGGCTTGCTCCAGACGATAATGGCTCGTTGCTTTGGCGCAGCCATGGGTTACGGTCGTGTTGACGTCATGGCGTCTCGTCGCGTTGACGCCACTGCCCGTTGCCGTGACTCCCGGTGACTCCTGACGCCGGAAGCTGATCCAGACGGTGACGTTGATGAAAACATGGCGGTGGCGAGTCTCTCTGCTGTCCGGGGCTGGACACTTGTCCTCTGGGTCTTGCTGTGGACGTCGGTCCGGGGCCGAATCCATCACCTGATCCTGAAGGTAAAGGCTGGCGCTCTGAGGACGGGCCAGAGTGTGTTCTGCTTGCAGCGATTCACCCACTGGGCTTTTAATGTCGGACCGAACTCGACATCTCCACACAAAAAGAGAGTGCTGGAAACACTCAGCAGGTCAGGCCGCGTCTGTGGACACAGGCAGTTAACGTTTCAGGCCCGGCCTTTTGTTGCTTTATGTTTTTCAGCGGCGTCCCAACAGCTTGGTGGGAGTCACGTCACCCTCCTATCATAAAGCGCCCCGTGGGAGACCTGCCACCTTCTCATTAGAATAACTTCAATATTCCGTTTAATAATTGCATCCGATTTGATGTGTGTCACGTTTTCGTTGTTACGTGTCTCCCTCCGCCTCTCCTGAAGGAGCGAGTTCTTGCTGCGGGTCAGTTATCCCCCTGGTACCTTGCCGCGTGAGCCAAAACAGCGAGTGCCAACGTCAGCCAGCCAAGCCGATCCCGATACTCAAACGTGTACACTTCCAGCATGAATTATGTGCATATATTAAAACATGACCCATGTTTAAATGGGTTTGCAACCTGGTTTGTTCTTGCTGACCTCGTTCATAACATTTCCCGAATGTGCTGACTCTGACTGGGTAACTAAAATCCCAATGCTTTCAAATTTGGCAATTCTCAAAAATGGATTGTACTAAGACCCCTAGTCATAGTGAACTGTCATCTTCCTCACTCAGGCCCCTGTACACATGTAAGCTTGTTCTGTCAAAGTTGATGTTTATATGAAATATGCTAAATTTATTTAAAAAAATAAAATTGCTTAAGTTTCTCCTGATAAATAGGCACTATTAGTGCTGGGACCCGAGCTATTTACAATATACACTAATGATTTAGACAAAGGAATTGAATGTAATATCTCCAAGTTTGCAGATAACACTAAGCTGGGTGGCAGTGTGAGCTGTGAGGAGGATGCTAAGAGGCTGCAGAGTGACTTGGATAGATGAGGTGAGTGGGCAAATGCATGGCAGATGCAGTATAATGTAGATAAATGTGAGGTTATCCACTTTGGTGGCAAAAACAGAAGGCAGAATATTATCTGAATGGTGACAGATTAGGTAAAGGGGTGGTGCAACGAGACCAGGGTGTCATGGTACATCAATCATTGAAAGTTGGCATGCAGGTACAGCAGGTGGTGAAGAAGGCAAATGACATGTTGGCCTTCATAGCGAGGGGATTTGAGTATAGTAGCAGGGAGGTCTTATTGCAGTTGTACAGGGCCTTGGTGAGGCCACACCTTGAATATTGTGCACAGTTTTGGTCTCTTAATCTGAGGAAGGACATTTTTTCTATTGAGGGAGTGCAGCAAAGGTTCACCAGACTGATTCCCGAGATGGCAGGACTGACCTATGAAGAAAGACTGGATTGACGAGGCTTATAGTCACTGGAATTTATAAGAATGAGAGGGTAATCTCTGAGAAACATCTAAATTCTGATGGGATTGGACAGGTTAGAATGTTCCCGATGTTGGGGAAGTCCTGAAGCAGGGGTCACAATCTAAGGATAAGGGGTAAACCATTTAGGACCGAGACGAGGAGAAACTTCTTCACTCAGAGAATTGTGAACCTGTGGAATTCTCTTCCACAGAAAGTTGTTGAGGCCAGTTTGTTGGATATATTCAAAAGGAAGTTAGATGTGGCCCTTGTGGCTAAAGGGATCAAGGGGTATGGAGAGAAAGCAGGAATGGGGTACTGAAGTTGCATGATGATATTGAATGGTGGTGCAGGCTCGAAGGGCCAAATGTCGTACTCTTGCATCTATGGAAGAGGTTTGAGATGGGGAGGGGTGAGGCTATGGAGGGATTGAAACACAAGAATGGAAATGTAAAATTTGAGGGACTGGGAGCTAAGTATTTCAGCGAGGAAGGGGGAGATGGGCACATAAAACATATCACATTTTGAGTTTCAAATGTTGACTTGTGTTATATTTACTTTGTCAGCTGCACCCTCATTGTCTGTTTGCTGTTCCTTGATAGGGATCCATTGTCATCTGGCACCACTGGCTTACCCTTTACAAATATTTTAAGGGGAGGAAGCATAGCCATGGTCTGATTAGTCCTTTAATCTGTGTGTAAATCCGGGAGGGCGCTGAGCACCGCCGAGAACATGCAGAAAACAGGCGCAGGCAGTCGAAGGAGCGTGCAGTAAACCAGTCCCACCCCTCCTTTCCTTCAATGACTGTCTGTCCCACCTGTGACAGAGACTGTGCTCCCATATTGGACTGTTCAGTCACCTAAGAACTCACTTTTAGAGTGGAAGCAAAGTCTTCCTCGATTTCGAGGGACTGTCTATGATGATGCAATAGTTCAGGGATGTCATTATGTATCTTCATCCAATTTTGCAAAGAATTTTTCTGGAAGAAAACCCTTTGAAGTTGGATTATGTCTGATGAAAATCAAACTGACCACAAAAACATCTTTAATTTAAATAATTTTAGAAAAAGACATAAAATAGCTCAGAATTATTACAGAACTACAACCTCCTTCTGTTTGAAGTTCACCACAAAGTGAGAGGCATTTAAAATATTACCACATCAATAGAGTTTTTTATTGCACAAATACTTGAGAACATAGAAAATTGATGGGCAGGATAAGACCAGCTTGTCCATCAAGCCAGCCCTGCACCATAATGACTAAATACTTCTTCCATCCTCCGACCCACTCCCGCAGCTGTGTAAATTCCCAGGAAAGGCAGAAAAAAACCAGGGCCAATAAGAAATAAAATACTCTGGGAAATTTCTCTCCGACTCCCTCAGGTGATCAAAACCAATCTAGGAGATCACATGGAGCAAGTGTTATGTATAAAGACTCTTGCCATCTAGATGTTGCGATTTCTGCCCCAGTCAAGAACAGGTCCAGCTCCCTCTTGAAGGCATACAGAGAATCGGCACCCACCACAGCAGCCGGTAATGTACTCCAGAGGCTCACTACTCTCTGGGGAAAAAAATATCTGGTCTATTCCTAACCTTGCATAGTTTAGACTTGTGTCATCTCTAAGAACATAAGAATTAGGAGCAGGAGTAGGCCGTTCGGCCCCTCGAGGCTGCTCTGCCATTCAATGAGATCATGGCTGATCTTCTACCTCAACTCCACTTTCCTGCACTGTCCCCATATCCCTTGATTCCTTTAATATCCACCTGGTCCTCCCCAGCCTGTTAAACTGGTATAATCTATCAACAGGGACACTTTCTAGCCCTTTAATTATTTTATCGACCTTTATCAAGTCACATGTAAGTCTATGTTGCTCTAAAGTAAATAGACCAGTTGATGAATTGGTGAATCATTGAATTTTATAATGCAGAAGGAGGTCATTCAGCCCATTGCATCAGTGCTGGATCTCTGAAAAAGCTATCCACTTATTCTCATTCCGAATAACCTTTTTAAAAATGTCAAATATTTATCCTCCCTATTTTTGTGTCATCTGTAACATTTGATATTGTACCCCTATACCAGAGTCAGATCATTTTTGAGCCAACGCTGACCCCTGGGGTCAGCAATATTTAAATATCTTCAGTTCAAAAATGTTACACTCACCACGACTTTTTTTTATCCTCATCTCCATATCTGTGCTGCTACAATTCTTTTAAGACCAGGTGCCTTAATTTTACCAACAAGCCTCTTATGTGGCTTCTCATCAGGTGCCTTTTCAAAATCCGTATGCACAACATCCATAGCTTTATCAAATTAATACTAATATAAGATTTATCAGAAATCCATGCTGGCTGACCTTAATTAATGCTTGTATTTCTAACTCTATTAATTATATCATATATTCTGGCTACGAGAAGCCTACTCACACTGGTGATGGGCTCACTCATCTACTGTTTTCTGGTTTATCCATTTCTCTCCTCGAGAACAGGAAGTCTAACATTGACTAGCATTGAATTATAAGTAAAAGTTCAGGAAGCATTTGAACAATAATAACTTAGTAAATATAAATGGAGGATGGGCATGTTAACCAATTCGAGGAAAGAATTGGGAAGTGAAAAGTTCGGCATAAAATGGGGATATAACCCTAACCCTAACCCTGTAACTGCATATCGTGCTGAAAGTGTTTTTCCGTCCATTCTGAAGTAAAGTTAAATGTCTGCAAAATTCAAAGTTTTACTTATCTTCATTTACATTGAGAAAATACTTCACACATTCCTTGGGAATTGGATACTGGGTAGAGCTTTTAGGTATGAGAACAGCTAGTTGCATGTTACTGTCCTTCCTCCCCCTCTCCCTAAGCTGCTTTACTCCAAGATAACCTACTCATCTCACCCCACAGGCAAGAAGCAGATTTAGGAGAGGGTGAGGAAGGAGGAGAGGATATGCCATTGTAAACACACATTGTGCCCATTTTTTATTTTGTAATCGAGTGGTTTTGTTCCAATGCTGTAGAGTTAGAAATTTAGCAACATTTGGAGTATTATAGATTGCTGTGCAGGTGACTGGACTGTGTAGTGTGGTACACAGCCATGTAGACCAGTTCCATTCATGTCTTGTACTATTTTCTGATCGTAGTTTTCTTTCTTAGACAGTCCCCCCGGAGTCGATGATGACTTCCACACTAATATGAGTGACTAAGGTAACGAATGAGTCCAATGCGGGATCTACAGACTCTGTCACAGATGGGGCAGGTGGTGGTGAAGGCACGTGGGTGGGATGCTTGGGTTGTCGTACTCTCCTTCCACTGTTTGTACTTGGCTTCTGCTTGCTCCCGACAGAGAGACTTGAAGTGTTCTGCGCCTTCTCGAATGCTTCTCCTCTACTTTGAGCCGTCTTGGGCCAGGGGTTCAAGGAGACTTTGAGGGCGTCCTTGAAGCATTTTCTCTGCTCTCTTGGGACTCGCTTGCTGTGACAGAGCTCGGAGTAGAGCGCTTGTTTTGGGAGTCTTGTATCAGGCATGCGGACAATGTGGCCCGTCCATCGGAGCTGATTGAGCGTGATCAATGCCTTGATGCTGGGGATGTTGGCCTGAGAGAGAACACTTGATGTTGATACGCCTACCCTGCCAATGGAATGGTAGGATTTTGCAGAGGCAGCGTTGGTGGTACTTCTCCAGTGCTTTGAGATGCTTACTGTATGTTGTCCATGTCTCTGAAGCATATAGGAGGGCGGGTATCACCACTGCTCTGCGGACCACGAGCTTGGTACCGGGTTTGAGATCTTGGTCTTCAAACATTCGTTTCCTCAGGCGACTGTAGGCTGCACTGGCACACTGAAGGCGGTGTTGGATTTCGTCATTGATGTCTGCCCTCGCTGACAGAAGGCTCCCAATGGATGGAAAGTGGTCCATGCTGTGCAAGGTCTCGCCATGGATCTTGATAATCGGGGGGGAAGAACTGTGTGCGGGGGCAGGTTGGTAGCGGACCTTTGTTTTACGGATGTTTCGTGTAAGGCCCAGTCTCATATGCTTCAGTGAAGTTGTTGACGATGGTTTGGAGTTCGGCCTCTGTGTGTGCACAAACGCAAGCATCGTCAGCATACTGTAATTCAATGACAGAGGTTGGAACAACCTTGATTCTGGACTGGAGGCGATGGAGATTGAACAATTTCCCATTCGTCCTGTCGATTAGCTCCACTCCAGCAGTGAGGTTGTTAAAGGTGAGATGAAGTATTGCAGCGAGAAAGATTGAGAAGAGTGTTGGTGCAATGACACAGCCTTACTTGACCCCGATGTGCACTTGTATTGGGTCTGTGGTGGATCCATTGGTAAAGATCACCGCTTGCATGTCATCGTGAAGTAGGCGGAGGATGGTGACAAATTTTTGAGGACAGCCGAATCTGAGAAGGACGCTCCATAATCCCTCTTGGTTTACGAGAGTCGAAGGCAAAAGTGAGGTCAAAAAAGGCCACGTGCAGAGGTTGGTGTTGCTCCCTACATTTTTCTTGAATTTGTCGCATGGTGAAAATCATGTCCATTGTGCCTCTAGTGGGCGGAATCTACATTGCGACTCTGGGAGGAGCTCTTCAGCCACTGGGAGGAGCCGATTGAGGAGGATTCTTGCGATAACTTTCCCTATGGCATACAGCAGGGAATCTCCTCTGTGATTACCGCAATCGGACATCTACTTTCTTGAAGATGGTCTCTGAAATGGTCTCCTCCTTCCAAAAAAGAGAGATGAGGTCATGGGTTCACGCTGAGTACTTCTCCGCCATGCATTCGTACTTCGGCGACGATTCCATCTGCTCCTGAAGCCTTGTTTTTCAGCTGTCGGATGGCCTTTTCAACTTCATGCCGGGCTGGGCTTGTGCTGTGTTGGTGGCGGGTAGCATGCTGTGGGATGGAATCGAGGGCACTCGCGTCAAAGACTGAGTCTTGGTTAAGGAGATCTTCGAAGTGCTCCTTCCAGCGGACACTGCTTCTCTGTCTTTGATGAGCACCTCTCCGTTCTTAGCTCTCAGTGGGATAGGTCTGTCATGTATTGATGCTTGGGATCACTAGACACCAGGGGGCGCCACTGTCGGAGGTCATCGGGCTGTACGCACGTCTGTGCGGGTGCTGGTACCATGTCTTGTAGTCACTTTGGGCGCGAATAAAGTAGACCAGGTTTACACTTGAGTGAGTTTACAGTAACAAGTCTTTTGAGTCATTACATAACATTTGGCGACGAGGTAACTTAAGAACCTTCGCATGCACAATGGGCACTATTGGAATTCTGGAGAGATTCGTGGATGGCGAGGATTGGGCAGATTTTTTGACCGCCTGGATAAGTATTTTGTGGCCAACAACGTGGCGGGAGACGATGACGCAGTTAGGCACCGGGCGGTTTTCCTCAACATTTGTGGTTCAATGGCCTCATGAAGAATCTGCTCTCGCCTGCACGTCCAACGGATAAAAAATACAAGGATTTGTGTGCTTTGGTACGTGACCATCTCGAGCCAAACGAGGGGATCATCATTTCACGCTATCGCTTCCACATACATGTTCGTGCAGGGCTGAGGGCCAGGATGTGTCAAGATTTGTTGCCAACCTGCGACGTCTTGCTGAGCCGTGTAAGTTCGGGACCGTGTTGGAAGGCATGCTGCAAGATTTCTTCGTGATAGGCACCCAGAAGTTATTGGCTGCAGAGACGCTGGATTTGAGCAAGGCCATCGCGACTGCCCAGGCATGCATGATGACTGATGATAATTTGAGGCAGATATCATCAAAAAGTCGGAGCTCCACAGCAAGTACTGTAAACACGATTGTGTCGTCGTCTGGCAGAGCTGCTTATGGCAGGGTCTACTCGACTGCTTACGTGAAACCTGTAGCTGCTCAAAGTCCATCAACTGGTACGAATCCTATTTCACCCCGTTGGCATTGTGGGGGCAATCATCGGCTTCATCAGTGTCGGTTTAGGCAGTACATCTGTACCAGCTGTTCCAAAGTGGGCATCTTCAGAGAATGTGCCCACAACTGAGCAAGCGTGCTGCCGCTCATCACATTAGTGGTGATGACCAGTCTAGTGCGAGCCCGGATGCACAACCCGAGGAGGAAGTGCATGGTCTGTATTTGTTCTTGGGAAAGAGCCAGCCGATGATGGTTAATGTGAAACTGAATGACGTGCCGGTATCGATGGAGTGGGACACGGGTGCGAGTCAGTCGATAATGAGCCAAAGGACATTCGACAAGCTGTGGGACACTGAGGCTGTGAAGCCTAAGCTGAGTCCAGTCAGTGCCAAGTTGCGTACTTACACTAAGGATTGGTGATTGGCAGTGCAGTCGTCAAGGTGTTATATGATGGTGTGGTTCATGATCTTCCGTTATGGATCATCCTAGGCAATGGTCCAATGGCAGGAATTGGCTTGAGAAAATCAAGTGGAATTGGAACGATATCAAAGCATTGCCATCAGTGGATAACACTTGGTGTGCTCAAGTGTTGAAGAAGTTTCCTTCTTTGTTTGAACCGGGAGCCAAGGTGCAGATTCATCTGGATTCTGATGCAAGGCCTGTCTATCATAAAGCTCGGTCTGTTCCCGATATGATGAGGGAGGTGGTTAAAATTGAGCTTGACAGACTCCAACGTGAAGGGGTTATATCACCGGTCGAGTTTAACGAGTGGGCTAGTCTTATTGTTCCTGTGTTGAAGAGTGATGGCACTGTCAGGATTTGTGGAGTCTCCAAGGTTACGATTAACCAAGGTTTCGATTTTCGAAACAGGATCAGTATCCATTACCAAAAGCTGATGACCTGTTCGCCATGCTAGCTGGTGGAAAGTCGTTCACTAAACTGGATCTGATGTTGGCCTATATGACACAGGAGCTTGTCGACACTTCGAAGAAACTTACCTGCATCAACACCCATAAAGGACTGGAATTAGTTCGGCTGCAGCCATATTTCAGAGGAATATGGAAAGTCTACTAAAGTCCGTCCCTAGAACTGTCGTGTTTCAAGATGACATTCTGGTCACAGGTCGCGACACTGCTGAACATCTGAACAGCCTTGAAGTTCTACACCGACTGGACAAAGTGGGACTCAGGCTGAAACGTTCAAAGTGTGTCTTCATGGCAGTTGAATTTGAATTCCTGGGAAGGAACGTTGCTGCTAATGGCATCAGGCCTATGGATTCAAAACCAAGGCCATCAAAAATGCACCCAGGCCTCAGAATGTGATGGAGCTGCATTCAATTCTTGGGCGACTCAACTGCTTCGGTAATTTTTTACCCGGATTGAGCACTTTACTGGAGCCACTGCACATGCTGCACAGAAAAGGCGACAACTAGGTCTGGGATGTATCTCAAGATAGAGCTTTTAAGAAAGCTAAGAATCTGCTCTGTTCAAACAAGCTACTGGTTCACTATGATCCGTGTCTTGTATTGGCTTGTGATGCTTCATCATATGGGGTTGGCTGTGTACTCCAACAAGCAAATGAGTCAGGTAAACTACAACCAATTGCGTATGCTTCAAGAAATTTGTCAAAAGCGGAAAGAGCTTACAGCATGGTAGAAAAAGAAGCTTTGGCCTGTGTGTATGGGGTAAAAAAAATGCATCAGTACCTGTTTGGTCTTCGCTTTGAACTTGAAATGGATCACAAGCCACTCTTCATTGTTTTTGGAAAACAACGGTATTAATACCAACGCATCGTCCTGCATTCAGAGCTGGGCGTTGACGCTATCTGCCTATGATTGTTATTCGTCACAGACCGGGCACTGAGAATTGTGCTGATGCACTGAGTTGTCTGCCTTTGCCCACACTAGATATGGAGACTCCTCAACCTGCAGATCTGCTGTTAGTAATGGAGGCTTTTGAGAGTGAAGGATCTGGACTAGCCATGACCCTATTTTATCGGTTGTAAAACATTGGGTCCTCAGTGGTGATTGGTCTGCAATATCCATGGAGATGTGTGATGAGACCAAACCTTCCAACCAACGCAAAGATGAACTGTCCATTCAGTCAGATTGTCGACTGTGGGGCATGCCCAAGAAAGGCAGAGGAAAATTTGTAAGTGAAGTACATAGCACTCATCCTGGCATTGTCATGATGAAAGCCATTGCCAGGGCTCATGTTTGGTGGCCTGGAATTGACTCTGATCTGGAATCATGCGTGCATCAGTGCAATACTTGCATGCAGCTAAGTAAAGTACCAGCGGAATCTCCGCTGAGTCTTTGGTCGTTGCTATCCAAACCATGGTCGAGCATACACATCAATTTTACGGGCCCTTTCTTGGGACAGATGTTTTTTTGTTGTGGTGGATGCATATTCAAAGTGGATCGAGTATTATTATGTTATCCAGTACATTCACAGCTACCATTGAGAGCCTTCATGTCATGTTTGCCACTCATGGTTTGTCTGACATTGTTGTGAGCAACAACGGATCTTGCTTCACAAGTCTGGAGTTTCAAGAGTTCATGAAACTCAGTGGTATTAAACATGTGAGGTCAGCCCCATTCAAACCTGCTTCGAATGGTCAAGCAAGAGCGTGCTGTTCAAACGATCAAACAGAGCATGAAACATGTAACTGATCGTTCACTGCAGACTCGTTTGTCATGCATATTGCATAGTTACAGGACAAGACCTCACACGCTTACCGGGGTCTCCCCTGCTGAACTACTGATGAAGAGAAGTCTCAGGATCAGGCTCTCTCTTCATCCTGATTTGAATGATCGTGTTGAAAACAGACGTCAAAGGCAGCAATTTCAGTCGATGATCCAGTTTATGTATTGAACTATGGTCAAGGTCTAAAGTGGATCGTCGGTACTGTCACAGCCAAGGAGGGTAACAGTGTTTGTTTGTTCTGCTCAAGAATGGGTAAACATGCAGGAAACATGTTGATCAAGTGAAACTGCGGCACACTGATGAACTGGAACCACTTGAGGAAGATGCCGTCTGTGACCAACCAACCAATGGCCATTCATCAGAGGACTTGGCTGTCATTACAGAATCTGGACTTTGTCTCTGACATGGTCATTACCACTTCCATCAGATCGGCTACTCTGCCTCCAGTCATAACTGACTCAGAACGCTCACCCTGAACTGAGACGATCAACTTGTGAGCGGAAAGCCCCAGACCGTCTTAATTTGTAAAGAGACTGATATTAAAATCTTGAAGGGGGATGTTGTCATGTATTGATGCTTGGGGTCACTAGACACCAGTGGGGCTCCACTGTCGGAGATCATTGGGCTATACGTGTGTGCGCGCGGGCCCTGGTATATAAGTGCTGGTACCATGTCTTGTAGTCACTTTTGGGCGTGAATAAAATGGACCAGGTTTACACATGAGTGAGTTTACAGCAACAAGTCTTTTGAGTCATTATATATGTAACAAGGTCCTTGGGTACTTGGGCCGTAGGTGGTCTTGACTGTATTAAAAAATCCCGTACATCATGATTGTCGGCTAGTTGCTGGCTCTTCTGCGCTCTTTCCACCCACCATCTACTTTTTAGATGCCGAGTTTTTTGTTGGACCTCGGCCTTCAGTTGTCTGTAGATCTATTTCCTTCCGCTCGAGTTGTGGTGATGTTTCTAATTCAAGAATGCTTTGCCTTTATGGTTTATTAGCTAGAGGATCTCCTGGTCGTTCTCAGCGAACCAGTCTTGATGTTTTCTGGTCGAGTAACCAAGAGTCTCTTCACAGGTGCTAATTATGGTGGAGGGCAGAACAGGCACTATGGACACACTGCAGCCCCGGTTCATTGGGACATTGGGAGTTGTCAGGTTGACTGTGAGGCGTTGGTTGAATAGGGCTTTCTTTGCAGGGGCTTTGTGTGCATCAGCATTGATTTTTCTGCGGCAGCGTTTCTTTTGCTGCCGCCATTTTGAGGCTACGTTGATAAAAATAACAGAATGGATTAGTCGGTAGTCAGTCCAGCAATCGTCAGCCCCTGTCATGGCATGGGTGATGTGGATGTCCTTGCGGTCCCTCACTCGGATGATGATGTAGTCTAGCAGATGCCAATGCCTGGAACGTGGGTGTTGCCATAAAGACTTGTACTTTTCTCTCTGACGAAACAAGGTGTTGGTTATGACAAGACCATGTTCTAAGCATTTCATCAGGAGGAGGATACCGCTGGAGTTGGTTTTCTCTACTCCTTCCCTGCCAATCACACCTCTCCAAAGGTCTGTGTCCTTTCCAACTCTGGCATTAAAATCGCCAAGGAGAATCAACTTGTCGCTCGTTGGAACTCGGGACAGGGATTGTTCAAGGCTGGAGTAGAATTTCTCTTTAGCCAGGATTCCCACCCTGATGACTGTAGCGTACTGGTTCTTGGTTAGACTGAACCGAAGGGTCATGAAGTGTTAGTTTATCCCACGAAGGGAATCTCAAAGATGCCCAACTAGCTCATTTTTGATGGCGAAGCCAACCCCATGGAGACAGCGTTCTTCTGGTTTTCCTTTCCAGAAGAAGCTGGCCTTCTCCTGCCCCGCTCTGTCGCGCTCAGGGCGGCGATGTCAATATCGAAGCGTCTGAATTCCCGGACAATGATAGCGGTGTGACGTTCAGGTCTGTCGCTGTTGGGGGTTGTCCATGAGGGTCCTGACGTTCCAGGTCCCGAACTTCATTTTAGGAGGAGGAAGATGCCTGCGCGTGAGTTCTTTTAACGTGAGGTGGCCATTGCACACCAGTTACTATATGAACTTGATAGAACAAGGCCTTAGTCCAATGGCAAGGGAACCCAAGATGATTGGAGACCAGGCTCTGCTGCATGGACACCCGCCCCACTCACCCGCCTCACTCCTCCTGAATGGAGTTTCAAGTGCAGTTAAATTATTTTCTTTTGTGGAAGAGTTGGTAAAGAGGGAATCTCAAAAATACTAACTTCTGTTTTGTTTGTCTTAACTATTGCTGTGGCCATCTTTGATGTCATTGTGAACTGCCGATATCACTGAAACTGGCTGGGTTGAGTTACTGAAGTGGGCTGAGAAAGAGAATAGAATGAATGTGTACTAATGAAATGATGCGATCGTTGTTGGGCACACATGTTGTCTTCTGTGTCGCGTGTTTGTCGCAGGCAAATGGTAGATGAGCCCTATTTGGATGTAGCCTTTCGGGTCTGATTGATCTTCAGTGTGTTTAGTAGCTTGCTGTCTGCCTCCATTATGGGGATGGCACCATACTGAATGTGTTCTTTCCAGCGGTCACTATCTTATGAGTCTGAAAATATTGACAATCTTGCATTAAAGGGTATTGTAACCCTTTGGGACAGGTATTTTCAGGCAGTGTCCTGGAACACAGGAAAACTCTGCAGCTGGCAATATTTCCTCCGACTCACACCGTTGCAACACCACTTGAGGATAACTTGTTGGGGATAGTTTAGAACTTGGAAGTCTATCTGTGAATCCTGCTGGAAGTGTACATGTGTGGATGTCAGGTCAGGACTGGATTGAGCTTGGCTGCAATGTTCCATGTTGTTGAATAGCCTAAAGATCCTCACTGACACAAGATGCTGCTGCTTGATCGAGTTCCCAAAGGGTGCCTGGCACTATTGGAATTGTACCCAGCAAGGACTCACTATTTTTCATCATCATAGGCAGTCCCTCGGAATCTAGCAAGACTTGCTTCCACTCTTAGCATGAGTTCTTAGCTGGCTGAACAGTCCAATACGAGAACCACAGTCTCTGTCACACATGGGACAGACAGTCGTTGAGGGAAGGGGTGGGTGGAACTGGTTTGCCGCACGCTCCTTCCGCTGCCTGCGCTTGATTTCTGCATGCTCTCGGTGACGATACTCGAGGAGCTCAGTGCCCTCCCGGATGCACTTCCTCCACTTAGGGTTGTCTTTGGCCAGGGACTCCCAGGTGTCAGTGGGGATGTTGCACTTTATCAGGGAGGCTTTGAGGGTGTCCTTGTAATGTTTCCTCTGCCCGCCTTTGGCTCGTTTGCCGTGGGCGAGTTCTGAGTAGAGCGCTTTCTTTGGGAGTCTTATGTCGCGAATGCGAACTAAGTGGCTTGCCCAGCGGAGCTGATCAAGTGTGGTCAGTGCTTCAATGCTGGGGATGTTGGCCTGGACGAGGACGCTAACGTGTGTGCGTCTGTCCTCCCAGGGGATTTGCAGGATCTTGCAGAGACATCGCTGGTGGTATTCCTCTAGCGACTTGACGTGTCCACTGTACATGGTCCACGTCTCTGAGCCATACAGGAGGGCGGGTATTACTACGACCCCATAGACCATGAGCTTGGTGCCAGTTTTGAGGGCTTGGTCTTCAAACACTTTTTTCCTCAGGCGGCCGAAGGCTGCACTGGCGCACTGGAGACGGCGTTGGATCTCATCGTCAATGCCTGCTCTTGTTGATAGCAGGCTTCCGAGATATGGGAAGTGGTCCACGTTGTCCAGGGCCACGCCGTGCATCTTGATGTCTGGTGGGCAGTGCTGTGCGGTGAGGACAAGTTGGTGGAGGACCTTTGTCTTACTAATGTTTAGCGTAAGGCCCATGCTTTCATATGCCTCGGTAAATACGTCGACTATGTCCTGGAGTTCAGCCTCTGTGTCTGCATAGACGCAGGCATCGTCCGCGTACTGTAGCTCGACGACAGAGGTTGAATTGGTCTTGGACCTGGCCTGGAGATGGCGAAGGTTGAACAGCTTCCCACTGGTTCTGTAGTTAAGCTCCCCGCTGGAGTGGAACTAATCAACTGTGAGGTGGAGCATAGAAGCGAGGAAGATTGAGAAGAGGGTTGGGGTGATGACGCAGCCCTGCTTGACCCCGGTCCGGACGTGAATTGGGTCTGTGATGGATCTGTTGGTAAGGATCATGGCTTGCATGTCGTCGTGGAGCAGACGGAGGATGCTGACGTACTTTTGGGGGCATCTGAAACGGAGGAGGACGCTCCATAGACCCTCGCGGTTGACAGTGTCAAAGACCTTTGTAAGGTCGAAGAAGGTCATGTTTCAGGGCCGGCGCAGTTTGCTGCATTTTTCCTGCAGCTATTGCCTGGCACTATTGAAGCTGTACCCAGCAAGGACTCTATTTTTAGGAGAGGATGGAAGAGAAGCAAACGAACAGAAAAAGAAAAAAAGGCATTCTGGTATCCAAATAAGTTGTTTTAGTGACTAAAACTGTTCAGTGGAATATCCCTTGTTAACTACATGGGGAAATTCCACCTGTATTGTTTAAAAACTCAACGTCACAGGGCAACTGCGCATGTTGAAATCGAGACTCGCCGCAATCTCCCACTCCAACTCATTCTTTCCTAGGGGTTCAAAAGTATGGAACTCCTTACCTCTGTCTCTGTCCCTTGTCTCTTGTCTGTCTCTCTCCCTCGCTCGCTCCCTGTCTCGCTGTCTCTCTCCCTCGCCCGCTCCCTCTCGCTCGTTCGCTCGCTCGCTCCCTCTCTCGCTCTGTCTCGCTCTCTTCCGCCCTCCAGAGACATAGAAAATAGGTGCAGGAGCAGGCCATTCGGCCCTTTGAGCCCTTTGATATGATCATGCAACTTCAGTACCTCACTCCTGCCTTCTCTCCATACTCACTGATCCCTTTAGCCATAAGGGCCACATCTAACTCCCTTTTGAATATATCCAATAAACTGGACTCAACAACTTTCTGTGGTAGAGAATTCCATAGGTTCACAATTCTCTGGGTGAAAAAGTTTCTCCTCATCTCAGTCCTATATGGCTTACCCCTTATCCTTAGACTGTGACCCCTGGTTCTGGACTTCCCCAACATCGGGAACATTGTTCCTGCATCTAACCTGTCCCATCCTGTCAGAATTTTCTATGCTTCTATGAGATCCCCCCTCATTCTTCTAAATTCCAGTGAATATAAGCCTAATCGATCCAGTCTTTCTTCATAAGTCAGTTCTATCATCCCAGGAATCAGTCTGAACCTTCGCTGCACTCAATAGCAAGAATTAGTCTTCACTAATCTTTTTCTCTTCACATATCTATAGAAACTTTTGCAGTCAGTTTTTATGTTCCCTGTAAGCTTACTCTCATACTCTATTTTCCCCCTCCTAATTAAACCCTTAGTCCTTCTCTGCTGAATTCTAAATTTCTCCCAGTCCTCAGGTTTGCTGCTTTTTCTGGCCAATTTATATGCCTAGAAGCTTGGTTCTGCAAATTAATAAACGCTCTCGTGCAGACAGTGCACCAATATGCTTCTAGCAAAAATAAACCGTAAGCTAATATACACTTTAGATGTCTGATGATCTTGGTTACCTCTCACAACATCCACAGACTTGTAATCACCAGCACTTCACCTCATGTTGTACTCCTTTAAATGCTCTCTCCAGGTGCATCCCATGTCTGGAGGGATAAAACTCTGTATTTGTACAATTGAGTTTTTCACAGTTCAATCGGCATAATGTGGAAATTTCATGTGTCCACCATTATTGAAAATCTTATCACCACTCTTGAATCTCTTTCTCAACCAGGAGCTTATGGATTCAAGGGCACCTTCTCCATAGCTGCCAATTGCCCCCATCTGCCCTGCAAAATAATTGTTACCTTATGAGTTGTACTGTCTTTAGTGGACAGAGACAACTGTCGTTCCATCCACAAAAACTCCATGGATCATAATGCCACTTTTCAATTAGACGAACAGGAGAAGATGCTCGAGCAGTGAGAGACGACACCTCAGCCTTGACCGATCAAATTTCCGTTCCTTCAGTTATATTTTCATCCATAACTTGGATGATACTATCAAGGGGATCAGCTAAGTGCAAATGTTAGCTGAGAGCATGATTTGGGCTCAGGACTCTGCTCATTCAGAGCATTGTTGCAGGTGTGGCGGTATTTGATTAGTTGCGGATTCAAGCAGCGAGTGCAAGAGATATGATGCTTTGTTAATAGCCCGTTACCAAGGTGTGTGATGTCACCGACAGAATGTGTGCATCCACCATGGAAATGAGTTATAAGGCTTTCACCAATCCAGCAGTTTTCAAATCATGGGGCCCGTTTTTTTGAGTTTCAACCAAATGGAGCTAATTATTGCAAAATTTCAGAGCATTTCATGTTCCTAGAGCTTTTTGGGGTATTTTCTTGTGGGTGCTCACGAAAAAGAAATGTCATCGACGGTGGAAGTCTTAAGTGAGTGTGGCATCACAGACAGGTTGTTGGGTGAAAGATAGAAAACAGAATGTAATTAAGTGATGTTTTTTGGACTGGAGGGATATGGATCGTGTTTCCCCCAGGGTTATTGTTGGGATCAAAATATATAGATATTAAAATTTCTACACAACACAAACGTGAGGTGTGTGGTTAACTGAAAATGAAGTGGCGTCCCTAATAGCTTTTAAAGATGAAGTGGATCCGACATGGACTGGTTGGGCGGAATGGCCTGTTTATGTTCGGTATACTCTGTGTAGTAAGGGGAAAGGCTGGAGGAATGGGACTAAGTGGCTCGCTCAGAGCTGGCACAGGCTCTGAGCCAAAAGACTTCCATGTGTCCTTTAAAAGTCATTAATTCTGCCATCTAATCTTGGAAATTATTGCTTTCAATTACAGCATGGCTGTTTCTTCTTACAGGATGACGTTAGGCAAAAGGTCCATTTAAACACATTTGGTTTCTTCAAGAATGGAAATATGACTGTGGAAATGACCAGTTTGACTCCAAAGGGGGTTGACTTCAAAGCTTTCGACAGCTCTGCGGTAAGTTCAGTATTTTTAACTCCCTTGTAGGAATACTTGGTATTTCGGGGGTAATCATTGTGTCCCACTGTTGACACTGAAGATGTGTATAATGCCGGTCTCTCCGTTGTCGGTACATCAACGAGACTTTTTGCCACAGCATTCTCGTCGTTTTATCGTATTGCTGATTGACCTTGAATCTGTGGCATTGATTGTTGTAATACTCGCTGTGGAATGCACTGTCTTGTCTTCCATCACATAGACCACAAAGGTCCCAATTTCAATTTCCCCCTCTGTGGTGAGTTAGCTTGTCTCAGCTGGGATGGCAGGAGCAGAGCAGCTCTGTGACATTCTGGCAAAGGAGGGGGGAGAGAATCAGCTCGCATTCCTGCCAATGATCCCTGATGGACAGTGTGTATATGAGGTGATAACTGGCGAGTTATAGGTTGTATATCTTGCCACGTTCACACATGAGCACAGTACTCCTGGATCATCCCAAGCTCAGACTGAACAAATGTGGCCCTAAACGGATTAACAAACAAAGTGAAAATGAAATAATCGTGTAGGGAGAAAGAGTTCACTTTGAAGAGAGACCTAGAAAAAAGTATGGCTGCAGAACCAAAGCATAACAGTAAAAAAAAAATCCTTTCCTCGGAGTGTTCACTCGGAAAGACATGAGCAGCATGCTTTCCTCAATCACAAATAATCAAAGCATCATTTTTGACTGATGGAAGTCATAGACGGGCTGAAAATTAAATACTCAAGTCGATGATATTTACCTCTGAGTGCTGAGAGTCCAAGGAGGATATTTGAGGCATTAACATGGTTATGAGGAAGTCATTGGATACTTGGAAAGCTACCAATAGATTCGACACAAGCAAACATGGCACCATATTCAAAAAGGGTGGCAAAACAGACATGGGCATCTACAGACCCATTAGTGTCACTTCAAATCCGTGTAAAATAATGGAATTGTTTATCATGATTAAACTTGATTATCTGTCCACCAATAATCGAGTAAAGATCGTAGTGACACGTCACGTGAATGGTGGATAAACCTACAATGGACCTAGACTTCCAAAAGGCAATTGGCAAAGTTCCACATGAAAGGCAAATGGTTAAACCCAAAAGCTGTGAGAATGCAGGGAAAATCTTGGAAATGGATCCAAAATTGTCTGAATGGTAGACAAGTTGGTGAAGTGATGTCAGTGTGACGGGGAAGTACTGAGTAGGGTGCCGCAGGGGTCGGCGGTGGTCCACTGTTTCTAATTTACATCGATAACTTGATTACAGAACCTCAGTCGACACTAGTTACATTTGCAGACGATAAACTAAGAGGACAGTGGATTTGGAGGGGGCAGCTCAGAATTATCGAATGACTTGGACAAAATATGTACTCTGAAAAATGGCAGATATTTAATGCAGTGTAAAGTATTTGCATAAAAAAGAAAAATGGGCGACACATACTTCTTGAATGCTGTTGAAATAGGCACAGATGAAGTTGAAAGAAAATGTAGGAGGAGCCTTGGTATACTTAATGCTTAACGGCCGAAAGTTTCCACTTCAGGTGCAATCAGCAATCCGGAAGAAAATTGCGCTAGTTTTCAGAACTCTCCAAGTTTCCGCTCATTTGATATCGTTAAACATTAAATCTTCCATGAGCCAGTGCAATGGGGCAGCGTTTTATAACTGAATTTTATTTCTTTAAATTTCATTAAAAAATATTCTGAGATATATTTAAGAGCGGTAACCTGGTACAGCTTTATTAATACAGCTGAAAATGGGTTTATCACAAAAAATAAGCCTTTTTAACGAGAGTGTCTAGTCCACCACCAGTGAGTAACCCAATTTAAAATAACTAAAAATGACTTTAAAAAAACTATACATTTACTACTTTGGTGCCCATTAGTCAATTTCTTAGTAAATTTTTAAAAATTCAACATTTAAAAAAAAATGTGCCTATTAGTGCTCCTGCGCCAAAAACAGCGTTTAATTTTAAGAGCCTTTGCGAAGACCCACAAGCAGGCGCAGTTAGCGGAAACTCACCATGGTGAATAATTCGATCTGAGGGCGTGACCAATTTTGTGGGTGGGGCCCGCTTCTAGTGCCATGCTTTTTAAGCTAACGCAAAAGATCACGGAAACTCAATTTGTGCTGAACATAACTTGAAATTCCTCGCTTATTTTTCCTCTGATTTGGCTGATTTTGAGTGAATTGCGCTGAAAAAAATCAGTGCAACCTAGCGGAAACTCCTGCCCAACATGTCCATCTAATGTAGACTAGCAATCAACAAAGCTAATAGATTGTTGAACTATGTAGCAAAACAGCAAAATATAAATTGGAGTGAGTCATGATCAGACTACAGCTTGAGTAATGTGTCCAGTCCTGGTCACCGAGACAAAAGGATTCAAGTGTTGATGACAGTGCAGGAAAGAGCCACAAGGCTGATCCCTCGTGCAAACGATCTAATCTACAAGGGAAGACTGGAGGAAATTGAGGTATTCAGCCTGGAAAAGATATATCTCCGCAGGGATCTTACAAAGATATGCAAGATAGTGAACACAATGAAAAAGGTAAGTCTAAAATGTTACTTTAAATTTATGAGAGTAGAACAAGCGGACAGAGGTTCAAACTAATAAATGCTAAAGTTACTACTGATAGCGGGAAGTTCTTCACACCGCGATAAACCTATGGAATGGACTTCAAGTTCGTCATGGAGGTGGAAACCTGGGAATAACTTAAGAACCAATTAAATGGGGAATGTCAGACCTTTCTAGCTGGATGTACTAAGGTGGGCTGATTAGCCGCCTTCATCTTCAATTACCTTCTCATCCATGTCCCAGCATGTCAGTGTCTTGATGAAATAACTGGAGCAGACAAAAAAATATTCTGTGGTTAAACAACCGAACTTCAGCCCGAAGAAAACAATAGCACAATGTAGACCACAGAGCTGCTAATTGTTCCTCTATTGTCGGGTATTTCCCCCCTCAATTTTCTCCCCTACTCTCCTGAACAGTCTGATTCATGCTATGGTGCGCCCCATGGGTACTGGTGCTGATGGTCATTCTTCATTTATGACCTCGTATTGCGAATGTTGCCAAACTGTTCGCCTATGGGAAATATCGCAGCCAAACCCAATTGTCTCCTCATCTGATTTCCACACTGCACTTTCCACCAAGGGGTGTGACAATAAATAGGAATATTGGCCGCTCTTCTAATTTCTTAGCTTGACTACTTGTACAACCCCCATTGCCACCAAACCTGAGCGCTTAAGCCAGCACTGGGAATTGAATGCGGAATCTTAATTTGCGTGGCTCAATAACATGCTTTCTTTACTAAATCTGCCACCAGAAGAGCTGCAGAGCCCATTATTGTATCTTCAATATTGAAAAGAATATTTTTTTCATAATAAATTGCTGCAGCGCCCCAGCCCAAATATTGGCTATTACTTGAGCGCCTCAATAGAGGCAAAACCGCGACTATTCTTGCAAAGGAAATAGGTTGCAATATCCAGTCAGCAGGCCTGTACACTGTTGAAGCTGCTGAAAATACCTTGCATTTAAGGTATTTGGGCTTTGCAAAAGTTTGCTCATAGAATTTTTCTGATAGGGCAATAAAAGAAAGAACTTGCATTTGTATCCCAAAATATATGTGGAATATCGATGATTTCTAACTGATATTAATTGAAATGAGGAATCTTTCTAACTTTGACATGTTAAACTGAGGCCTCATCTGCCTGTTCAGGTGAACATATATATATATGTATTTTTTTAAAAATCCCATGCTACTACAGCGAAAAGGATTTGGTGAGTCGTCTGGGTATCCTGGCCACAATTTATCCCTCAACCAACACCAAAACAGATCAACAGGCTATTGATCTCATTGCTTTTTGTAGGACCTTGCTTTGTGTGAATGGGCTGTTGCATTTGTCTACATAACAATAGTGCCTATACTTCAAAAGTAATTAATTGGCTGTGAAGCACTTTGGGATGTCCTGAGATGTGCAAGTCACTTTCTAAATGCACATTTTCTTTAACTATAACCAACTAACGTTTTCCTTGTCTTCACATTTTATCTCAGCTGGGGCTCAGTTTGGACAGAACCAAGAATGATGGTTTCTCATCCTATCTGGTAAGCCACGATCAGCTTTTGGGATGGGATTTGCCATTAACTCTCATTTCTCCTTCATTTTCCATGAACATCATCAAGCCTCGAGTACCTTGCCCAAATGGCCACGCTTGCTGCGTGATCTGAGTGAGAGTAAACAATTCATGGACATTGGAAGGTACCACAGCTGAGCTTTCCTCCTGTCCTCACCTGATGTTCCCTCTTCGCCAGCATTCATTGGATACCGAGCAGTAGCAAAAATACTCGCCTCCCTCAGGCCAGGGACACTGAAGCCACTCGCAGCACCCTAGCTGCGGCCTTGGCTGACATTGACCAAATCAGCATAGACCCCCGCGAGGGGAGGGGTGTATTTTTTGGAGCAGGGGGTTGGAGCCACAACCATATGCATAGGCTACTTATGATTAAAACCTTTTGTGATTGGTACATAATTTCCTCTCAACATCTGTTTTTAAAAAAAAAAGAAAATCCGAATGACCCCAAATCCAAATAATATATCTTCACCCCAGCCTCAGAAGGACAGTCTTCAACGACCACTCTGTGAGCTTTTCCATGCCCTGCTCTAGCCATCTTTATGATAATTCTCAGTGATTGCCAATTTTGTACCTTCTGAATGATCTTGCTAATGTATTGTCTATTTGACTAAGCACTGCCCCTCTGATTTAGAAGGTTTTTATGTTCAAGCCCCAATCCAACACTTGAGCAGTTAATCTAGGCTGACATTATGATGTAGTACTGAGAGAGTACATTTTTGTCAGGGCTGCCGACCTTTGGATGTGATGTTAAACAGTGGCCCCAGCTGTCTTCAAAGATCCGTGGAACTATTCAACGAAGAATTGAAAGTTCTCCGTGTCCTGGTCAACATCCAACTCTTAATCAACACCACCAAACAGATTAAATGGTCGTGTATTTCATTGTTGTTTGTGGAATCTTGTTTTGCACAAATGGCTGTCATGTTTCCCTAAATAACAATGACTACACTTCAAAAAGTAATTTGTGCAAAGTGTTTTGAGACATTTAAGAATCGTGCAAAGCGCGACATAGGTATAAGTCTTTAATTTTCTCTTTTGGATTCTGGGCCATCTCATTGGATTTTCTTCACTACTCCCCACCCCACAACTCCGTGAGACCAGTCTAATCGGAAGTTCATCGGTGGTCTATGAATCAGTTGCCTCCCGACAGTTGGTATCTAATTAATGCAGTTAACATTCCAGTGAGGTATGCTGTGCAGTCAGGTTCATGCTTGAGTTCTGCATGAATCTCATGTCAGACTCGATGGAAGCGCAGGTGAAGAATTTCAACCTGCAGAAAACTGACCCGCAGAAGGAGCACTTTGGTGAATGCAATGAGTGTTTCCCAGGATTGCAGATAATTGTACATGTGTTCAATAACTCATTTAAAGACAATTTTTATGCTATGATGATTTTTTTTTTATTAATAGGAAGAAGATGTTGATTTTTGCTTTCTGAAGAAAAAGCCTCCCACCAATGTACCTGTCACACTTTTCATTTTTGACTTTCAAAATCAACGGTGAGTGCACAATAAAAAATATCTTCCATTGGAATCTTCAGCCAATGGCAGCTCAGTTGTTCCTTGGTGTTCTACTTGTTATGTCTCAAATAAAGCAATGTGACTGAGTACTGTCGACTTGAGTAAGTGTGACCTTAGTCTCATTATTCTGACTCGAGAGTGCTGACACAGCGTGGGAGGCTTGCTGAAAAGCAGTGCTCATAAGGGATGCTGGGATCCCTTGGGACTCCAACAGATGCACCCTCTGGTGGCGGTAGAATGCTGGTTACAAGGTGTTGCATACATAACACTACTTACATCTGTTATTGGTTTCCAGAGTTAGAGTTCATACATCAGGCAAAAATCAGCCACCGGTCAATGATGGCGCGACTGCAGGGAACCAACCAACAGAGCACAAAAGCAGCAAGAGGGATGTGAAAGTCCAGAGTGAATTGAAGAAAACGACTGAGCCCAAGAAGGTGAATGACACAGCAGACCATCCTACAGAAGGACAGAAAGGTAAGAAATGAAAACGCGCTTTCTTTTGGCTCCTCCAATGGTTGGTAAAGGTAGGCAAGAAGGAAAGTTTTCAATCACGTCATCCCAAGAAGCACTCGTGCATTGACCAGTAATTACTGTCCAGTAATCTGACATGGCAAGCAAGTCCCAGGTGGGCAGAGGAAATGCTTCAAGGACACCCTCGAAGCCTCCTTGAAAAAGTGCAACATCCCCACTGACACCTGGGAATACCTGGCCCAAGAGCTTTCAAAGTGGAGGAGAAGCATCCGGGAAGGCGCCGAACACCTCGAGTCTCATTGCCGGGGGCAAGCGCAAACAGCGGAAGGAGCGCACAACAACCCAAACACCTCACCCACCCGTCCCTTTAACCACCGTCTGCCCCACCTGTGACAGACTGTAGGTCCCGCATTAGACTCATCAGTCACCTGAGAACTCATATTAGTGTGGAAGCAAGTCATCCTCAACTCCGAGGGACTGCTTAAGAAGAAGAGTAATTACTTGGAGAGGGGCCCTGAAAAAGAAGTAATGGAGGTCGCCTGCTTGCCCCCTTCTCCTAAGTGTAGGGGGAAGGGGGTGATAAAAGGCTAAAGAGCCTGCAAGTTTGGGGAGAAGCACTAGGGTTTCTGGGGATACCATGATGGGGGTCACTATTAGGGGAGCGATTTTCCTGGCCAAATGGTCTCTTCTCATCCCCGAATCTTCATTTCTTCGACACTTAATGGATTTAGAAAACTGAGTTAACTATTGTTGAGTATAATAAAATAACTGTGTTGCAATTCCCAGGGCTGAAGACTGATGGCATTGTTGCACACTTAAATTCTCAACTGTACACCCTTTTTTTTATATTATATTTTCTTTACAAGAGTATATATATAAAAATATATATATACACTGTACTTAAAGCAGAATACATCGGCACATTTAGGGCTATTAGTATGGTTTTGTGCATGCTGGGAACTGGGCACTGTTTGAGGTGAGGATAAGTTGATCAGTCCCTGGGGTTTTGCACATCTCCAACCTTGAGGGCAATAGTTCACCTTGTCGAGTAGGGTGCACTCAATTAATTAGTGATTAGGTCCACCAGAGAGTGGAGCTTTTGAGCAGGTCTACACACAACTATTTTACTTGGCCACATCTATTAACAAATTCCTTCGATGCAATGCGCTGTGATGCTCAGTGTACTGCTGGAAGTGGAACATGTGGAGAGAGAGAGATGAGGAAATTGCAACAAAAGTCCCAGGTCAGTTTCTTGTTGATAACCTTGGATATTGGCAAGGCCCTGAAAGTGGGGAGAAAAAATTAAAAGCAAATTTTGGCTGCTTAATATTTCCAATTATATTTGATTTTTGGAACACTGGATTGGCACAACTCTGATTTTGCACAGTACCATTAGGATCCAGTGCTTTGAATATACTGTCTGGGTGTTTTAATATGGCAATTCTCATTTTATTGAAAAGCTGGGCACAAAACCTGGATGAAGGTTTAAAATAAAGCAGAACGAACTGTTGATTACCACATGCCACTTTGTACGAAAGAAACATATTTATTTTCCCTTCACAGCAAAATCAAAACCTGTGGAAAGTGCTGCTGAAGCAAAGGTTAGTAAATGTACTGTACTTTTAGTATAAAAAATGTTGTAAAAATTATTTCGACAGCTATAAATGCAAGGGCCCGAACTTGGTGGAAGCTAAGTTACACCCAAGTGCCGTCCAAAGGACCGCTGAGAGACCTGACGGTAATTTGGGCAGGAGTTTTGTTAAGTCCTGGAATGACCACCTGGCGACAAAAAAACGACTTACTCCATGAATCTGGGCGGCAGCAGCGGGAGCTCCCAATCTCGGCGCAAAGTACCGCCGAGGATTGTGTCGGGCCCAGGGAGGGGGGAACACAGAAAAAAAAAAATCTACACGAAAAAAACCTATTGGAAAACCTTCAGGGGACCCCATGCACCTGAATCGCTGTTTTTTAAAAAAAAAAGTTTACTAACCTTTTGCAGGTCTTCATACTTAATCTTGAGGTTAGACCTGCCTCCTCGCGGCAGTCCTTCCCTCTGCTGCCGCCAACTCCCGCCCGGAGCAAACTGGCAGCTCGCTGGGCGGGAGGACACTAACGCGCCTTGCGCGCTAACGGACGTCAGCGGGCGGTCCCCAGCGGTCTTCCTTCCCCATCGGGGGGAGGCCTCCATGAAACTGGCACCAAGGGGAGACCACCCAGAAAACTCAGCGGCAGTGGGCGGTGAATCCACCAAGTTCGGGACCCGAGCCTTTTTCTTTCACTGTCCTTTAATGATGAAGGCTTGGTCTTTTTTTTTCTATGTAATGCAATTGTTAGATAGAGGCTTATATGTTGGGAGATGTGCTGTGGTCGGACATTGCTCAAGTTCTGGACCAGCTGTACGCTCGAGGGGAAAATTGCCTGACACTTTTATCATGCATCACCTCTCGGAGAAGAGAGAGGAGACAAAATAAGGGGTTATTATTATAGCTCCGTATACCAGACACCAAATACTTCCCAGACTTTATGGTTGCGAATTGTGCATAGGATTGAGAGACTGAGTGAGGGTGGGCTGGGGAAGAGGGAGCATCGTGAATATAAAAATTGGTGCTCACTGTCCAGGTTCGTACAACTTGAGTGAGGTACTGGGGAAGCGATTACTGCAGCGCAAGTCACTACCTTCAGAGGGTCGGAGGGGCCGGGAGGGACAGGTAAGTCGAGTTGAACATTATTGAAAAAACAGCAGCAAAACAATAACTCATTGTTTTTATTCTAGGTGCAAATCGAAAATATTCCACTACAGAAAAATAATGCATCCTATTCATTCACAGTAAGTGGGATCTAGGAGTTGGTCCTTTACGCTTCAGATAGTGTCTGCTCAGATTTATTCAAATTGGCAAATTGTACAAACCTGGATGTGTTTTTCTCTCGTGCAGTTCTCGTTTGCTATTAATACCGAGGAGGAACAGGGACTTTACAGTCTGTACTTCCATAACTGCTACATTGACAAAAATCCAACGCGACAGTCTTTCCGGTTTGATATGGATGTGAGTACCAGGAAGACATCATTATTCTTTATGGCGCAAGAGAACTATTAGGGACATTTAAGCAAATCATCAATAATGGCTTAGCATTGTTATCCTTTTTTATAATGTGAAAGCTTTTATATACAAATTTAAAACAACATTAAAACAGAAATTGCTGGAAATGCACAGCAGTTTGATCAGCACCTGAGTGAAAAAGATTGATGGTTCTGGTGTAAATGTTATTGAAGGGTCTTGCCTTGAAATGTTAACTTGATTTTATCTTTCAGATGCTGACTGTCCAGTTGTGTCTTTGCAGTATTTTATGTTTCTATGTTGGATTTCCAGCAGATGCCATTTTCTTCTACTTCAAGTTTAGCATAATTTCTACTTTCAATGAGACAAAAAAAAATCTTCCATTCCCTCCTCTGCTGGGATTTGGACTCTGGGGAAGGGGGGGGGCACTGCCAGCCCTCTGGTACCCCCGCCCAAGTAGGCATTCTTTGTGTGTAACAGTGTTGTTGAGCTGCACTTTGAATTTTCCTTCCCTGCTGTTAAGGAAATGCTTGTTGCAATGATAGAGCGACCATCAGTTGTCTTCACTGCATACCCGATTTTGCAGTAATCTATCGACTCTTGAGTGTGACACTACTCTGGAGGCTGCGGAACTTAGATGATAAAGTTTGAGTAAAATCTAACTCAAAATGTTGCATTTTTCTCTCACCATGTTATACCTTGTTACAGATACAAAACAATCATTTTGATTCAGGAAAGCCAGTAATTGATTCACAGCTTGAAACTTAAAAGTACTGCAAAGTTACCCCATCAAATTACAATTAAAGTCTGATTAACCTTAGTATATGTTTATTTAACAACAGCTAGATCCAGTGGTCTTAGAGAGGCACAGAACCACTTTAGTCACAGGATTATATGTGCATTACATAGATGTCAGCCTTGGCTCAGTGATAGCACTCTTGCCTCCTCTCCTGTCTCGCCCTCAGACAGTCGAGCAAACTCAAGAAGACTGCAGTCGCTGATGTCAATAATTACAGCGACCCCTCCAATTACTTTCTATTACTGGAGATATCCTGATGCCGAGGAACTCATCCAGCCTCTTTAAAACCAGTCCATACTTAACAATGGTGAAGAACAGGGTTGAAGGAATTATAAGCAGAATTTATTGGTACTAATGGTGTCTGCATAGGTGTTGCAGTTGGTCCAAGTTGAGGATGATTAACTGTCCAAGTCACAATCCTTGACGGGAAGGGTGGGGTCAATTAGAAAGTGGAACTTTGCAAAACTAAAGGTGCATCTCAATGTGGGCTCCTTTTGTCGGAAGGTGTTCAGTTCACTGAGGACTTTTGAGGTAGGAAATTTCTTGCCGCGGAAATTATTGAACCAGGAAAGACCAGTTGGTCCCACTGAACCCTTTTGGCCTTGTATGATTTGGGCTGTTCTGGACTTGCATCATGTTTGGAGAAGGATGAAGAAGAAAACAATTGGTATAGTATTTTGCTATCTCCAAATTCTGACTTGTGTGATTTTTGTTTCTTTTACAGATTACAATAGTGGAATACAACCCTGGCAGCTATTTGTCTGCAGGAGAAATTCCGCTCCCCAAACTCTACATCTCCATGGCCTTGTTCTTCTTCCTGGCTGGAATTGTGTGGGTTTACATTCTCCGTAAACGCAGGTACTGTGTAATTTACTTATGACACTGGAGAGCAGGGTCTACACTGTGCAAGTGCATGTGAATTTTATGTAGCAACTTCCAGGGTTGGAATACTGCTGTAGGATTTCAGCAGTTTAGCCATCTAAAACAGTTTTGACCCAATTTTACTGTTAGGTTTTGTACATGTTGAATATATCATTGTTTTGAAATTAGCCTAAATTTCTCGTTTGAAATATTTATCTAATGTTCAAGGGCCTCTAACACACTGACTGTAGGTGTTGATTATAATGTGTTGCTGGGGTGGACAGGAGGAGAGTTTCTGCTTGTTAAAGTGATAATCAGGGCCACTGGGTTCCAGTTCTTATGTAAAAATCGTTAAGAGCAGAATTTGGTGACTCTCCTAAGCCAATAGCCCTGGTGATAATTAGTTGCAGTTGTAGTGTTATTGCTAGGATTATTTAGAATATTGAGATCAACAAACTATAAAAAAATAATCCAATTTAAACCAGTGTGTATTAATAATTCATTAGCTCAAATTGCTCCCACAATTACCATTGCTAATGACAGGCTTGTAATCACTAATACTTCACCCACAGCTCGAAGTGCCTTCTCCAGACACACAGGTTTGCTTGGACAAAATTTTATTGTATCATTCGATGGTTTTCATAATTCAAGTGTCAGAGCACAATAAATTAATGTATATAATTTACTGAAATGCAAGTGATAACACTAAGTTTTTAGCTTTTTTCTTCTCTAAATTAGTTGTCAGGTCCAGATGTAAATATCCAGCACGTGTGGTTTGTTTTTTGTTGAGGATGTTCCTGGTAATGTGCCTGCATCCCATGACTGTTCCATAGCAGTTTAACACGTATAAAAGAACATTGAAAGCAAAGTCTGGATTCAGGCAACAGCCATAATTACAACACCTCGCTGATCTTTCACACTCAAACACTGTAACCCAATTACATTCGCTTTCTCTGTTGCAGTTCTGCATTTAATTAGCACTGTTAAACATGTTGTTTTATGGCTACCCAATGGTTCAGTGGGTAAATACACGGTGGTTCTGTGCTGAACCACACAGATCAGGACATTTCCACACTGGATCCTTGATCTGGTTTGGATGATTTTGCCTTGCTGCCTGTACATTTGTCACCAGCTTCCTGAACTAAGGAGAAAAAAGCTCAGTCAGGATTTTCACTGCTGGTTACTATTCTTTGATTGGTGAGGTATGGAGCTTGTAACAGGGCAGGCTTGGCTCTGGGTGTCAGCGGTGGCTCAGTGGGCAGCACACACCCCTCTGAGTCAGAAGGTTGTGGGTTCAAGTCCGACTCCAGAAACTTGAGTGCATAAATCTAGGCTGACACTCCAGTGCCGAACTGAGGTGGAGCTGCACTGTCGGAGGTGCCGTCTTTCAGATGAGACGTTAAACCGAGGCCCCGTTTGCTCTCCCAGGTGGACGTAAAAGATCCCATGGCACTATTTCGAAGAAGAGCAGGGGAATTATCCCTGGTATCCTGGCCAATATTTATCCCTCAATCAACATAACAAAACAGATTATCTGGTCATTATCACATTGTTGTTTGTGGGAGCTTGCTTGTGCGCAAGTTGGCTGCCGCGTTTCCCACATTACAACAGTGACTACACTCCTAAAGTACTTAATTGGCTATAAAGTGCTTTGAGACATCCGGTGGTTGTGAAAGGCACTATAGAAGTGAATGTCTTTCTATATTTGAATCGTATATCAACACATGCTGTCCAAGTCCACCCATGAACAGTGGTTGAAGTACGAAAGGAATCATACCTCTACAAGAAATTGGGGCCTTCAGGACAGGAAGAGAACATGAGAAGGGAATAAATATTAAAAGGAGAAAAGAAATCCAAATTAAATACAGGATTGAGGCAGGAACATTTTGCCCACAAATACAACGATAAAGCCATGGAGTGGTCAGAAAGTATTTTGAAGTAATGAAATGTGGGAAAATGAAAGCAGAAGCCAGTATTTCAACTGATTCTCGCTTGCTGCATATACTCATACACATGTGAAGTGAAAATGTAATGATTAATGCTTGATTTTAAATTTCAATCCCTCAAGTAATAAAATGGGAAATGTGATCAGCATGCTTACCACTTGCGTTCTTTTCCTCCAGCAATGATGTGTTTAAGATCCATTGGCTGATGGGGGCGCTTGCATTCACCAAATCCCTTTCTCTGGTTTTCCACGCTGTAAGTGACCTGCGTATCATTTCAGCATTTTTATTGCAGGAATGATAATCATAGCACCTTCTAACAAAGTCAGTTTGTGAATTGTTTAACATGTGCCTGTTTAAAGGGTTCTGTACGGTTGAGTCGTGCACTGTTAATATTGCTGTGACAGCAGCATCCTAACGTGTTATGTGGAATGATGCACACGCTCTCCCTCTGATTTACTGATTATGGTAAGTTCTTGATCAATGGGGGAGGGAAGGAGGAGAATGGGAAATTAAAATATTGCACTGACTTATAATTAGGTTCCTTCCTTGGAAGGAAGAGAAGACAAATTAACATCAACGTTTGTCCAACACATCCAGTCAGACTGTCCAGTCAGATTTACTATGAGGAAAAATTGAAGAGGCTGGGATTGTTTTCTTTAGAACAGAGGAGGCTGAGGGGAGACCTGATTGAGGTGTATAAAATTATGAGGGGCATGGATAGAGTGGATAGGAAGGACCTATTTCCTATAGCAGAGTGATCAACAACCAGGGGGCATTGATTTAAAGTAATTGACAGGAGATTTAGAGGGGATTTGAGGGGAAATTTGTTCAGCCCAGAGGGTGGTGGGGTCTGGAACTCACTGCCTGAAAGGGTGGTAGAGGCAGAAACCCTCAGCACATTTAAAAAGTGCTTGGATGTTCACTTGAAATGCCGTAACCGACAAGGCAACGGACCAGGAGCTGGAAAGTGGCATTAGGCAGGATAGCTCTTTGTCGGACATGGTGAGCCACATGGCCTCCTTCTGTGCTGTAAATTTCTATGATTCTATGTTGCACAGCAATGCGCATGGGGTCATGTTAATTCCCTGTCTTCTCTGTTGGGGAATGGTGCAGGTACTGCACATGAAAATCTTTAAAATTAGACACAAGGAGAGGAAATGGCTTTAAAACTGGTGTTGAGGGCTCAGTGAGCTTTTCCATTACGTCCTCCCTCCTAGCCAGAGCTACGGTTGTTAACATCAAGTGGAAACTGCCAATTATTTTGTGGCTATTTTTATGCGGTATTTGGATAAGATTCCCTTTCTCTGTCCATCAGGCTGAGAAGGTGGACTTCTGATCTGCTCCCAGGCTCACCTTGTGCTTGCTACAGCCGGCCAGCGCGAGGTGTCGAGGACTCCCCAAATGTGTCTTCCACCCTGCAACCCCTGCCTCAACGGGCAGGGAATGCTATATTCAGCCCCTTTTACATTGATAGAGCTGAGATTGGGCGCTGAATGGGAGTGAGTTTCAAACCAAAGTCTGTCCATTCGGTGCGAGTCCGCGAACACTGAATGTCAGGACACCAAGCCTGAATCTGCTCAATTGATGTATAATATTTTTACAATCAAATTGCTGTCACTTAAGAAAACAATGGCATTCTTTCATTATGTAGATTCATCACACTTGCACCAGCAGGGCCATTTTATTGTAATTTGAATTGTACAATTGTTCATTCCCATACAGCCGCATTGTGCTGGTTTCCAAGGTACTGCCTTGTATTGGGAATAAGTTCACTGCAATACCTACCACAGTTCAGATGAAACTGGACGACCTAATCCGTGTTGCATTTATTTTGAAGTATTTTTCCAGAGTTTTATGTAGGTTTTAAAACTGATTCAGCTGGTTATTTTAATGTAGCACAAAACAAATTGGCAGAGTTCTGTTAAAGTGAAGCAAATGTAATTCTAACAAGGAAAGGTAGGTTGGGGGAGCAGGGGGATCACTAGCAGCTTTTGTTTAAAACCATGCATTAAAGTGATTTTTCCTTTGTTTTAATGTACATATTCATACACTTATTGCAGTAGAAAAATTGTGATTATGTATCACAATTGGTGTTACAGAATTCGAGAGCTATATCTGTATTTATGCAGTGTGCCTATTCTCAAATGCTAATCATTTAATCCCCAAGTGTTCTGAAGTGCTTAATTGCCCCATCAAACTGATGCAGCATTGTTCTTATTAAGTACTTTTCAAAAGCATTAACCTGAACGGTGATTGCTGGTGTTGCTTACACCATAACAAACTTCCTTAACCCTTTTATCAGGGCTTTAGGTTTGAACAAAATCCCCTGGGGATGATGTTAGCTTGTTCCTTGTTTGCACTGATATCCTCAGGTCTTCAATTTCATGGGTGCAGATCGGGTGGGTGGGGCGGGGGGCGGTGGGCTGGCGTGGAGGTGGGCTGGCTTTCCTCCAGTCTTGTAATTCTTAAAGATTTTTATGTTTTGAAACATAACCTCTGTTCCCACCCCTTGGTGCCAACAATGCTGTTCGATGTAAGCAATGCAAACTCCACATCTCAAACAGAGCTCTCATTCAAAGTCTTCGGGACTCCTGAGAGGGACAATACAAAGGGCTCCATCTCTGTTGGACCACCAGTGGGACTCTCGGTCACGGCCAGAGGCTCACGACAAGGTCAACAGAGGAGAGCAACAGTCGTACTTTACGGATCTGTGCTTGAGCATCAGTCTCCATCATGCCAGCATTAGTTGGCTCCTGGTGAGAGAATATCAGAGGCTCTTTGGCTGAGGGGGGAGGGATAAAAAGATGAGCAACCTTTTGCACCGTTTGTCCATGTTGGCTCAGTGAGAAGGAGCCTCAGTAATTTTAGTGAAGACAGCAACACCTTCTCCAGCTGAAGTGCGATAGGTGGACCTGAAGACTGGAGATGGGGGGGTTGGGCGGGCGGGCAAAAGATGATGTGGTGGTTATGTGGCGGCAGGCTCATTAAATTAAATTTCAGCAGAAGAAATTGAAATATTTGTGAGCTTTCTTCAGTGATGCAGCCTGGACTTGATTGTTTATTTGCATTCATCGTCTGTTCACTGTCATTAGTGCCCCCAAGGGCTTTAAAGAGCTGCCGCTGAATAATTAGATTACTTTGTTCAAGTGACAACGTATGCAGTGTCTGGTGATGGTACAAGACAAATGTGTCGGTTTCGTTCAGCAATTATGGAGGGCATTGTTCAATTCAGAATGAAGTTTCATGAACCCTGAAAGTACTAAATCTCATGATCCACATGTAATTTTATAATATAGCTTGTAGAAAATCCATCATATAACCTATGCAAAACTGATTCATTATGAATTTTCAACACTTATAAATCAGAATTCAAGAAGTTATCGAGTCACAGACATATTTTAGTGGTTGATCTGGGACTAGGTATCTCCACATGGAAGAGAGGGAACTGTTCTCTTGCTGTTCCTCGCAACCAGCTTAGAACAGCAATAACAGAGGTCTGAGACATACCATCTCCACCACAGAATGCTGAGTTAACAGTGAGTGGGGAGGTGGGGTGTGTGGAGAGATTTCAGAGAAATCACTCCCATAAAAGCAACCGGTATTTTTTCCAGATATCATCATTCAAGTGATATTAATGCTTCTGTTTGTTTTTCTCTCCCATCAGATTGATTATCACTTTATTTCAACTCAGGGATATCCCATTGAAGGTTGGGCTGTGGTGTACTACATAACTCATTTGTAAGTGGATTATCAAGTTGTCCCTTTATCAATATGATATTTTTGAAAGCCCTAGAGTTCAAATGTGATTCTAAAACAAATCACTAAAAATTACAACAAAAAAAACTTGGGGGAAATGGAATAATTGAAGGACCACAGCTATTCACAAACCATTACGTGCACAACAGCAAGATAGCATAGCACTTCATGGACCTGTGGCATGTGGGTCTCGACATATGAATCCACATGCACTCTATTTTGTGTCTCAGCCTTTCTAGAATGGAAAGATGTGAAGCAGAGGCTACTGGAGTTGCTTGCCCACTGGAATGTCCAGAATGACCGTTACTCTGAACTGTTCACATTCTCAGTTGGGGGCAGAGGAAACTTAAAGGAGAAAAATCGCTTTTAGAAAATTATCTTATAAAATTTGACTTGCCTGTCCAGTTAACCGCCTATGGATATAAATAAAAATGCACCCTGATGAAGAGTGGAAATAATTTATTTGACACAGCCTATTCTACTGCATTGTCACATGATCCTGAAGTCCGAGAGATGGGTGCAGTGACTGATGCCTCTTAGTCACCTTTTGTATTACAAACAAAAAAATTGCTAGAAATGTACAGCAAGTCCGACAGCATCTGAAAGGCGAAAGATAGATTATCATTTCATGTGCAGAGCCTTTGTCAGAGTTCCAACAAAAGGTCTACACCTGACACATTGGGCCAGAAATTCGGCTCTATAGCGCCCGGGTTTCCGCTGCTTTGGGTATCGTTTTGCGTCAGCGCTGTGCGTGCACAATTCTGGTGCAGGCCGCACCAGATGCCATCTTGGTGAAGGCCAAACGAGAGGTGCCCTTTAACCATGTCTGAAGCAGCTGTTAGGCTGTTAACATAGGCACATAAGGGGCCTATAGCCTACTTCTGCTGACTCTTGCAACTTTGGTCTGTGACTGAGGCAGCAAGCACCAGTGCTGATTGGCTCCAGGAAAACCAACGTTAAACAGCACGAAATTTAAAAAAATGTCAGTACTCACCATAATCACCGCTGGCTGCTCCCAGCCCCGAGATCTCTGTCCTCCAGATGTCTGAGTGACAATAAGAATTGTACACTAAATTTCACTTTATGTAACTTTGATTGTGACCGTTCCCATTTATTAAGGATAGCAAGCTCCCTTTAAATTCTTTTTGATCTCTTCAAAGTGAAGAGTGCTTGGGGAATGGAACTCTTTCTATTTCAGGCACCCACAGTCCTCTACTTTACCTTAACAAACCTGCCTTATATTTCTTGGTAATACACCACTAAAAATAAATAGCTGGTGAAAACCAGATTATGGCGTCACAGCTGATGGTATAAGTACTGCGTCCATTTAATCTTGTGCACTGTTTGTGCAGTGCTCAGGACATAAGTTTTGTTATATAATGGTTTAAAACAAAGTTCAAAATAAACATTTTTTAAATAGGCCAAGCTTTCTGCTCTGACTGAGGGATGCGGGTTTGCTTCCTGCTCCCCCACATGCCAGTTGCTGCTGTGAGCAGGCTGCGAGCTAACCCCACGACAGACAGAATGCAGGGAGGTTGCCCTGGAATGATCTGGCGCACATGTCCTTGCAGCCAGTTGCAGAAATGGCATTGATGGAGGTGAGAGCAGATCACTCGCCCTCCCTCTTTGCAGAGGATGGGGTGAGGCCAGCACCTGGGGATAATTTCAGAACTGAAATGCCGATAATGGGCTGTGAATTTTTTGAGCTTGGCTCTTTCAGGTTGCCATTTTGTGAACCTCTTATCTTGATCAATTGAGTGCTAAGTGCTTGAGACATTTTGATGCCATAACAATGCAAGTATTTTTAAATCACTAAGTATCCACCACTTTTGTTTAATAAGAGTCTGGTTTGATGTCTGCATTAAAGTACTCCATTTGGTAAATATCTTTGATAAGTCTCAAATGGCTGGAACTCCAGATATGCAATTTAGTGAAAAGCACCATTTCTGCTTCATTTTTTAGTGAGTCAATGACTGCTGTAACTTTCACTGCCACAAACACACCATTACATTTGAGGAAAATGTCTTTGCCATTGGCTAGCCTTAAATCCTCCTCTTTGCTAACACTGTCTTCTGTTCCTTTTCCTTTTAAGGTTGAAAGGAGCTCTTTTGTTCATTACGATAGCACTGATAGGAACTGGCTGGGCCTTCGTTAAACACATCCTGTCAGACAAAGACAAGAAAATCTTTATGATAGTTATTCCACTCCAGGTAAAGGGCAGTGCTGATGACTCATGTCCCCTTTTGCAGCCTTCACAGTCTGCACACATCTGTCATTTGTTCAGATTATTGCTTCTGATTCCCCTGTGAAAATGTGAAGAATGGGCCATCAGGCCCTGCCGTACCTCACTGTGACGAAGAGTCACTGTTCTAGGCCTGAATGCAAACTTCTCAGTTGAAGTTGATATTTTTTTTTGAGAAACAATTGTGAAGGGCCAGTACCCATTGTGCAGGATACTATGGCTGAAAGGAATGGGAGAAAGAATCATTGAATGATGTAGCACATATGAGGACGTCATTCAGCCCATCTTGCCTGTGCTGGCTCATTTGAAAGAGCTGTCCCAATTAGTTCCAGTCCTTTGCCATATCCAAGGATGAAATAACTGAAGTAGTCATTAGGTAATGCCATGTTTGTGTACTGTAGATTGTAGCAGGAATGGAAGGCTGAAGGTGACCAGGAATTGAACAGATTTGAGGTCCCAGGAAAGTGAGCTGGAGTAGGAAATAGTGTGATGACTCTTGATTTCATTACAGTGAGGATATGGGGGGGTGGGGGTTAAGAGCATGATGGGCATATTAGCCTACCAATGTCACGAAGTTGACACCTGATGATGCAGCACATTAGCACTCTGCTGTGCATTAGGAGGCCAGCATTCAAACCCTATCCTGTGCTGATGCCCCCCCGGGTTTGTCCACCTCATTGCGGGGGGTAGAGAATTGCTGGCATCCGTCTGATAGTCGGGCAGTGTATTGGATCTTCGACTGGCACAGCGCTCCTCAGTGACTGAAGCATTGACAGCTGTGATGGAGAGTTAGATCATTTGGCCCTCACGGTCATGAAGGCTTGCCTAAATCTGAAAAATGGGTAATTTGGAGAGCGAGATAAATTCAAGAAAAAAATGGGTATTGCACAATGAATAGGGGGCACAATTTTGATTTATGCCATGCTTTTGAATTGCTGGACTGCTTTGGGGAGAGAGTACGTTTTTAATTTAGTCTGGGGGAAGAAATAGAAACTTGGGAAATGTTCGCTCAACACCCAGTCTCGGGGACAGTGTGAAGATGGCAACCTCTAATTGTGAGGGGATCCACTATGCAACAGCTTTTTAAAATGGCTTTTAAACTTGTAGATCTTTATTTTAATACATATTTGTATAAATAATTTTACATGTACATTCTCATATATATATGAACACACACACACAATCTTGAAATATTGTTATCTCCAAGATTTTTGCCTTCACGGCCCACTGGAAGTTGGAACTGTAAACTAGAAAATAACAGCTGTGGCCCCTGTGTGTCAATGTGCAATCATTTCATCTCTGAAACTGGGCTTTATTATCAGGCCAGACTGATGGGATAAAAGTTCTTTCTCTTCCCCCATCCCGCTTTAAAGATCTTACTTGAAATGAGTTTGGGGCAATCTTGACCCAGTTCTTGGAAACTCCTGAAATCTGAGTTTGTCTGGGAAATGGAAATATCACACTGGTCCAGTGGAGGGTGCTGTGAGAATTGAATTGTCGTGTTGTTGAAGCAGATTATGGGGTGTTTTAGACTGCGTCACGTCCATGCTGTACCTGATCAGGGAATGCTTGATGTTGATAAAATGTACCAGGAGTGCAAAGTGTTTTCATCTTTCCTGCTCCCTCCCCACAACCATCCCCCCAACAATAAATAATCCAAATCAAATTGCTCCATGCCACTGAATTAACTATGTACGTCTGCAGACCCATTGCTTAATCCGAAGACATTTGGTGAGGGGAGAAATGTTTTCCCTGTCGAGGAAGCTGTCCGTCAGTAAAACTCCTTTGTTCACTAGGTCCTTGCTAATGTCGCTTACATCATTATTGAGTCGACAGAAGAAGGGACGACTGAATACGGACTGTGGAAGGAGATCCTCTTTCTTGTCGACCTTCTGTGTTGTGGTGCCATCCTGTTCCCTGTGGTGTGGTAAGTGTGGCCATGATTTAATGCTGCTGACTTGGATGTCGGTCATTTGACTGGTGCCCGTGATGAATTGTGCCTTGGGTGATGAAGGAAAAAACAAAATGTCCCCTTGCCTATCCAGACTGCCCACTCCCTGAAATTTGGTAGAAAACATAGCTCGCACACAATGCAGAGTGACCATACAGGTAATTCAATAATTTAACCAATTCAAGTCATGTTAAACTTACTGCTGTCCTGCTGATGCTCGAATCCAACCCAGGAAGTTGAAGATACGGCTCAGTTTCTTTTCTCGTCAACACCGCCCCCCCCCCCCCCCCCACACACTTTCCATTTGGTCTCCTTAGACAGATTTGCATGAAGGTTACAAGTGCATGTGGAAGCAGCCCTTTGGTACAATTCCCAGGTAGACATTCTTCACGTGCAAGTTAAGGCATTAAGTGGCAGGATCACAGGAAGTATGAACATAAGAAATAGGAGCAGGAGCAGGCCATATGGTCCCTCGAGCCTGCTCCGCCATTGAGTAAGATCATGGCTGATCATCGACCTCAACTCCACATTCCCGCCTGATCTTCATATCCCTCAATTCCCCTCGACTCCAAAAATCTATTTATCTCAGCCAAGTCTGACTCAGATCTCATCTGATCATGCGCACTAGGGCCATAGCCACAAGTGGATCTGTGAGCCATATTAGCACCACGGCCCACTGTATTAGCACCTACGCCCACCAATCTGAGCCTCCCAGAACAGCCGGTTGACAGGATAATAATCATAGATTACTGGATGCAGGTATCTCGGAGCTGAAGCAGTGGCTGACTTTCCTCCCTGCTTCAGGTGTGCAGCGGTATCGAACAGTATATCTGTCCGGCGGAGTGACGTGAACCAGGCGGGTTGACATCATGTCAGACGGAGCACATTTTGGGGTGAACACAAGAACATAAGAATTAGGAACAGGAGTAGACCATCGAGTCCCTCGAGCCTGCTCTGCCACTCAACAAGATCATGGCTGATCTGGCCATGGACTCAGCTCCACTTACCCGCCCGCTCCCTGTAACCCTTAGTTCCCTTATTGGTTAAAAATCTATCTATCTGTGATTTGAATACATTCAATGAGCTAGCCTCAACTGCTTCCCTGGGCAGAGAATTCCACAGATTCACAACCCTCTGGGAGAAAAAATTCTTTCTCAACTCTGTTTTAAATTGGCTCCCCCGTATTTTGAGGTTGTGCCCCCTAGTTCTAGTCTCCCCGACCAGTGGAAACAACCTCTCTGCCTCTATCTTGTCTATCCCTTTCATTATTTTAAATGTTTCTATCAGATCACCCCTCATCCTTCTGAACTCCAACGAGTAAAGACCCAGTCTACTCAATCTATCATCATAAGGTAACCCCCTCATCTCCGGAATCAGCCAAGTGAATCGTCTCTGTACCAACTTCCAAAGCTAGTATATCCTTCCTTAAGTAAGGTGACCAAAACTGCATGCAGTACTCCAGGTGCGGCCTCACCAATACCCTGTACAGTTACAGCAGAACCTCCCTGCTTTTGTACTCCATCCCTCTCGCAATGAAGGCCAACTTTCCATTCGCCTTCCTGATTACCTGCTGCACCTGCAAACTAACTTTTTGGGATTCATGCACAAGGACCCCCAGGTCCCTCTGCACTGCAGCCTGTTGTAATTTCTCCCCATTCAAATAATATTCCCTTTTAATGTGTTTTTTTCCCAAGGTTTTCCGACATTGTTTGCTATCTGCCAAACCTTAACCCATTCGCTTAACCTATCTAAATCTCTTTGCAGCCTCTCTGTGTCCTCTACACAACCTGCTTTCCCACTAATCTTTGTGTCATCTGCAAATTTTGTTACACTACACTCTGTCCCCTCTTCCAGTTGTGGTCCTAGCACCGATCCCTGTGGCACACCACTAACCACCGATTTCCAACCCGAAAAGGACCCATTTATCCCGACACTCTGCTTTCTGTTAGCCAGCCAATTCTTTATCCATGCTAATACATTTCCTCTGATTCTGCGAACCTTTATCTTCTGCAGTAATCTTTTGTGTGGCACCTTATCAAATGCCTTTTGGCAATCTAAATACACCACATCCGTCGGTACACCTCTATCCACCATGCTCGTTATATCCTCAAAGAATTCCAGTAAAATGTTGTGTCTGCTTGATTGCACTATTCCTATCTAGATGTCCCGCTATTTCTTCCTTAATGATAGCTTCAAGCATTTTCCCCACTACAGATGTTAAACTAACCGGCCTATAGTTACCTGCCTTTTGTCTGCCCCCTTTTTTAAACAGAGGCGTTACATTTGCTGCTTTCCAATCCGCTGGTACCTCCCCAGAGTCCAGAGAATTTTGGTAGATTATAACGAAGGCATCTGCTATAACTTCCGCCATCTCTTTTAATACACTGGGATGCATTTCATCAGGACCAGGGGACTTGTCTACCTTGAGATCCATTAGCCTGTCCAGCACTACCACCCTACTGATAGTGATTGTCTCAAGGTCCTCCCTTCCCACATTCTTATGACCAGCAACTTTTTGGCATGGTTTTTGTGTCTTCCACTGTGAAGACCGAAGCAAAATAATTGTTTAAGGTCTCAGCCATTTCCACATTTCCCATTATTAAATCCCCCTTCTCATCTTCTAAGGGACCAACATTTACTCTTTTCTGTTTTATATATCTGTAAAAGCTTTGACAATCTGTTTTTATGTTTTGCGCAAGTTTACTTTCGTAATCTATCTTTCCTTTCTTTATTGCTTTCTTAGTCATTCTTTGCTGTCGTTTAAAATTTTCCCAATCTTCTAGTTTCCCACTAACCTTGGCCACCTTATACGCATTGGTTTTTAATTTGATACTCTCCTTTATTTCCTTGGTTATCCACGGCTGGTTATCCCTTCTCTTACCGCCCTTCTTTTTCACTGAAATATATTTTTGTTGAGCACTATGAAAGAGCTCCTTAAAAGTCCTCCACTGTTCCTCAATTGTGCTACCATTTAGTCTGTGTTCCCAGTCTACTTTAGCCAACTCTGCCCTCATCCCACTGTAGTCCCCTTTGTTTAAGCATAGTACGCTCGTTTGAGAACGACTTCCTCACCCTCAATCTGTATCCCAGGCAGAGGTTGATGAGAGGAAAATCCCCCATTACCCCTCTCCCATCCCATTTCCCCAAACAAAGCTTGAGGACAAATGATATGCAATTAACAAAATTATGGGTCTATATTATTGGATGTGTCTTCAGAAGTCGCTGTTAATGTTGTGGTTTTGTAGCAGTTACTGCTTAATTTGTGGTCTTTTATGTATAAAACTCTGTGTAGTTGGTAGTTCAATACATTAATCTTAAAATGTACCTTCCACGTCCCAAGTATTTTAAATGTAAGCCTATTTGATTTAATGCGGTTTATCTGTTGGCTTGATTTGACATTGCAGTATTTTTCCACAAGCTCAAGAACATGCTAATTGTTATTCGTCGTTGCACTCACAGGTCAATTAGACATTTGCAAGAGGCGTCAGCAACAGACGGTAAAGGTAAGGAAGAATCTAGAAACCGTTGTGGCTGCTGTGTCGGTGTTGGCAGTTTTAAACAAAACACTGCCACTGGATGGAGCCAAAAACCGGTTTGTGTGGAAGGTACATTGTGAGTCTGGAGTATTGTGGAATGTCCTTGGAAAACCCGCACCTCATGAATTCTGGTTCGTTGATGCTTGCTTATCACTGCACCAATGAACCAATATGGAAAATATACATGGTTTAAAAAAAAAAATTAAATCAAATATCAATTTTTACAACAAAATGTCACCCCCGGGTCGTGCAGCGCATCCAAAAAGACAGAATTTCCATCTAATGCAGCAAAAACTGCATTTACTGAAATGGGAAAGAAAATAAAGCTGGTCACTGGAAAATGAGTGGAAGGCAAAATGTTTAGCCTGGTATCCTATTCATACCCTTTTAACAGGTTGCAGTCATCTTAAAACTGAAACAGTGCAGGGTGTGTGAAATATAACTGGTGGGATTCATGTATTGTTCATGGAGGAATACAGCCAGTTATCAGCGGACCAATCATTTCCTTTCTTTTTTACGTAGTTCTCTGGCTGGGGTATGGCACCTGCTGCCTTCCAATACCTTGTACATGCAGCCACTCTGTGTTGGAGCCTGGACAATGCTGGTACGCTGTTAGAAATCATCGCAGCAGAGCCCCATCCTGTTGTGATCTGACATTCACCTATGGACTTTTCAGCAGTAGTCACGGATAGCAATTATGGCCATGGATCTTGCCCACTTCCCCCTTCCCACCCCCTCACCCAATAGCACTGCTGCAGTCAGTTGATCTTCACCTGGCTGAGATCTGTTAACTCAACGCAGGTTGTGTATCGAACCTGCAACCTTGTTGGCTGACATGATCAGTACTTCACAGGATGAACTTGTTTAATGTTTCCAGTTGCCTCTGCGGAAAAGTTAACATGCTGCACCTTCTCGCAACCAATTCTGGAGCAGCATTGGCAAAGGTGTGGGAGATAGTGACTTAAACCTCTCGACCCGGGGCATCTAAAAGAGGAGATGGAAAATAAATTAAAATTGGGGAGTGTGCTTTTTAGCATTCTTTTGCTTTGCAATGATTTGTGTTTGTTGATTCGTGATAATCAGCTTCTAGTTTCCACATCATAAAAAAAATGTCAATACCTTATCACATGCTGGGATTGGTGTAACGTGTGCTTTCACACGCAGGGCCAGTCTTTGGTAAAATTAGGCAATCTTGTGGATTAGTATCTAATACTTCAGCAATTTGAAGTCAGTGGATTTAACTCCTTGAGCTTTACAAATGTCCAAGATTACAACGATGGAAGAGGAGTATGAAGTGGATGTGTGTTGTGGAAACAGTTCTTTAGCACCTAGCGGCATTCCAACTTGGCTCCTGAAAGTGATCCCATTCCACTTTTAGGTCATGGTCTTCAGAATGCCACAGGCAGCCAGTGGGAACTCTTGAGTTCAGCTGTACTATTGATCCCATATTGGTATTCTCTTTTGGAAGCGAAGGGAAGTGTCTTTTGAGAGCTCGAATGCCCAAGTGTTTTGACAGCACGGTGCTATTATTTATCTCCAGTCTGTGGAGCTTGTGCTGCTGCTCAGCTCCCTCGCAGCCATTCCATGTGAAGGAAGCGAGCTCCACGTTGACCCTTCACCCGTCAGCTCATTTGATGCTGTGCTGGATATATGAATAGTTAACCTGTGTTGCGCTTTTAGCAGATATGTTTATGGGTCATTGAGTGCTCAACTACATTTTACGGGCAAGGCATTGAAAGTCCAATTTATTTCTGTGGAGCAGTGGGAAGGGGCACAGGTGCAGGATCGGCAGAGCAGGAAAGTGCTTCACACATCCCAAGATGATGGGAAATTGTATGTTTTAGAAAACAAGAGAATTTGTACTTCTATTCCTCCACCTGTACTGTGCTGTGTTAGCTCTCTCCTATTAACATAGATAAGCATATTGTTTTAGAAAAAATTAAGAACTTATAAATAGATAGAGCAGCCGAGCCGAATGATATCCACCCGGGTGTCCTCCAGGAGATGGGACACGTGCTGTATGAGGCTCCTTCGGGAAAAGGGACATGTGCTGTGTGAGGGTCCTCTGGGAAAAGGGACATGTGCTGTGTGAGGGTCCTCCAGGAAATGGGACATGTGCTGTGCGAGCCGCTCCAGGAGATGGGACATGTGCTGTGCGATCCCCTCCGGGAGATGGGACATATGCTGTGTGAGCTCCTCCGGGAGATGGGACACGTGCTGTGTGAGGGTCCTCCGGGAGATGGGAAATGTGCTGTGCGAGCAAGTCCGGGAGATGGGACATATGTGCTGTGCGAGCCACTCCGGGAGATGGGACATGTGCTGTGTGAGGGTCCTCCAGGAGATAGGACATGTGCTGTGTGAGGGTCCTCCGGGAGATGGGACATGTGCTGTGTGAGAGTCCTCCGGGAGATGGGACATGTGCTGTGTGAGGGTCCTCCGGGAGACATTGGTTCCGGTCCTGCCCAGGTGCAGACCGTCCGGTTTGTACTGGTCCCACCTCCCCCAGAACCAGTTCCAATGCCCCAGGAATTTGAATCCCTCCCTGCTGCACCACTGCTCAAGCCACGTATTCATCTGCGCTATCCTGCGATTCCTACTCTGACTAGCACGTGGCACTGGTAGCAATCCTGAGATTACGACTTTTGAGGTCCTACTTTTTAATTTAGCTCCTAGCTCCTGAAATTCGTTTCGTAGGACCTCATCCCTTTTTTTTAAACCTATGTCGTTGGTACCAATGTGCACCACGACAACTGGCTGTTCTCCCTCCCATTTCAGAATGTCCTGCACCCGCTCCGAGACATCCTTGACCCTTGCATCAGGGAGGCAACATACCATCCTGGAGTCTCGGTTGCGGCCGCAGAAACGCCTATCTATTCCCATCACAATTGAATCCCCTATCACTATCGCGCTCCCACTCTTTTTCTTGCCCTCCTGTGCAGCAGCGCCAGCCACGGTGCCATGAACTTGTCTGCTGCTGCCCTCCCCCGATGAGTCATCCCCCCCCCAACAGTACTCAAAACGGTGTATCTGTTTTGCAGGGGAATGACCACAGGGGACCCCTGCACTACCTTCCTTGCACTGCTCTTCCTGCTGGTCTTCCATCCCCTATCTGGCTGTGGACCCTTCTCCTGCGGTAAGATCAACTCACTACACGTGATACTCACGTCATTCTCAGCATCGTGGATGCTCCAGAGTGAATCCACCCTCAGCTCCAATTACGTAACGCGGACCGTCAGGAGCTAGAGGCGGACACACTTCTCTCACACGTAGTCGTCATGGACACCGGAAGTGTCCCTGAGTTCCCAGATGGCACAGGAGGAGCATATCACGTGACCGATCTCTCCTGCCATGCCTTAACCCTTAGATACCCTTAAATTGGTAATAACAATGTTACAGTTCACTTACTGATATAAAAAACAAAAAGAAAAGCTACTCACCAATCACCAGCCAATCACTTACCCCATTGGCTGTGACGTCACTTTTTGATTACTTTTTACTTCTAGTTTGCTTTCTCTCCCGCTGTAGCTGCACAAGTACGCCTTTATAGGCCGCTCCGACACTGCTCCCGCCTCTCACCAACTGCCGCTGACTCTCGAGCTCCCGCTGGGCCTTTATAGGCCGCTCCGACGCTGCTCCCACCTCTCGCCAACTGCCGCTGACTCTCGAGCTCCCGCTGGGCCTTTATAGGCCGCTCCGACGCTGCTCCCACCTCTCGCCAACTGCCGCTGACCCTCGAGCTCCCGCTGGGCCTTTATAGGCCGCTCCGACGCTGCTCCCACCTCTCGCCAACTGCCGCTGACCCTCGAGCTCCCGCTGGGCCTTTATAGGCCGCTCCGACGCTGCTCCCACCTCTCAACCGTGGCTATCTAGGGAAATCAGGGGTAGTATTAAAGCCAAGGAAGTGGCATACAAATTGGCCAGAAATAGCAGCAAACCTGGGGACTGGGAGAAATTTAGAACTCAGCAGAGGAGGACAAAGGGTTTGATTAGGGCAGGGAAAATGGAGTACGCGAAGAAGCTTGCAGGGAACATTAAGGCGGATTGCAAAAGTTTCTATAGGTATGTAAAGAGAAAAAGGTTAGTAAAGACAAACGTAGGTCCCCTGCAGTCAGAATCAGGGGAAGTCATAACGGGGAACAAAGAAATGGCAGACCAATTGAACAAGTACTTTGGTTCAGTATTCACTAAGGAGGACACAAACAACCTTCCGGATATAAAAGGGGTCAGAGGGTCTAGTAGGGAGGAGGAACTGAGGGAAATCTTTGAGTCGGGAAATTGTGTTGGGGAAATTGATGGGATTGAAGGCCGATAAATCCCCAGGGCCTGATGGACTGCATCCCAGAGTACTTAAGGAGGTGGCCTTGGAAATAGCGGATGCATTGACGGTCATTTTCCAACATTCCATTGACTCTGGATCAGTTCCTATCGAGTGGAGGGTAGCCAATGTAACCCCACTTTTTAAAAAAGGAGGGAGAGAGAAAACTGAATTATAGACCGGTCAGCCTGACCTCAGTAGTGGGTAAAATGATGGAATCAATTATTAAGGATGTCATAGCAGCGCATTTGGAAAATGGTGACATGATGGGTCCAAGTCAGCATGGATTTGTGAAGGGGAAATCATGTTTGACAAATCTTCTGGAATTTTTTGAGGATGTTTCCAGTAAAGTGGACAAAGGAGAACCAGTTGATGTGGTATATTTGGACTTTCAGAAGGCTTTCGACAAGGTCCCACACAAGAGATTAATGTGCAAAGTTAAAGCACATGGGATTGGTGGTAGTGTGCTGATGTGGATTGAGAACTGGTTGTCAGACAGGAAGCAAAGAGTAGGAGTAAATGGGGACTTTTCAGAATGGCAGGCAGTGACTAGTGGGGTACCGCAAGGTTCTGTGCTGGGGCCCCAGCTGTTTACATTGTACATTAATGATTTGGACGAGGGGATTAAATGTAGTATCTCCAAATTTGCGGATGACACTAAGTTGGGTGGCAGTGTGAGCTGCGAGGAGGATGCTATGAGGCTGCAGAGTGACTTGGATAGGTTAGGTGAGTGGGCAAATGCGTGGCAGATGAAGTATAATGTGGATAAATGTGAGGTTATCCACTTTGGTGGTAGAAACAGAGAGACAGACTATTATCTGAATGGTGACAGATTAGGAAAAGGGAAGGTGCAACGAGACCTGGGTGTCATGGTACATCAGTCATTGAAGGTTGGCATGCAGGTACAGCAGGCGGTTAAGAAAGCAAATGGCATGTTGGCCTTCATAGCGAGGGGATTTGAGTACAGGGGCAGGGAGGTGTTGCTACAGTTGTACAGGGCCTTGGTGAGGCCACACCTGGAGTATTGTGTACAGTTTTGGTCTCCTAACTTGAGGAAGGACATTCTTGCTATTGAGGGAGTGCAGCGAAGGTTCACCAGACTGATTCCCGGGATGGTGGGACTGACCTATCAAGAAAGACTGGATCAACTGGGCTTGTATTCACTGAAGTTCAGAAGAATGAGAGGGGACCTCATAGAAACGTTTAAAATCCTGACGGGTTTAGACAGGTTAGATGCAGGAAGAATGTTCCCAATGTTGGGGAAGTCCAGAACCAGGGGTCACAGTCTAAGGATAAGGCGTAAGCCATTTAGGACCGAGATGAGGAGAGACATTGTCTTAGCTCTCTCCTATTTTTCTTTTATTCTGATTGCAGACCCCTGCAGTGTATCTGTTGCTGAATTATTGTTGCAGTGGCCCAAGTAAACATAACAAAAAAGATTCCTCCTTTTCTCCCATAGTTCTGTGATTGACCAGCTGAATCACACAGCAGAAAATATCCTGCGGAACTGTTTTTCACCAAAGGGAAATGATGGAGGGATTGCTCGATCAGGTTTCGGCAGGGAGAATAGTTTTGAGCATTTATTTTTATCTCATCTGCAAGCATACTCGACTTGAGTGGTTTAATATGGTTTATTAAACATGAGCACGTTAAGAGGCACAGTGTGTTAGTGTTCCATTACTTGGCACCCGTTATTTTCAACATATCAAGTTCTTGAAGCCAAAAGCAAAACGCTGGAATCTGAAATAAAAACAGAAAATGCTGGAAATACTCAGCAGGTCAGGCAGCATCTGTGGAGAGAGAAAAACAGAATTAATGAAGGGCCATCGACCTGAAACGTTAACTCTGTTTATCTGCTGAGTATTTCCAGCATTTTTTGTTTTTGATCAGGTGGTTCTACAGAGTCAGGAATGGGGGGAAAAAAATCCCAACAGCAGCTCATTTCGAGACACCTCCCAGGAGCCAGTCAGGGAACGGGTAATGGCCAAGGTGTGAGAGCAGCTGGTTCCCAGGGATCGGCAGTAAACTGCACTGGGAAGAAGGAGGTGACTGCTGGATGAGAAAATAATAAAAACTGAAAAGATGGTGAAAGACCTATGAAACATGTAGGAATGACATCTTACACAATGTTTTAGTGCTAAGATCGTTAAATTAGGCATGAATCACTGACAACAGGCAGTGAAATTCTCTGGGAATCTGAAAATATGGGACTGTTTTAATGGGTAAACCCCACTGTACCTGCCTTCTCACCATGTCCCTCAGTCACCTCTCTGTAGAAAAGCATCTCCATTCTCTCTCTACTCCATTCATACTGTCCACTTATTCTACCAATTCTATTGCCTGTGAAATGAAAAAGTTCAAATTACTTTTTTCCTTTAAGTTCCCCAGCTTAACTTAATAATTTTGAACGAGTGTCCCCTGATATTTAAATCTTTCTCCACAGTGAGCAAGTTGGCTTGGTTTGATATCTTCCAATGAAATCCTCTCCATAATTGGTGAATTCAACAAATGCATGTGTTGAGAGCATTGCACAGTTATTATTTACCCTGGAGGCGTGAGTGCTAATCTGGCTGCCGACAGAATTGATGCTTCATCCATCACAAGATGATTCCCTTGTGTAAATGAACACTTAACGGACAATAGCAACCCATCTCACGGTGTTCAAGTGTTTAAAAAATATTCATGAGATTTACTGAAACAAGACTAACAACAGCATAAGATTAATAGAGAAATGGATTGCAGGAATTGTTTACATGGATGAAATGGCTACAGATTGAACCTATAGCTGTCAAGAATGGTGCATTTTTCACACTCAAATAGGGATTGATCTGTTTTCTGTAATCTCTGCAGCTGAGAAGGAATTTCATCATTCAAAATAGCTTGGTAGTGCAGCAAAAACAACCTCTTTTTGAGGTCATACAGCAGCACAAATAGAATAGAAAGATTGAGCAGGCTGGGTTTCTTAGTCTTTGAGAAGACTAAAGGATGACCTGATAGAGGACTTTAAGATTATGGAAGGGTTTGACGGGGTAGACGTAGACAAGATGTTTCCACTCGTGGGGGATACCAGAACAAGAGTCCATAAATATACAATAGTCACTAATAAATCCAATAGAGAATTCAGGAGGAACTTCTTTACCCAGAGAGTGGTGAGAATGTGGAACTCGCTACCACAGGGAGTAGTTGAAGCGAACAGCATAGATGCATTTAAAAGGAAGCTAGATAAGCACATGAGGGAGAAAGGAATAGAAGGGTGTGTTGCTGAGGGTTCTGTGGAGCTTAAAAACCAGCAGGAACCCGTTTGGTCGAAAGACTAGTTTCTGTGCTGTAAATATGTTGTACTTTGAAAACTGCTCTTTAAAAGTAAATACTTTTCAGTAATTTACCAGTGTTTTAACTAAAACATTTTATACGCAACGTTCTACCAGTAAGGTCTATCCAGCTGTAAAGTTATTTCATCATGCATCAGAAGTCGACAGTGCAAAAACTTTTGACTGGCTCAACTGTCCCATTGATGGAAAGCAACCAAAAATCAGAATCTGTTGGGGGGGAAAAAAATCATCTGTACAAACATTGTTTTCACTCAAAAGCTGAGAAAGTTACCAATTTACAGCTGGCAAACATCACAAAACCAACCAATCAAATTGGTTAAACTAATTTTTCTTACTCTCGTGACTTGTTCATTTCATACCTGCTCCCCCTGTCCCCCTACCCCCACCCCCTGCTCCAAAATACATTTAAAAACAATAAATGCTTGTAAAGTAATCTGCCAGAAACAGTTGGCTATTGGTTCTTAGAAAATGCATCCAATATGTTTTTCTTCCCACCAGTCTGGGGTTTCAGTTCTGCTCCATTCCAAGAATGAAGAGGCTCAGTCAGGTAGTACAACCTGCACAATGCACCATTATCACCGTGTGCATGTGACAAATCATTCTGGTGAATTACAACTCCCACAATGCAGGACCCGTGCTGCTTCAGTTGATGAGTTTAAGGGCTAACAGACCTCGTGATTCTCTGGTTCTTTCCCCCCCACTCACTCCAGAACTGTCAGACATTTGTAGATCTCCTGCCACAGTGCTTCCGGCCTTCGTATCCCCCCCCCCCCCAGACCACCACCACCATGCATACGATATTAGGGAATCCAGGGATATGGAGACTGCAGGAAAGTGGAGTAGAGGTAGAAGATCAGCCATGATCTCATTGAATGGCGGAGCAGGCTCGAGGGGCCAAATGGCTTACTCCTGCTCCTAATTCTTCTGTTGTGCTATACAGTCAGACCTCATAACAACCTCCCAACTGCTGCTCCTCCATTTGTTGCCAGAGCTTGACCACCCCCTTCACCCCAATGCAGTCAAATCCACCTCCGAGTGTTACAAGCTTCCAGCCCCTTCCACAGGCCCTACTCTGCACCAGGTGACCCACTCCTTTCTAGCTCTCGTGTACCTATTCCAACCTATGCCTCTAGCTCCATATTCCACCTAGTCCAGACCCCTGCTCCACTCCCCTTTCTGTTCCAGCTGTGTGTGTGTGTGTGTAGTACCAGCTCTAAGACACTCTGTCCGCCTTGATCTCAAGACACATCTTTGATCTGGTCCACATTGGCTGCTGCCTTGCTGTGTACCCTGGATTTCCGAAAAGGTAAGACTCAGAAATCCACTGCGACAGTAAAAGCATGTGTGTGCGAGCCATTCAGAGATGTACAAAAGAGAATGAGGCTGAGTTACAGAATAGGTGGAAAAAAAGAGATCAACAAAAATGTCAGAACAGTGCAGAGAGAGAAACTTTGGACTGCTGAGCAACTCGTCTTGATAACATTATTCTATATTGAACCCTCCTGCATCAGGGCTCTCGTGCATACATTGTGCACTGATTGTTGGAATGCGTTGCCTTACAGAATTGGCGCACATAATTATTGGGTAGTCCAGCATGTTGCCAATAAAAATTGATTTGCATTCAGAATGTCTCAACTGTTGGCAGGTCTCCAGAATTGAGAGAGAATTTGCATTTATATAACTCCTTTCATGACCTCAGTCCATCCCAAAGTGTTTCACAGTCAATTAAGTACTTTTGAAGTGTCGTCACTGTTGTAATGTAACTGGAAACGCGGCAGCCAATTTTCACACGACAAGATCCCACAAGCAGCAAAGAGCTAAGATAATTTGTTGTGTGTTATTTCCCGTATCTTTAAAAAAAACTCTAAAAACATGTTTTCAGCTTATACATATGAGTTCATATTACTTTTATAATTCCACCTACTCTTTTCATACCTCCTGCCTGCAGACTTGGCCTGATCTGCCTCTCCCATGTTTCCTCTGTATCTTGCTCCTGGAGTTGGGAGATCTATTAATAATGTAATGCGTTGTCCTTTACAATGCTTAATACTCCTTTTGTTAAAAAACCATGTATTCTTTGACTCCCTGTGAGCAATTCCATGGAAGATCTAGTCGTGTTGATCGCGGGCTCGTGTCTGCAATTCTCTACGCACTGTGGGTTTCAAATCTCAGCTGTGGTGCAGTTGAAAGATTGGGGAGAAAAGCCTGAAGCTTAGGATCCTTGGACTGCTTCCACACAACTCTGAGTAAATGATACTGAATGCAAGTCTTTAGGCTGCCCTCCAGCTGGGGATGGTGCATAGAGGAGGCTTTCTGAGGAAAAGGAGGCCATTCTAGGTCATTTGATCTCCTCTTCACGAATTCAGACTTCCTCTGTCACATACCTGCCCTCACATGCAGCTATTTAACAATGTAATTCTGTACTAAGTCGCTAGAAGATTTTTGGAGATGGTTCAGAGTGATGGACATTCCTGTTTTCTCTGTCCATTTAGAATTTCCTAACCTCTGCAAGGCTCCTTTTTATTGAAAACTCACCAAAAAGATAATTTCAAACCCATGAGCTGCCACTCTGAGCAGCTTGTCAGAGTTATACTGTTAGGACAGGAGCCCACCAATCATTATGGGATTTGTAGTTCACTCTCTCGGTCGGGCGGTGTGGAATTTGTAGTTTTTGCTTCAGTCTCCTTTGTTGAGAAACGCAATTTGTGGAAGAGTGAACGACAACCTCTTGGAGCTGGGTTGGGGTCTTGCAGCAGAGTGTGGGAGTGAGAAAGCTTGGGTGTTTGGCCATAGTCAGATGTGGAGTGAACCTTTTCACATGAGTTGTGCTGGAGTCTGGAGAATAAATTGGTTAGATTGTACAGTAGCTCCAAGGAATTGTAGTCAAGGGCCTAGAATGCATTTAAAAAATATTAGTTGATTTCCAGTTGAGGGACAGGTGCGGTAAGGTATGAGTGTGGTGGGCAATCAACATCATCACTGAAAGCAGCTTGAGACTTTTTGAGCAATTTGATTGCTTGCTTTGCTGGTAGCTGTCTTTTGGTCATTGGCTGCATTGTTACAAATGGAAAAATATTGGCCTAGATATTCCTATGGGCAGATGCCTCCGACCTGAAAAAGTTCTACGAATCTACCTGCTGGTCCGGGAGGTTCGGAGTCTTGTAGTCCTGGGCCTCAACACGAAGGCCTGCGTAGAGACCCATGTATCCCAAGGACTTGGGTGCTTCATGTGCGTCATAGGGATCACGTGGGCCGGCCCAACCAATCCAAGTCGGCGTATTCCCATTCACACTTGAGTTCCGTATGGACATTATCACCATAAGTATGAATGGGAATACCCCCCCCAAAACAGACGCTTAAAATATATATTTTTAAAACCTCACATTTAAAATTAATCGAAATGGAATTGAATTCATTTAAAACAAAAATTTAATTTTTTGAAAAATCAATGCACATATTTTAAAGAGGGTCTAAAAATAAACTTACAGAATTTTAAATGTTTAAATTATTGAAAAAATTTATTTTTCTGTCCTTTTGAAATGTCTTACACTGATTTAAAAAAAGCTTTCATCAGTCGTAAGAATATCACGGGCATTCGCTGGGCAGAAGTTGAGCAAATAGTCCAACTCTCCGCGCGCGGAGGCCCTTTACTTCCGGATGCATGCAATCTGTCAAGAGGATTCTTGACCGATCGCAAGTTCCGGGTTTAGGCGCATGTGCGTCACATGTCTAAACTGGAACTTGTTGGGCTCCTACGGGCGCGTGCCCACCTCATACACACCAGTAGGGGCCGCAAATTCAGGAACAATGTGTGAGAGTAAGTCCTACCTCTAAAAGATTTCATATATTTGTTTCTTGCACTGAAAAGGTTAAATGGCTGCCTCTTCGGAGGGTAGATCTGTAATTGCTGCATCTCCTTTCTGGCGCTAACGCTCCGTGTTGTATTACAGATGGAGTGTGTCTGTGGGGACAGCAGAGCCCTGTTAGAATTCCAGTCACTCCATCCTGCAGCTGCTGTGTTCTGCCTGAAAGGCGATCACTCGGTCTGAAGCTGTTTTGGCACGTGCCAGAGGCAGAGTTCTTTTGCGCACCAGTCCTCCATTTATTAGATGCATCGCTCAATTACAATACTGCAGCCATCGTAGCCTGAAACTCCCCTAGGACCGGCTGTTTTGTGATGAGCTCCGACTCTGTGCTTAAGTAATGATGCAAATATACATTTGTGTTTCTTTTATTACATGTAACCCTTTCTGTCTGAGCAGTTGGTTTAAGGATTTAATGTGGCAGCTTTGCTGATCGAGGTTGAAAGGCAACAGTTTCCCGCTCAATAATTTAAAATCAAATTATCTGTTTTTCTATGTTTTCCCTGCCCGTAAGACCCGAGACACATTGTTGTTTGCTGAGTACTGGAACCCTCCAGCACCTCATGCTGTGGCCATTCTTTATGTGTGAGCTTGAACTGTAACTGTCAACAAGCTTTTCAATCAGCTATTCAACCATAGTTATCACAGCTAAGGACCATACTATCCTATCCATACCTGTGCATTTTCCAGTGGGGTGCACTGCATACCAGCAAAGACCAGGACCCCTAGTGGTCCCTCTCTCAGCCTTCAGTATAGGTGTACTTGGGGACATAGTAGCATCCGTACTGCAAATTTTGACAAATTTGCTGGAGCTCTTTGAGGATGTAACGAGCAGGGTGTATAAGGGGGAACCAGTGGATGTGCGATATTTGGATTTCCAGAAGGCAGTCGATAAGGTGCCACACAAAAGGTTACTGCACGAGATAAATGTTCACTGGGTTGGTGGTAATATATTAGCATGGATAGAGATTGGCTAACTAACAGAAATCAGAGAGTCAGGATAAATGGGTCATTTTCCGGTTGGCAAACAATAACTAGTGGGATGCCGCAGGGATCGGTGCTGGGGCCCCAACTATTTACAATCTATATTAATGATTTGGATGAAGGGACCGAGTGTAACGTAGCCAGGTTTGCTGATGATACAAAGGATGGGTGGGAGAGCAAATTATGAGGAGGACACAAGAAATCTGCAAAGGGATGTAGACAGGCTAAGTGAGTGGTAAAAATTTGGCAGATGGGGTGTAATGTGAGAAAATGTGAGGTTATCCACTTTGGCAGAAAAAATAAAAACAAATTATAATTTAAATGGAGAAACCTTGAAAAACATACTCAAATAAACCAGTGTGATATTTTCCATTTCTCCCACCAGCTATTCTGTGGCCTTTCTGAATGCGATTCCCAGTTTAGTGCTAAGGGCAGTTTTGGTGTGATGGACCAATGACCACTGGGAAATGGACTGGATCACATAAATGTCTACCAGGCCTCACTTGTATTTTCTAAAATAGACCACTACTCGGATCACCCTGAGGAGCAAAAATAATTCTGGCTGCTTTACTCTATTGCCAATTGTCTCGATAATCCCTTCTCCCCACGCCCCCCCCCTGCTCTCTATACTCATCTCTAACAAGTGCTAATAGATGGGAGCAGAGACCATCCATTCAGCTACCTCTGCTACTTTCCTCCCCTGGCCCACCAAACATTCCTCTTGGTCCCTCTTCTCTGTCTCGTTTTTCCCCCCTTGTCCTTTCAGAGCTCACCATATCTGAGAGATCCACTTCCTGCTCCCTTTGCCCCCATTCCCACTCAACTTCCCTTCATGCTAGCTGATATTGTAGATGGTTCCCTCTCTTTATGAATGACCTTACAAAACTGCTGTCACCTCCCCCACCCCCCCCTCCCCCTTCAAAAAAACTCAACCTGGAGTTCTCTATCCTTGCTGCCCCATCTCCAAACTCTGTAACCTTTCCAAAATCATTGAATGTCACGTTGAAAGTTGTGCCCTTTGTTTGAATCCCTCTCCCACAAAACGGCCTTAACCAAAGTCACAAAAGAAATTTTGTGACTGACCATGGTGCATTATCCTTCCTCCATTCTCTTCAACCTCTCTGCAACCTTTTGACATTGTCGGCCGCACTATCCTCCTCCAATGCCTCTCCTCTGTTGTCCAGTGGGACTGCCCTTGTTTGTTCCCAGCTATGTAAGCATAGCAGAGCAGTTACATCGATGGCTCATCTGCCCATCCCCACTCTCATCACCTCGAGCACCTCAAGAGTTCCCCCAAGGATTTATCCCTGGAGCCTCCCCACCCCCTCCCTCCCTTCCTTATCTACATACCACCCCTTGGCCACATTATTTATGGAGTCAGCCAGCCAGCTGCACCATTTCTGAATCCCTCGATTGCCTCTGTGCTGTCGGACTGCTTGTTATATGAGCCACAATTTCCACCATCTAAGCACAGGGAATATAATCTTCACCGCATATAGCAGATGCATTTGTGCCAACGTGTTTTGCACACTATAGACTGTGGACGATAAATCCATCGGATTCCTTAATAACTCCATTGCGTAAAAGCAAGTATCACTGACAAGCATTTGCTTGCCTTAGCTTTTCTGCAAAACCATTTATTCCAGCAATTAAATATGGACCTTGTGCCAGCAGTCAGTACACCAGTGAATCTGTCAACTTTGCTGAGATTACAGCCCTGGATCGTTTAAGAGGCAGTTAGACTGTGACGGAAGGCAGACAGAGGTGACCCTGAATCTGGAGCAAGCGGTACCACGAGTTGTCATATTCCCAATAACCTCCCATTTCATAAGAACTCTTGTATATTGGTTGATGTTAGTTTATTGGACATGAAAACTGCTTCTCAATATACAGTTAACGTTTGGCATATTAGAGCGAACAGATGCTTGAACTGCCTGAAAAAGCCCGCGCGCTGAAAACGGTTTATTTGTAATTGACGCCTATGGTAATGGAAAATGGTCGGTGACATTTGCCCGATAAAAGGGGAACGGTGTAAGTGGTGGGGATTGTACCTTGGACATCAATTCCAGCCCCATTCCCCATTCCCCAGCCACTGTCGTAGGTTGAACCAGATTTTACAACCGCTGTGTTCTATTCCACCACGAGCTGAGCTTTCGATTCCATAGCCTCTCCGTCAAAAAAACAGCTTACTTCCACTTCTGCCCAGCTGCAGCTAAAAACCTCATCCATGCTTTGTCACCTCCAGACTTAGCCATTGCAAATATCTCCTGTGCAACCTCCTATCTTCAACCTCTTTAAACTTAAGGTAATCCAGAACTCCACTGCCCATGAACTATCCTGCACCAAGTTCTGCTCAACCATCACCCCTGTCCTAACTTAGCTACAATGACTCCTAGTCTCCCAATGCCTCAGATTTAAAATTCTTATCCTCGTGTTTAAATCCTTCAATGGCCTCGCCCCGAACCATCTCAGTAGCCTCCCCCCCCACCCCCCACAACTCTCGATCCCCCTCTGACTCCAGCCTCTTCTTCACTTTCCCCTCCCTTTGCCCCAATTTTGGCAGTCATCCCTTCAGCCACCTCGGCACCACGCTCGGGATTTTCCTCCCTCAATCTCTTCATCTCCCCTTCTTTCTGACCCTGCTTAAAACATAACCTCTGGCCAACATTTTGCTCAACCCTCCTAATAACTCTTTGGCTTGGAGATTTTTTTCCCTTTAATCCTCTGCTAGCTGCTTTGGGATATTTTTATACTTTAAAAGCACTGTGTAAATGTAAGTTGTTTTAGATGAAGCTGCCCCAAAATCATTCCACCAAACTTGTGGAGCCAGAGTGGGGATGGGAGAGAATTTAAACCCATTAGCTAAGGCTACATTCAAAAATAGTATGTGAGCCCATGGCAACATCCATTTCCTTGGATGACCCTGTATAATTTGTTGTTGTCTGTAATCGTATGTCTGGTTAAGTGCCTGTATTGACTATTTTTGTGCTTTCTAATTGCTTATCTTGCCAATCACATTCCACACAAATGATCTGCCAGAAAGACTTCGAATTGATGAATTTTCTGATTTAATTTGTCTAAAATAGAGAAACCCCAACTTTGACAGTTCCCTTCCCAAATCAGCCTTGCTCTTGGCTTCACGCTCAAAAAAAGGGACATAGCTGCCTTGACGCTGCTTCTTCCGATGTCACATTCTCATGAGTCTGAGTACCAGCAGTGTGAATCAGTATGAATTTGTAAACGCACCACGGGAGGTCAACTACTTTGTAAATGAGTAATATCATCATTGCAAATATTCATTTCATCTTCCAGGATTTGGTTTGTGAATTGAGTCGTAATATTGAATTGTGTATGCAACAATCAGTATTCTATTTTCAGTGTTAAAATGAACAAGAAATGCGCTCGACAGCTTTTTACTTTAGTGGTATCGATTAAATATTCAGCTAGTTAGTGTCTTGAAACCTAAGTACTTCTGAAAGCTGTGATTGTTGTTTTAAAGCGAACTGCATACTGTCCATTTGTTATATTGTGCTAGTGTCAGTTTCCTTCCTGTCTGAGTGGCTGTGGTGACCCGAGCCTCATGTTTGGCACCTTTCTGAGGATGTTTGACTGCATGCATTGATGGACACCCGAAAGCAGGTCTTCTTGAATGGGGCAGTGGTGTGGGGAATTGACAAAACTAACCCAGGCAAATTAATCATTGCCCTGAAGAATTAAATTCCCAGGAACACAGCTTCAAGATTGGAAAGTAAACAGTGAAAAGATGGAACTTTTTCACTCAAAGGGTAAAAGAATTGGAGTCATTATAAATGAGCCCAGGACATACCAATTGCCATTCTGATGAGAGAAGGGTTTGAGGGATGCGATTGGAAGGCAGGTACGGTGGAGCTGGCCTATGATAAAGAGAATTGGCACCATGGCTTTTATCGATATCTATAAATTGGTTCCCTTTATATGGGGTGAGGGTAGGTAACAAAGTGCAACAAATACAAGAGGAACACTATTGTATGTGACGTATCAGAATGAAAACAAGAAAGCTATTTTCTAAAAGCAAGTTTAAAAAAAAAAATCTGAAAATAAATAATAGTGACACAGAATTTTGTCAAAAGATGGGAAAGCATATAGGAATAGACAGTTTCAACACTGAGCACTCTGTAAATGTCCTTTGGGTAATTAGAGCACTTTGTAGGTGCAGAAGTAGTTGCACATGATATTGATGCCTGCTTCAGTCAGCAATGCAATTAGAGCCTGAATTTTTACTGATATATAATTGAATTAAATTCTGTGTCCTGCATGTAGAGAGCTACAGCAAAAGCTTGTTCCCTCCATTCGCAGTGCACCTATTGCCAGAAAGGCATTTGTGATCAGAATGGTTGTAAATATGGTCTGTGTATCTCTGGGAATTCACAGGAACTGAGGCAAACTTGTAACACAAAATGCACAATTGATTTGTACAAAACCACAGGAATCCCTGAGCATCTCTGCTATTTTATAGAGATTTTAGAGGTCTTGTTGATGTTTGGATAGGATGCAGCTAATAAGTATTCAAGCTTCAAACTTCTCATGGTGTGTACGATATAAATATTCAGATTCTCCTGTGGACCCTCCGTCCTAACGTCTAAAAGACAGTGTCAGCTACCCAAAGTAAAACAGCGCTGTCATTGCGGAATTCATATACACAGGGGAAAAATGTATTGCTGAGGCTCAGGTCTGCAGTTCTCTGCTCAGTAATCTCCTGATCTGACCCGGACACAAGGTTAGTCACTTCCCTGCCAGACGAAAATGAAAATCAAAGAGCAGGTTTCTCCAGGTCTCTCTGCGCCTTCCCTGCAGCTGGCTGCGGGCTGACATTGGCAGAGGTCTGTAAACAAGTCACCTGAGTTCCACCTTGGCCAGGAATAATACACCGCTCAGTAGGACTCTGGGGAAGGAAAGAAAATCATTAGTTTTTGCCTTATTTAAAAAAAAATCTCAAAAATTGGAGCAGCTATTTCTGTTCATTGTTCTGGCACTGTTTGTCTCCCCCAAAAGCAAGCTTATTTAACTTGTAACACCCCCCCCCTCCCCCCCAACCCCCATCTCTCTGTGCGCATTATAAACCATGGTTAACAATGTCTTCTGGAAGTAGTTTGAATAGTTTCCCTTCCATCAGGCTCTGGAATTCCCTCCATAAACCTCTCCACATCACTACTTCTCCTCCTTTTAAGGCACTCCTTGAAACCTTTGACCACCCCTGTCCTAATACCTCCTTTACGTGGCTCGGTGTCAAATTATTTTTGGTAATGCCCCTGTGAAATGCTTTGATATGTTACTACGTCATAAACACTGTATAAATGTTCACTACTGCCAGTGAGTATGAATGCTCAATGTTGTCTGTGGAGAAGTGGCTGGCCTTTGCTTGAGGCTTTCTGGGGAGAGGCAATCTGAGGTCTTGTTAATCTTGGGTGCACCTTGAGTGTTGGTTTCAGAGTGCAATTTGTCAATCTCTTGCAGCCAGCAGCAACACCCAAGTATGCTTGTTGGATTGGCTGTTGCTGGGAAGATCCATCTTATCTCTGTTCTTCCCAGCTGGCACAACTTTTTCATTTTCAACAGAAAACTTTGATTTTATAATGGCTCCTAAAGCGAGTGAAACATCTGAGGTGCTTCCCAGTTGCGGGTCAAACCTGAGTAGGAGGAAAATTAGGGAAAGTGATTGTCACAAGCCTCCTACAAATTTATTTTTTCAATGTGAAGAAATGTAATAAGGCAATGGATGGGGGATTAGTGAGAGTTTCATATTGTGATGGCAAGATGGTTGTAAAAAGAGAAAAGAAACAAAGAAAAGTTATTCTCATTGAGAAGCTGAGGTGAAGGGCAAAGGCTCAGAGTGCAAGATGCCAAAGTTGAAACAAGACTGGAGCAAATGAAATCGTATTTACACACTGCAAACCTTGGGTTTTAAAAGCCTGCATATTGTGGGTACTTAATTTTTGGTCAAGTACTGACATCTGAAGAGGTGGGTTGTAACGCAACTGCACACACCTACTGTTAATAGTAATTGTGCATATTTTGCATACAAAATGTGAAAATGTTTGTGAATTTTCAGTATTGGTTTCTGAGTATTTCTCTCTCCCTGTGTCTATGCTTCTGTGGCCGTTTGCATTTCTGTCCGTGTCTTCGTCACCTGCGTCTATTTTAGAGTTTGTGTTTCATAATTGAGCAAAGGGATTACACTCCACTGACTATCTCCTCAGCCAGTGACTCAACAACAGACTCTTTCTACTGTATGTGTGTCTGCTCGCATATATGTCTGTGCATGTTGTATATATGTGCGCCTTAACCAATGTCAGATCACTGCACTCTGTCTTCCTCGTACTGACTGACCACATGCTGCACTGGACCCTGACACTGAGACTGGATACCTCCTTGATGCATAGCTTCTTCCTGTTAAATCATCAGTTACAGCTTTATCTTGAGATTTCTGTTAAACATTCATGAAATTTCAAATTAAACAAGGCCAGAATAGATGTAGTCATAAGAACATCATAACATAAGAAATAACAACAGGAGTAGGCCATACTGCCCCTTGAGCCTGCTCCACCATTCAATAAGATCATGGCCGATCTGATCATGGACTCAGCTCCACTTTCCTGCCCGCTCCCCATAACCCCTTATCCCCTTATCGTTTAAGAAACTGTCTTTGGGGTACTGAAGTTGCATGTTCAGCCATGAACTCATTGAATGGCGGTGCAGGCTAGAAGGGCCGAATGGCCTACTCCTGCACCTATTTTCTATGTTTCTATATCTGTCTTAAATTTATTCAATTTCCCAGCTTCCACAGCTCTCTGAGGCAGTGAATTCCACAGATTTACAACCCTCTGAGAGAAGAAATTTCTCCTCATCTCTGTTTTAAATGTGCGGCCCCTTATTCTAAGATCATGCCCTCTAGTTCTAGTCTCCCCCATCAGTGGAATCATCCTCTCTGCACCCACCTTGTCAAGCCCCCTCATAATCTTATACGTTTCGATAAGATCCTCTTTCATTCTTCTGAATTCCAATGAGTAGTGGCCCAACCTACTCAACCTTTCCTCATAAGTCAACCCCCTCATCTCCGGAATCAATCTAGTGAACCTTCTCTAAACTGCCTCCAAAGCAAGTAAATCCTTTCGTAAATATGGAAACCAAAACTGCACGCAGTATTCCAGGTATGGCTTTACCAATACCTTATATAGTTGTAGCAAGACTTCCCTGCTTTTATACGCCATCCCCATTGCAATAAAGGCCAAGATACCATTGGCCTTCCTGATCACTTGCTGTACCTGCATACAATCCTTTTGTGTTTCATGCACAAGTAACCCCAGGTCCCGCTGTACTGTGGCACTTTGCAATCTTTCTCCATTGAAAAAATCAAACAGCAAGTTATTATTTAAATGGAGAAAGTGCATGACCTCTCTCTTTCCAACATTGTACTCCATTTGCCACAATGGGTGGGGGGGTGGGGGGAACAGGGTGGGGCAGGGTGGGATATTGCCCCGTCGGCAGCAGTGGCACAGAGTGAGATCAGCAGCAGTGTAATTGGGAGGGCAGTCGTGGCAGCTGCAAAACAGCAGGTAGGGCAAGAAACAAATGGGCTGAAGGCCCCAACAGAGACTTGCCAGGGCCATATATAGCCCGCAGACTGCACGAGTACCCCAGCTGTTTATGAGCTGGGAGGATGTGGAATGGTCAGCTGTTCTATAGTTTTGAGGTCCTGGGAAAGAATCAGAGAGTCGATGATGTTGTCGAAATCTCGACCTCCGAAAAGAATGACTCCGACACTTTCAGCTCCTGCAGAAGTTTCTTTAATTTACTTGCTAGCAAGGGGCAGGTTACACTCAGTCAATGGCTAAGTGAACACCTCCACAATGGTACAGTTTCACAAGATATTTATACAGTAAAACCCAAGTTATGGCCTCTCCCTGTGTATTGGCTCTGTCTCGCAGTCAGTGAATACAGATAAAGAGTTAATTACTACATCCCTGTCCTGACATGGTTTCCAGATATTTCCTTTTGTCAGAGTTATTAGTTGGCCAGCCGGCCATTACTCCATGAGAGTGAGGTAATGAGCTATTACCTGTCTTGCATTGTGTCACGATTGTTCAGTTTCCTAGTCAGTTATCTGTTTGCTTCAAATGGATGAGGTCTCTACAAGAGATAATGGCTGGTGGTTTGAGTACTTCGAAAAGGGTGGGGTGGCATGGAACTTGTGTCGTATAGACAATAGGAGAGCACCATGGCGGGGGGGGGGGGGGGGGGGGGTACTTGTCTCAGCATGACTTGTCTCCGAGCTGTCTGATGGCCATCAGCCATCTCAAACCAGGTTTAGCTGTTTATGCAAGCTGACTGCTTTTATGCAGAAAGTTCTGGAAGGACCAGGACTCCATTTTGTTATATATATATTGCAAAGGGCACACAAATACCGTATGGTATCAGCTTAGATAAAAATACATTTCCACAATGTCAATCACTATCAGACGTGCTGTGGAAGTTCTGACCGAAGTGATCTACAGCAAAATGTTGGGGGCTTGCTTGTGGCATGTTGGTATTGGTTGTTGCACTTGCTTTGCTATTCATAAAATATTGTTTCATCGATTTAAAATTATTAAGTAGACTTGTCAAAATGCTGTAATGCAAGTGTGAAGTGAATGTGACAAGTTTTGGCCGCGATCAAACCGTGGCAATGTCAGTCTGTCTGTATTGATGCACAATGTAAATGCCTTGTGGCAACTCAAACTGAAATGTGATTTTAATGGATAAACATGCAGGTGAAGATAAGGTTCCATCCAGTACTATAACCTTTCAGATTTTTGAGGTGACTGACATTCTGGAATGTGGCATCTTCCTCGCTTTCTGCTCTTCTCTCCCCACCCCCCCCCCCCCCCAATGTTTCATTTATGGTGAGCTTTTGATTTTTTTAAATGGAGTCTGTAATGTATTTGCTTCATGGGTTCTTTGTTTAATAGCAATGTGTTGCAATGAATTCTTAAGAACTAGTTGGTGTATTAGCAAAGGTTTAACAATCACACTACACATTATCAGTTCATCCACCAGGTTTATCATGGATCCCCCGAACCCAACTGGCTGGGGTTTTATTGAGTCTTGTGAACATCGTGTGACTGGCTAAGCCACTCCCAACTCAACAGCTCTACCAGCCTGTGAGCATACTCACAGGCACGTACGTTGCAGAGTCATTTAGTAAGCAGGACCAAAGCAGAGGGAGGAAAACCCGGAAGGAGAATTGACCCGAGATGCACCCAGCTGTGTCTTTTAAGAGCAGTATTAGCAGAGCTTGGGAGCATCCTGGGTGTCGGGGAAAGGTGCCTGGCGGGGGGGGGGGGGGGGAGGAAAGAGCAGGGCACAATTCCAAACTAATTTTGGAATCCAGATCGAAAATACCTATTCAGTTAGTAAAGATGTATTCAGTTTCTAGTTTAAATTAATTCATTAAACAATAGAAAAAGAATCAATTGGTGGTTCCAGCCATGATCGCGATCCAGTTACCAGATCACTACTGGGCAGTGCATGCATGTGAACATCGGGTGAGAACAGGGTTGGGGGGGCGGTGTGTTAATATATTTGATATGCAAGATTATATTTTAGTTTTCAACCCATTATCTTGTCATATGTGGTATGAATTCTGTGAGCTGCTGTTTAATTTGCTCATCTGGGCCAATGGCTCATCTGGTCTGATACTTTGTGGGGTTTTTTCAAGAAACTACAACTCAGTTTTACTTGCATGGCAAAAAAAAGAAGAGCTTGACAGCCTGTTTGCATTTTATAGCATTTGAGCAAGTTGGTGCTCTGCAATATTTGGTTCACATTGTGTGCACAATGCCTGAAGCTGTTGCTTTAGATACACTGATACATTGCAGCAGGGAAGAAGTATTCTGAGTGTACCACCTGTCTCGGGGTTAAGGTTTGCTTTTCTCAATTTAGAACTAGACCATTCCTTTGTTTATTTGCTTTTGAGAAAAACATAGTATAGCAGAAATTAGATACCAGCCCACACTTGCCAGATGAAATGAACCAGTTAGATTGTTTTTCTTCACCTCTTGCTTGGATGGACTGCATTAAACCTAGCCCAGCAAACCACCGGGAACAATATTGAAAATGAAGAATTTCCTTCTGGTTTTATGCATTCCTGAATTATACTTGACTGTATTGGAAACACGTCAGCTCTTAGTTTCTGCGGTTTGGAAGAATGCAAGTGGGTTGTTGTGGATTTAAGTCCATAACATCATACAGTTTATAGGATACAAAGGAAAAATCATTTCTGGTCAGTGCAAATGATGTGTTAAGTGCAAACCACAGAGAATTCTGGATTCCGGCGTTGAACAAAATGTTGAAGTACTTTGTTATTATAGCTTTGATATCTGGACCCTGTGCATAGATTTATGACTTTCACTTTGCAACAAATAATAGCAAACTGTGATATCTAGACTTCTATCGCAGGTTTCATTGGACTGCTGCTGGATAAAGGGGATTTTGTATATATACTTGAAAAGGAGTCATTTGCAGGGCTAGGGGGAAAGAATAGGTGAGTAGGACGCATCAGATAGCGCCTTCAAAAGTGCTGGCACAGACACGATGGGCTGAATGGCATCCTCCCGCGCTGTATGTTTCTAGTCTGTTGCTCCTTAAAACAGCTCTCTGCTTATTGTTTTTCTCTTGCGGTCCACACTCATCTCCTGAAACTGGCAGTTCATGCTGTGCACAACTCCACTGGCATCAACAAGCTTCTATACTTAACTCCTGTGTGAGCCTAAGTAGCGAGCATCAAGGGGAGTGTATAGATTGAACTCTCGCCTCATATAAAAACCAGCACAGCGAGGGGAAAGCTGCACAAATGCTGATTTGATAATGTATGCAAATATATAAACCATCCAAGACCTCTAATTGAAATCACCTTCAGAATGTTACACACAGAAAAGAAACTTCAAAGATCTCAGGAGCATATTATTTCTTCGTGGTACTGAATGTAATTTTTTTTCATGATGACCTTTCTGTGGCAGGTCCCAAACGAACAGGATTGAACAGACATTAATATTTAATGCTGGAACATTCTGTTTAAAAGTCTCTTATCTGCGGTACACAGCTGCCTGGGGGACAGCTCAGCACGGATCTTCAGTCGCAAACAATGTGAAGAGGCGAAGCACCTGCTGACTTGTAACCTACTAACCATCCTGTCAAACAGCCACAACCAAGGTTTTCCATCTGCATAACACAGAACCAGAGAAGCATTGGCTGACAGGCCATTTGTTTCCTTTCTTCTTCTGAATCACTCATAGATGACTGCAGATACATTATGTAGTTTACTTCGGCTCCAGTCACTGGAGACAACCACAGAGCTACACAAAAGTGCTTCCAATGTTTCAGTCTTTATAACCTTAGAGTTCGCATTTGTTAGGTTTTGCCCGTACTAGTGTAGATATGGTTGGAGGTTGTGTTATTTTATGTGTTTGATAGCTGCAGTTAGTACTCTGATCATTGCTGTAATGTATTTGCTTAATGGGTTCTTTGCTTAAGAATTCAGAGCAACACATTGCTATTCAGAACTAGTTGGTTTATTAGCAAAAGATTTAACAATCACACTACACATTACCAGTTCATCCACCAGGCTCACAACCACCTGCCTCATCGTGGCTCCCCTGAACCCAACTGGCTGGGGTTTTATTGAGTCTTGTGAATATCATGTGACTAGTTAAGCCATTCACAATTTAACAGCTCCACAAACCTGGTCACAGGTGCATACATTACAATTGCTCCTCTGAACTTTCCACTCTCATTCCCCCAAGCTCCATAGACTGTCTTCCTCTTGCATTATCACCCGAGTTGAAAACAAGACTCATTGCACCATCTCTGACTCTAATTAATACTTTCTCATAAATTCAAAACTGTGGAAGTCCTCACCTTCATTCTGTCTTCTTCCTACAATCCATGCACTTTTAGGACCAAAAGTTTTAAACACCTTTTCTCCTACTCTGTTCAACCTTGGTGACATGTTGCGCTGTGGGTCTTGATTACTGTTCTAAAAATAGAAAGAGGGTGAAAGGTGGCTAGCAAGGCAAGCCATCTACATAAATAGATAGACATAAGCAAAATATAGCTGGATATTTCTTCTCGAAGTTGCCGGGACTAATGTATTTTGATATTCAGCTTCATTCCTGTTGTGATCCTATTAATTTTTCTCTCTCTTTGTCTTCTTACAGCTGCAATTAACTTGGCGAAACTGAAGCTCTTCAGACATTATTATGTCATGGTAAGTTTTTAAGCTCATCCTCCTATTATGATTGAAGGGATGCAATGGTAGACATTCAGATGCAAAGCACTGACATCATAACCCTGATATTTACTGGGATTGGAGACCTGAAAGTATGTTTTTTTCCAGGTTCCCCGCCCGAAAGCCAACCTGATTGACAGGCCTGGCTGTCTGTCGATCGAGAGGGCTCTGGAAAAGGCCACAGCTGCTAATTCTAGTTGTGTGTGTGGTGGCGGGGGGGTTGGTGCGTAGGCGTAGAGCGTGGTCGGGGAAACTGACAGATCGTGGGGAGAGATTGCGGTGGGAGGGAGTCGGTGATCGGGGGCCGGTGGGGGGGGTGGGGGGGTGCTCGTGGAGGTGGGGGGTGTTTGCAGGATAAGTTTGTTGGGCCAGGAGGAAACACTCCTGCTCCCCTGGCCCATAAGGCATTCACCTTATAGATCCAGCCCTTCTCGCCAGCTTTTACCGGCTGGGTTTCCCGAAGCTAGGGAAACCTGGACGACCGCAGCAAAAAATACAAACAGTGTTAAAATGAAGGCATGCAATTTCCTTAAAAGGTTTCAACGACAGACCCGTCCCCTGAGAGCAGATTGGTCACCCGTCCCTCGTCCCGTCTCTGGTAAAACCAGAAGTGGATGAGTTCGAGGTGGGTTGGGTTCCTGTTTGAAATGTTAACATTTTTCCTTCCCATCCAACCTAAACCCACCCATTTTGGGGGGTTAAAAATTACCCCCATGTGTCCCAGAGTGATAGATTTCAGAATTAGACAAACTTTTAAGATCTATCCAAACATCTGTGTTGAGCCAGACAGCTTCTTCCTCTAAACTCCCAACTGTGTAAGCGCAGACATGTGCTGGTATTGTAAGGCAGGTGGATCCCCATAGAATATGGTACTTGAGTTTATTATAGCACCTTCCGGGCTGCCTTTTGAATCTGTCATTGGTGTAAAAGCACTGCTTGTCTTAGCTCTTGTTTTAATATAAGTTCAGCAAGGACTGATGTGTTTTGAAATCTCCTTTTAATTAACCCAAATGCTATAAAGCTCAGTGCTAGCTGACAAAACCTTTGGAGGATGAATGTAAGTACACGCCCATGCATTGAAGCCCATTCAAGTGCAGATGTCTGCATCCTTGCCTTCTGTCTGTATATATTCCTGAAGATAGAGAATTGGTTTGCGTGCATAATAGGATTTTAGGAATTGTGACCTTTAACTTGCTTTCCGCAATAGTTTTGGGAAGCCCTGCAAAGTATAGGAGGGAAGTCAAATAGTCCAGCCCAACTAAAAATTAAAAAAGAATATTGTTCCGATGAAACTCCTGAGTTGTATGTTAATAAAAAGAATACACTAGGATAAGGCTCAACCGTTATTTGGAGTCTATGGGTCTTATGCCCATCAATATCTCATTCAAGTGATCATTCTTAATGCGTGAACCTCAACAGTGCATGTCCAACAGTGTATTCAACTAGGAACAGCATCTGAATCATTGATGACCTCCACCCATGTGCTCTTTCCAGTGGGGGCCCACTGGATAGAGATCAGGAGAAGGAATCCAGGAAGATTTTACTTCTCCTTAGCTCACAGACATTGAAGTCAATTCTAATTGCCCACTTCCCTGCCCAACTGAGATCACAGACCAGGAATTTGAACTTGAGGAATTTTGTTCTGAATGTTTTAGTGCCATGCAGTGCATTTCCACAATGAGGCACCTAAAATACATTTTAAGTTTTTAAAAGCCATATTAATCTCAACACAAGGTGGCTAGCCTCCTGATCAGGCTAACCAATCTATTGTGTTTCTGTGGCCAGGTGCAATATTGTGACATTTCACTATTCCCCATTGAATTGAGTTAAGTTAGTGATGATTTTTGAAGACGACTGCATTTTATTTCTATTTAACGACAGTATTCGCGAACAAACTTGTGACCGTGCTTTTGCTGTGGGTTGTGACACTGCTGAAATGGTTTTACAATATTGAGCAGTTGAGCTGTGAAAGAGCATTGGGTTTGGAACTTCCAGTCACTGTTTTAGTTATAAACAGAGTTACTATGTTGTGCTTGCTGGGTTGCTGGGGATAATGAGTTCTGTTTCGTGGTCAACTGTGATGTCAGTTGCCGCTTGTGTTTGTGTGTGTGTTGGAAGGTCAAAGTTCGTGGTGTCCTCTTCAGGTTGTGCATAGCTGTTGGTGAACCGCAGTTTAATTTGGTCCAAGTGTTTTCTGTGCATTTGTCCAATGGTCAGTTTGACCTGAAACATCCTACTCCCCTCTTTGGCTGTGACCGTGCCAGCAAGCCATTTGGGACCATGTCCATAATTGAGCACAAACACAGGATCATTGATCTCAATTTCGCGTGACAAGTTTGCGCGGTCATGGTACGCACTCTGTTGATGCCGCTTGTCCTCCACGTGATCAGGTAGATCAGGGTGGACCAGAGAGAGCCTTGTTTTAAGCGCCCTTTTCATGAGCAGCTCGGCTGGGGGAATCCCTGTGAGTGAGTGGGGTCTGGTGCGGTAGCTGAGGAGTACTCGGGACAACAGGGTCTGCAGGCAGCCTTCCGACACGCGTTTCAAGCTTTGCTTGATGGTCTGGACTGCCCGTTCTGCCTGGTCCTTGGATGCGGGCTTGAACGGCGCAGATATGACCTGTTTGTTCCCGTTGCGGGTCATGAACTCTTTGAATTCGGCACTTGAGAAGCAAGGCCCATTGTCGCTGACCAGGACATCGGGCAGGCCGTGCGTGGTAAACATAGCTCTTAGACTTTCAACGGTGGCCGTGGATGTGCTTCCAGACATTATTGCACATTCAATCCACTTTGAGTAAGCATCCACGACAACCAAAAACATTTTGCCTAGGAATGGGCCTGCATAGTCTACGTGGATCCTCACTACGGTTTCGATGGCCAGGACCATAAACTTAGCGGTGCCTCTCTGGGTGCATTGCTCAACTGAGAGCAAGCGTTGCACTGGCGTACACATGACTCTAAATCTGAGTCGATGCCTGGCCACCACACGTGGGATCTGGCTATGGCTTTCATCATCACGATGCCTGGGTAGCTGCTGTGCAGTTCCCCAATAAATGTGTCTCTGCCTTTCTTGGGCAAGACCATATGATTGCCCCACAAGAGACAGTCCACCTGCAGGGAGAGGTCATCTTTGTGTCTGTGGAATGGCTTAATCGCTTCCTGCATCTCCACTGGTACACTGGACCAGCTCCCATGGAAGACACAGTTTTTTTTTACCAGGGACAGTAAAGGATCCTGGCTGGTCCAGGTCCTGATCTGGAGGGCCTTAACGAGGGATTTCTCGTTCTCAAATGCCACCATTACCATAAGCAAGTCCGCTGGCTGTGCCATTTCCACCCCTGTGGTGGGCAATGGTAGCCGACTGAGAGCATCTGCGCAGTTCTCTGTGCCCGGTCTGTGGCGAATTACATAGTTGTATGCCAACAGCGTGAGTGCCAATCTTTGGATGCAGGCAGAGGCATTGGTATTGATCCCTTTGCTCTCCGGGAATAGCGATATGAGCGGCTTGTGGTCTGTTTCAAGCTCGAACTTGAGGCCAAACAAGGACTGCTGCATTTTTTTTTACCCCGTAAACGCACGCCAGAGCCTCTTTTTCAACCATGCTGTAGGCCCTTACGGCCTTGGACAAACTCCTGGACGCATACGCAACTGGTTGCAAAATTCCCGATTCATTAGCCTGTTGTAACACACATCCGACCCCGTATGATGACGCATCGCAAGCTAACACTAGTCGTTTACATTGGTTATACAGGACAAGCAATTTGTGAGAACACAGTAAATTTCTGGCTTTCTTAAAGGCAGCCTCTTGTGAATTCCCCCACACCCAGTCGTCTCCCTTGCGCAGTAGTGCATGCAGGCATTGCAGCAGGGTGCTTAACCCAGATAGGAAATTATCGAAGTAGTTAAGGAGTCCCAGAAACGACCGCAGCTCTGTCACGTTCCGTGGTCGCGGCGCGTTCTTGATGGCCTCCATCTTGGCGTTGGTGGGTCTGATGCCATCTGCTGCGATCCTTCTTCCGAAGAATTCAATGTCCTGTGCCAGGAAAACGCACTTCGAGTGTTTCAACCTGAGCCCCACGCGATCCAATCGACTAAGAACCTCCTCCAGGTTCTTCAAGTGCTCCATGGTGTCCCGACCTGTAACCAGTATGTCGTCCTGGAAGACCACTGTACAAGGAACCGACTTTAGCAGGCTTTCCATGTTTCGCTGGAAGATCGCTACAGCTGACCGAATCCCGAACGGGCACCGGTTGTAAATAATTAGACTTTTGTGCGTGTTGATGCAGGTGAGGCCTTTCGAAGACTCCTCCAGCTCCTGCGTCATGTAGGCCAAGGTCAGGTCCAGCTTGATGAACTTCTTCCCTCCAGCCATGGTCGCAAATAGGTCGTCTGCCTTGGGTAGCGGGTACTGGTCCTGCAGCGAAAAACAGTTTAATTGTTACTTTATAGTCACCGGAAATTCTAACTGTGCCATCCTCCTTGAGTACCGGAATAATCGGACTGGCCCAGTCGTTGAACTCAACCAGCGCGATGATGTCTTCACGATGCAGCCTGTCCAGCTCGATTACCACTTTTTTTACACCATGTACGGTACCGCCCGAGCCTTGTGGTGGATGGGTTGCAAAACCTTTGGAGGATGAATGTAAGTACACGCCCATGCATTGAAGCCCATTCAAGTGCAGATGTCTGCATCCTTGCCTTCTGTCTGTATATATTCCTGAAGATAGAGAATTGGTTTGCGTGCATAATAGGATTTTAGGAATTGTGACCTTTAACTTGCTTTCCGCAATAGTTTTGGGAAGCCCTGCAAAGTATAGGAGGGAAGTCAAATAGTCCAGCCCAACTGAAAATTAAAAAAGAATATTGTTCCGATGAAACTCCTGAGTTGTATGTTAATAAAAAGAATACACTAGGATAAGGCTCAACCGTTATTTGGAGTCTATGCGTCTTATGCCCACCAAATGGATCTGCACTTTCGCCCTCAAGAAACTTCCAGTGCCTGGCTCGAATAACGATGGGAACTTGCTTAGAACCTGGGTACATGCGGTGTTGTCAACTGACGAAAGCGCTCAGATGTCGTCCCAGTTCCAGTGGATTTTCCCCAGCCAGTTTCTGCCAAATAACATGGGGCCATCCCCTGGCACAATCCACCGCGGGAGTTTGTGTACTGCTCCACCATTGGAGACTTTGACTTCAGCACTGCCAATTACCGGGATTAGTTCCTTTGTATAAGTCCTTAGCTTCGTGTGAATGGGGCTGAGCTTGGATCTGTGTGCCTTCTTCCCCCACAGCCTGTCGAAGGCCGTTTTACTCATTATGGACTGAGCTTGGATCTGTGTGCCTTCTTCCCCCACAGCCTGTCGAAGGCCATTTTACTCATTATGGACTGACTTGCCCCCGTGTCCAGCTCCATAGACACTGGATTACCGTTCAGTTCAGCTTTCAACATTATTGGTGGGCATTTCGTTGTGAACGTGTGTACCCCGTACACCTCTGCCTCCTCCATATGAGTTTCCAATTCTGTCTGATCCACTGTGGACCGATCTTCCTTTGCAACATGGTGGTTTGCAGCTCGCTTGCACATTGGAGATGTCCCATTGTTCTGCAGCCATTGCATGCATAATGCTTAAAGCGGCATTGATGGGGCCGATCACCCCCGCAGCGCCAACAGGGTGTTAACTGCCTCGCATTAACAGATGATGGCGGACTCTGGGTCAATTGAGGTCAGGCCACAGCAGCCGGCGTGTACACTCTGCCCTATACATTTCTGCTCAAAACCGACATTACTTTATGCACAGTACTGGCTGAAACTTCTTTGTTCTGCTAAATCTGTTTGGTGTTGTCGCTGGTGGATATAAATGCTTGGGCTATCGTTATGGCTTTACTCAGATTCGGAGTTTTTACAATCAACAGTTTGCGAAGGATTGTCTCATGTCCGATGCCCAGTACAAAAAAGTCTCTGAGCATTTGTTCTAGGAATCCCTCAAACTCACAATGTCCTGCAAGTGGCTCACCACTTCCTGGCCCTCTGATCGTTGACACTTATAGAACCGATATCTCGCCATCAAAACACTTTCCTTACGATTTAGGTGCTCCCGGACCAGCGTACACAGTTCTTCGTAGGATTTCTCTGTTGCTTTAGCCGGGGCCAGGAGATTCTTCATGAGGCCATAGGTAGTGGCCCTACAGACAGTTAGGAGGATCGCCCTTCGTTTGGTTGCGTTCTCGTCCCCTTCCAGCTCATTTGCCACGAAGTATTGGTCGAGACTGTCCAAGAAGGCCCCCCAATCGTCACCCTCCGAGAACTTCTCCAGGATGCCGACTGTTCTTGGCATTTTCACATGGTTCGTTACCTCGTCGCCAATTGTTTTTCTCATAATAAATGGTCAGACCAAGTACTGTGTGTAATGAGCAAGTGTGACCTTAGCTCCTTTATTGTAGTTCCAGAGTGCAGGTACCTCGTGGGTGGCCTGCTTAGATACTGTACTCCCAAGGGATGCTGGGATCCCTTGGGATTCCAACAGGTAGGCCCTCTGGTGGACAGGTGTGATGCAGGTTACAAGGGGTTAAATACATAACCCCCAATAGTATAATGGTACTTCTATTATTTCTTAACTCTAGCCAAAAAGATTCTGTCCTTGACCTTTCCGAGACATCCTCTCTCTCCAGCACTGTCATTCTTCTTAACCAATACTGCCATACCACCTCCTATTTTTCCTTTTGTATCTTTCCTGAACACCTTATAACCAGGAATATTTATCCTGCCCTTTTTGAGCCAAGTCTCGGTTATTGCCACAACATCATATTCCTATGCGGCTATTTGCCTGCAGTTCACTTTCCTTGTTTACTATGCTTTGTGCGTTCACATACATAGCCTGTAAACCCATCTTAGACCGTCCTGTATGCTCTCTTAGTTTGACCCTACCTAATACCTTGCTATTTCTTGCTTTAGTGCTCTCTGCCTCTCCCAATCCTTTGAGCACTTTATTGCCCCTTTCTAATGTTACATCCTGGTGCCCATTCCCCTGCCAAATTAGATTATACTCTCCCAAACAGCACGAGCAAACCTCCCCGTAAGGATACTGGTTTTGACCCTGTTGAGGTGCAGCCCATCCGGCCTGCACAGGTCCCACCTCCCCCATAACTGGTCCTAATGCCCCTGGAATCTGAAGCTCTCCCTCATGCACCGTCTCTGCAGTCACGCATTCATCTGCTCCATCCTCCTATTTCTATACTCACTCGCGCGTGGCACCGGGAGTAATCTGGGGATTACTATCTTTGAGATCCTATTCTTTAATCTTTTTCCTATTTCCCTAAAATCTGCCTGCAGGACCTCGTCCCTCTTTCTACCTATGTCATATGGACCACGACCTGTGGCTGTTCACCTAACTGGAATTCCCACATGGCACAGAATGCGTGGGACTGAGCTGCCCTGCTATGCCTCTATTTAATAGACTATGAACCTACTTAGCAGAAATAAACTTAAAACGAAAAAAAAACACTCGCCAGCTACTCCCCAATCGGCTCCTTCCCTTGAGCCAACGTCACTTTAGGTTTTTTACTCTGATGTCACTCTTTCAAAGAGTTCCTCCACTCCCGCCCAGGTCCACCTCGGCTCCAGTCTGTTACCAGCAATCCTGTGATGTCACTCCGAGATTTTTTTCTCTCTGCTCCTCCTAGGTCTCTAAATAGTACTCAAGTGGGGAACATGGGTTGAAATATATATTCAGCTCGGTTTTGCTTGTTGTATTGCCGTTCTAAAAGGCTAATTTTTGTTTTTTTGTGTTTCAGATTGTGTGTTACATTTATTTTACGCGGATCATAGCAATCCTGATCAAAATCATCGTGCCCTTCCAGTGGAAGTGGCTGTATCAGGTAAGCACACTCACTATGTCCTGGTTCTCATCAATTACAAGCAAGTTAGTTAATCGGTTGTTTGAAGATCTGTCTTGCTTTCACTGTTGCCTCGCCACTCACTAATTCTCAAGCTGCCACGCAGTTGAATTGAAATCTTGCACAGAGCCGGGCTGCAGCTGGAGCGGGGGAGCACCATCTGCGCTTGCGGCTATTTGCGCAGTACCCTACTGTTGCGGCCATCAGTACAGACCACGCTTTGCAATAAAATGACTGGACCTGTGAGGGGTGGGAGGATCGAGGATCGAAAGGAGAGAAGCTGCGTGTGAGGGGTTGGGGCGGGGTGGGTGGGGAGGGAGAGAGAATGGGTGGAGGGAGACCTGGGGGAAAGAGGGAGAGACTGGGTGAGAGGGTGGAGTGGCAGGGAGACTTTGGGGGCGGGGGAGAGAGTGAGAGAGTGAGTGAGTGAGTGAGAGAGACTGGGGGAGAAAGTGGTGTTTAAAAAGAGAACCAAAAGGGGAAAAACACAAACCGTTTTATTTTGTCTGTCGTTCTACAAGTCCCAGGAATAATGTAAATATAGATTTCCTCTTAAACGTTTAGTGAAGTGTTAATAGAAACAAGTTATGTGATGATGTATAAAAATTGCAAGAAACTACTTTAATAGAAACCACTTTGTTTATTGAGAGACACAGAAAATACTTTGATTAAACTGATAATGTACAATTTTGATTTGGTATAAATGTTTGAAATAGGTAATTAAAAATTGAGTACAATGAAGATTGTTTTCCGCTATTTAATTGGGAAGTACCTAAAATAATTCAACATTATTCGTGGCAAGAACAGGAATTAATATTGTGGAGCGTGTTTGAGAGAAACACATTAGAAGCAAAATTCGTAAATTAACATTTTAACGTCACCATATTAGTTTCCAAGTCTGTTGTGTATCTGTAAAGCATGCACTCCCATATTCTGCCACCAGGGAGCACATCCCCTGAAGTCCCAAGGGATCCCAGCATCCCTTGGGAGCATTGTATATAAGCCGGCCCCGAAGGCCTGTTCCTCACACTGGAGTGTCTTAATAAAGACTGAGGTCACTGTTACTTTAACTTCCCTGTCTGCAGTCTCATCTGTTAGGAACACAATAACTGGCGACGAGTATACGAATCCAATGCAAAGATGCAGTAACTGTGGGCATCCTGGAAAAGTTCTCGGAGGGTGAGGACTGGGAAGCCTATGTCGAACGGCTAGACCAGTATTTTTCAGCCAACGAGCTGGATGGAGAAGGAAGTGCTGCAAAAAGGAGAGCAGCCCTCCTCACGGTCTGCGGGGCACCGACCTACAGCCTCATGAAAAATCTTCTGGCTCTGGTGGAACCCACAGATAAGTCGTATGAGGAGCTGTGTACACTGGTTCGGGAGCATCTTAACCCAAGGGAGAGCGTGCTGATGGCGAGGTATCAGTTCTACACGTGCCAGCGATCTGAAGGTCAGGAAGTGGCGAGCTACGTCACCGAGCTAAGGCGACTTGCAGGACAATGAGAGTTTGATGGCTACCTGGAGCAGATGCTCAGAGACTTTTTTGTACTGGGCATTGGCCACAAGACCATCCTACGAAAACTTTTGACTGTAGAGACACTGACCCTCAGTAAGGCCATTGCGCTAGCACAGGCATTTATGTCCACCAGTGATAACACCAAACAAATCTCTCAGCACACAAGTGCTAGCAATGTTCATAAAATAACTGGAACTGTGTTTCCGAGCAGGAATGTACAGGGCAGAAACCACGAGTCTGCAACTGCCAGCAGGCCTCAGGTGACCCAGATGATTCAGAGTCCCCAACAAAGGATGAATGCAAGGCAATTCATACCTTGTTGGTGTTGTGGAGGCTTCCATTCAGCCTTTTCATGCCGCTTCAAAGGGTATGTTTGCAAGAGGTGTGGAACAATGGGGCATTTCCAACGAGCTTGCAGACGAGCTGCAAGCTCTGCAAAACCTGCTAACCACCACGTGGCAGAGGAAGATCGGTCGGTCCATGGTGGATCAAAGCAATTTCGAGCTTCAGAGCGAGGAGGCAGATGCTGAAGTACACTGGGTGCACACATTTTCGATGAAATGTCCATCTATAATGCTAAATGTAAAATTGAATGGATTACCCATAGCCATGGAACTGGACACTGGCGCTAGCCAATCCATCATGAGTAAAAAGATATTTGAGAGACTGTGGGTGCAACAAGGCGCTCAGACCAGCCCTGAGCCCCATCCACACGAAACTGAGAACGTACACCAAAGAGCTCATCACTGTCCAGGGCAGCGCCATGGTCAAGGTCACTGACGAGGGCATGGTGCACGAACTGCCACTCTGGATTGTCCCAGGCGATGGCCCCACACTGCTTGGAAGGAGCTGGCTGGGCAAAATCCGCTGGAACTGGGATGACATCCAAGCGCTGTCACTAAGTTTGTGGTCCTGGCCCTCCAGACCATGGTCAAGGATCCATGTCGACTATGCGGGCCCGTTTCTCGGTAAAATGTTCCTGGCCCTGGTGGTGGTGGATGCTTTTTCAAAATGGATTGAATGTGAAATAATGTCGGGAAGTACCGCCACCGCCACCATTGAAAGCCTGAGTGTCATGTTTACCACCCACGGCCTGCCTGACATACTGGTCAGTGACAGCGGGCCATGTTTCACCAGTGCCGAATTTAAAGAATTCATGACCCGCAATGGGATCAAACATGTCACCTCGTCCCCGTTTAAACCAGCCTCCAATGGGCAGGCACAGCGGGCAGTTCAAACAGAGCCTCAAACGAGTCACAGAAGGCTCACTCCAAACCCGCCTGTCCCGAGTCCTGCTCAGCTACCGCACGAGACCCCACTCGCTCACAGGGGTGCCCCCGGCTGAGCTACTCATGAAAAGGACACTTAAAACCAGACTCTCGCTGGTCCACCCCAACCCGCATGATCAGGTAGAGAGCAGGCGGCAGGAACAAAATGTAAACGATAGTCGCGCCACTGTGTCACGGGAAATTGATCTGAATGTGCTAAACTATGGACATGGTTCCAAGTGGATCGCGGGCACGGTGATAGCTGAAGAAGGGAATAGGGTGTTTGTAGTCAAACTAGACAATGGACAAATTTGCAGAAAGCACCTGGACCAAATGAGGCTGCGGTTCACAGACTGCCCTGAACAACCCACAGCAGACACCACCTTTTTCGAGCCAATGACACCAACCCGGACCAGGAAATCGAACCCATCACGTCCAACAGCCCAGCAAGGTCAGGCTCACCCAGCAGCCCTGCAGGGCCAACAACATGCCAGCCCAACGAGGGCACAGCCAACACACCAGAACGGACATTTGTACCGAGGTGGTCCACCAGGGAAAGAAAGGCTCCCGACCGTCTCACCGTGTAAATAGTTTTCACGACTTTGGGTGGGGAGTGATGTTGCGTATCTGTAAAGGATGCACTCCAATATTCTGCCACCAGGGATCACCATCCCCTGAAGTCCCAAGGGATCCCAGCATCCCTTGGGAGCACTGTATATAAGCCGGTCCCTAAGACCTGTTCCTCACTCTGAAGTGTCTTAATAAAGACTGAGGTCACTGTTACTTTAACCTCCCAGTCTCATCTGTGTTAGGAACACAATAAAGTCAATCTAATTGGTTCTCCTGTCCAGGAAGAAAGATGAATGTTTATTTCTGTTAAATCATTGCATTTCTTTCTTTTTGTTTTTAATTTAGTGTTGCAAATTGTGTATGTGTTTTTCTGCACTTGTGAATAAGTGCTGCATTTCTGACATGTTACGTGGGCGGGGTTGCTGGTTCAAGAAGATATTGTCTATTAATGGAAGTGATTGAAGTTGAAAATACGGATATCTGTTTTTGTTCAATTCTTTTTAATGCTGTGAACTAAAGAACTGCAGCATTTTATATTTGTTGGTTGTCTGGTTGCATTGTGATTGATATTCAAATTACTTATGTGGACATGTATAGCATGCCACACTATAGAAAAGCCACTGCTCTTGTTGCCTGTGCAGCCATTGCTATAGTGACGTGGAAGCAAGTCTTCCTTGATTCCGAGGGACTGCCTATGATGATGACGATGACAATGACATGAGGGATGGGCTAATACATTGAAAACCTTAAAATTAATACTAATTGCACAAATAGATATGCTATTTTTGCTCACGAGCTTTTGGATTGTTTCACGATACATACCCGTGTAACTGAGTGATGTTTCTTAAGTGTTAATGCATTATTATGCAGTACTTTTATATCCCACTCATTTCTGACAAGTATTTTTTTTAATAGAGTTTGTACTAAAAGCTTTTAATTAATTCTATGATAAACAAACTTGCAAATGACAAATGAATTTCAATAGTAGATAAGTGTGAGATGGTGCATTTTGGTAGGAGGAAGAAGGAGTCCACCAACAGCTTGGAAAATAAGAGTCTAAATGGGGTAGAGGTGCAAAGGGATCACGGGATAAAGATTCATAAATCATTAAAAGTAGCAATGCAGATTAAAAAAGCCATAGAAGTGCAAATAAAGTACTGGGGTTCATTTCAAAAGCAGAGAAGTTATGTTAAACTTGTAGAGAACCTTGACTGATTGTCTCAGGATTTGAGACAGTGGGGTGGCAATATGGAATTACTGCATATATGCTTTTAAGTTGTTGTTGTAAATGCTGTTGGACCAGTAGTTGTTGTAAAATTTGCCCACCGACGAAAAGGTTGCGCTCAAAGGAGTTTGTGGCACGCTCAGTACAAAACATATTGGAGGGAACATTGCTTGCTGAACTCTCGATTGCAATACAAGGGTAGAAATGAATTAGCCAAGGGGAAGCTGGCGATTGCAGCTCACGTTCAATCAATCAAGATAAAATGGACTTGTTTTACAATGCTTTACAGGATTTCTATATTGCAAACCTAACAAGCATGGTTGTAAACCAGTGTGCCAAGTAATCAGTCGGCATCAAGCTTCTCTGAGAGCACTTTAGTCTTTATAGAGTGGCCAATTCCTTGAGTAGATAATTCAGAGTTTGAACAGTTTATTGGAAATAACGTGTCCACAGACAACAGCCATTTATAAAAAAAAAAATAACCAGATTTTAATCCTGATGTTTTTCGGTGTGTGTAAGACTGCCATGTACAAAAGAGATGTTTTATGTCGACTGCATGAAGTAGGTAGAGATAGCATGATCGACCATGGTGCCAAGATATGGTGTAATATCAGCCCAATGCATCTCATATCGAAGGGGAATGATGGAAAGGGAGCCATTCTTCCCCTGGATGTTCCCCTCAACAGTTGCATTTACCAAGCAGCAAAGGCAGTATGTAACAGAGCCAAATACACCTGTTGTGTATTTCTATCACTCACTGTTTTTATTGCAGCAAGTCCCAGTATTTTTTCCATTTCTGCTTAGCTGAGTTCAAAAAGCTTAAAGGAGACACAATTGGCATCGATATTCCTGAGCGAGAGTGGGGCGGGGAGATTCAGCCAGGATTGCCACCCCTGTTTTCTATCCAGCGGACTCTTCTGAAAGGTTACCGTGCGGATGTCGGGTGAGGGCAGCATCAGGGTCAGCTGTGATACCCACCACCGAAAAATAACAGTACTCATTGCTTCAGCTCACCTAACTGAGTTACTGAGGAATGTTCCGGGAAATCCAGAGACAATCCCTTCAGGGAAGAAAAGGGGAAGATAATTGACCACAAATAACATTATAGCGTAAAAGAAAAATGATACAATAATGCGTGCTATGTTTCAAAGACAGTTTTAATATTTTATGTTTTCATACAACATTATTAGGAGTATTTGTTTAATAACTTAACCAGTGAAACAAATGTACTTCTGTTATAATAAGGAATACCTATTTTGATGATTAAGTTTATTTTATGTCCATATGCAAATTATGTCCATACGCAACTGCCCTTAAATGTCACCCAACTTTTCAGGGTGGTACGTGTTTTGCTAACACCAATATATTCCTGACTTGTGTTAAATTTAATTTGCTTATGTTGATTAGGTTAATTGCGTGAACTTTCCCGTATAACTGATATCTCTGACAAGGACAGGGCCTCATACTGCCGTTTGCTAGGTTGTTGGTCTCTGTGCATTTCATTTTCACACCTCCTGCAGAAAGGGAGAGTGAGTCACGGCTGTTGTGGTCATTCTGTGAATCCCAATTGTGTGCCTCTGCTTTGTACTTCAGTGGCACTGTGCCTCTCTTCCAGCAGTACTATTTCTCCTAAACAAAAGCACGTCTTTTTGTTTGGCCCTGTTTTTTGAGGCGAGAGTAAGGTTTCTTCTACAATTATTTTGTCTCATCCCCCAATCTGGGACTGGTTTGTCTGGCCCCCTCACTACCCTTAGCTCAGAGGTTGGGTAACCTAGCCCCAGGCTTCTGCTGAAGACATTATGAACCAGGGAACTCAACATACACAAGAGCGTCACAAAACTTACAAGTAAAGTTCAACAAAATCCTAACAAACATAAGGATGATTGTGGCTAAAGTAAATGTTGGTCTCTTAGAGGATGAGACCAGGAAATTAGTAATAGGGAACATGGAGATATTTTATATCAGTCTTTACGGGTGAGGGTAGTGAGAGGGCCAGGCAAACCAGTCCCAGATTGGGGATGGATAAAAAATAATTGTCGAAGAAACTTTACCCTCATCTCAAAAAAACAGGGCCAAGCAAAAAGAGGACACTAACAATATTCCAACAGTGGATCGTCAAGGGGCTATAGGGGGGGAGGAACTTAACACAATCACAATCATGAAGGAGGTGGTACTCAGTAAGATAATGGGACTAAAGGCAGATAAATCCCCTGGACCTAATGGCTTGCATCCTAGGGTCTTAAGAGAAGTAACGGCAGGGATTGTGGCTGCATTGGTTGTAATTTACCAAAATTCCCTGGATTCTGGGGAGGTCCCAGCAGATTGGAAAACTGCAAATGTGATGCCCCTATTTAAAAAAAGGAGGCAGACAAAAAGCAGGAAACTATAGACCAGTTAGTCTAACATCTGTGGTTGCGAAAATGTTGGAGTCCATTGTTAAAGAAGCAGTAGCAGGACATTTGGAAAAGCAAAATTCGGTCAGGCAGAGTCAGCATGGATTTATGAAGGGGCAGTCATGTTTGACAAATTTGCTGGAGTTCTTTGAGGATGTAACGAACAGGGTGGATAAAGGGGAACCAGCAGATGTGGTATATTTGGACTTCCAGAAGGCATTTGACAAGGTGCCACATAAAAGGTTACTGCACAAGATAAAAGTTCACGGGGTTGGGGGTAATATATTAGCATGGATAGAGGATTGACTAACTAACAGAAAACAGAGAGTCAGGATAAATGGTTCATTCTCTGGTTGGCAATCAGTAACTAGTGGGGTGCCGCAGGGATCAGTGCTGGGACCCACAACTATTTACAATCTATATTAACGACTTGGAAGAAGGGACTGATTATAACGTAGCCAAGTTTGCTGATACAAAGATGGGAGGAAAAGCAATATGTGAGGAGGAGAGACAAAATCTGCAAAAGGACATAGACAGGCTAAGTGAGTGGGCAAAAATTTGGCAGATGGGGAGTGTAATGTTGGAAAGTGCGAGGTCATGCACTTTGGCAGAAAAAAATCAAAGAGCAAGTTATTATTTAAATGGAGAAAGATTGCCAAGTGCTGCAGTACAGCAGGACCTGGGGGTACTTGTGCATGAAATGCAAAAGGATCATATGCAGGTACAGCAAGTGATCAGGAAGGCCAATGGAATCTTGGCCTTTATTGCAAAGGGATGGAGTTTAAAAGCAGGGAAGTCTTGCTACAGCTATACAGGGTATTGGTGAGGACACACCTGGAATACTGCATGCAGTTTTGGTTTCCATATTTACGAAAGGATATACTTGCTTTGGAGACAGTTCGAGAAGGTTCACTGGGTTGATTCCGGAGATGAGGAGGTTGACTTATGAGGAAAGGTTGATTAATTTGGGCCTCTACTCACTGGAATTCAGAAGAATGAGAGGTGATCTTATCAAAACATATAAGATTATGAGGTGGCTTGACAAGGTGGATGCAGCGAGGATGTTTCCACTGATGGGGGAGACTAAAACTAGAGGGCATGATCTTAGAATAATGGGCCGCCCATTTAAAACAGAGATGAGGAGAAACTTCTCTGAGGGTTGTAAATCTGTGGAATTCACTGCCTCAGAGAGCTGTGGAAGCTGGGACAGTGAATAAATTTGAGACAGAAATAGACAGTTTATTAAACGGTAACATAGAAACATAAAACATGGGAAATAGGTGCAGGAGTAGGCCATTCGGCCCTTCGAGCCTGAATCACCATTCAGTAAGATCATGGCTGATCATTCACCTCTGTACCCCTTTCCTGCTTTCTCTTCATACCCCTTGATCCCTTTAGCCATAAGGGCCATAAATAACTCCCTCTTGAATATATCTAACGAACTGGCATCAACAACACTCTACGGTAAAGAATTCCACAGGTTAACAACTCTCTGAGTGAAGAAGTTTCTCCTCATCTCGGTCCTAAATGGCTTACCTCTTATCCTGACACTGTGACCCCTGGTTCTGGACTTCCCCAACATCAGGAACATTCTTCCTGCATCTAACCTGTCCAGTCCCGTCAGAATTTTTTTTTTCTCTATGAGATCCCCTCTCATTCTTCTAAACTCCAGTCGATCCAGTCTCTGCTCATATGTCAGTCCTGCCATCCCGGGAATAAGGGGTTATGGGGAGCGGGCAGGGAGGTGGAGCTAAGTCCATGATCAGATCAGCCATAAGGCCTACTCCTGTTCCTATTTCTTATGTTCTTATGATTTGGCAACCTTGAAACTGTGGAAAAGGGAGGGGGACAAAATCGGGGGAGAGGAAATGATTGAAGAGAACCAATGTCCTCGGGGGAGTGTTTGCTAGTGCTGTTGGGGAGGAGTTAAACAAATATGGCAGGGGGATGGGAACCAATGCAGGGAGATAGAGGGAAACAAAAAGGAGGCAAAAACAAAAGACAGAAAGGAGATGAGGAAAAGTGGAGGGCAGAGAAACCCAAGGCAAAGAACAAAAAGGGCCATTGTACAGCAAAATTCTAAAAGGACAGAGGGTGTTAAAAAAACAAGCCTAAAGGCTTTGTGTCTTAATGCAAGGAGTATCCGCAATAAGGTGGATGAATTAACTGTGCAAATAGATGTTAACAAATATGATGTGATTGGGATTACGGAGACGTGGCTCCAGGATGATCAGGGCTGGGAACTCAACATCCAGGGGTATTCAACATTCAGGAAGGATAGAATAAAAGAAAAAGGAGGTGGGGTAGCATTGCTGGTTAAGGAGGAGATTAAGGCAACAGTTCGGAAGGACATTAGCTTGGATGATGTGGAATCTATATGGGTAGAGCTGCAGAATACCAAAGGGCAAAAAACGTTAGTGGGAGTTGTGTACAGACCTCCAAACAGTAGTAGTGATGTTGGGGAGGGCATCAAACATGAAATTAGGGGTGCGTGCAATAAAGGTGCAGCAGTTATAATGGGTGACTTTAATATGCACATAGATTGGGCTAACCAAACTGGAAGCAATACGGTGGAGGAGGATTTCCTGGAGTGCATAAGGGATGGTTTTTTTAGACCAATATGTCGAGGAACCAACTAGGGGGGAAGGCCATCTTAGACTGGGTGTTATGTAATGAGAGAGGATTAATTAGCAATCTCGTTGTGCGAGGCCCCTTGGGGAAGAGTGACCATAATATGGTGGAATTCTGCATTGGGCTGGAGAATGATTCAGTTAATTCAGAGACCATGGTCCAGAACTTAAAGAAGGCTAACTTTGAAGGTATGAGGCGTGAATTGGCTGGGATGGATTGGCGAATGATACTTAAGGGGTTGACTGTGGATGGGCAATGGCAGACATTTAGAGACCGCATGGATGAACTACAACAATTGTACATTCCTGTCTGGCATAAAAATAAAAAAGGGAAGGTGGCTCAACCGTGGCTATCAAGGGAAATCAGGGATAGTATTAAAGCCAAGGAAGTGGCATACAAATTGGCCAGAAATAGCAGCGAACCTGGGGACTGGGAGAAATTTAGAACTCAGCAGAGGAGGACAAAGGGTTTGATTAGGGCAGGGAAAATGGAGTATGAGAAGAAGCTTGCAGGGAACATTAAGACGGATTGCAAAAGTTTCTATAGATATGTAAAGAGAAAAAGGTTAGTAAAGACAAACGTAGGTCCCCTGCAGTCAGAATCAGGGGAAGTCATAACGGGGAACAAAGAAATGGCGGACCAATTGAACAAGTACTTTGGTTCGGTATTCACGAAGGAGGACATGAACAACCTTCCGGTTATAAAAGGGGTCGGGGGGTCTAGTAAGGAGGAGGAACTGAGGGAAATCCTTATTAGCCGGGAAATTGTGTTGGGGAAATTGATGGGATTGAAGGCCGATAAATCCCCAGGGCCTGATGGACTGCATCCCAGAGTACTTAAGGAGGTGGCCTTGGAAATAGTAGATGCGTTGACAGTCATTTTCCAACATTCCATTGACTCTGGATCAGTTCCTATCGAGTGGAGGGTAGCCAATGTAACCCCACTTTTTAAAAAAGGAGGGAGAGAGAAAACAGGGAATTATAGACCGGTCAGCCTGACATCGGTAGTGGGTAAAATGATGGAATCAATTATTAAGGATGTCATAGCAGTGCATTTGGAAAGAGGTGACATGATAGGTCCAAGTCAGCATGGATTTGTGAAAGGGAAATTATGCTTGACAAATCTTCTGGAATTTTTTGAGGATGTTTCCAGTAGAGTGGATAAGGGAGAACCAGTTGATGTGGTATATTTGGACTTTCAGAAGGCGTTCGACAAGGTCCCACACAAGAGATTGATGTGAAAAGTTAGAGTACATGGGATTGGGGGTAGTGTGCTGACGTGGATTGAGAACTGGTTGTCAGACAGGAAGCAAAGAGTAGGAGTAAATGGGTACTTTTCAGAATGGCAGGCAGTGACTAGTGGGGTACCGCAAGGTTCTGTGCTGGGGCCCCAGCTGTTTACACTGTACATTAATGATTTAGATGAGGGGATTAAATGTAGTATCTCCAAATTTGCGGATGACACTAAGTTGGATGACAGTGAGAGCTGCGAGGAGGATGCTGTGAGGCTGCAGAGCGACTTGTATAGGTTAGGTGAGTGGGCAAATGCATGGCAGATGAAGTATAATGTGGATAAATGTGAGGTTATCCACTTTGGTGGTAAAAACAGAGAGACAGACTATTATCTGAATGGTGACAGATTAGGAAAAGGGGAGGTGCAAAGAGACCTGGGTGTCATGGTACATCAGTCATTGAAGGTTGGCATGCAGGTGCAGCAGGCGGTTAAGAAAGCAAATGGCATGTTGGCCTTCATAGCGAGGGGATTTGAGTACAGGGGCAGGGAGGTGTTGCTACAGTTGTACAGGGCATTGGTGAGGCCACACCTGCAGTATTGTGTACAGTTTTGGTCTCCTAACCTGAGGAAGGACATTCTTGCTATTGAGGGAGTGCAGCGAAGGTTCACCAGACTGATTCCCGGGATGGCGGGACTGACCTATCAAGAAAGACTGGATCAACTGGGCTTGTATTCACGAGTTCAGAAGAATGAGAGGGGACCTCATAGAAACATTTAATATTCTGACGGGGTTAGACAGGTTAGATGCAGGAAGAATGTTCCCAATGTTGGGGAAGTCCAGAACCAGAGGTCACAGTCTAAGGATAAGGGGTAAGCCATTTAGGACCGAGATGCGGAGGAACTTCTTCACCCAGAGAGTGGTGAACCTGTGGAATTCTCTACCACAGAAAGTTGTTGAGGCCAATTCACTAAATATATTCAAAAAGGAGTTAGATGAGGTCCTTACTACTAGGGGGATCAAGGGGTATGGCGAGAAAGCAGGAATGGGGTACTGAAGTTGAATGTTCAGCCATGAACTCATTGAATGGCGGTGCAGGCTAGAAGGGCCGAATGGCCTACTCCTGCACCTATTTTCTATGTTTCTCTGTTTCTATGTAAATCCATGATTCCCAAGATGAGTGATCTATTCATAGAGAAACGGCGAGAACCTCTTGTTTTGTAATAGCAGTTTTTAATTGTCAAGGGACTTGAGGGTTTGATAAAATTTGGATTTTAGGAGAGTGCCTTTATATCTTGCATAAGTTCTTTTAATGATGAATGTTAAATTAAAAATTTATATTTGTTCCCTGCGTAATCCCTGTATTCAGAACACAAACTTGAATAAAGGTACAACTTGGGTACTAAATTTCAGGCGCTCAAGAACTTCACATTCACTGATTCAAAATCCACAGTATTATTTTTCTGATCAACGTTTTCTTTAATTTCAGTTCCTAGATGAACTCGCCACACTTGTATTCTTCTGTTTGACGGGCTACAAGTTCCGACCAGCTTCAGACAATCCTTACCTTCAACTACCTCAGAATGAGGATGACGTCGAGATGGATGAAGTGTAAGCACTTTCAATTTAAACCTTTATCTTCAACTGAAACAGTCCCGGTGATGGTTACTGTAACTTTGTGCTTCGTGACTGTAACACAGGGTCACTTTCTAATTCCGATGTCCATATTATTCCCAACAATTACCTCTGGGGTGAGGGGAGGGAGAATGATTGAGGCCAAATTTGTTTTATTTTCACTGGATTGAAGGGTCCAACGTTCACGTCTAAAGTCTGATCAATGTGAGCAGGACTTGGTTTGACCAATGGACCACTGAAATCAGATGCGAAAGATACTGAAAATTCTTACCTGAGGCACCAGCTTCTGCAAGAATTGCTCTGAAGCTGAAGTTGACTAAGATAATTACAACAAATGTAAAGTGCTGTATCCCAGATTGGTCCCATGGAGTTTGCTTTGTTTCTTCTTAAAAAGATGGATCATCGGCATGTTGGGAGGGGGAAGTGTTGCAAGTTTTTCACATCACGTGCAAGCAATGACTTAAGGTGAAATCTATTGTGTACTTTCAGAACTGGAGATGGGGCAGAGGATTATTTGGAGATAACAGGTTTTCACTCTTGAGTCTCTTTCACAATGTTGGACTCAGTGGGTTGGGCTGTTCTTGCAACTGCATATTCAGGAGCTTCCAGAAATCTGTCCGCAGCATGTTGTGTTGTGTGACTGGTGCCTCTGTTATGATGTGCAGTGAACCATTGAATTATTATTAGGTGCTGATTTCCACCTCTCGGAATACATCTTGAAACTGATGCTTATTGTCTCTGTCCATTGGGTGTGGTACATACATCATTAATAATACTCATGTGTATCACATAGTTCGCCCCTGAGGATCCTGTGTCATACAGAATGAAGTGTAATTTTACAAATGAATGCCAAACTCCTCATTCTGTTTGAGGAATACCGAGGGTGGCTGGTCTGCAGCAGATAAGAATAACCTTGGGTAAGCAGGACAGCCCGAGGGTTAAAAATTAACATTTCAAACATATAGGGCCCAAGTTTCCACACACGCCTAGCACGGCGCAGTCCCGACCTGGACGCCCGTTTTTCTCGCCACAAAGTGCGCCTAAAAAAATCCTCCGTATTCTCCACCTCCCTGCAGGTCCTCTGGCCCTCGGCGCAGCGCAGCACGAGCTGTGGGGGGGCGGAGCCAGGTCCCTGCGCTGAAAACAGTGCCGGGAGCTCTGCACATGCGCGCTACAGTGGGCACGCAAGTGCAATAGCTCCAGGCGCTGAACTGTGTGGGAGGGGCCCCGAAGCACGCAGCCCCTAGCCCTGGCCGAATGGCCTCACTGGGGCTGCGTGAATAAGGCTCCTCCCACGGCCTCCGGCTTCCCCCCCCCGACCAGACCGGACACCCGCCCCCTCCCCCCGCCTCCGGACCGGACCCGACACCGGCTCCACCCCCCCCCCCCCCCCGGACCGGACCCGACCTGACCTCCCCCTTCCCGACCTGACCTCCCCCTCCCCAACCTGACCTCCCCCTCCATCCCTCTCTCTCCCTCCTTCCTCCCCTCTCTCTCCCTCCCTCCCCCCCGACCCAAACCGAACCGAGCCTCCCCGACCCGACCCTACCTGTAAATCTGGTGCTGGGGACGGGCCCTGCCCGAAGTCTCGGGCCGGCCCGTTCAGCCTTCGGTCCCGAAAGGCCTGCCTGAAGCACTTTCACACAGGTAGGAAGATGGTTTATTTAATCTTTTCTTTGCTTATAAATGTTTATTCAGGTTGGATTTATTTGTATAATATTTGTATAAGTATAAATAAGGATTTATTATAGAATTTAATGACTTCCCTTCCTCCCCCCCCACCTCGTTCTGGACGCCTAATTTGTAACCTGCGCCTGATTTTTTTAATGTGTAGAACAGGTTTTTTCAGTTCTGCAAAAATCTTCACTTGCTCCATTCTAAGTTAGTTTGGAGTACGTTTTCACTGTGGAAACTTCGAAATCAGGCGTCAGTAGCCGGACACGCCCCCTTTTGAAGAAAAAATTCTGTTCCAAAGTAGAACTGTTCTACCTGACTAGAACTGCAGAAAAAAAAATGTGGAGAATTGCGATTTCTAAGATAGTTCGTTCTGCACCAGTTGCTCCTAAAAATCAGGCACAAATCATGTGGAAACTTGGGCCCATAGTTTCAATATGCAGCTGAAGAGGTGGTTACGGGGAGTAGGGGCAGGATCGCTGAGGAGTGAAAAATTGTTAAATTTAGTGAACACATTTTTTTTTGAAACTTGGAGACATGATCTAAATTGTAAAAAAATTTTGTTTAAATGAATATTTTAAAAGCAAAAGTACAAGAAAACACAGGCATATACCTGTACAATAATATCTATTGTGTGTGACACCCGTCGTGGGTGAATCTGATAGGCAGGGTGTGTCGCCCTTAACATTGAAAATTCTTGTCACCACGCCATTTACAAGTAATATAGTGAGTTTTCGCACAGGAGGTGATTGTCAAGAGTTTTGGATGAAACTTGCACTCCACATACCTAATTTAATATATAATAGATGCCCTCTGGAATTAATGGCTTCACTTGCTGCATTCATATTATTTTACTTTAGGTACACTGTAAAAAAAATTTTTAAGCAAGACTTTTCAGCTTGATGTTCTGTAACATTTCCTCATAGCTCATCCCTTTACACTTGACCTCATTTGTATTGCTTTTGTTTGCACCCTCTTCAATGCATGTGTACTGCTTGTTGAAATGTGTTGACCACAGTTGCATGTCATATGCCACGTGTGGTCTGACCAGTACCTTACAGAGCCTTGGCATAACCCCTATTGACTTGTACAGCACAATCCCAATACGATTGTCGTTTTGCATTGCTGTGCCACTTTGTGTGAACATTAAATGGGTGAGTCTGTTGTTTGGCCCGACTGCTCCTTGGTTGCTTCCTGAAGCCTCCCTGCTCGGTGTATTGTAAACCTATGTCACTCATTTTTCACCAATAAGCATTTAGCTGTATTGAATTTAATTTGTAATTTCTCCAATTTCACTACTGATTTAAATCCTCTCTCAAATCATTAACAGCATCATCCATTCCTTTTACTCTTGCCATTTTAGCCTTGGGTCTGCACAAGCTTGCAACTAACTTCTACACCCAGGTCATTAATGTTAATGAGAAATAATGGGGGTGCAGGTGCCGGCCTCTCGATGCTTTATCCAACAGCTGCTGCTTATCTGCTGCTACACGTCTGTCAAATACACTGCAGCTTCTTATCCAGTCTCATGTTCTACCCTCTATTCTATTGGTTTTACTTACATCTGAAGTCTCTTGTGGCACTTTTCTATGTCCAAGTAACCTACAAAATGATCCACTTTCTATTTTACTTGTAACCTGAAACAAGTCAATGAGATTTGTCAAACAGGATCTTCCCCTTCCAAGTTGATGCTAGCTGTTTTTAACCCGTAATTTGCAGTCGGTGGCGAAGCAAAAGCACATGCCGCTGGCTCCGAAGAAAACTGCCCAGAGATCTCTGAGGGATAATGATGGCAACGCCATGAGTTCGTCATCACTATCCACTGCAAATTCCAAGCCACTAAGCTATTGCTGTATAGGTAATCCCCCAGTCTGTGCCCTAGAACAGTTTTCATTCATTTATCTGTTATTTATGTTGGGCTGTTGACCCTGTAGTTGCCTGGGTCAGATTTTTACCCCCACTTTTTAAATATATGTAGTATATTTAAATCCTGTGTTCTTGAGTGTTGCAACTCTGACTTCCTGTTGAGTTTTAATGGAAAAGCAAAAGATACTGTTTTCCCTGAAAGAAAGCATCTTCTCTCAGTAAATCATCATCATCATCAGCAGTCCCTTGAAGCGAGGGATGACTTGCTTCCACGCCAAAAAGGGATGAGTTCACAGGTGTTTCAATGAAGGACCTAATATTCCAGATCCCGAACTACATAGTGAAGGGTGGAAGATGCCTGTGCGTGGATTTTTTTTAACGTGTGGTGGCCGTTGCACACCAGCCACCACACGGGCTTGACAGAGCTAGGTCTTGGTCCAGTGGCAAAGATTACCCAAAACTAACTGGAGACCCGCTCTGCTGCACAGACCGAGCGCGCACACATATCACAGTTTGGGCTGCGCCCTCGCCTCTTCTCGGCCCCGGTCACTTCCCTCTACAGACTCTTGCTGTACGGCCCGTCCTGCTGTGCCTGCCCGCACTGCAATCAGCAACCTGGCTTCGCAGCCGTCGCCCTCCTGTAGCAGCACACGCTGCTCCCTGCAGTGGTATACCGCCGCACGCTGCTCCCTCCAATGGCCCCGGCCTGCTGATGGTCTCACAGGCCGGGACTGTGCCGATTTCCGGGCAGGACCGCCGCATGCTGCTCCAATAGCCATTATGGAGACATGGTTGCAGAGGGACCAAGGTTGGGAATGAAATATTCCAGGATTTGCTCTACTACTGCGAGTTTAGTGTGCTCAGTCTATATGAAAATAAAATTCCCCATGTTACCATATTACCCTTGTTACATGCACCTCTTGTTTCTTGGCTCCACCCAAAATGATTTTACACCTTGATTCTCTGAGCTCAGATTGTTTCTCTCCAGTGTCTTTCTGCTATTGTTTATTAAGATTACCACCATATTCCTCCCCCACCCACCACCTTTTCCAATCTGCCTATCTCTTCTAAAAGTCTCAGTAAATGGTGCCAGGTCGGATGATGTAGCTTGCTCAATAGGTTTTAACACAAAATGTTTGAGGGAACTCAGCAATTTGACCAGGTCCTTGAGGGCAGTGGTCATTCTTCTGTATTGCTTCCAAATTCAATGTATTCATGAGTACTGTAGCCAGCTAACAGTGCACAAAGAATGGTGCATGAACCTGATGAATCACGTGTTTCTGTGAATCAGGTTTCTCCAAAACAAGGCAACTTGTTGACAAAAATTCTTAACTGTTCAGATTTTAAAGCTTAAAAACTACCAATATTAACATTTCAGCAGCATATTTTAATCTCTCATCGCTTCATTCCACAAGAACTGCACTGATGGACGAGTGATGTCAGTGCTCCTTGTGGTGAATGTCAAGTTTGGGTGGGTAGGGAAACATTGCTGAGTTAATTGTGCAGTGTAATTGTACTCTGCTTCTCTGTTAATGTGTACATAGGACATAGAAATTTCCCTGACATGATTTTCTCTGATGGGGTGCGAGCTCCGCACGCCTCCGTATGTTAATTTTAATGAAGTAATTTAGTTAATATAATTGTCTCTCTTATTCAGCAAAGCTGAAATGTCGAGCATGAGGCAGAGTTGTAGTTATTTGCTGGAGTGCAAATCGTCTTCGATCTTCCTGTTGTGCAAATCTTTATTATGTAAATGGTTTTGAGCTCACGCTGTTATATTCCCTGATTTTAAAAACAGAAAATGCTGGAAAAATGCAGGTGCGCCAACAGGATCTGACCGAGAAAAAGCAGGTCATTGTTATGGTTGGAGATTCTTCATCATCTTGTTTTCATTTGGAAAAGCAGCATTTGCAGTTTTTATTAACACAACCTGGTTACTTAGTATTTAATTTTTTGTGAGTATGCAGTTTTATCCTTAAATTACAGTTCTCTGGTCTCCTAAGCTGTGCACCAGCTGGTTGCCTCCTGGACAGAGGGGGCAGGCAGTCTGCTGCCAGGGATGGTGCCGATGCTGCAGTGAACTAATCGCTGGGATGTATTTGATCGAACCTGTCGAGGCTGTACAGCTCAGTTACGCAACAGATAACCCCGCTGAGCGACATCTCCTGAGGGATGTACATCACCAGTGATTGTGTGGCTTATTCTCCTCCATTTCTTCAGAAACTTAGGAAAATGACACAAATTGTTTGGGTACCTTCTGGGATTATCGTCTCTGGACCAACAGTGTAGAAGCCAGGCCCAGCGGCGTCCTGGAAAAACTAGTGGGAAAACATTTTTGACCTCTGGGGAAACCCACAGGTTTTAAACAACCGATATAAGGTCTTCAATTAATTGAGCACCCCTTGATTTAATGTGTTGAGGTAACCTGGAGTTGACATATGAGGAAATAAAAAGAATGACTAATACTGAAAATCCAAAACATATAAAAGAACATGCAGAAAATGCACAGCAGCTATCAGTCTCTGAGAGAGGATGATGGGTTAATGTTTCACGTGTAACCCATCATCAGAATTGGCACTTGAAACTAGTTTTCTCTTGGATTCTGACTGGCTAATGTGCTTCTGGCATTTTTTTCTCTTTGTTGCTGACATTTTTTTGTTTTCTACAATAGTAACAAGTGGAATTTGTGCCTCATTATCTGTACTTTGTATGATGAGTTGTTAATATATTCACAGATTATAAAACAATACTTAGCAGAGTTGCCGATGTTGCCATCTGCTTGTCCTGAGGGTGTATTGTTCACTCTCTCTTTCTATTTTAACAAGTTTGGTTACAAATCTTAATTCCGCACGTGATGTTACTTGGCATCATTGAAGTGAGCGACTCATTGAGCAGACCCTTCCCCGTAAAGAAAAACATCCCTTTTTATTTTCTGCTGATACAAGAAATCTTTGAAAAGAAATGTAATTGGTTCAATTTTGAACTTGTTAGTTGTTGAGAGTAAAATCTCTTTTTTCAAATCTATTTGAACATTTTGAGATAATGAAAAGGATTGAAAAAATTGATCCAGGTAAATTGTTTCCTGCAGTGAAAGATTCAAACCCGAGGGCGGTTACACTGCTGGGAGTAAAAAAGAAACTTTTCTCTCCCAAGGATAAAAAACGGGAATAAGTTGCTCAGTTAAGTCACAGAAGGAGACAGTATGAGTGAATTCTAAACAACAACTAAACATACTTCAGGAGAGAAAAGTGATTGAGGGATTGACTGAGAAGGTGGGTTCATGGGGTTGAGAGCTATCAAAGGATAACTATAATTAGCTGATCCTCAGAATTCTTATAATTGTCTGAATTTTTTTGTTCAGTGTGTTTCTGAGATTGAATTACAAATGTAATATGAAGTCGAGGTGAATTGGGAGCAATTTTCATGCTGTGAGTAGGAACTAGAGTGAAACTGCTTTACTTCATTTTATATAGGACCATTAAAGCCAGCAAGCAGCAGATGTTCATCCTATCAGCCGGGACTGGATTTGAACGCAGATCAAAGATTACGATCCAATCCAGCCCCACGTACTTTGAAAGTGATCACACTGAGCAGCTTGCTCTGCAGAAAGAAAATTACATTTTAATGCTAATAAGGCAGCTGACAATTGCACTCCCACAAACAATTATTGTAATGACAATTGTGGAGGTGTTGATTAATTGTTTATAATCCAATTATCCATTACAAATCTGAATTGAGCATAATATAATTATTTGATTTGACGTTCAGCCTGTCCGTTTCAGCATACCATTGTGTATAAGTGTGACTTGGCAGTGCAGATACTGCCTTGCCAGAGGTGAGATTGCTGATCTCATTTCCAGGACCAAACATTGCAGTGGGTTTGTATTTTTTAATTCATTGCCGAGACATGTTGCCTATGTATTAACTGTAGCTGAAAAGAAGTGACATAAGTGAATCCAGACACGTTTAAAATGATGTTGAGATATCATGTGCAAGATACTAAAGCAGAGTGTTAGAGGAAGATGGAGCCCATTTTATTACAGTGGAGTCTTGCCGGATACAGTGCCAGTAGTGGTAGAGTTTGGAGCTCTCACAATCGCCCTCTCAGTAAGCTGTGTCTGCGCTGTTTGTTTGCTGATAGTGCTCAGTGGAAGCTGGGAACTGTTCCCAAAGAAAGGATGGAAGGTTGTGAGGAGGGTTGTCTCACTTCTCAGGACACAGGCTGGAATTTATTTTTAGAGGGGAATTGACTAAGGTCAGAGAGAGGGTCTGTAGCCTGCCCCATTGCCCATTGATGCTGTATCGGCCAAGATAAAACAATTGAGGGGAAACTGGGCAAAGATATGAGAAGAAAAATGTGGAGTCTTCTCATTGGATTGTTGTCTGTGTTCATTCTGTCGATCAGTTTGAATGTTATGGGGTTGTCAGTGAGGGAAGTTGGTGAGAAAATGTGGGATGTGTTGGTTACCATATGGTGCCTCCAATAGCAACAGTGCAGCCTGGATTGAGACAAACAGTTTTCATTCCTGTGTGAAATGTGCATTGGGGAATGTGAGAATAATATTCAGTGAATGTGGAGCTTAAATGAAGTGTATGGAACATAATGCCAGTAATCATAATAGAATTACCAGAAATGAAAACAAATTAACAATAATAGAGTATTATCAGAGTTGAAATGAACATTAATTTCAATGAGTGAGACAGCTGTTTCAGCAAACTGCATTGTGGAGGGGTATCCAAAATTCCTCAGAGTTCCCAATCACAACCATGGAATGGTGCTAAACAAAACTCGGTGTTTCTTGAGGGAAGGAAATTTCTCTCTTTTGCCACTAGCTAGTGGCTGGTTACATAGCAGCATTGACAGGGCCCTGGACTCTGAAGACACCTGGATGAGCTTCCAGATGAATGCTGACACCCAGCTTTACACCTCTCCACTGCCTTTGTGCTGTCGGATTGCTTGGGAGACATCCAGTCTTGGATGAGCAGCAGGGCCCTCCAATTAAACATTCGGAAGATCAAAGCCATTGTCTTAGGCACCCGCCACAAACTGCATTTCCTTTGTACTAGTCCCAGATTCAACCAGATTATTGGCAGCCTTGACATCCTGCTTGACCCTGAGGGGAGCTTCCAACCCCATATCCTTTCCATCACAAAGATTGCCTATTCCACCCCCGTAGCATTACCTGCCTCAGCTCATCTGCTGAAAGTCTCATACACGCCTTTTTTGCCTCCAGACCCCACTATTCCGATGTTCTCTTGTCCGGCCTGTCATTGTCCATGCTCTGTAAATTTTAGCCCATTCAAAACTCTGTTGCCCATATTCTGCCCATGGCAGATGTGATCATTTTTGATAAAGGATGGAATTTCTAATGAAGCATTAATAATTTTGACATAATTACTGAACTTATTGAGTGGTAATCAGTGATTGGTCACTGGAAATGATAGCTATTTTACATCCAAAGGTTTTGCCCTATGATTTTTATTTTACTGTGCAGTGGCACAATTTTCAATTGAGTTATAATTATAATGTTTAGAACCAGAGAAATGTATAGCACAGAAGGAGGCCACTCGCCCCACTATGTCAATGCTGGCTCTTTGAGCAATCCAGTGCCATTCATTTCAGTTGAGATTGAGAACTTAATGTTTATGCCATCAACGCTAGCTGGATTAGCCATCCGTCAACGGATCCCGCTGGACAACATCAAATGGCTGATGGGCCTCACTCTTCTCTGCCAGAGCCACCCACTAATCTAGGATCATCCTGAAGAGCAAACATATCCTCTGCCGCCTTTTCTTAACTGGCAACCGCCTCCTTATCCGTTATCATCTGTGCTCCCCACCCGCACCTCAACAAGTGCGAGGAACTTCGGGACTTTTTATTACTAAATTGAGACCATCCGCTCAACTGCCTCTGCTGCGTTCTCCCCTTGCCCAGCGTAATGTATGCACCTGTAAGCCTGCATAGGTTAGTCGAGCTGTTGAGTTGGGAGTGGCTTAGCCAGTCAAGTGATGTTCACAAGACTCAATAAAACCCCAGCCACTTGGATTTGGGGGAACTGGTAATGTGTAGTGTGATTGTTAAACCTTTGCTAATAAACCAACTAGTTCTTAATAGCAATGTGTTGCTACAAATTCTTAAGCAAAGAACCCATGGAGGAAATACATTACACCCACCGAACCAAATCTCCTCCTAGGCTTCCACTGCCCTATCCCTGAACCCACATCTTTCTTCAGTTTCTCTCCTATTTCCCTTCCTGCCCACTCCAAGCTCACTGCATGGGAACCACCTTCTGCTCCCTTGACTACATTCTCACTAAATTGCTGACAACCCAACTTTCCTTCCTAACCCCCACGCTTCTTGACATTGTAAATAGTTTCACTCTTCAAGTACTGCTTTCACTGCCCCAGTGGCATCTCTCACCTTGTAGATCTTGGGGGAGCCAGATGCACATGACAAAACTTTTGCGCGGGCTGCAAATGGCTGCACAGAAATGGAAGCCTTTATACACACACAATGTGAGACCCCACATAGACACAAAAAGCCCAGCCCCCCCCCCTCCTTCAAATGTGAGCTCTCTGTACACAGAGTAGGAGGCCTCCAATGTACAAAAAAATGTCAAGAACCACCCATACATATTCAAGCTTTTTCCCACAAACAAGCTATTTACTTCTTGGAATTTGATCTAATTGTTGGCAATGTGAAGGGGAAATGGGACATATGCTCCAACCAGCATTTAGTTACAGTTAATATATCAATTAGAAAGCTTATTATATGGCGGATGCATTGGGATGGAGCTGCAGGAACTAATGAATGGTTGGTCATGTCTGGAGAGGACGACGTGGTCAAGGGGAGCTGTTGTAATGGCCTGTCATCTACATTGGTGCTGAGTGTTTAGAGAGACTGAAGTACAGGGCCACACAAGTGGCAAAAGGTTCTCACTACCAAGCTGGTGAGAGAGGCTGGGAAAGCTCGTGATGCAGGACATGAACTGCAAGTGTAATTGGGGGCTTTCAGCGACAGAGGTGGGGAGCAAGCTGTACAGTACAATAAATATACTGTAGAGCCGATAATGGAGCTGGGGTGGGGGGAGGAGTAGTTGTTGGGTTGGCAGAGCGTGAGTGGTTGGTGAGGGGTAGACCTCAGGAGGGAAGTGGGGGGAAAGCAGCAGTGGCAATGGTGAGGCTGGTAGAGGCCATGGGTTGGGGTACAGAGGCTTGAATAGAGCTTTCGGAGAGTGGTGGCTGGAAGCATGGGTTCTGCACTCTTGAGTGACTGATGGCTGTCCACCATCTTTCCCGAAAGCTGGGAAACTTGGAAGGCTCTGCCCTTTAGAGTTGTTGCACCGAGATGACTCGTAAAGACTGATTTGTGATTGGTGAAAAATTGTTTTTTCCTCATTGGTAAAAATCCACCAATTATGAAGTTGCATTGTCTTTCCAGAATTTGTTTCTGATGTGTGTTCATCTGGAGTCTGTTGTCCATGACAAAAGTGTTGACATGCAAATTAATCCAGTGCAATCTGTAACATTTGGCAACTGGTTTGTGTGTTTGTTGCTTTATGTTGTAACTTATTTGTATTGATGCAACAAACAGGACAATTCCCCTCATCCCACTTCTGATTTTTTTTTTGCTGTCAAAAGACAGAGATTTGTAATTGGGTTGCACAGTTATAAGCAATAAGCTGAATGTCCTTCAGTGTCAGTGATTTCCTAGTGCAACTTCATCCTGCCAAGCATTTGCATTATGTACCTGTCGTTGATAAAGTGGCCTCTGTTGGAGGTAGTCAAGAGCAGAATCTCAATTATTTCACAGTCTCTAGGTTACGTGAATGAGACCTGAAGTTATTGGGAAAGAAACTAGAAATCATCATAACATCACAGTATGGTTCAATTCTTGTGTGCGTGTTGCAGGAAAAATCTTACATCTGTAAGCATCTCTGATCTGTCACTTGCCTTCTGTGGTCACATTTCTGTCAATGTTTTCCTGCATTATAAATTGCTATGGACACATTTATAATGAGTTTTTCCTATGTAAACTTGTCACAACAATAACTTTTATCTATATAGTGTCTTTAACATAGTAAAATGTCCCAAGGCCCTTCACAGCAGTGTTCTAACACATAACAGATAAATTTGACACCGAGCCATATAAGAAGAAATGAGGGCAGATGACCAAAAGCTTGGTCAAAGAGGTAGGTTTTAAGGAGCGTCTTAAAGGAGGAAAGCGAGGTAGAGAGGCAGAGAGGTTTAGGGAGGGAGTTCCAGAGCTTAGGGCCCAGGCAGCTGAAGGCACGTCCACTAATGGTTGAGCAGTTGCAATCAGGGATGCTCAAGAAGGCAGAATTTGAGGAAAGCAGACATCTCGGGATGTTGTGAGGCTAAAAGAGATTACAGAGATGGGGAGGGGCGAGGCCATGGAGAAGTTATAAACAAGGATGAGAATTTTGAAATGATACAGTTTGACCCACTTGGTGACTTTCTTCCCAGTCTGTGTACAGCTTCACGGAGCCTCTCTGAAAATGTTGAGACCTTGGGTCTTGTTTTATTAGCAGATAAGTTCTTCTTTCAAGTTCCAGGTGAATCTCACTTTTTCTCACTGCTTTCTAGTATTGTTGTGCATTATTTCAGGTTCCAGTCTTTTCTCTCTCACCTCTGAAATTAAAAATAATATTGGCCATTTTACTGCTCTTACATTGAGCCTCAATAAATCTCTTGTCTACCGTTGCCTCGGTTTTACATATCAGTGGCCCAAACATAAATTGGACGGGGCAGGGGTGGGGGCGGGAGAAATACCCGAGGAAGGAAATGCAGGAAAAATGTTTGGAAAAGTAAGTTATCTCACAAGTAAATGAATTTTGTTCAATAGTCTTCCCTCCCGTCCCCCCTTTCCCTGCCTCTGCACTTGCTTTAAAAAATAAAATCTGTTACATCTCTAACTTTTTCACTTCTGACGAAGGGTCTCAGACTGAAAGGTTAACTGTTTCTCTCACCATGAATGCTACCTGACCTGACCTGAGTGTTTCCAGCATTTTCTGTTTTTGGACCAAATTTTGTTATTCCTCATGGTGGTCTCCGGAAGCATTTTCTTCACTGTAGTCACCAGCACCGAATCACCATCGGTGCCATGGGTAACCCCAGGACGTGGCTGCACTGTGAAACCTGGATAAAGAAAATTTCTGACTTGCCGCTGTCCCTCTCGCCATCCCACTGTCAAACGTTCCCATTCCCTCACTTACACCAGCCAACCCACCTCTGTCAGGTCGTTCTCGATGGACACACTTCCTGCACGGCCCATTCTCATCCTCCCTCCCTCTTTCCCCTCCTCATCTGCGACGCTACTCCTCCTCCTTCCCACTTTCATCCACCCCTCGCCCTGCCACCTCCACACTTGCACAATTCCACTCTATATCTTGTATAATTTTAGAATATCTCCTCTTATTTCTCTTTTTTGGGCTAAAGAGTCCTTCATTTTCTATATTTTTCCTGATAACTTGCATTGATATAGCTCCTATAAAGTTATACAACATCCCAAGGCGTGTCACAGTAACGAGATCAGACAAAAATTTGATACCGAACTAAAGAAGGAGACATTAGGACAGGTGACCAAATGCTTGGTCAAAGAGGTTGTTTTAAGCTCAGCAACAAAGAGAAAGAGAGCTATAGATGCGAATGGTGGAAACTGCCAGATTCTACTGTGACATCTGTACCTTGTCTCCTTAGCAACAGTGCTTGCTGTCATTACAAAACATTGGGGGAAGATTGGTGTGCTTTTTTGTATGCCAGTTTATTCAATATCATTTTTTTTAAAAAAGAAGAAATGTCTGGGCACATTACAGGCCATTTCAATAATTTTTTGACATAATTCAAGGTTATAGCAGTACCATATTAACCCTAGGTACTTTCAAAATAGATCAACATTTTATGGAATAGCTTTTCTTCTTCAAATAATCGGCAGGAAAATAAGGTTGTTGGTAAATCGTTGTGGCAACCTGGTCAGCATATGCTGCAGAGTGCCCCTTTAGCCCAAAGGATCAGGTTAAAGGAATGCCTTTCACTCAGGAACATCTGCCAAATCTACCAGCTCTTCAGCTTGGTTGCTACAGTGTGTGCTTCAAGACAGGAGGTCACTGTGTCTCCTGGACAAGGGTTGGAGGAATGAAGCGAATGTGTCCCAGTTTATTTCACTTAAAGCACTGTTGTAAAAGTCACCTATATGTGGGCATAGTTACTTTCACTCCCGTTCAAGATAGAATGACATTGTTTTGAGTTACTTTTCTGCAGCAGCCATGGTGAAGAGCTCCTAAATTTACCTACACTGGTGGGTGTTCCAGAATGGTTTCAGCCAAGGCATGCCGAGGTTCTGCTCCTGATCACTACGCAATGACCACCTACTGCAAGTGCACATGGGTGGATGCTGGGTGAGGACAAGGTCTTGTTCAAATATTGGGAATGTCATGTGCACCTGGAGCCGTGTGATCTCCTGGGAGAAGCTAAAAACAGATTAAAAACCCAGGCCAATGGTGGGAGTGGGGATGGAATTCTGGAAAATTCCTCTCCGACTCCTTCAGGCAATCGAAATTAGTTCAGTGACCACATTGGCCCTGACTTACGTTACAGGGTACGTACACTCTTGTACAAGGTGATCCCCACCCCAACCAAAACAGGTCCAGCTCTCTCTTGAAGGTATAAAAGAAATAAAGAAATACTTGCATTGATATAGCGCCTTTCATGACCCCCGGATGTCTCAAAGCGCTTTTCAGCCAATGAAGTACTTTTGGAGTGTAGCCACTGTTGTAATGTGGGAAACACGACAGCTAAATCTCTCAAACAGAAATGTGGTAATGACCAGATAATCTGTTTTTGTTATGTTGATTGAGGGATAAATATTGGCCAGGACACAGGGGATAACTCCCCTGCTCCTCTTCGAAATAGTGCTATGGGATTTTTTACATCCACCTGGGAGAGCAGACAGGGCCTCGGTTTAACATCTCATCCGAAAAGGGCACTTCCAACAATGCAGCACTCCCTCAGCACTGCACTGGAGTGTTGGCCTAGATTTTTGTGTTCAAATCCCTGGAGTGGGACTTGAACCCACAACCTTCTGACTCAGAGGCGAGTGGCCTACCCACTGAGCCACTGCAGACACTCCAAATACAACAAATCAGTGTTCGCTACATGAGTCGGTAAGCTGTTCCGTAGGTCCACTGTTCTCTGGGAAAAGAAAAACCTTTCAACATCCAATCTAGTTCTGCCCTTAAGTAACCTGTAAGCATGACCTCTGTCCAGTTCAAATAATTAATCCACATAAACACAATCGCTTCATTATTTTATAAACCTCTGATCAAATTGCCCGAGCCCAGGTTTCTCTAAAGTTTACAGACCCAGCTCTTTGAGCCTATCCGGGTAGCTAAGGCATTTAAACTGGGAATCAATTTGTGGCCCTCCTTTGCACCATTTCCAAAGCCTCAATGACTCCCACCATGTGAGGGGACTAAAACTGGACATTTAATTCGAATTGAAGCCTAACCAAGGTCTTTTAATGGTATATTTTTGTTTTGCAGTGAATTTTCCTGTGAATACAGCCTAGTACCCTGTTTGCTTTAAATAGAGCTTCACAGCATTGGTATTATCCAGCCCACTTACTAATGGGTGGAGGAGCAGTGATGGCCAACACGACATAATTTGAGCAGCTTTATGCCTGTTCTTTTACTTGTGGGAGATGTGCCTTTAAGAAAAATTGCATCATGACACAGGTCGGACCTCATTTTGTATCCATTGACTGCCAGATATAAACGGAGCTACTGGCTGTGAAAGACCTTGCATGCCCTAAATGTGTGGAGTGCTGTGAAATGACTGTTTGTTGACAGCTCCTGTGTCGCAGGTTACTGTGATTTGTCGGGCACGCCGATCTGAAGCTCGCATAGCAGTCATCTCATTAACTGTTGGATGCAAGATGATGGTCGCGTTTTATAAAGCACAATCAAACTTAAGATGTCTAATTCTAAAATACAATGTAATGTCTTATTTTATTTATTTATATGGTGCCTTTTCACATCTCTTGGGATGTTCCAAAGGGCTTCATATACAATGAACTTTCAAATGCACTCAGCGCTGCTATGCAGGTGAATGCAGCAGCAATTTTATGCACACGATGATCTCATAGTTAAATGCAAAACCAGTAAATCGGCTTTTGATGGTGTTGGTTGAGGGAGAACTGTTGGCCAGAACAGCAAAAATCCCTGCTCTTTTGTAATTAGTGCCATGGAATCCTTGACGTCCACTTGAGTTTTTTGTTTTTGTTCGTTCTTGGGATGTGGGCGTCGCTGGAAAGGCCAGTATTACTGCCCATCCCTAATTGCCCTTGAGAAGGTGGTGGCGAGCTGCCGCCTTGAACCGCTGCAGTCTGTGTGGTGAAGGTACTCTCACAGGGAATTCCAGGATTTTGACCCAGCAACCATGAAGGAACAGTGATATAGTTCCAAGTCACGATGGTGTGTAACTTGGAGGGGAATGTGGAGGTGATGGTGTTCCCATGAGTCTGCAGCCCTTGTCCTTCTAGGTGGTAGAGATTGCAGGTTTGAGAGGTGCTGTCGAAGAAGCCTTGGCGAGTTGCTGCAGTGCATCGTGTAGATGGTGCACACTGCAGCCACGGTGCGCCGGTGGTAGAGGGAATGTATGTTTAAGGTGGTGGATGTGGTGTCAATCAAGCGGACTGCTTTGTCCTGAATGGTCGAACTTCTTGTGTTGTTGGAGCTGCATTCATCCAGGCAGATGGAGAGTATTCCATTGCACTCCAGACTTATGCCTTGCAGTTGGTGGAAAGGCCTTGGGAGTCAGGAGGTGAGACACTTGCCGCAGAATACCCAGCCTCTGATCAGCTCTTGTTGCCACAGTATTTCATCATCATCATAGGCAGTCCCTCGGAATCGAGGAAGACTTGCTTCCATTCTAAAAATGAGTCCTTAGGTGGCTGAACAGTCCAATACGAGAATCACAGTCCCTGTCACAGGTGGGACAGATAGTCGTTGAGGGAAAGGGTGGGTGGGGCTGGTTTGCCGCACGCTCTTTCCGCTGCCTGTACTTGATTTCTGCATGCTCTCGGGGATGAGACTCGAGATGCTCAGCGCCCTCCCGGATGCACTTCCTCCACTTAGGGCGGTCTTTGGCCAGGGACCACCAGGTGTCAGTGGGAGTGTTGCACTTTATCAGCGAGGCTTTGAGGGTGTCCTTGTAACGTTTCCTCTGCCCACCTTTGGCTCGCTTGCCGTGAAGGAGTTCCGAATAGAGCCCTTGCTTTGGGAGCCTCGTGTCTGGCATGCGAATGATGTGGCTTGCCCAGCGGAGCTGATCAAGTGTAGTCAGTGCTTCAATGCTGGGGATGTTGGCCTGGTTGAGGACGCTAACGTTGGTGCGTCTGTCCTCCCAGGGGATTTGTAGGATCTAGCGGAGAGATCGTTGGTGGTATTTCTCCAGTGACTTGAGGTGTCGACTGTGCATGGTCCATGTCTCTGAGCCATACAGGAGGGCTGGTATTACTACAGCCCTGTAGATCATGAGCTTTGGTGGTGGATTTGAGGGCCTGCTCTTCAAACACTCTTTTCCGAAGGCTGCACTGGAGGCGGTGTTGAATCTCGTTGTCGACGTCTGCTCTTGTTGATAAGAGGCTCCCATGGTATGGGAAATGGTCCACGTTGTCCAGGGTCGTGCCATGGATCTTGATGACTGAGGGGGGGCGGGGGAGGAGTGCTGTGCAGCGAGGACAGGCTGGTAGAGGACCTTTGTCTTACGGCTGTTTAGCAGAAGGCCCATGCTTTCGTACACCTCAGTAAATACGTAGACTATGACTTGGAGTTCAGCCTCTGTACGTGCGCAGACGCAGGCGTCGTCCACACACTGTAGCTCGACGACAGACGTTGGGGTGGTCTTGGATCTGGTCTGGAGTCGATGAAGGTTGAACAGGTTCCCACTTGTTGTGAAGTTTAGTTCCACTTCAGCGGGGAGCTTGTTAACTGTGGAACATGGCAGCGAGGAAGATTGAGAAGAGGGTTGGGGCGATGACACAGCCCTGTTTGATCCCCGTCCGGACATGGATTGGGTCTGCAATGAATCTGTTGATAAGGATCACGGCCTACATGTTGTCGTGGAGCAAGCGGAGGATGGGACGAACTTTTGGGGACATCCGAAACGGAGGAGGACACTCCATAGACCCTCGCGGTTGACAGTGTCAAAAGCCTTTGTAAGGTCGAAGAAGGCCATGTGGAAGGACTGGTGCTGTTCCCTGCATTTTTCCTGCAGCTGTTGCGCTGTAAAAATCATGTCCGTTGTGACACCGAGGCAGTCAGGGCCCGCTGGAAGGAGCATTTCGAAGGTCCCCTCAATCGAGACTCTGCCTTTGACTCGAGTGTTCTTGACTCCATCCCGCAGCATGCTATCCGCCACCACCTCAGTAAAATACCAGCACTGCACAAGGTAGAAAAAGCCAGAAGGCAGCTGAAGAACAACAAGGCTATGGGAACGGATGGAATTCCTGCTGAGGCACTGAAGTATGGCGGAGAGGCACTGCTGGCGCGAATACATGACCTCATCTCTCTCATCTGGAGGGAGGAGAGTATACTGGGAGATCCCAGCGATGCAGGGATCTCCCAGTATTAAAAAAGGAGACAAGTCCGACTGCAGAAACTATAGAGGAATCTCCCTGTTATCAGCCACTGGGAAAGTCGTCGCTATAGTCCTCCTCAGCCGTCTTCTCCTTGTGGCTGAGGAGCTCCTCCCGGAGTCACAGTGCGGATTTCGTCCCCACATTATTTATGTGGCTGGTCCAATTACGTTTCTGGTCAATGGTGACCCCCAGGATGTTGATGGGGGATTCAGCGATGGTAATGCCGTTGAATATCAAGGGGCGGTGGTTAGACTCTCGCTTGTTGGAGATCGTAATTGCTTGGCACTTGTGTGGCTCGACTGCTCCTCGCCACTTATCAGCCCAAGCCTGAATGTCGTCCAGGTCTTGCTGCATGCAGGCATGGACTGCTTCATTATTTTGAGGAGTTGCGAATGGAACTGAACACTGTGCAATCATCAGCGAACATCCCCACTTCTGACCTTATGATGGAGGGAAGGTCATTGATCAAACAGCTGAAGATGGTTGGGCCGAGGACACTGCCCTGAGGAACTTCTGCAGCGATGTCCCAGGGCTGAGATGATTGACCTCCAACAACCACAGCCCTCTTCCTTTGTGCTAGGTATGACTCCAGTTAGTGGCGAGTTTTCCCCTTGATTCCCATTGACTTCACTTTTACTCGGGCTCCTTGATCTCACACTTGGTCAAATGCTCCCTTGATGTCCAGGGCAGTCACTCTCGCCTCACCTCTGGAATTCAGCTCTTTTGTCCATGTTTGGACAAGGCTGTAATGAAGTCTGGAGCCGAATGGTCTTGGTGGAACCCAAACTGAGCATTGGTGAGTAAATACCACTTGATCGCACAGTAAACGAAACCTTCAATCACTTTGCTGATTGAGAATAGACTGATGGGGTGGTAATTCGCTGGATTGGATTTGTCCTGCTTTTTGTGGACAGGACATACCTGGGCAGTTTTCCACATTGGCGGATAGATGCAGGTGTTGTAGCTGTACCGCAACAGTGTGGCTAAATGCACGGCTAGTTCTGGAGCACAAGTCTTCGGCATGATAGCCGGGATGTTTTCAGGGCCCATAGCCGTTGCTACATCCAGTGTGCTCATCTCATCCAAACGATGACATCTCCGACAATGCAGCATCCTTTCAGTACTATGCTGAAGTGAAATAAAAAGAATAAATGGTCAAATGCACAATTGGTCAGTTGGCAAAGTTTAACATTTCGGGTAGAGACCTTTCATTGGAGCTGTACCTGAAATATTAACCTCTGTTCTTTCAGATGTTGATTAACCTGTTGTGCATTTCCAGCATTTTCTATTGTAATGTTTTCTTGTTATCCCCACTTTTCCCAGTATAGTTAACTATAAAGTGACATCTTGTATGCTACACCTGTAAATATAAAGGTTTTGAGACATGTCTGTCACAATGTCCTCCATAAGCTGCACTGCCTCCTGTGCAGCCTCCCTCCCACGGCCCATTCAAATTTTCGTGCACGCGTGGCATCTACATGGAAAAGCCAGTGAGTGGCCTGCGCACGACCTTGCAGATTACTGTGTGGTCATGCAGCTTAGCCGGAGCAATGGTCAGCCACATATAAGGCATCACACTGGCAAACTTCTGAGTTGTATTAATTTATTATTGGTTTCTTCTGACCCAAGGAAGGAACTGGGGTCTACAACCTGCAGAGAAACTTCGCCAACATCAGAATTGCTCTTAAATGACCTAAGCATCAGCTTTGAAACAATTAGCCTCCAATTGACCTCGAGATGTGTTTATATAACAATTGGGCCTTTAAAACAAAACTTACCAGCTCCATTTTAGTAGCCGAATAATACATTCCGCACGAAATTATAATATAAGAACATAAGAAATAGGAGCAGGAGTAGGCCATACGGCCCCTCGAGCCTGCTCCGCCATTCAATAAGGTCATGGCTGATCTGATCATGGACTCAGCTCCATTTCCCTGCCCGCTCCCCATAATCCCTTATCCCCTTATCTTTTAAGAAACTGTATTTCTGCCTTAAATTTATTCAATGTCCCAGTTTCCTCAGCTCTCTGAGGCAGCGAATTCCACAGATTCACAACCCTCAGAGAAAAAATTTCTCCTCATCTCTGTTTTAAATGGGCGGCCCCTTATTCTAAGATCATGTCTTCTAGTTCTAGTCTCTCCCACCAGTGGAAACATCCTCTTTGCATCCACCTTGTCAAGCCCCCTCATATTATACGTTTTGATAAGACCTTTCATTCTTCTGAATTCCAATGAGTAGAGGCTCAACCTACTCAACCTTTCCTCATAAGTCAACCCCCTCATCCCCGGAATGAACCTCGTGAACCTTCTCTGAACTGCCTCCAAAGTAAGTATATCCTTTCGTAAATAATGGAAACCAAAACTGCACACAGTATTCCAGGTGTGGCCTCACCAATACCTTGTATAGCTGTATCAACACTTCCCTGCTTTTATACTCCATCCCCTTTGCAATAAAGGCCAAGATACCATTGACCTTCCTGATCACTTGCTTTACCTGCACACTATCCTTCTGTGTTTCATGCACAAGTACCCCCAGGTCCTGCTGTACTGCGGCACTTTGCAATCTTTCTCCATTTAAATAATAACTTGCTCTTTGATTTTTTTTCTGCCAAAGTGCATGACCTCAGACCTTCCAACATTATACTCCATCTGCCAAATTTTTGCCCACTCACTTAGCCTGTCTATGTCCTATGATTTTTTGTGTCCTCCTCACACATTGCTTTTCCTCCCATCTTTGTATCATCAGCAAACTTGGCTATATTACACACAGTCCCTTCTTCCAAGTCGTTAATATAGATCCCAGCACTGATCCCTGCGGCACCCCAATAGTTATTGATTGCCAACCAGAGAATGAATCATTTATTCCGACTCTGTTAGTTAGCCAATCCTCTATCCATGCTAATATATTAGCCCCAACCCCGTGAACTTTTATCTTATGCAGTAACCTTTTATGTGGCACCTTGTCAAATGCCTTCTGGAAGTCCAAATACACCACATCCACTGGTTTCCTTTTATCCACCCTGTTCGTTACATCCTCAAAGAACTCCAGCAAATTTGTTAAACATGACTTCCCCTTCATAAATCCATGCTGACTCTGCTTGACTGAATTTTGCTTTTCCAAATGTCCTACTACTGCTTCTTTAATAATGGACTCCAACATTTTCCCAACCACAGATGTTCGGTTAACTGGTCTATAGTTTCCTGCTTTTTGTCTGCCTCCTTTTTTAAATAGAGGCGTCACATTTGCAGTTTTCCAATCTGCTGAGACTTACCCGAATCCAGGGAATTTTGGTAAATTACAATCAATGCATCCACAATTCCTGCTCCTGTTCTTACAAAAAAAAACATATCCTCCAACTTACTGTCTACAATTCTGCGTGTGTTCCGACAGTAAATATAATGTGCACGAGTTGATCTCTCCTGGTTGTTGTACACCTGGAGTCAAGACCAAGTGTATTCTCGGTGCCCGAGTCAATATTTATCCCTCAATCAACATCACTTTAAAAAAAAAAAAAAATTATCTGATCATTATCATATTGCTGTTTGTGGGAGCTTGCCACATACAAATTAGCTGCCACATTTCAGCAGTGACTACACTTCAAAAAGTACATCATTGGCTGTAACTTGCTTTGGGACATCTAGTGGTCATGGTTTTGGTTTCCATATTTATGAAAGGATATACTTGCTTTGGAGGCAGTTCAGAGAAGGTTCACTAGGTTGATTCCGGGGATGAAGGGGTTGACTTATGAGGAAAGGTTAAATAGGTTGGGCCTCTGCTCATTGGAATTCAGAAGAATGAAAGGTGATCTTATCGAAACGTATAAGATTATTAGGGGGCTTGACAAGGTGGCTGAAGAGAGGATGTTTCCACTGATGGGGGAGTCTAGAACTGGAGGGCATGATCGTAGAATAAGGGGCCGCCATTTAAAACAGAGATGAGAAGTTTCTTAGGGTTGTAAATCTGTGGAGTTCGCTGCCTCAGAGAGCTGTGGAAGCTGGGACATTGAATAAATTTAAGACAGAAATACAGTTTCATTAACGAAAAGGGGTTATGGGAAGCGGGCAGGGAAGTGGAGCTGAGTCCGTGATCAGATCAGCCAGGATCTTATTGAATGGCGGAGCAGGCTCGAGGGGCCGTATGGCCTACTCCTGTTCCTATTTCTTATGAAAGGCGCAATATAAATGCAAGTCTGTCTCTGTCTTTCTTTCTATTCCTTGGGTTGAGTGGGGATAAAGGTTGGGAGATAATTGGACCAGGGTGCACAGACATAATTGATTTCCTGTTTGGGTCGTATTTTTATATTTCTGTTATAAATTCTTGCGTTTATAAGGGGACCTACCCACGGTAACTTGTCGTGGTGTCATTGAAACATAGAAACATAGAAAATAGGTGCAGGAGTAGGCCATTCGGCAATTCGAGCCTGCACCACCATTCAATAAGATCACAGCTGATCATTCCCTCAGTACCCCTTTCCTGCTTTCTCTCCATACCCCTTGATCCCCTTAGCCGTAAGGGCCATATCTAACTCCCTCTTGAATATATCCAATGAACTGGCATCAACAACTCTGCTGTAGGGAATTCCACAGGTTAACAACTTTGAGTGAAGAAGTTCCTCCTCATCTTAGTCCTAAATGGCCTACCCCTTATCCTAAGATTGTGTCCACTGGTTCTGGACTTCCCCACCATCAGGAAGAATTTACCCGCATCTAACCTGTCCCATCCCGTCAGAATCTTGTATGTTTCCATGAGATCCCCTCTCATTCTTCTAAACTCCATCGTATAAAGGCCCAGTTGATCCAGTCTCTCCATGTCAGTCCAGCCGACTGACATGTCAGTCCAGCCATCCTAGGAATCAGACTGGTGAGCCTGCGCTGCACTCCCTCAATAGAATGAACGTCCTTCCTCAGATTAGGAGACTAAAACTGAACACAATATTCCAGCTGAGGCCTCACCAAGGCCCTGTACAAGTGCAGTAAGACCTTCCTGCTCCAAGACTCAAATCCCCTAGCTATGAAGGCCAACAGACCATTTGCCTTCTTCACCGCCTGCTGTACCTGTATGCCAACTTTCAATGACTGATGAACCGTTGCACCTCCCCTTTTCCTAATCTGCCACCATTCAGGTAATATTCTGTCTTAGCGTTTTTGCCCCCAAAGTGGGTAACCTCACATTTATCCACATTATGCCACATCTGCCATGCATTTGCCCACTCACCTAACCTGTCCAAGTCACCCTGCAGCCTCTTAGCTCTCCCCTCACAGCTCACACCGCCACCCAGTTTAGTGTCATCTGCAAACTTGGCAATATTACACTCAATTCCTTCATCCAAGTCATTGATGTATATTGTAAATAGCTGGGGTCCCAGCACTGAGCCCTGCAGCACTCCACTAGTCACTGCCTGCCATTCTGAAAAGGACCCGTTTAGTGCATCTCTCTGCTTCCTGTCTGCCAACCAGTTCTCTATCCACATCAGTATATTACCCCCAATACCATGTTCTTTGATTTTGCACACCAATCTCTTGTGTGGGACCTTGTCCAAAGCCTTTTGAAAGTCCAAATACACCACATCAACTGGTTCTCCCTTGTCCACTGTTACATCCTCAAAAAATTCCAGAAGATTTGTCAAGCATGATTTCCCCTTCATAAATCCATGCTGACTTGGACTGATCCTGTCACTGCTTTCCAAATGCACTGCTATTTCATCCTTAATAATTGATTCCAACATTTTCCCCACCACTGATGTCAGACTAACCGGTCTATAATTACCAGCTTTCTCTCTCCCTCTCTTTTTAAAAAGTGGTGTTACATTAGCTACCCTCCAGTCCATAGGAACTGATCCAGAGTCGATAGACTGTTGGAAAATGATCACCAATGCATCCATGATTTCTAGGGGCACTTCCTTAAGTACTCTGGGATGCAGACTATTAGGCCCCAGGAGTTTATCAGCCTTCAATCCCATCGATTTCCCAAACACAATTTCCCACCTAATAAGGATTTCCTTCAGTTCCTCCTTCTCACTAGACCCTCGGTCCCCTTGTACTTCCAGAAGGTTATTTGTGTCTTCCTTCGTGAAGGCAGAACCAAAGTATTTGTTCAATTGGTCTGCCATTTCTTTGTTCCCCATTATAAATTCACCTGAATCTGACTGCAAGGGACCTATGTCTGTCTTCACTAATCTTTTTCTCTTCACTTTAGATCCTCCCACCCATGGTTGTGCTGCAGCTGGTATTTCCTTTTGCACATTTAACATTTAGCCTGAAGAATGACTCTCTCGCTAACATTTTTCTCTTTCTAATTCCCAGTATAGTTTAACACACTTTCTAAATTGTATTCAACACAAAGCAAAAGCTACAGCAGGTGCAATTAAAACACTCTCCCCTCTCATTTACTCACAGCACACGCAGGACTCTTCAAAAAAAAATACTCAATATAAATTTTAGCTCAATAAAACTTTTAAAATGTATATCTTTGTTTTTCAAAATTATTTGAGGAGTAGCTGCTTGGAAGAAACTATTAGAAGCTGATGAAAGGTTCTACCAGTACAGTTGATTAAACAATGCTGATGTATCTTAGGACATTAGATACTGTGCACATGCTCAGACTGTGCAGTCCAAATTCAGCTCAAGAGTCACTGGTCTGGGCAACAATATCAAGTTCAAGCCCAAGCTGTTGGGAAAGGCTGAATATATAATTTTTTGAATGTTTTACTTTGTTTAAAGCCTTATTTTGGACAATAGAAATTTGAGTTACTCAGAGACAACATAGCTGTTGCAAATATTTTTCAGCACCCACTATGAGCAATTTGTGGGACCTAAAGAAATCACACAGCCTGTTTGTATTTGAATTGAGTGGCTTCGCTCGCGCACACTCACTCTCTCTCTCTCTCTCTCTCTCTCTCTCTCTCTCTCTCTCTCTCTCTCTCTCTCTCTCTCTCTCTCTCTCTCTCCCCTCCCTCCCTCCCACTATCTGATAACTACAGATTTTGTGTTTTTAGTCATGAAAATGAGTGAAGAGTTCTTCTGACCTGTTAATCACTGTTGCTTTTTACTTACACCAGATGGTGCAAGTGGCGTTGAAAAGCAACTCCATGCTGTCAATTAAGCCAGAACAGTGCGGAGAGCAGAGCTGCGCACAGAATCTGTACAGATCACCAAGTCTATCAGACACAATGAGGAAGTCAACAGGAGCTTGGCGTCGGCTGTCAAGTACAGAGTTTAGCTTTCAACACAAGGGAACCATTTTTTGTGTCAGTAATAATAATAACTTTTATTTATATAGTGCCTTTAACATAGTAACACGACCCAAGGCGCTTCACAACAGTTTTACAAGACAAAACAGATAAATTTGACACCAAGCCACAAAAGAAGAAATTAAGGCAGATGACCAAAAGCTTGTTAAAAGAGAGAGGTTTTAAGGAGCGTATTAAAGGAGGGAAGAGAGGTAGAGAGGCGAAGAGGTTTAGGGAGGGAGTTGATGAGCTGAGGGCTCAAACAGCTGAAGGCACGGCCACCGATGCTTGAGCAGTTATAATGAGGGATGTTCAAGAGGCCAGAATTTGAGGAGTGCAGACATCTTGTGGGGTTGTAAGGCTGAAAAAGGTTACAGAGATAGGGAGGAGCAAGGCCATGGAGTGATTTGTAAACAAGGATAAGAATTTTTAAATCTAGGCATTGTTTAACCGGGAGCCAATGTAGGTCAGAAAGTACAGGGGTGATGGGTGATTGTGACTTGGTGCGAGCTAGTACACGGGCTGCAGATTTTTGAATGACATCAAGTTTACGTAGTGTAGAATGTGTTAGGCCGGCCAGGAGTGAGTTGGAGTAATCAAGTTTAGAGGTAACAACTGCATGAATGAGGGTTTCAGCAGCCGAAGAGCTGAGGCAGGGGCAGAGGCGGGCAAACTTACGGAGGTGGAAAAAGGCGGTTTGAGTTGTGCCGTGGATATGTGGCTGGAAACTCATTTTGGGGTCAAATATGACGCCAAGGTTGCAAACAGTCTTGTTCACCCTCAGATTGATGCTAGGGAGAGGGATGGAGTGTCTTCAAAAAATAATATTGTAGTTGATAATAGATACCTAAGAAGTGAGCACAAAAAACTACAATCTCATCACGGAGTTGAGACAGCATCCTAAAAAAAAGAGTGAAGCTTGGACAGTTCCTAAACTTCTATTTAAATCCTAACCCAATGTAACATTTCCAGAATGGATCATTTTTGTGACATATTACTCTGTCGTTCATGGGATGGTTGAATTTTTACTGAAAGCAGCTGCCATGGTAGAAGCTAATGACCAGTGTACTCCAAGTTATTGATGCATAATAATGTCCATACTGAAGGATTAGCAAGTATGATAAAGTGACTGTAGGTTTATCTCCTTATGATCAACGGTTGTTGACCAGTAAACGGGTCATGTACAGGTGCGTTTTGGCTCATTGTTTAAGTTTACTGGTTGCAAGACTGAAGTTAAAAATAATTTTATGTTTTAAAAGGACCATTTTGTGATTCAATTCTTTCACCTCTGCAATCTGAGGTCCACACTAAGCAGAGATCAAGTCTTGTGCTCAGGGATGATCTAGTGTAGGAATTTAGAACACTGCCTATAACCTTGCATCTGAGTTTGACTTCAGTCTAAATTAAGGTGATGAAATTTGCAACACTCTGGCCATCTTTGGTACAAGTGAAAAGGCACTGTCGATCCAGTAAGCCCAAACTTCCCTTAATCAAGCATGGATCAATCCTTAAGATTGATGGGAGCAACAAATTGAAAGGTCAAACTGGTGCTTATGGTTGAAGTATATTGTTTGGGTGCAGAGAACACACCTAATCAGTAATGTTCCAGGTAACTTGTATCGCTTTCATCTGGAATGATGATTTCCAAATATTTCCACGCAACATAGTATTTCGTGTTCAATCTGCTGAAACCCGATAATCCCCAAAATGTGAGTTCCAAACCCAATTTTGAAGCCCTAAAATGTGTATAGTCTTCAAACTGAGTGGAAATGATAGCATAAAAATGCAGTGCTGCCTCCCTCTCACTGTAGGGTGACTGACAAACTGCAGCATTTCCCTCCCCAGTGCCAAAAAAATGTCACTCTATCTCATTGATTCAGTTTATCACTGTCACATTGAAGCTCCATGAAACTGGAAGTTTTCTGATTCTGAGCTTTTTTGTTTTTGATCTGAAAAAGCACAGAATTGCTTGCAACTGATTTTATCTGTTTTTTTAAAACCTGAATTCATCAAAAATTCAAGCCTGAAAAGTATAAATTGATTCAGTAGTGACACAAGAGGTGAAAGTAATGGAGCATCATAAAGGAGTTAAAATGTTTGTCCCTATTCATTTTGTGGTCTTTCTGGGCTGCACAATATTACCTGACGGAACAGGTAGGTACACATAAATAGGGACATCTAAACTGAATAATCGAGAGCATTCTTTTAAAACATGCAATGTGTAGGGTTTCCTTCTGAGAGGCTCAGTGGTGTGGTCATCATCATAGGCAGTCCCTCAAAATGAGGATGACTTGCTTCCATGCCAAAAAGGGATGAGTTCACAAGTGTTTCAATGAAGGACCTAATATTCCAGATCCTGAACTACATCTTGAAGGGTGGAAGATGCCTGTGCGTGGATTTTTTTACCATGTGGTGGCCGTTGCACACCAGCCACCACATGGGCTTGACAGAGCTAGGTCTTGGTCCAGTGGCAAGGATTATCCAAGACGACTGGAGACCAGCTCTGCTGCACAGGCCCAGTGTGCGCACATATCGCAGTATGGGCTGGCCCGTGCTGCCTCTGGGCCCTCGTCTCTTCTGGCCCCGAACTCACACCTCTCCTGGGCCCCGATCACGTTCCTCTACAGTCTCTCACTGCTCCTTCGCCCCGACCTCGCCGTTCCTGCTGTATCTGCCCACGCTCCAATCACCGCCCTGGACCTTGATGACGTCCCTCTTCGCTGCCATCGCCCTCCTGCACCAGCTCGTGCTGTACCTTGCCGTGGTACGCAGACACGCTGTCCAGGGGCCGTCGCTTGCCGTTCCTTTTATGGCCCCGATCTGCCGCTGATGGTCTCTCGCAGGTCGGGCCGCCATGCTGTTGGGGTACTGAGCCACCAGACTAGAAACATCCCACTTTGAATCCCTAGTTACTGCTGAGTTCACTTCCTGCTTTGTGTTCACTTCTCCTACTTGTCAAGTGCCTAAAGTTCTACAGGAGGGAGTGCTGTAAAAATAAAATAATTTAGAGAAATTTAGTAGCGTGTCCACTTGGCTCAGTGGATAGCACTTGCCGCTGAGCCAGAAGGTTGTGGGTTCAAGTCTCACTCCAGGGACTTGAGCACAAAAAAATCCAGGCTCACACTCCAGTGCAGTGCTGAGGGAGTGCTGCACTGTCGGAGGTGCCGTCTTTCGAATGAGACATTAAACCAAGACCCCGTCTGCCATCTCAGGTGGACGTACAAGATCCCATGGCGCTATTTTGAAGAAGAGCAGGGAAGTTATCCCCGGTGTTCTGGCCAATATTTATCCCTCGAATCAACATAACAAACACAGATTATCTGGTCATTATCACATTGCTGTTTGTGGGAGCTTGCTGTGCACAAATTGGCTGCCGTGTTTCCTACATTACAACAGTGACTACACTTCCAAAGTATTTCATTGGCTGCAAAGCGCTTTGAGACGTCTGGTGGTTGTGAAAGGTGCTGTATAAATCCAAGTCTTTCTTTTCTTTCTTAGTACACGAACTAATCAAATTGTGAGGTCATCCACCTTGGGGGAAAAAAACAGTAAAAGGGAATATTATTTGAATGGGGAGAAATTACAACATGCTGCGGTGCAGAGGGACCTGGGGATCCTTGTGCATGAATCCCAAAAAGTTAGTTTTCAGGTGCAGCAGGTAATCAGGAAGGCAAATGGAATGTTGGCCTTCATTGCGAGAGGGATGGAGTACAAAAGCAGGGAGGTCCTGCTGCAACTGTATAGGGTATTGGTGAGGCCGCACCTGGAGTACTGCGTGCAGTTTTGTTCACCTTACTTAAGGAAGGATATACGAGCTTTGGAGGGGGTACAGAGACGATTCACCAGGCTGATTCCGGAGATGAGGGGGTTACCTTATGATGATAGATTGAGTAGACTGGGTCTTTACTCGTTGGAGCTCAGAAGGATGAGGGGTGATCTTATAGAAACATTTAAAATAATGAAAGGGATAGATAAGATAGAGGCAGAGAGGTTGTTTCCACTGGTCCGGGAGACTAGAACTAGGGGGCACAGCCTCAAAATATGGGGGAGCCAATTTAAAACCGAGTTGAGAAGGAATTTCTTCTCCCAGAGGGTTGTGAATCTGTGGAATTCTCTGCCCAGTGAAGCAGTTGAGGCTAGCTCATTGAATGTATTCAAATCACAGATAGATAGATTTTTAACCAATAAGGGAATTAAGGGTTACAGGGAGCGGGCGGGTAAGTGGAGCTGAGTCCTTGGCCAGATCAGCCTTGATCTTGTTGAATGGCGGAGCAGGCTCGAGGAGCTATATGGCCTACTCCTGTTCCTAATTCTTATGTTCTTATGTTTATCCCAGTGAGAAGAAAGATTTTGAAATGGGAGCAATCAGCACACTGAAGATTTTGTCTCAATAAATTGTTGAAATTTACCAGAGGATTTCTTTTTCGAGGGCTGCTGTCGGAGTGAACCAATGCCCTGTGCCACCAATTACTGGTATAAGATGTTGTACCGTTGCTTCTCCTCCTACCCCTTCCCTTCGTCCCTTCATTTGTAGAATCCGAACCAGAATCAAGAATTTAAACCCGCATAATGCTTATTTGCACCAAAATGGAGGTGTTGAAATATTTCTTTAGTCTGTGGACAGCCATTGGACAGCCAGCGACACTGGGCTGCTTTCAGGTACCTCCGAGCTCTGTGCTGCAGGAGTGGCATTAGGAGAAACCCAAGAGTAAATTTCCCCAGTTAGGGGAGATGGATGGCATGTGAAGGATCAAGAGGCAGAGAAATCAGAATGTTTTTATATAATATATATAAATATATATATATATATATATTTAAATCCCTGAAATATAGCTCTGTTTAATCATGTTCATCTCCATTGTGCTGTGCTTTGTGAAGATGCAGCAATGTCTGCGTTATGAAGAATAACTCGGAATTTTTTTTGTGCAGATGAACTTTTATCGACAGACTACTCGTATGCACTGCAGGCCTGCAGCTTTCCTTCTATCTCCTCACAATGCTGCAGTTCCGCTTGAGCCGGAAGAGTTTTGTTTCATGGCAGGCCTGAAACAAAGACTGTAGAAAGCCACTTGAATTAGTCCTTTGAGTGCTGATTCCAGAGACTTTACACAATGCTTTCAACTTGTATTGTTTTCACCATGATTTATACTTGCCGTGTGAACATTGAAAAGTATCGCAGCAGGCAGCGGGCAGTCCTATTGATTAATTGAGCAATGTGTATTAGGTATTCATAGTGTAAACTGGAATCTGTCTGTTGTTGGTTTAAAATATTGCATTTTCATTAACTAACCAGCACTTTGCTGCGCAATCGATTTGAGCACTGCAGTAATGATTTTATATTGCATCCAGATACCCAGCTGTTTTCTTTAGACTGTATAGGTTTTACATAGCTGTACATTTTCCTTGCAGTTTGTAGTTTTAGGGATTTATTTTCCCTCGCTCTGGGTAATTTTTGAATAATACTATTTCCGCAAACTTAAGTCTGACTTATTTCAGTTCTGAAGTGGATCTTCTAAAAGGTGGCCAGGCAATCAAGGACTTAACATGAAGGCCTGTATGGATTGTCGGACTCATAACAGGAACAGATATTTGCAGTGGGCTGCATTCAAAGTGAGTTTCAGGGACCTTAAGCCAGGCTGGCAAATTGGAGAGAACCCTGTCTTGGGGAGGGGTTAAAAAGAGACTGGAGGGATGAGAGCTTTCCTGCCCACTCCCTGAAGAAAGAACTTCTGTTCATGGTCACTGCAGGTCTGCTTGAAGGAGATATCAAAGGCTGGGACGTGAAATTCCAAGGCTTAAAAAGTCCCACCTTTGTGACTGAAGGAGGGGTATGATGACACAAAGCAATTGTGGGGATACCCAAACAGGAAAATAGAGAGCATTTTTTTTTTAAACCTGCAATGTGCAGGACTCCCTTCCAAGAGGCTCAGTGACACTGGTGTGGTGCTGAGCCACTTGACTAGAAACATCCCAAGTTGAATCCCTGATCAATGCTGAATTCACTTCCTGCTTGGTGTTCACCTCGTCTCCTTGTCAGGTGCCTAAGATGTTCTGCAGGACGAGGGCAGTATCACAGTAGTTTGTTGAGTTGGGATCTCAGCCAGACCAGTGGCAGGAATGCTATTTAGCCCCAGAGCTATGAAAGGGAGCATCACCCAGGGTTCTCACTCATGAATGCTCTTGTCACCGCAGCTGGAAAGCAGACATATGAGTGTCAGATGAGGACTTGATCAGGCTTGGCTACAGTACCTCTATGGTCATGTACTCTCAGTTCAAGCTCACACACGCAGAATGACCACTTAGGTGAGCTACCACTGCTAACCTAGGGGACAATACCCCACTTTTTAAAAAAGGAGGGAGAGAGAAAACGGAATTATAGACCGGTCAGCCTGACCTCAGTAGTGGTTAAAATGATGGAATCAATTATTAAGGATGTCATAGCAGCGCATTTGGAAAAAGGTGACATGATGGGTCCAAGTCAGCATGGATTTGTGAAAGGGAAATCATGCTTGACAAATCTTCTGGAATTTTTTGAGGATGTTTCCAGTAAAGTGAACAAAGGAGAACCAGTTGATGTGGTATATTTGGACTTTCAGAAGGCTTTCGACAAGGTCCCACACAAGAGATTAATGTGCAAAGTTAAAGCACATGGGATTGGGGGTAGTGTGCTGACGTGGATTGAGAACTGGTTGTCAGACAGGAAGCAAAGAGTAGGAGTAAATGGGTACTTTTCAGAATGGCAGGCAGTGACTAGTGGGGTACCGCAAGTTTCTGTGCTGGGGCCCCAGCTGTTTACATTGTACATTAATGATTTAGACGAGGGGATTAAATGTAGTATCTCCAAATTTGCGGATGACACTAAGTTGGGTGGCAGTGTGAGCTGCGAGGAGGATGCTATGAGGCTGCAGAGTGACTTGGATAGGTTAGGTGAGTGGGCAAATGCATGGCAGATGAAGTATAATGTGGATAAATGTGAGGTTATCCACTTTGGTGGTAAAAACAGAGAGACAGACTATTATCTGAGTGGTGACAGATTAGGAAAAGGGAAGGTGCAACGAGACTTGGGTGTCATGGTACATCAGTCATTGAAGGTTGGCATGCAGGTACAGCAGGCGGTTAAGAAAGCAAATGGCATGTTGGCCTTCATAGCGAGGGGATTTGAGTACAGGGGCAGGGAGGTGTTGCTACAGTTGTACAGGGTCTTGGTGAGGCCACACCTGGAGTATTGTGTACAGTTTTGGTCTCCTAACTTGAGGAAGGACATTCTTGCTATTGAGGGAGTGCAGCGAAGATTCACCAGACTGATTCCCGGGATGGTGGGACTGACCTATCAAGAAAGACTGGATCAACTGGGCTTGTATTCACTGGAGTTCAGAAGAATGAGAGGGGACCTCATAGAAACATTTAAAATTCTGACGGGTTTAGACAGGTTAGATGCAGGAAGAATGTTCCCAATGTTGGGGAAGTCCAGAACCAGGGGTCACAGTCTAAGGATAAGGGGTAAGCCATTTAGGACCGAGATGAGGAGAAACTTCTTCACCCAGAGAGTGGTGAACCTGTGGAATTCTTTACCACAGAAAGTTATTGAGGCCAATTCACTAAATATATTCAAAAAGGAGTTAGATGTAGTCCTTACTGCTAGGGGGATCAAGAGGTATGGCGAGAAAGCAGGAAGGGGGTACTGAAGATGCATGTTCAGCCATGAACTCATTGAATGGCGGTGCAGGCTAGAAGGGCTGAATGGCCTACTCCTGCACCTATTTTCTATGTTTCTATGTAATACTTGGGAGGCGAAATTGGGGGCTGTAACTAGCAGGGGCCAGGACTTACAGCGCCTGGCACAGAAATCCCGCCCCGCTGCTGAATTGGGCTTACCACGTCTCAAAGGAAGTGGAGCACAATCTCGTGCGCTCCTTTTCCTTGGGCGATTTCCGGGGCGCTACTGGGGCAGGGAGTGAAGCGCAACGCGGATGACGTGCTTCAACGCCCGGGGGAGGCCGCTGCGTACTCTGCAAGGCCTCTGATGGCCTCCACTGAGCCATTAGGGAGGGCAGGAACGGGCCTGCAGCCTGGAACCCAAAATGGTGGGTTTTGGCAGCCCGGACCACGCTAGGGCCGCCATACTGGAGCCGCCCCGAGAGTCGGCAAATCAGTAAAGACTTGTGAAGCTGGCATTAACATCCGATCACGCCAGCCACGGGAGCGGTAAGGGGTCGCCGCATGCGGTGATGACATCATCGGCAGTTGCGCGCCGGCCTGGAGCGCTGCCCGCCGGGGTGTTCCGCTACCATGGCAACGCCTCCGCAAACTCCCAGGCAATTTCCCTGGAGCCGGTAGCGCCCCCAAAGGCACAACGGGCCTCCAAAAAAGGGGCACTTTTGCCCCCTTGGTGTCTTTTTGAATTTCCAATGGTACAGATGTTTGTTCTTGTTTTTATTTGCAGGGTGACTACAACTGGAATGATGGAAGGAGTGAAAAAAGTTAACCAAACGTCGAATGGCCCCGCAGAGCAGAGAGGAGAGCAGGACAGAGTGGCATGATGGGCCACCGACAGAGACACGAGTGTAACCTGAGCACCCTCCCCTCTTCGTTCTGTGTGGAATATGCACCGAAAACACTTGATTCAGGGCTCAGAGAAGTGCTTCGGCACCAAATGAAGCTCAGTATTTTGTTAAGAGAAAACTTTTTCCCGCAGAGTATTTGCATTTTTCCAGTTGTCTGGTGCGCAGCACTCAGTTTGGTGCCGGACCTGCTCATACCCACCCTGTAAACCAGTTTAGCTCAAGCAGACCAAATGGCAGTTTCCGGCCATAGGCTTTTATGCTTATTGCAAATTAATTTGGGTCGCGAGTTTCCTCTGATTCACAGGGAGCTGCTAATATTTCTGTCTAGATATACAAGCTTCCTCCATTGACCAGAACGTAGTTTAAGGCTGAAGGCAAGTCTCTGTTGTAACTGTATAAATGCAAGCTCCAGGCTGCAGAACACTTCAGTTCTTCAATCGAATGTGTGAAAAATTGAATTTTTCTGAGCCAGGGTTAATGTCTAGAATGGGTTGCAGTAACAAAGCAGGAAGGGAGAGGGATGAGTCGTGAGACTCCGATCAAACACTAACTGAAATCCAACCTGAGGGACAAGAATCCAACTCGAGTTTGTCTGTCTTCCTCGGTCAAAGAAGGGATTGTGGAGCCAAGAACCATTGAGTGAAAACTATATTTTTGTTCTATTTTGTGCTCCACCAAGTGGTAAATTGTCATTTTAAAAGTAGAGAGATTAACTGATTTACGACGAAAGGTACTAATTGGCGCTTTCACAGCAGTTTCTGGATTCAGGATGTAATTGGTAGGCTCCCTAGTTGATCAGTGGCTACATGCTGTGCCTGGTGTGCGATTGAGCCAAACACCCCAGGAATGTCCAGTGTTTCGCCCTTGGTCTGTTCTCAACTGGCTGATCTCAGTTAGGACAACAATTGTTGATCTGGCAGTTGGCGTCAGCAGCCCAGGCTGGAGGATGCGGTGGGATGGGGCGTGTTGGCAGAAATCGTCCAGGGTTTCCACTACTCATTGCTGACCGGTGACTTCTAATGTAAAGTGTGCGGATGTGGATTTCAGTTTAAGAATGGCCACTTGGAGGCAACCACTATTGTGAAACTTTGCCCCCAGTACAAATGGACACCTTCAGGAGAAGAGAAAATTTATTCAATAAAGCAATACTACTGTTGAAACTAATATTTCCAACTATGCAGAGTAGTCAGATAGCAATGAATGAGTTAAATAAATAAGCTGTTCTCCAGAATAAAACTTAAAAGTAGATGGTCTAAATTCATCAGAATATTTTAAAAAGTGAAATGTTGCATTATTTACATTAGAATCAATTTAAAATTTACTGCAGTTTGTGACTCAGATCCTTCACTCCTTCAGCTTCTGGCACTTGGCTGCTCTGTTGGTGTATGTGAGCAGCTCGTGGCTTACTAAGCAGCGTGTAGGAGTATCATCGTGAGGATGGGCTGTCTGCAATGTACTGCAGAGAGCAGTGCGGGCTCATTACATGCCACAAACATCTGTGGAAGGCTAATGCACGAGGAGCATTCATTTTAAAAGCTTTATCACACACATGCAATCCATGGGTGTTACAGGCTACAAACTCTGAGGACAGAAGTGAGATGTTACCGTACAAGCCACTTACTGTCTTGTCCTTCTTTATTTTTTTATTTCCACCTGTTTTTTTTTAAATTCTTAAATGTATAATTTTAGCCTTTTTTCCTGAAGACTTAAAAGCTGCTCAGTCCACTTGCTCCCATCCATCTTGATAGTGCACAGCAATGGCAGGCCTTGTATGATCTGGTCTTCCTCACTCCCCACCTCTCATTCCCCTGAGAGGTTGCACCAATATGCCCTCTGGTTGGAGCATCCCTGGATGATACAGCTACTATTCAAAAACTTGCTTCCTATGGCTGGAGGAGCCAGGCACGACACTGTCTGCTCCCATTCTGTGCTGCAACATGTTGGTACAGCGATGCATTGAGTCTCTCAACTTCTCTCTCTTAATGGGGTTTTACGTACAGAATTCATACAGATTGTGTTCGGCAAAGGTTCACTTGCTTTCTATGGCAGGCATGTTACTAGTCGTTTAAGTATGTTCCCCCCCCCCCCCCCCCCCCCACCAACAGATTTTATACTTAATAATTCCTGCTTAATTGTATGTGTGTGTGTTCCGCAAAATAAGTTTCTCCCTCACCACCCCCATTCTTCACCCATTCTGAAAGTATTACTGCACCCTCTCTTACACTTATCTCTGCACAATGTGCCCATGAAGTAAAAGGTGGCCATTTTGCAAATCTTGATTTCCAGTTGTCTATAATATTTAAAAGTTGGAAAATAGATTCAGTTCCACTTGTCTTGGATCAGGAGGAAGCATAAGTAGTGAAGGCGGCTTGAAGGGTCTGGTAGGGGAAAAGGGAAGCAGATACTCTTGATTTCAAGTCTCTTCTGTGTGTGGATCTTGCGTCCTGATTTTGTTTGTGTTTGTGTGTTGCCTTTTTTGACTTGTGTGACTTAAGTATAATGCATGTGTAGGATGTTAATGGGTTGCTGTAACACACTGTGTATTGTATGCACATTTGGTGCTCCTTTCCATTAGAATTGGAGTTGGTGTGGGCGTGAATGAAGCCAAACTGAACAGGACTAATACAAAGCATAGTGGCGTATATTCCACAAAAACACCTGCACCTCACTTTATGCTAACACTGGTTTAGTTCAATGGAGCAACCTTGGTGGATTCCTAAGAAAGGTTGGAGAACAATGCACACAGGAGGAAAATGGTTTCTAAAACCAAAAGGTGGGATCGCCATAGGTACAGAGAGTAAACACTTTGCCTTGTGTGGAACTATGCTGAGTGAGCATTATTCATGTGAGAACAGATAGAGAGTGCTTTTCCATGACCAAAGAGGTCTGAGCTTCAATGCCAATCAGTGCTGAATTAGTTGATCTTAGCTGGTGCATTGTAAGTGCTACAATTGATTTCAGCTCCCCCAAGTTAGGGGGATGGGGGACAAATCAGCTGAAGGATGCCTGGGCACACATTCCCTCTCACCCATCATTAATACTTACTGTCTGTGTTCACGTGAAGATTGACCATCTAGGCGAGTTACTGCAGTGCGACTGTAGAACTATATCACGGCATGAGTCAAGGCCTTCAGAAGAGGCGGGAAGCAAATGGAGAGAGTGGGAAACAAATGGAAAGCAGACCAGTTGCTAACACAGAGCTCATGAGTTGTATCCTTTTTAAAACAAATTACTTCTACATATTAAATAGTTGTTGCATTGCAGCCATATCCACTTGTAAATATACTTGTGCACTAATGATGGGTTGCTCTAATTGTACGTTTTAGGGGTTGGTCGCATTGAATAGTAGATGTGCAATTTGTAAATAGTGTAAATTTTTACTGTTCATATTTAATTTCACTGTTCTCCTGATCATTCTTCAGAGAGTTGTAAATGTGCTGTAATGCTCCATCACCTTTGATGAAGGTTTCTCTAATTTTAACGTCTTGGCTTAATTTCTTCCACATGTTTGCCTAGATAATTTATTGCATTTCAGGGCAAGTGAAGGAATAACTCAAGTTTTTCTGAGACATAGTAAAGCACGATACAAGTTCTTCCTTGCAGTTAGTTTATAGAAGACTCTGTTGACTTTATCTAATTAAAAAAAAAAACACCTTGCATAAACTCCCTGACATTCCAGCAGGTAAAAGCACTACCCAATGTATAACTAAGTCCCAGGTTCAATTCCCCAGTCTGTGCTGCATTTGCTGATTTAAGTTAGGGATCTATAGTTGGCCCAAGCACTCCTCTGCTACGAGGTGAAAAATCAGCCAATGTTCCTTCTTTTGCAGGAATGTTCTTGTGTATTGGCAATGGGTGAAGATAAGGTCGTTATTGGCTGTGATGTCCCTGATTGTCAAAACTGACTCGAGCTTAAGACATGATAAATATAAGGTCGCTTGGACACAGTACAGGAGGGCAGCGGATTCCTGTGAAACCATACACCAGCATGAGCAGACATCTTCAGAAAAGCTGGGGAGAAAATTGGGGGGTGGAACTTTTTTTATTACACTGCATTGTGTGTGGGGAGGGGGGGGGGGACTTTTTAAAAATACACTACATGGTGAATGCCCTTGTTTGTCACTATTATGAAAAAAGAACTTGTTCAGAAAAATCACCTTGTTCCTGTTTAGTAGCTATCACAGAGTCGGTCACAACTTCTCAGACAACATGCAGATAACAGGCGGACTTCTGTTTTAAGGGTATTTTATTTTTTTAAATAACTGCTTTCAATCAGATGTTAACAGAACACACTTGAGGGATTTGGCTAACTTTATAAATCGTCCGCTTCATATCGCAGTTTGTGTGACACCTGAATCCGCCCCAAAAACCAAGTGCGTTAGTCAGATGACATCAGATGTCATCAGATGCATTTACGAGATAATGACGAATGAAACTGTTCAGACGGTGTCAGAAATTGCAACGGCACTCTGAGCCCCAAGACAGAAGTGTTACTGCTCTTGCACCATCTTGTGTTCCTGCGTGTATTTTATCATTTTTCACTTATTAAAGTTAGCAGCGAAGAGCTTTTAACTAACAGCACTGGAAAAAAAGCATTTGACGTGGATGGTAGACTCTCCATCACGTGATTCAAAGTCAAGAGTTTGAACCTTGCACACCAGAACAAAGCAGTGATGACGGTGTAAGAAATTATTTCCTACTCTATCTTTAGTGCTTTGTCATTGTTTTACTCTTGGGTAGATTGATTGATTGAAGCAAGCTTAGTGTAGGCTTTTGTGGCCAAGTATTGTTTCAGAAAACAATTTAGCAGCACGAACTACCGCTCTCTACACATTCTGCAGTAGCAAGAACCTTTGGAACTGACCTTTGGTGGTCTCCATGGCAATTGACTGAACATAACCAGTGGTAATTGATCACAAAGGATAATTTTTGCAGCTTCGAGCTTCTGCCAGATCTCGTGTTAAACTTGATGGGATTGTGCGATTCTGGTGAGGCAGAATTTTCAGCACCCTGGTAAGTGTTCGAAACTGATGCAGCAAATAAGATTTCTATTTTTTTAACATGGTTTTTTTAATTACAAACTTGATTTGTTCCAAACCGTGACATTGCACTGTAACATACTGCAGCTTTAAATCAGCATTCTTGTATGTTGCAAAGGACAGCCGGAGTGAGCTGAAACATTGTGAACAGTGTTCTGAATGATAATTGATGCTGACAGTTTGGAGAGAGGGCTCTGCTCATCAGGTGCTACTTAAGTGATGTTGAATAATTATTTTCTCAGATTGCGATTGGTATTGAGATTGATTTAGTGGCGAGTCCCAACTGTTGAGAAGGCAGTTGGTATTCCAGCTCAGTGCTGAAGAAATGATTGAAGATATCCAAACTAGATGGCCTGTCAATATAAGAATAGTTGGTAAAGTATTGATAAATACCACAATCCTATATTTGCAAAATATATTAAAAGCATTATTGATTGCACTTCACTGTGGTCCCTCTATGGTTGTGTCAATACTCGACATCTAGGCATACGCATGAAGTATGGCCACCTGGAGGTGCTATCAGAGGACTGTCTGAATCGTATCCTGACGAAACCTGATGTTTTCAAGCAAAGGAGAAGAAAAATGGATGAGAAATGTGTGTAGAACATCAATGCTGTGCCAGTTTTTCTTCTCTGGGCATCGATTCCAGAGGATTTTGAAAGAAGAATCTGGGTAGGCTCTTGGCTTGATAATCCTGAATCTAAGATGGTTCAGTGATGATTTAATTTGAGCATGGCAGGAGTTGGTGCAAGGAAAACGAGTGTGGCAAGAGGGAGAGAGACTCCGTGATGCTGAAGTCTAACAGAGCAGGGTGGCTTCGTGGCAAAATGGAACCAAGTGTGTCTGAGCAGCAAGGAAGTTTGATCAGTTGGGGGAGAGGTGTGAATATTAAAGTGTGTTAATGCCAGGTCTGTAGGTGGTCAGAGGCAAGTTACAAGAGACACTGGGTTTCTGCATTGAAAAACACTCATGGATAGAAAAGAGAATGGTAGAGACTATGAAAAATATTACTCGTTTTACATTTCCTTCACCATATAAGTCAATCTCTTGACTCATTAAACAATAGATATTTTCTTCTTAGGAAACCTATTTAGAAGAAATGTAGCAGTATATTAGAACTTTGGATACTCAGACTCTGTTTATAAGGACTATCTGTATATTATGGAATACAGGAGGCCATTCAGTATCTCGAAGAGCTGGGTTTGATTGTCATTAATTATTGTTAATTGTACCAGTACAAATCTCTGTTGGTTAAGTGCTGTAGTATAATGTAACCTCATGCTGTGATACCCTTTGAGAGCCTTGTGAAAAAACCCACATTATATATAAATATTCAGTAACCTATTATACAGAGCCACAGTCCTGAGCAGTGACTGACCCCAGCTGCAGCACCAGCACAGAGCTGATGGGCCCAGAGACATGGAGCAGCAGGTCTGCTGAGGACCATGGGTGAGAGAATGGAAGAAATAGGTGGTGCTCATCAATGTGGAAATGCTGTTCAATGCGTGGGTGCAGCACTTTGTGTTTTGACAGTTAGAAAAGTAACCGTGTCCTTGATTCCTTCTCACCCGAGCCTACATTGTGTCCCATACGACAAATCAGAAGTGGGAGGGTGGGATGGAGGGGGAGACATACCATTCAATGTCTAGAGCTGCATAGAGTGGTTTCATTACCGTGTCCAATTTGCACTTCCTATTTGAAGTAGCCAGAGTGAAATATCCGACAAATTGGTGCAAGTGCTGGAGGCAATCCACCGCCTGCCTGCTCCCACTGATCTCCTATTGGTTTATAATTAAGAGTTTATGGCATTTAGCATGAAATCTCCTGTGTTCTGCCACATTTGAAGGTAAGGGAAGTGAAATCAAGCACAAATGCCAGTCTCACTTAGTCAAAGTGTGACTTTCTCCAGACCCTGGGCAGAACCCTTCCCTCTTCTGCACTCACCGAAGTACCATCGATACCTCGTCCATTGCTGCCAGCAAACTCCTCTTGCCAATGTTGGTTAGAAACGACATTTTGTTGAATTTTTTTTTTTAGTTTGATACTTGAACGTAACCTCATTCTTGGTTTCTACCTGGGCATTAGGTGGCTTATCTATTGGTAATTTTATTCAAAAATCAGATTTGATTCCAAATGGAATCCTCCCTATACTTAAATCTGGGATGCCTGTAATGCTGACCAATGTTAATTCAAAAGCAAAATACTGCGGATGCTGGAATCGGAAATAAAAACAGAAAATGCTGGAAATCTCAGCAGGTCAGGCAGCATCTTTGAAGAGAAACAGAGTTAATGTTTCGGGACTTTGACCCTTCGTCAGAACTGTTCTGATGAAGAATCACAGACCCAAACCGTTAACTCTGTTTACCTCCACAGATGCTACCTGACCCGCTGAGATTTTCTGCAGTGTTAATTATTGTATTTCCCCAAAGTTTGCAATTCGTTCTTGAGTACAGATTTTGGAACGTGGGTCAAAGTCTGGCCTGGCCGTACAATGTGCAATACTTGAAAGGGGAAAATAAAGTTTCCAAATGCGGTAAATGGTAATCTGTTTTTTGTAAAGATGACCTCTGATCCTGTCGACAATGACCTCTCCCTTTTCAAAACATTTCTGGAGAAGGAAAGTGGGAAAATGTACCAACAACCTCATACAAAGTTCCCCCTGCTGCCATGAAATAAAAACAAACCACATTACAAATTTAAGCAAATAAATCGGTTACCATCCTCAGTTCTATGTCAGAAGTGCTGATTCTGATATTGATGATGTCACTAAGCAAGGTCAAATCACTCCCCTTTCCTACACGTGGTGCTATGTCACGATCTGGAACAATCTGTTTCCAGAAAATGAGCAGAAAATTAGTACCAAATCCAAATAATAGAGTTGTGGTTAACCACTGATAGATTTTACCGACTTGCTGAGCTCCCAGATTTATGCAGGCTGCCTGATGGGAGGGGTTACAAAACGTTTCTCCAGAGAGAAAACACATGGGGTGACTGGGGTCTTAGAACAGGTTGCCTCGGGTTGAGGGTGACAATTCGTGAAGCAGATTTGACCTGAATGCCTTGAGAAAAGTACATTTTAAAATGACTGGGGGTGGGGTGGGGAGAGCGTATATGAAAAGTGGAGAGGATGTTCATTTTTCAGGATCTTGTGAGTTCAGTAATCACTGGTAAATCTTTTTTTTGTTTGCCTTTCAGACCAAGTGAAGGGGAGGCTGCCTTTAGAACAAGTATATAGTGACTATAACAGAGCTCCAGAGCTATTGCTTAATTGCATGCCCATGAGGTGTCCAATCATTTTACTGTTAATGATGTAAATGTGTACAATTCTCGATCATACAATTTCTCGTGTAAATATCTGTTTGTATAAGTTCAGCTGATGTTAGAATATGTCTGTACACAACTGTTTTTTTTAAACAGAGGACAGGTTATGGAGATACATATTAATTTACAGACAGTGGGAACTGTAACCAAGAAAATGTTGGCATTTTTATGTGGAGGCATGTTTTCAAGTTACTTTCTCCTCCCCTCCTTCCCCTAGACAGGAGCATGTGAGGCTGAGAGCCGGTTGGTAACACACTTCAATTCCTCTTTCTGCTGATGCTCTCAGATGCTAGGCGAATGTGTCCGAGTGGCCTGCGGACGACTGTGGCTTTGCCGTTCCCTCCTTTTGGAACTACTTGGCCACTGCTCGAAAATTCCCAAAGCCAAACACGACTGAGATTCAGACTTAATAAAATGTAGGCCAAGTGCGTGCATGCTAATGAAAACTTTGAATAATTCGGGTAAAAGGGTTTAGACCCTTGGTGCACCAGCAGAATTTGAACTTGTTTTTTTTAAACTTGCCGCTTGTCCACAACCTTGTTCATACCAAGGCTCCGTACAAACCCAGCTCCGCATTAGATGTAGACATAGTCATCCGGCTTGGAACTGCAACACATTAAATGAGCTGTTGCTTCACTGAATTGAACCTTCAGATTAACAAAATTAACTGACTTGCAGCAATATCCTTGTGTCAGATCACACTGGCTTGTTTTACTACTTGGTTTGATTTTGATCATTTTGACTTCCGGACTTCTTATAAATTTAAATCTCCACGTATTGGATTTTCAAGCGTGCTGCTAGAAAATTTGGCCAAGTTGGGATTGATGGGGCAAATTGCCTACTCAGTGACTGCAATACCAATGCTCAAAACAGCCACCATTTCCCAGATCAGTATTTCAAGATCTCCGCTTGGATCATCTGGGGTGAACAGTATCTGAGTGATTCCCCACAGGGGAGCAGAGAATGAGTCTGGGACAAATCACCCACTCCCCCAGGCCACATTGACGCACATTCTTTTGGTCTGTAAAACAACAATTATATCAGAGGTCCGGGGACAGGTTGGTCTGGCCTCTTCACAGCAGAATGGTGCGGGCTATACAACTTTTTTTTAATAAATGCTTTGCTTACTCAGGTCTAAAGTGGCATGTTGGTGAAATTCCGCTTATGGGACAGTGCTGCTTCCGATCCTCTGGAGCATGTAGAAAATGTAGCGTATTTGCTTGATACAGTTCTGGGCCACCTGTACTTCCAGTTTGAAAAACAATGCAATAAGAACAGTGTAGACCTTTTAATCAGTGTGCAGATTGGAGTCTATGTATATAACACTTGCTATCCTTTTCAATGTGGATAATCAGTCACTCGGTGTTTTGAGATCAACAGGCTTGACCATATGGGTTTGGCGTTTGTAAGGGATTCAAATAATCATGAGTGTTTTTAACTTATAAATCTAATTTGACAGAAAATAGAAAAATCAATTAAATGTCCTTGGAGTGATCTGTATTTCTAGGTTGTGCTAATAAATGTGAATGATTTGACAACTTTTGGAAACTGTTGTGTTGCATCTTTTGTAAGCAAGTCCTTTTTATTTAAAAAAAACTTAGTCCATGGACATTGCCCTCGTAATTTAAAATCAATGGAGAGAAGCTCCTCAGATGGTTCAATGCAATGTCATGTCTGCTTGCTGATCTGTTGGGGTGGCAATAGGCAGTCTCTCGGAATCAAGGAGAACTTGCTTCCACTCCCTAAGTGAGTTCTTTGATGGCTGAGCAGTCCGATATAGGAGCCACAGACATTCGTCGGGGGAAGGGGTCGATACGGCTGGTAGGGCTCCTGCTGCCTGCGCCTGGCCTCTTCATGCTCCTTGTGTCGAGACTCAGAGCTCAACGCCCTCCCGGATGTACTTTCTCCACCTCGGGCGGCCTGCGGCCAGGGTCTCCCAGGTGTCAATGGTGATGTCACACTTTACCAGGGAGGCTTTGAGGGTGTCCTTATAACGTTTCTGCTGTCCCCCTTTGGCACGTTTACCATGAAGGAGCTCCGCATAAAGCATTTACTTAGGGAGTCTCGTATCTGGCATGCGTACTATGTGGCCTGCCCAGCGAAACTGATCGAGCGTTGTCAGTGCTTCAGTACTGGGGATGTTAGCCTGAGGACACTGATGTTGGTGCGCCTGTCCTCCCAGGCGATTTGCAGGATCTTGCGGAGACATCGTTGGTGATATATCTCCAGCGACTTGAGGTGCCTTCTGTACATCGTCCATGCCAGGAGAGTGGGTATTACTACAGCACTGTAGACCATGAGTTTGGTGGTAGATTTGAGGGCCTGGTCTTCAAACACTCTCTTCCGCAGGCGGCCGAAGGCTGCGCTGGCGCACTGGAGGTGATGCTGAATCTCCGCATCAATGTCTGCCTTTGTTGTTGAGAGGTTCCCGAGATATGGGAAATGGTCCACGTTGTCCAGGGCCGTGCCATGGATCTTGATGATTGGAGGGCAGAGGTGTGCGGCGGTGACAGGCTGGTGAAGGACCTTTGTCTTACGGATGTTAAGAGTAAGGACCATGCTTTCATATGCCTCAGTGAATACATTGACTATATCCTGGAGTTCAGCCTCTGAATGTGCACGGACGCAGGCATCATCCATGTGCTGCAGCTCAATGACAGAGGTTGGAGTGATCTTGGACCTGGCCTGGAGGCGGCGTAGGTTAAACAGCTTCCCACTGGTTCTGTTGTTTAATTCCACTCCAGCGGGGAGCTTGTTGATTTTGAGGTGGAGCATAGCGGCGAGGAAGATTGAGAAGAGGTTTGGGGCGATGACGCAGCTCTGTTTGACCCCGGTCCGGACGTGGATTGGGTCTGTAATGGATCTGTTGGTAAGGATCACGGCCTGCATGTCATCGTGAAGCAGGCAAAGGATGTTGACAAACTTTTGGGGGCATCCAAAACGGAGGAGGGACGCTCCATGGACCTTCATGGTTGACAATGTGAAAGGCCTTTGTAAGATTGAAAAAGGCCATGTATCAGGGCTGACGCTGCTCCCTGCATTTTTCCTGCAACTGTCGCGCTGCAAAGATCATGTCTGTTGTGCCCCGTAGGGGACGAAATCTGCATTGTGATTCCAGGAGGAGCTCCTCGGCCACAGGAGAACTCGAGCGACAACTTTCCCAGTGACTGATAGCAGGGAGATTCCCCTGTCGTTGCCGCAGTCGAATTTGTCCCCGTTTTTAAAAATTATCACAATCCCTGCATCTCTGAGATCTCCCGGCATGCTCTCCTCCCTCCAAATGAGAGAGATGAGGTCATGTATCCGTGCCAACAGCGCCTCTGCGCCATATTTTAGCGCCTCAGCAGGGATTCCATCCGCCCCGTAGCCTTGTTATTCTTAAGCTGTTTTATGGCTTTGCCGACCTCGTGCAATGCTGGAGTTTCACTGAGGTGGTGGCGGGTTGCATGCTGCGGGATGGAATCGAGAACACTCGAGTCAAAGGCAGAGTCTTGATTGAGGAAATCTTCAAAGTGCTCCTTCCATCGGGCCCTGACAGCCTCGGTGTCCTTGATGAGTGTTTCCCCATTCTTGGCCAGGAGTGGAGTGGGGTGGGGCCTTGGGAGTTTGGACCGTAGGTGGCCTTGTTTGAAGTGAAGAATCCTCGCATATCGTGGCTGCCGGCCAGTTGTTGTATCTCCTGTGCTTTCTCCATCCACCACCTGTTCTTTAGGTCCTGAGTTTTTTTGTTGGACCTGAGCCTTGAGCCGTCTGTAATGTTGTTTTGCAGCTCCCGAGTTGGGCTGTTGCTTGAGGCTCAGAAATGCTTTGCGCTTGCGATCTATTAGTTCTTTGATCTTATCATTTTCATCAAACCAGCCCTGATGTTTTCTGGTTGAGTGACCAAGTGTCTCTTCACAGGCACTGGTTATAGACGCCTGGAGAGCAGACCAAGCGCTATGGGGATTCAGCATCTTAGGGTCATCAAGGCACGCCAGATTGGCTGTGAGGCGCTGGCTGTATAGGGCTCTCTTAGCTGGGTCTCTAAGTGCCCCGGCATTAACTTTTTGCTTCTGCTGTCCCCTCTGCTTTGGGGCAATGTTAATGTTGATGATGGATCGGATTAGGCGGTGGTCTAATCCGTCCAGCGGGTGTCAGCTCCTGTCATAGAGGATGGTACAATTGGCCACAGCAATACTGAGATATGTAGAACAAAAAGCAAGATTTCTGCTCCTGATTACTATCTAGTTACTGGTACTACAAGCATTTGAATGTTGACCCAGAACAGGTTTTAGGTCCAGCTGTGATGTCTCCATGGTCAAATTGCATACCAAAACTGACTACTCAGGTGAAGTTTTGGAGAGCTGCTGGTACTCCTGGAATAGTATGTAAGAACTTGCACTTTCAATGGTGCAAAGCATCCCAAGGCATTTCACAGTTTGGAGTTGGACTTGAGCAGGAATAAGAGGAGCATTAAGAGTGAGTGAAGAAAAATTTGAGGAAATAGGTTTGGAGGAGGCTTTTGAAGGTGGGGCGAGATGAAGCAAGGTGGCAGTACTTGAAGTGGGTGGAGTATGGCAGAAGGCTCTGCCATTGGTGGTAGAGGTTGGGGGGGGGGAGGCGCGGGAGGAAGTGGGCAAGGAACACATTGGACAAGAGGTTCAAAGAGCTTGGTTTCGAAGCAGAGCCATGTGGCTGGAGGAGGTAGCAAGAAGCAAGGATATGGAGGGATTTGCAGACAAAGATTTTGAACTCCATGTGCTGAGGGATGGTAGCCAATAAAAGTCTGGAATGGCAGAGGTGACAGTGGGAATTTGTGCAGTGTAGGTTGCAGGCACCATAATTGTGGATGGATTGCTGTGTGTAGGGTGGAGCTTGGATTGTTGGTGAGATGATTTGATACGGTTGAGTCGAGACATGACAACGGCATGATTAAGGGCTTCAGTGGCAGTGTGGGTGAAATTGAGTCAGAGATCGGCGGTATTTTGGAGGTGGAAGTAGGTGGTCGTGGGTTTGAAGCTAAGCACAGTCTCGCAGGACATTGGAGTTTCAGTTTTAGTGGGCATCCAGGAAGGGATGGAATCAGGATCAGCCATGATCATATTGAATGGCGGAGCAGGCTCAAGGCGCCGTATGGCCTACTCCTGCTCATATTTCTTATGTTCTTAAGGTGCAGAGCCAAACAGGACGGCTTTGGCATGACCGACATTGAACTGCAGAAAGTTCTGGTCCATCCACGACTTCATAAGAACATAAGAAATTGGGGCTGGAGTAGGTCATTTGACCCTTCGAGCCTGCTCTGCCATTGAACAAGATCATGGCTGATCTTCCAGCTCAACTTCACTTTCCCGCCCTATTAAGTGTCAGTCAGTGGCTCAGTGGGGTAGCACTCTCGCCTCTAAATCAGAAGGTTGTGGGTTCAAGTCCCACTCCAGGAACTTGAGTACACAAATCTAGGCTGACACTCCAGTGCAGTGCTGAGGGAGTGCTGCACTGTCGGAGGCGCCGTCTTTCAGATGAGACATTAAACCTAGAATCCCTCTGCCCTCTCAGGTGGACGTAAAAGATCTCATGGCACTATTTCAAAGAAGAGCAGGGGAGTTATCCCCGTGTCCTGACCAATCAACATAATAAAAACAGATTGTCTGGTCATTATCATATTGCTGTTTGTGGGAGTTGGCTGCCGCGTTTCCCACATTACGGCAGTGACTACACTCCAAAAGGTACTTCATTGGCTGTAAAGCGCTTTGAAACATCCGATGGTCGTGAAAGGCGTTATATAAATCAAAGTATTTTTTATCTCCACATCCGTTAATTCCCTCGGTTCTCAAAAAAGTTAGCGATCTCTGTCATGTTGAATAAGCAATCGGACTGCACTGTGACACTTGAGGTCGTGGGTAGTGAAGGCAAGGTCAATCTGGGTGTCATTAGCTTACATATGAAAGCATTCTTTGGCATTTTACAGCACAGCACCTTACATAATGCACCTCCATATCACTATCCGCAATAAACAGATAATTTACTAGTGACAGTAAATCACAACATTTCTTTCTTGAGTTGCAATAGGTGCATATATCACAGGCACTGCAATAAAGTCTTTATCCACTGTCCTACTCCCCTTGTGTGAAAGTGGAGGGGAGGTGGTGGGGAAGACATCGAACTGAAATATTAACTCTGTTTCTCTCTCCACAGATGCTGCCTGACCTCCTGAATTTTTCCAGCATTTTCTGTTTTTATTCTTGTGCTATGAACCCTAGCTTGCTAGTATTGCAGATAGAGATGCCACGGCAACAATTATTAAGGGTTGGGCAGGCTATTAATATACATCTGAGGAAGAGATTACTATAAGCCGTAAAAGATTGAAGCTCGGATGAGGAGTTACCCACATGTATGGAAGCCTATCAGGTGTCATTGTTTTTCACTTTGTTGCAATCCTCAGATCGAATCTGTTTTTATGCAAAGGAGGATAGAGTTATATTCCCTTTTAATGGTCTTGACCTAAATTTAACGTTCCTCTTGTTTTGTGTAAGCTCATTGATTTGACACATGACCAAAGCAGATGGCTCTTGTCTGCCAATAGCACCTGACTGAATGGAATCCTTCCTGTTACATATTTTGAGTACGTGGTGTTCCATCTTGACCGTGCTCAACTTTCAGATTTTCTACCTAGGCTTACTTCCTTAAGCCTTAAATCAACAGACATCCATCACTAAATCAAAGGCTGGCACAGGTGGTTGGCCAACAAAGGCTGCATTTTAAAGTGATGTTTCGGTTTATAAGCTATTTAAAACTTGATGACACAGGGAATTAAATCAATCAATATTTGTGCATTTCCACAATGAAACATCAATGCAACAAAAGCCGTTTCCATTATCTTTTGAACAATCTGCTGTCTTTTAATTAAATTGGAGGTTATTCAGTGTGCGGTAGCCTTTTCTCTCAAGGGCAAAAACACCAACAATTCTGGGGGGGCAAGCAAAGATATCACACCAACTCCAGCTGTCCTGTAAAAGTGCTGGGAGTGGCCTCTGATCAGAAGTCATTGGGCAAAGGTCACAACTGAAATGTAGAGATAAGAGAAGCACATGTGAAACAGCAATGGAACTGGATGGCACAACAGGTCCACTGTTTTCCCACCTCCGAGGACTCTGTTAAAATCAAGCCCAAACTGATGGGATTAATGAGATTACACTCTCTGACTCTCAATTGTAAGGGTCCTGTGTGAAATCAATTTGGCACACACTGAATCCAGTTCCCCACAGATCTGAACATAAAGCAATAAAGGGCAATCTCATCGAGAGGTTTGAATGGGAAATGGAAAGGTTATGCAATGACGGGAAGGAGTAAGGTTATTGTTATTTGAGGGATTACAGCACATCATTCGAAGAATTTGCATCCGGTCCATTGTGCATCTCACCTACACACCAATTCCCTTGTTTGTGATATATTTATTTATTCTCTTAAACTTGTAATTTCTCATTTGTTATTTGGTAACCAAACCATAGAATTGGACCACTTTACAGCACAGAAGGAGGCCAATTAACCTATCGTATCTGCTGACTGTTCACCAAAGCAATCAAAAACTAACCCCACTGCCCCATTCTTTCCCCTTAGCCTGTATCTTCCATTGCTTCAAATATTTATCTGATTGAAAAGATGTCATGGTTTCTACCTCAACTCATCCCTCAGGCAAACCATTCCATGGTCCAACAACTCATAACAGCATCAACATTGCATTGTATGCAAACATTAGTTTCTGTTTCCAGGCTTTTAAATTTAATACATTGAAATCAGTACCTTGTTGAGTATTGAAATCATTGACTTCCAGACCCGAATTCTTAATACAGCCAATCTTGTGTTCTATCACTCTGGAAGATCAGCAGCATGAGGATCAATCCCAATTTTGTATTCCTTTTAAATGATGACACCTATTTTCTGCTTGATCTTCTGTCATGCTCGACTATCTAATACTTGCAGAGAGTATATTCTGTGTAATTGTCTGTGCTTCATCGATACTCGAGAATTCCACATGGAACAATAACCTGGGAATAGCAATAAAAAGCTTTGGAGTTGAAAAAGTATATGTATTCTAGAAAATATGGTGAAATAGGCCAAGATTTCTGACTGATTCAATTCTCGAGTTCACATGATGCTCTCCATTTGAAAAGGAGAGGGGCAGTACCTGAGAAAAGGGCACCATTTACAATGTCAGCCAACATAGGGGCCAGGTAGGGAAGCAGTTTAGTGATAATAGGGTCGAGGGAGTAGGGAGTGGGTCTCTGGAACAAGATTAGCTTGGGAGAAAGCATGAAGGGAGACATGAGAGAAACTAGAAAAGATGCAAGTTCGGGGCTTGGGCAAGGTGGAACATTGGAAGAAGGGAAGAATGCAGTAGAGGCAGCTGGTCAGATGTCTCAATCAGCGTGACAAAGTGGTGCATGAGCTCCTCACATTTGTTGTCGGTGGAGAGGGCAGGGGAAGTATTGCGTCGGGTGTGAAGGTCAGCGAGAGAGTAGGATTGGGTAGTTGCGGTTTCTGCTCAACAGAAGGCTGGAATAGGTGCCTTGATGGGCCTTTTGGAGATTACCGAGCGAAACACACAGGAAAAAATGTGGGCTTATTCAAGAAGGAATCGAGCCTTGGACTAGTAGGAATGTAGAGGAATAGTGAAGGATTGGGATTGGTATTTGGGGAAGCAAAGTACCAGGGGTTGTTGGGGTGGGGGTGGAGAAATGAAACGGGGAATGATTGGGTAAAGGAGGCAAGGGACAAGGACCTCAGAGGGGAATAAGGGAGAAACAAGTAATGGGCTCAGGTCCAGAACAATAGGCAAGATGTGCACATAACTGGACACCTGGAAACCACGGTTACATTGGCATAACCAAGATTAGGACCAATATGTCCTGTTTGTAAACGGTGAGTAGGGAAGAGACAATAAAGAGTCTCCAAAATTAAAGTCAGCATTCTCAAAGTGGGAAGAAGTTGACTTGTCGATAGAGTGGAGTCAGCTTGGAGCACCGATGAACTGATGTCCAGGTTTCAATGCAGGAGTGGAGGGCAAGAGAGTCCAGGATCTGGTTGAGGGGCAAGAGTATCGGTGACCACACTACTAGAAGTTTTTTCATAGAAAATGGAGAGCTAAGGCAGTGTGAAGAATCGACCATGAGTCAGCAAATGTTAATCCAGGGCTTGATTTTAACATTCATATCTGCGTTCAAATCCCTCTATGGCCTCTCCCTTCCTTATTTCTGCAATCTTCAGCCCCACCCTACAACGTCCCCCCCCCCCCCCCCCCCCCCGTGAACTCTGCATTTCTCCAACTCTGGCCTCTTGTGTGTCACCCACTTCCTTCGCATCCCCCAATAGCGACCATGCCTTCAGCCATCCAACCCTAAACTTAGAACTCCCTCCCTAAACCTCTTTCCCCCCCTCTGTCTCCTCCTTTAGGACGCTCCTTAAAACCGACTGCTTTGACCAAGCTGTTCGTCACTCATCCTAGTATTTCTTTCTCTGGTTCAGTGCCAATTTTTGCCTGATTACGCTGCTATGAAGCGTCTTGGAATGTTTTACTATGTTAAAGGTGCTATATAAATGCAAGTTGTTGCTGCTGTTAGAAACCACAAGCTGAGCGCTTGTGGTTATTGGTCCCATGCAATCCCATCAATTGAATTGCAAACATCCTTCACAGCATCCATTATTCACTATTTAATGGGGCGTGCATTTATGATGTACGGGAAAGTTGTCAGAGACAACAGTTGTGGAGAGAAATTATTGATTTCATGAATACAGACTATACTATATTACAGTTTCTTGACTGTGTGTTGCCTTCCTCAGAATGCACTTAGCTATTGGCTGATAGTTGCTTTATTCTTTTTTCTTTTAGTGGGTAGTAAATATATAATTCTGCACAAGTATTCTTGAATAATGCAATAAGAATAATTATAGTAGGAAGTAGGAGAAAGACCAGTGTTGTGAATTCTCGGTTTCCACTGTAATCTACACCCAATATGTGTCTTCCTGATAAGCACATTCCCCTAACACCTGTTATATTATTGTCTTGCTGCACACACATACACACATAACTGTCCGAAAAGCTGGTCTGGGGCTCGGAGACTGACATGCTCGGACAACAAGAAAATTCTTTAAATGCTGTCATGCAAGCAACCAATGCAAAATGGAATGTAAACTTGTTATTGGACGAATATAGTCCTCATTGTGCGAGAAAATATGTCGATGGGGTGAGACGAAGTAAGATGGAAGTAGGCTCATGTGGAGCATCAACACTGGCATGGATCTGTTGGACCGAATGGCCTGTTTCTGTGCTGTAAATTCTACACTGTTCGTTTTTAACCCTTCCCTGTGTCAAAGCAGACAGCCTCTGTTCATTGCCTCTCCTCGGGGGCCCACACCAGACAATGACAGACACACAGCTACATCAGAGGAGTTTCTTATAAATATTATCTTGATTGCAAATGTTCCTGGAAAAAATTGTGTTGGCAGTGACCTGGGAACAGGGCATCTACCTCTCCTCTCAGCTGGGTAAGTTGGAAGGTGCATGGCAATGGCCGCAAAACAAATAAATCGGAGATAAAATATGTTTAGGCAAAACAAGATGGCAGAGGTAACATCTGGAAAATTGACAAACATCTAGTGATGGGATGATTATTTTATTTACATTTTTTAGGAACCATTTTGGTAATCCTTCCTGTGCCAAAAACGGTAGCGTAGTGGTTATGTTACTGGACTAGTAAGCCAGAGATCTGGACTAATAATCTGGAGACGTGAGTTCAAATCCCACCGCGCCAGCTGGGGAATTTAAATTCAGTTAATTAAATAAATCTGGATTTTAAAAGCTTGTATTAGTTAGGGAGACCATGAAACTACCGGATCGTCGGGAAAAACCCAACTGGTTCACTAATCTGCCGCCCTTGCCCGGTCTGGCCGATGTGCAACTCCACAACAATGTGGTTGATTCTTAACTGCCCTCTGAAATGGCCGAGCAAGCTACGCAGTTATACCAAACTGCCATGACAAAGTCACTGTGGGAGTACCTTCACCACACGGACTGCAGCGGTTCAAGAAGGTGGCTCACCACCACCTTCTCGAGGGCAATTAGGGAGGGACAATAACTGCTGGCCTTGCCAGCGATGCCTACATCCCATAAATAAATAAAACAACAATCTATTCCGAGTTGAGCAGAACCTGTTCAGAGCCCTTGAACAGGGCTAATTTGTAATGAGTGTGTTCGAATGTCTGCATTTGGAAGGGGAATCTCTGCAGAGAAGCTCCCCACGGTAACACGCAATGTGTGTGTGTTTGTCGGGATGATTTGCAGCCATAACATTTTGCACAGAATAAAAGAATCATTACAGTTCTAAGAACATAAGAATTAGGAGCAGGAGCAGGTCATGCGGCCCCTTGAGCTGATCTTCTATCTCAACTCCTTTCCTGCCTGATCTCCATATCCCTTGATTCCCCGAGACTTCAAAAATCTATCTCAAACTTGAATATATTCAGAGACTCAGCATCTACTGCCCTATTGGGCAGAGAATTCCAATGATTCACAATCTTCTGAGTGAAGAAATTCCTCCTCTTAAATGGCTGGCCCCTTATCCTGAAACTGTGCCCCCGAGTTCGAGGCACTCCAGCCCGGGAGACAACCTCTCAGCATCTACCCTGTCAATCCCCTTCAGAATCTCATTCTTCTAAACTCCAGCGAGTATAGGTCCATTCTTCACAATCTCTCATCCCAGGAATCAATCTAATAAACCTCCGTTGCACAGCCTCCAAGGCAAGTATATCCTTCCTTAGATAAGGAGACCACAATTGTGTACAATACTCCAGATGTGGTCTCTCCAAGACCCTGTGCAATTGTAACAAGACTTCCTTGCTCTTACACTCCAATCCCCTTGCAATAAAGGGCAACATGCCATTTGCCTTCCTTATTGCTTGCTGTACCTGCATGCTAGCTTTCTGTGTTTCTTGTGTCCCATCAACAAAGGCAGCGAGATGGCCAGAACCACTCAGAAGTGCTCTTGGATGGTGGCCTTGCTGCGCTCCAGGGATGTGATCGGGGCCCAGGAGAGGCGTGAGTTCGGGGCCAGAAGAGGCGAGGGCTCAGGGGCAGCACGGGTCAGCCCACACTGCGATATGTGTGCTCACTAGGCTTGTGCAGCAGAGCTGGTCGCCAGTCGTCTTGGGTAATCCTTGCCACTGAACCAAGACCTAGCTCTGGCAAGCCTGTGTGGTGGCTGGTGTGCAACGGTCACCATATGTTAAAAAAATCCATGCACAGGCATCTTCCACCCTTCAAGATGTAGTTCTGGACCTGGAATATTAGGTCCTTCATTGAAACACCTGTGAACTCATCCCTTTTTGGCATGAAAGCAAGTCACCCTCATTTTGAGGGACTGCCTATGATGATGATGTTTCTTGCACAAATCTTTCTGAACACCAACATTTAAAAGTTCCTCACCATTTAAAAAATATTCTATTTTTCTATTCTTCCTCTTTCTCCTTCATCCCCATTCCCTCTGCAATGGTTAAATACACCATACAGTGTAGTGCCAAGCCAATGGACTAGAAGGTTCCAGGTTCAATTTGCAGTCTGGTGTTAGCTTTGCTCATCTGGGGCAGCAGTTAGGGCATGGCTATTAACTTCAATTCCCGAGGTCTTGAGGCAGCTGTGGTTTCCACTTCTTATCGCTATCCGCTGAACCCTGTTGGAAATAGTGTGTTCATGGGCGTTGGACGAGAGCATGGTTGTGTGTGCTGCCTTCCTTTGTAAATAGCTTCTGGAAGATCACTGTGCAGTAATGGGTAGGCAAGGTTTGTAGAAGAGAGGAAGAATGGTCAGTACAGTAGAGCTCTCTGTACCCGTTGAACTGTGTCTCAGTGCCTTTGGGAGAGAAGGAGAGAGAATGGGAGGAAAAAGTCAGTTTATTATTAATGCAGATGACATCAGAGCACCTTGGTGCAATTTTGCAAAGGCACTGTGGATTACTTTAATATAGTCTCATTGACTAACCTTGCAATTAATTCCCATATATTATCTTGAGGAAACACAATGCATGTGTCAGCTGAATTAATGTGTGAACATTTACACCTGCTCCTTCATAATCACCATCATCATAGGCAGTCCCTCGAAACGAGGATGACTTGCTTCCACGCCAAAAAAAAGGATGAGTTCACAGGTGTTTTGAATGAAAAACCCGAACTACATCCTCAAGGGTGGAAGATGCCTGTGTGTGGATTTTTTTAACGTGTGGTGGCTGTTGCACACCAGCCACCACACGGGCTTGACAGAGCTCGGTCTTGGTCCAGTGGCAAGGGTTATCCAAGACAACTAGAGACCTGCTCTGCTGCACGGACCAAGCGCGCACACATATTGCAGTGTGGGCTGGCCCGTGCTGCCCCTGGGTCCCTGGCCCCGAACTCACGCCTCCCCTGGGCCCCAATCACACCCCTCCACAGTCACTCACAGCTTCGTAATAACCAGATAATGGATAACTCAGTGCCAAAACGTGGAGTCTTCTGCTGCAATCGCTGTTACAATGAAATGGAAAAGCACTGGCTTTCAATTGAAAGGAAATAAATTGTGAATGGAGCAACTTCTCTTTGTAAGAAAATTGGGTTTCGTCCAAAATAGTCCTTGTATTCTCAATCACTTAAACTTCAATGTTAGGAGTTTAAGCCATATCCCATTCTGTAATTTTGCACACCGCCCCCACGCCTCCCCCCCACCTCCTAAAGTTATTGACTCCTGCTGACCCACAGTTCCCTGGATACCTACCACTCTTCAATACTGCATCCAAGTGGTCATTCTGCTCAAGCAAGCCTGGACAGTGAGTGTTGATACCATCCAGCATCCACACATGTACATTGTCAGCTAAGGTCACTAGCTGACAATCAGGAGTGGGAAAACAAGGGCCAATTCCAGCACCTCGATCAGCAGGCCAGACTGGAATCTAGGAAAGCCTCCAGTCCCTGTGGCTCAGTAGCATGCAGGCTCATCTCTTACCTTGATGAGTAAAGGAAGAACTTCCCATGCAAAATAAAAAAAACAAATTGTTTTCCTTGGAACAGAGGAGGCAGAGGTTTGATTTAATTGAGGTATATAAAATGATGAGGGGCCTAGATAGAGTCAATAGGAAGGACCTATTTCCCTTTGCAGTGGGGTCAATAACCAGGGGACATAGATTTAAAGTAGTTGGTAGGAGAATTAGAGGAGAGATGAGGAAACAATTCTTCACCCAGAGGGTGGTGGGAGTCTGGGACTCACTGCCTGAAAGGGTGGTAGAAGCAGAAACTCTTATCACGTTTAAAAAGTACTTGGATATGCACTTGAAGTGCTGTAATCTTCTGGGCTACGGACCGAGTGCTGGCAGGTTGGATTAGGCTGGCTAGCTCTTTTTCGACTGACAGGGGCAACATGGGCCAAATGGCCTCCTTCTGTGTCGTAATTTTTCTATGATTCTATGAATGGAATACTGAGGAATTCCACAGATGATATTGAACTCTAAGAAATGTAAAGGCTATTAAATTTGGAACCTCTGAAACTGCACTTGAAATTGATCTTTTGCCATTGCTGGCTGTGTGTTGTCGCAGGCTATTCCCAGGTATTACACAATTATCACATAATAAATATGATGTTACACAAAAGACTTGTTTGCGTTTCAGTTTGAAGTGATTAAAAAAAAATGTTTTTGTGAATTATGCAGCCAATCTGCAGTGTTGTTTGACTGGGTAGAGCTATTTCCATTAATCACCGGGTGTGGGATAACATTGAAATGAGGCAAAGCTGGAATATACAGCCTATGTGTTGAAAGTTAATTTGCAAATTTCCAAAATGATGTCACAAAGTTAATGTTGGAAGTGTGGAAGGCATCATAAATCAAACCTGTTTCCTTGTAAATTTTCATGGGTTTCCCATAAACATCTGTTAATAACTGTGTTCACAGAACTTTGGCTGAGGGAGATGATTAGCTAAAGAAAGAATCCAATTTACAAGACTCAACCTACTGATATTTCTACAGTGGATTTAGTTGCCGACATCAAGACCATTGACATTTAGAATCACCACATTGTCTCTCCTACCCCAGTTTGTCCTTTTCCTGCATCTCAGAATTGTGGAACTCCTTATCATCGGCATGATCCTTTTCACTCTACAATCAACAGATTTTTAAAACCCAAGTTCTGAGTCACCTGACCACTCATCATTATCATAGGCAGTCCCTCGATGTTGAGGAAGACTTGCTTCCACTCAATGTGAGTTCTCCGGTGACTGAACAGTCCAATACGGGAATTATAGTCTCTGTCACAGGTGGGGCAGACAGTGGTTGAAGGAAAGGGTGGGTGGGGAGTCTGGTTTGCTGCACGCTCTTTCTGCTGCCTGCGCTTGCGTTCTGCATGCTCTCGGCGCCCTTCCAGATGCTCTTCCTCCACTTCGGGCGGTCTTTGGCCAGGGACTCCCAGGTGTTGGTGGGGATGTTGCACTTTATCAGGGAGGCTTTGAGGGTGTCCTTGAAATGTTTCCTCTGCCCACCTGGGGCTTGCTTGCCATGTAGGAGTTATGAGTAGAGTGCTTGCTTTGAGAGTCTTGTGTCAGGCATGTGAACAATGTGGCCCGCCCAACGGAGCTGGTCGAGTGTGGTCAGTGCTTCGATGCTGGGGATGTTGGCCTGATTGAGGACACTAACATTGGTGCGTCTATCCTCCATGGGGATTTGCAGGATCTTGTGGAAACATTGTTGGTGGTATTTATCCAGCGATTTGAGGTGTTTACTGTATATGGTCCACGTCTCTGAGCTATACACGAGGGCGGGTATCACTACAGCCCTGTAGACCATTAGCTTGGTGCCAAATTTGAGGGCCTGATCTTCAAACAGTTACTTCCTCAGGTGGCCGAAGGCTATGCTGGTGCACTGGAGGTGGTGTTGAACCTCATTGTCGATGTCTGTCCTTGCTGATAACCTGACCACTACTCATTGATTGACCTTGCCTTCTCTCCTAGCCCTTTCAACCTGGATGATGAACTGCACCGTGGGACTGAGGTTACATATTTTAATTGCACCACTGTGTTTGTAAAATGGGTTTCGAAACCCCCTGCAGTCACCTCTTGTTTTTGCTTTTTTTCCAAGTGAGACATTTTAGTATAGCGGGGAGAATGCAGTGACCTCATCGTGAATTTGAGCATCGCTGCATCATCGAGTGTCAATGTTGTCTTGTCTTGTAGTTTTACATCAGTAACAGAGAGGCCCTGACCTGTTCTGGGGTTGCCAATTAGCCAGACAGACAACACTCGAGCTTACTGTTTGTTTAAAACATTCCTAATTATCTCCAGCTCTCTGTAGTCAACACTCACTGTCCAGTCTTGCAAAAACATCTTGTATTTATATAGCACCTTTAACATAGTGAAGTGTCCCAAGGCGCTTCACAGGAGTATTATGAGATAAAAATTTGACACTGAGCCACATAAGTAGAAATTAGCGCAGGTGACCAAAAGCTTGGTCAAAGAGGTTTTTAAGGAGGAGGAAAGCGAGGTAGATAGGCAGAGATAAAGAATGGGTACTTAGATGAGGTACCAGAGGACTGCCGATAACCACAGGACTATACCCAGCGAGAGTCACTGTTGTCAGGAGAAAAATGAAAAAAAAAATAGGGAAACAATTTTAAACAACAAAAAGAAAATGATTTTAAGGTAGTTTCAGAATGGTTGCTGAGTATATCGAGAGAAATTGTGAAGTGAAAGGACATTCAGCTCTCAGAGGGATACTGCCACAGTGCAGCGTCTTGTTAATATATTTCATGTTGTCTGGTAACACAATCACAAAGACTGCTTCACTTTAGAGCTAAGCAGATTGAAGGCTTGATATTGTGCTGAATTGTGTCTTTACACCACATCAACTCTACGGTGATAATTTGCAGCCATATGGACTCCTGTATGTAATTTGTGAACGTCAATATTGGGATTAGCTTGTCTTGCATTCTTTTGCTTTCCTGAAACAAAACACATTTTACTCTGCCTCACAGGTGCACCACTGCCCTGGCTAAGAACCAACTGTTACAAATACATGCTATCATACAACAGAATGATGATATCTCTTAGCTTGAGCCAGAGCAATGAGGGGCAAGTTAGCTTCCTTATCCACAGAGCAATAAGCACATGAAACAAAAATAGGGTTATATTCACTGAAAAAATCAACACTACTAAAATATTAAACAAGGCTACTAAATAAATTAAACTGAAGGAAATTTGCAAACTAGAACCATCAGAAGTGTGCTTACTGCAGCCAGGCAGATGAACTGGCAGTGGAAAAGTCACCAAGGGAACTGAGGCAGCAGGAAGCTGTTAGTCAGGATCTCCATAATGTAAGAGTTTGTAACTCTGGTTGACTGGAAAATGTAACATCAAGCACTCTGAGATGAGGTAGAATCTAGCTGTCCTGAGAACGTGCCTCAGCCTCAACCTCAGAACAACATACCCCAGGTACACCAGTGTATTTATTTCCACTGACAGCACAAATCATCCTGTGCCATCTCTGAGTGAGACCGCCAGTTTAGTACCAAACATGGTGCCGTGGGCCCATGATAATTATGAACTGAACTGGCACTGGCTAAATGTGAATTCCATCCAAGACCCTAAGAATCAGCGGAAGAGACTTCCATCGCAATGCAGCAATAGACATTTCAATTCTTGGTAGAAGTCTGATGTGACAGAAAGATACAATTCAGCACAATACCAATGTGAAATGAGTTTGCGCATCCTCAACCAGTTCCTATTGGGCACAGGAGGGCAGGAAAAAGAGTGGGAGAGCGACAGCGATAGGGGATTCAATTGTAAGGGGAATAGATAGGCGTTTCTGCGGCCGCAACCGAGTCTCCAGGATGGTATGTTGCCTCCCTGGTGCAAGGGTCAATGATGTCTCGGAGCGGGTGCAGGACATTCTAAAAAGGGAGGGAGAACAGCCAATTGTCGTGGTGCACATTGGTACCAACGACATAGGTGAAAAAAGGGATGAGGTCTGACGAGACGAATTTAAGGAGCTAGGAGCTAAATTAAAAAGTAGGACCTCAAAAGTAGTAATCTCGGGATTGCTACCAGTGCCACGTGTTAGTCAGAGTAGGAATCACAGGATAGCGCAGATGAATACGTGGCTTGAGCAGTGGTGCAGCAGAGAAGGATTCAAATTCCTGGGGCATTGGAACCGGTTCTGGGGGAGGTGGGACCAGTACAAACCAGACGGTCTGCACCTGGGCAGGACCGGAACCAATGTCCCAGGGGGAGTGTTTTCTAGTGCTGTTGGGGAGGAGTTAAACTAATATGGCAGGGGGATGGGAACCAATGCAGGGAGACAGAGGGAAACAAAAAGGAGACAAAAGCAAAAGACAGAAAGGAGATGGGTAAAAGTGGAGGGCAGAGAAACCCAAGGCAAAAAACAAAAAGGGCCACTGAATATAAAAGGGCTGCAGGAGGGGTCAAAACTAAAAATCATGGTTTAAAAACTAGGATTAAAACACTCTACCTAAATGCACGCAGCATTCAAAATAAAGTAAATGAGTTGACGGCACAAATCATTACAAATCGGTATGATTTGGTGGCCATTACAGAAACATGGTTGCAGGGGGGCCAAGACTGGGAATTAAACATACAGGGGTATCTGACAATTCGGAAAGATAGACAAGAAGGGAAAGGAGGTGGGGTAGCTCTGTTAATAAAGGAAGATATCAGGGCAGTTGTGAGAGACGATATTGGCTCTAATGAACAAAATGTTGAATCATTGTGGGTGGAGATTAGAGATAGTAAGGGGAAAAAGTCACTGGTGGGCGTAGTTTATAGGCCCCCAAATAATAACTTCACGGTGGGGCGGGCAATAATCAAGGGAATAATGAAGGCATGTGAAAAAGGAATGGCAGTAGTCATGGGGGATTTTAACCTACATATCGATTGGTCAACTCAAATCGCACGGGGTAGCCTGGAGGAGGAATTCATAGAATGCATATGGGATTGTTTCTTAGAACAGTATGTAACAGAACTGACAAGGGAGCAAGCTATCTTAGATCTGGTCCTGTGTAATGAGACAGGAAAAATAAACGATCTCCTCGTAAAAGATCCTCTCGGAATGAGTGATCACAGTATGGTTGAATTTGTAATACAGATTGAGGGTGAGGAAGTTGTGTCAGAAACAAGTGTACTATGCTTAAACAAAGGGGACTACAGTGGGATGAGGGCAGAGTTGGCTAAAGTAGACTGGAAACACAGACTAAACGGTGGCACAATTGAGGAACAGTGGAGGACTTTTAAGGAGCTCTTTCATAGTGCGCAACAAAAATATATTCCAGTGAAAAAGAAGGGCGGTAAGAGAAGGGATAACCAGCCGTGGATAACCAAGGAAATAAAGGAGAGTATCAAATCAAAGACCAATGCGTATAAGGTGGCTAAGGTTAGTGGGAAACTAGAGGATTGGGAAAATTTTAAATAACAGCAAAGAATGACTAAAAAAGCAATAAAGGAAAGAGAGATTACGAAGGTAAACTTGCGCAAAACATAAAAACAGATAGTAAAAGCTTTTACACATATATAAAACAGAAAAGAGTGACTAAAGTAAATGTTGGTCCCTTAGAAGATGAGAAGGGAGATTTAATAATGGGAAATGTGGAAATGGCTGAGACCTTAAACAATTATTTTGCTTCGGTCTTCACAGTGGAAGGCACAAAAACCATGCCAAAACTTGCTGGTCACAGGAATGTGGGAAGGGAGGACCTTGAGACAATCACTATCACTAGGGGGGTAGTGCTGGACAGGCTAATGGGACTCAAGGTAGACAAGTCCCCTGGTCCTGATGAATTGCATTCCAGGGTATTAAAAGAGATGGCGGAAGTTATAGCAGATGCATTCGTTATAATCTACCAAAATTCTCTGGACTCTGGGGAGGTACCAGCGGATTGGAAAACAGCTAATGTAACGCCTCTGTTTAAAAAAGGGGGCAGACAAAAGGCAGTTAACTATAGGCCGGTTAGTTTAACATCTGTAGTGGGTAAAATGCTTGAAACTATCATTAAGGAAGAGATAGCGGGACATCTAGATAGGAATAGTGCAATCAAGCAGACGCAGCATGGATTCATGAAGGGGAAATCATGTTTAACTAATTTACTATAATTCTTTGAGGATATAACGAGCATGGTGGATAGAGGTGTACCGATGGATGTGGTGTATTTAGATTTCCAAAAGGCATTTGATAAGGTGCCACACAAAAGGTTATTGCAGAAGATAGAGGTACGCGGAGTCAGAGGAAATGTATTAGCATGGATAGAGAATTGGCTGGCGAGCAGAAAGCAGAGAGTCGGGATAAATGGGTCCTTTTCAGGTTGGAAATCGGTGGTTAGTAGTGTGCCACAGAGATCGGTGCTGTGACCACAACTGTTTACAATATACATAGATGACCTGGAAGAGGGGACAGAGTGTAGTGTAACAAAATTTGCAGATGACACTAAGATTAGTGGGAAAGCGGGTTGTGTAGAGGACACCAAGAGGTTGCAAAGAGATTTGGTTAGGTTAAGCGAATGGGCGAAGGTTTGGCAGATGGAATACAATGTCGGAAAGTGTGAGGTCATCCATCTTGGGGAAAAAAACAGTAAAAGGGAATATTATTTGAATGGGGAGAATTTACAACATGCTGAGGTGCAGAGGGACCTGGGGGTCCTTGTGCATGAATCCCAAAAAGTTAGTTTACAGGTGCAGCAGGTAATCAGGAAGGCGAATGGAATGTTGGCCTTCATTGTGAGAGGGATGGAATACAAAAGCAGGGAGGTCCTGCTGCAACTGTATAGGGTATTGGTAAGGCCGCACCTGGAGTACTGCATGCAGTTTTGGCCACCTTACTTAAGGAATGATATACTAGCTTTGGAGGGGGTACAGAGACGATTCACTAGGCTGATTCTGGAGATGAGGGGGTTACCTCTTTGGAGTTCAGAAGGAAGAGGGGTGATCTTAAATAAACATTTAAAATCATGAAAGGGATAGACAAGATAGAGGCAGAGAAGTTGTTTCCACTGGTAGGGGAGACTAGAACTAGGGGGCACAGCCTCAAAATATGGGGGAGGGTTGTGAATCTGTGGAATTCTCTGTCCAAGGAAGTAGTTGAGGCTAGCTCATTGAATGTATTCAAGTCACAGATAGATTTTTAACCAATAAGGGAATTAAGGGTTACGGGGAGAGGGCGGGTATGTGGAGCTGAGTCCATGGCAAGATCAGCCATGATCTTATTGAATGGCGGAGCAGGCTCGAGGTGCTAGATGGCCTACTCCTGTTCCTAATTCTTATGTTCTTATGTTTCTTATGTTCTTAAACCTGCAATACAAAACTGCTCCTAATTCGGCACTGATTGGCAATCTCACTCAGAGGGGCCACAGAATATCTTGTGTGGAGAATAGAAAGAATGTTACATTGGTATAGTAAGGGTGTTCTTCTGAGGCTGGAAATGAGGCATGTTTTGCGGCAGTATGGAGATCACAAGATAATTATAGATGAGGAAGGATGTTTATCCATCTCAGTCCAGAAAGACTCTATATTCCCCTCATTGCAGCATCTCATATTTTCTTAAATGGTTCCATGGTTTTCACTTCCGCTGCCTTAGCCAGAAGTCCATTCCATGCATCAATCACTCTTTGTGTGAAGAAGGTCCTGACAATAGTCTTAATTTACCTTCAACTAGTTCACCCCCCCCTCTCACAATATCGTTTAAAGTCATTCCGTATTTACCTTTTCACTATCTTTAACTATCTTGGGTATCTTTGTAAGCTCATCAGTCTGATGCTTTCTTTCAAGGCCACGTTTCTCAAAACCAACAACTTGCATTTATACAGTGTGTTTAAAGTAGAAAAACAATCCAAGGCAAAACAGAGGTGTAATGGATAACCTTTCCTCATAACGTAGTGCCTTAATACTAGGGATCAGCCCTGTGGCTTTTCACTACACTGCTCCCAGTGTTTGAATGTCTTCTTTGTTTCTTGGTGACCAGAACTGGGCACAGTATTCAATATGTGGTCTGACCAGATCACTATACTATACAGTTTGATCGTGGCGTCCTCTGACTTACACTCTATGGTTGGGCTGTGTGGTTTACTTTGTTGTTTGCTGCTCTGCACTGATTGGAAGTGTTTACTCCACTAAAACTCCGGGGGGCTGAAATTGATCAACTTACCGCCCACTGCCGCTGACATTCCTCTGCTCGAACCGCCCAGTGCCACTTTCGACGTGGCCTGGAGCGGGCGGGAGGGGAGAGCTGCCGAGAAGCGCCCGCCGACGTCAGTAGATGGCCGATGCGCGCAAGTCGACTCCCGCCCGCCGAGATGCCAGATTGGTGCGGGCAGGAGTCGGCGGCAGAATGGGGGTGGACCACTGCGTGAAGGCTGCTCTGTCCTCAACGGTAAGTGTCAAGATCCAGTAAAAAAAAGGTAAGTGGAATGTTTTTAAATGATTTATTTACAGGCACTTACCTGGATGGGCTCCCCGAAGATCGTCAGATGTTTCTTTTTTTTTAATGATTTTGATTTTCCAGGTCTTCGACCCTCTGTGGGCCCGACTCCATCCTCGGCGGCACTTGGGTGGCAAGCGGCTCTGCCACCGAGAATGAGACCTCCCGCCCGCTGCCACCCAGATTGGCGCCGTACATTGTGGATTTGCCGCATGCCGACCTTTGAGGGAGCTTGGCGATGAAAACCCTGCCAAAAGAACCACCCGGTACCTCGGCGGCACATGGGCGGGTGGAGGCCTTGACCAAATTCGGTCCCCTAGTTTTTTTTAATCAATTTCACCGTCACCTATTTTAACACAATTAATGGGGGAGGTTTACTTGAGACCCAGCTGTGTGCTATACTTAACCTGGGAGAGCTGGATACTGACACTGGGTGCCTGAAATGGAAGCATGTTCATAGAATCATAGAAATTTATGGCATAGAAGGAAGCCACTTGGCCCATTGTGTCTGCGCTGGTCGAAAAAAAGCTATCAAGCTTAATTCCACTTTTCAGCTCTTGGTCCATAGCCCTGTAGGTTACGGCACTTTAAGTGCACATCCAAGTACTTTTTAAAAACTCTGAGGGTTTCTGCCTCTACCACCCTATCAGGCAGTGAGTTCCAGACCCCCACCATCCTCTGGGTGAAAGGAATTCTCAACTCCCCTCTAATCCTTCTACCAATTACTTTAAATCTATGCCCAATGGTTATTGACCTCCCTGCTAAGGGAAATAGGTCCTTCCTATCCAATCTATCCAGGCCCCTCATGTTCTATCCCCAGTACTAACCTTGATGAGCTAAAACAAAAAAACAATTCTTTGTCTAAACTCTTGGTACATGGTGTACGTGCATCTCTGTATACAGAGCATGTGCAGCAGCCAATCAGGATTGCAAGAGGCCACAGGCAACACAACAACAACAAAATAATCTGTGCTCGCTGACCGACATTGGCTCCCGGTTAAGCCACGCCTCAATTTCAAAATTCTCATCCTTGTTTTCAAGTCCCTCCATGGCCTCACCTCTCCCTAAATCTGTAATCTCCTCCAGCCCTACAACACCACCCCCCCACCGAGATCTCTGCACTCCTCTAATTCTGGCCTCTTGAGCATCCCTGATTATAATCGCCCCACCAGTGGTGACCGTGCCTTCAGCTACCTCGGCCCTAAGCTCTGAAATTTCATCCCTAAACCTCTCCATTTATCTTTCCTCCTTTACGATGCTACCTCTTTGACCGAGCTTTTAGTCAACTGCCCTGATATATCCTTATGTGGCTTGGTGCCACATGTTTGTCTTATAACACTCATGCGAAACATGTTGAGATGTTTTACTATGTTAAAGGTGCTATAAAAATGCAAGTTGTTGTTGTATCGACCTCAACAAAGTTGTGGGTTCAAGTCCCACTCCAGTGACTTGAGCACAAAATTCTAGTGCAGTGCTGAGGGAGCAGTCTTTCGGATGAGACGTTAAACAGAGGCACGGTCTGCTCTGTCAGGGATCATGTGGCACTATTTGGAAGAAGAGCAGTGGAGTCCTGGCCAATATTTACCATTCAACCGACATCACTTAAAAAAAGAGATTATCTGGTCATTATCACATTGCTGTTTGTGGGAGCTTGCTGTGTGCATATTGGCTGCCATGTTTTCTCTGTTCTGCACTTCAAAAAAAGTACTTCGTTGGCTGTAAAGCACTTTGGGACGTCCGATGGTCGAGAAAGACGCTCTATAAATGCAAGATGTTGTTGTTGATGTTGTATCTCTCTCAGGAGGACATAAAAGATCCCAGGGCACTATTTTGAAGATGAGCAGGGGAGTTATCGCTGGTGTCCTGGTGCCAATATTTATGCCTCAATCAGCATAACAAAAAAACCCAGATTATCTGGTCATTATTGCATTGCTGTTTGTGAGAGCTTGCTTGTGTGCAAATTGGCTGCCGCGAGCTTGCTTGTGTGCAAATTGGCTGCTGCGTTTCCCACATTACAACAGTGACTACACTCCAAAAAGTACTTCATTGGCTGTAAAGCACTTTGAGATGTCTGGTGGTCGTGAAAGGCGCTCTATAATGCCAAGTCTTTGTTTCTTATCTAATATAAAAACAGAAAATGCTGGAAATCTCAGCGGACAGAGACACAAGTTAACGTTTCGGGTCTGTGATCCTTGGTCAGAACTTTTATATTTCTTTTTGTAGAGCTACCTCCCTCCCATGACATCACCGAACAGCTCCGAGTGCGGTGACGTCAGACGCAAGCCCCCCCCCCGCCGAGGACGCCAGTGGCGCATGCGCAGTCGGGCGACCTGCGGTTGCTGTGGGGCGAGAAGCGGCTCGGGCTTCATTCAAACCAGCGGTGGAGGCGAGGTGAGCGCAAAATGGGAGGGGAGAGGAAAGGGAGAAAAAAAAAAGCTCAGCTGAATACAGGAGCGGAAAGTTGCGTGACTGTGTGTGTGTTTTAAACTCAAACATTTTCTGTCCTCCCCCTTTTTCCTCTCCTGGAGTGAGTGAGTGAGCGAGTGAGCGAGCCCGGGCTGTGAGGGGAGACTCGGCGGCTTGGCGGTTGCTATGGAGGGCGGGCTGTGATTTACACTCTGTCTGCGCACCGCTCGCACTACAAAGCTGCAGAAAGCCCACTGCTTTCTCCACACAAAAAAAACCCGTACAGTTCTTGATTTTTTTTTAAATAGAAGAAACTTCCCCCCCCCCCCCGCCCTCCAGCAGCCAGTATTATCCCCCTGTTGCTGAATGCGATTTTTTGTGGGGAAAAAATACAACTCCACTCAACAACAAAAAATGCAGGCGGGCCTAATGCTGGCATTTTATGTCAGTTTTTTTTCCAGTGATTCACAGCCCTTTTCGTAATTCAATTTAAAAAAATCATTAAAAACGCCTTTGTTAAATATCCTGTTACTACTGCATCAACACACCGTGACTGATTAAGTTAAGGGGAAAAAGTGTCATTTTTGTCCCAAATATTGCCGACTGCCGAGTTTGCAATCCGCAACTTGTTTATGTTTAGTTGGAAAACCCTAGCCATCTTAAGTCGCATTAGCTAGTGTGTGTGGGCTGCAGTGTCCCTATATTTTGTGTATATCATTTCTTTTTATCCCCTTTCATTTGTGGGTGGATGCAGGTTCATATATTGCTTAGACAAGTGCAGTGGGTGTTGGATAATGGTTTTCAGAGGGCGTGGATGAGCTGCAGTTCTGGATACGAACTTGCATTTGTTGCACTTTTTTCTTTTTCCTTAACAGATGCCATTACATCTTTTGTGCTTTTTCTCTTTCCCCATTTATTTCAGGATTAATTTCTCTCTCTCTCTCTCTCTCTCCCTCTCCCTATGTATATATGTATGCGAGAAATCTGCAGTCTTTTTAAAGCTGCGTCTCCGGATCTTTGCTATTCGTTGCAGGGTCTGATTTTAACCCCTGCCGGTGTAATAGGGAGGAACATGTTGACATTTGTAGCTGCAGGGTTTTCTCTTTGTCTGCACTGTGTATGCTACATAGCTTTCAGCATCATAAAAAAGGCCCGAGTTAGTTTTACAATCAGAGAAGAGTGACATATCACAAGCACCCTTGAAAATGTTAATTATTGAGATATCTCAAAATAGTTATGTTTTTCAACCAGAATAAATAGCACTTGTTAGTAGGTTTGTTATGCCAGTGTGTTGTTGAAAAAAAATCTCATGAAGGAAACATGTTGGTCTCGAGCTTAAAATAAGTTATCAAAATCAAGTTATAGTGTGTAAAGTACAATATTATCTGTACTGAAACAAAGCTCTTTTTTGAGTAACAGAATTACTGGTTTAAAAATTGTGATGAGAATTTGTTGTATCTCATTCTCTGCATTGTAGCTGTATGGTTTGAATATAACAAGCAATGAATCGGTGGTGCTGCATAGCCAAATGACTTGTGGAATTTCAGAAATATTGCTTAGGATAGCTGTTGCAATAAGCTAGAACTATTCCTATATTCACACGTCTTTACAGTAATGTAAGGATTATTACAGTCATACAAATAACAAAAGCAGTTATAAAGCAGATTTTTGTCTGATTATGCTACTGTGGAGTGGGCATTTTCCTACCTTAAAGGTGTTCTATAAATGCAAGTTGTTGAAGTGAGACGTTGCCTGACTTGCTGAGTGTTTCCAGCACTTGCTGTTTTTAGTTCAAATTTCCAGCACCTGCAGTATTTTGCTTTTTTATGCTTTATTTCTTCCATATTTAATTAAGCCCCATTTAAACAGTGACTAATTTGGAACTTGCATATTTCTGATGCATTCTATTCTGTTGTGTGTTGAGGTTGAATCGGTCAGTCCCGTCGCAGATGATACTAGATTTGCCTGGAGAGCGCTTGCAGGGTGATGCGTATTCGTAACGTTACAGGATTGAGGGTGTTGATATTGGTTTGTGATCTATTAGACCTGTAAATGTTTGATTTCTTTTTCTGTTCATTTGATGTGGTATGTTAGGTCAAAAAAGATGCAAATTAAGAACTCACTGGAGTCGTGTGAAATCTGTTTTCTGTAACAATGAAGGGGAATTCTGGAAGTTAAAATGGATGTAACATTAATATGCTCACTCCAGGGGTCTCTGCAGTATTCACAATGCTTTCAGATTTTGCTGGGTACATAGGGAATGAATTGAACTGGTGGAGTCACCACGCTGCAGGCTTTGTTATTTGGGTACGTGTGGGAAAGATCAAAGGCTCACTGCGATGTGAGATAAGGCATCTGCTTACGCATTGCTGTTGTGAAGCCTTGGAATAGAGTATTCATTTTATATTTAGATACGTTCATTTAAAAGTGGGTTGGGTGGTTCTAAGGTAAAGTCTGAGTCATATAATCAGAGCAGTTTAGGGGCTCCCAAGTCAACCAAGTGCCTTTTAGTTATATGAGGGAAAATTTTCAGGATTTTCACTCCTGAAAATGATACGAATCCTACTGGAAATGTGTGAATGCTGGGTAAGAATGGGACGCGGTGTGGCTGTAGTATCCCTTGCTGTCATGTAGCCTTGCAGAACTCACTTGCGTGAAATATATTTTTTTTTATTCATTGGATGTGGGTGTTGCAGGCAAGGCCAGCATTTATCGCCCTTCCTAATTGCACTTGAGAAGGTGGTGGTGAGCCGCCTTATACAACTGAGCAGCTTGCTGCGCCATTTCAGAAGGCAATTAAGAGTCAACCACATTGCTGTGGGTTTGGAGTCACATCGGCCAGACTGGGTAAGGACTGCAGATTTCCTTCCCTAAAGAACATCAGTGAACCAATTGGGCTTTCACAACAATCTGGTAGTTTTATGGCCACCATTACTGACACTAGCTTTTTATTCCAGATTTATTTAATTAACTGTATTTAAATTCCCCAGCAGCTGCTGTGGGATCTGAACTCAATGTCTCTGGATCTTTAGCCCAGGCCTCTGGATTACTAGTCCGGTAACATAACCACTATGCTACCGTAATATGGAAGGACAAGTTCTATCCATGGATCCATACCCTAGTCTGAGGTGTCAACACCCAGAGAGGGGTGAGAGAAATTGGAGAAGAAAAAGTGGAGCCATGAAAAAACTACTAAATCAATGGAGTTTCTGTTGATCCAAATTAATTTGGCTGTATTGTAAATGATCTGATTTCAGCAAAGCAAGCATTATTGCAGATTGGTTACTTGATCTATCCACCATTTTTTCCCCAATTTTCTTCTCTCACCTATTCTCTTCTGAAGGAGGTGACTCATTGGAGCACAAACTGTTCATGTTGTGTGCCTGGAGCATGAATGTTACCAACTTGTTTGACTTTGGGGCCCATTGCCGCAATTGTGTTTCTTCCCTTGGCACGCGCAAGCATTTCCAGGAGGTGCTGCTGGCTTGCGATCAGAAATGGGAATTCTGCTCAAGTTTCAGCCATCTTCAACTTTTGTCAAAAACTCTTGCTCCTAACTCTATTCCCTCGCACAACCTCGGTGTCCTATTTGACCTGAAGCTGAGTTTTAAACCCCATATCTTATCAACACAGCGTGCTTCCACCTCTGAAATCTTGCCTGCCTTCATGCTATTTCTCTGTATTTTTGCCTTAATCCTTGTGTTTTTGTTACTTCAAGGCTTGATTTCTTGAACACCCTCTTTACTGGCCTCCAAACTCCTCCCCATACATGATTCAACTCCACAACCTACATTCTTTCCTACACTGGGTTTCATTTATTTGTTATCACTATCCTCCTCTGACTCCTCGTCTCCCTGTGTAGCAAATTCTAAATCCTTTTACAAACTCTTCCGTGGTCTCGTCCCACCTCTGCCTCCTCCTCAAACTCTGTGCCCCACAGTTCTCTGACTTTGGGTTCCTGTACATTTCCTCTTCCACTCTGGTGCAGTTCACTGAGTGGCAGAACTTTGTGCCTTGACCTGTGGAACTTCCTCCATAAACTTCTCCACCGTGAGACTTTCCTCCTTACCTTTTAAAAACATACCTCCTTGATTGTGCCTTCAGCCTAAATCCTCTCCTTCTCAGCTGTCTCTTTTACATAGGGACATAAGAAATAGGAGCAGGAGTAGGCCATACTGCCCCTCGAGCCTGCTCCACCATTTAGTAAGATCATGGCTGATCTGATCATGGACTCAGCTCCACTTCCCCGCCCGCTCCCCATAACCTCTTATCTCCTTGTCGATTAAGAAACTATCTACTGTTATGCTAAAGGTGCTAAACAGCGGTTTCCGTTACTACCCCAGTCCAGTTACACTGAAGCTAATTGTCGTGTCCTCAGTATTGCCCGAGCTCAGATTACTTCACTCAACACAGACCAGGGAACAAAATCTTTCTTTTTTGTATGGATCAGGGCTAAACATCATGTAGTACATTTATTTAATGTCACTCTAAGACCCAATTTCACACCTATCCTTGTAGGACACAACATGACTGTAAATAGACATCTTCCATTGTTTCTCTGTAACCAGATGTGTTGATTCCCCACCTTCCAACCTCTCTTTGTGGAAATTTCTTGCAGCCTACAGGAAAAAGAAGAGTAAAATAATGTCAAAAATTGACACAGGACGCAAATGGTGATAGCATCATGTCTTGCAGTGTCATCAATTGGTATTTCACTGATTTATTCTTCTGTTTTGAGGGTGAATTTTTGTTGACTGGTCACCATAGGGGCATCGCGACCGAATCCAATCGTGTTCTCATTCCGCATCTACGTTTGCACAATTCCAGCAAGGAAAGCAGGCGGGAGTCAGAATTCTAGTCCATTGTTCCCTCCTGGGATCAATTGTAGCAGCTTATTGGCACCCCCAGCTAAGATCAACAAATTCAGTACAGTTAAAGGATCAAACATGGTCTCTATGGCAAAGCTGATCACTGCATGTAGTAGCAGAGTGTGGTCCAGGCAGTGCATTACCTGTTGAGCTTTTAGGGAGGATGCAATGTCTTGATGTTGGATCTTTTTCACCCCAGTTGCAATAAAGATTGATTTGATGTATTCATGTGATCTGAATAATTGCATGATTGTGTATAGTACCTGTGCTGTTTTGTTTCTTGCAGGATCCCAAGCCTGTGGTCTGTAGCATTGATCAGCCGTCCCATGCACTGTAACCCGGGACACCAACACATTGAGGGTTGACCAGACGCAGTACTGTAATGCTGTAATCACGCTTGAACTGTTTAAAGTGCATCATCAGTTTCTAAAAATAGAAAGGAATAAAACAACTCATTAAATTGACTCAGTCCAGAGGATACAAAAGGCAAAGAAAAGCTGAAAACACCAACCGTCTCTCCGAGGGGCTAAATTGAGCAAACCGTCATTATAGCTGGGGACAGTGCCGATCAACACTTCATAACCAAAGGAAAGCTACGCTGAAGAAAATAAAAATCCAGTGTGAATTCTGACATTCAATGTTTGAACTGCTTATCAAGCCTGTAGTGGAGTGACACAGGTCATTATTAAACCATCACCAGGGAAACCACAGCTTGTGCAGCATTACGCAGCGAGATCGCAGGAGGCATCCTGAGAACGTTTCATTCAAGAAAGAACTCCAGCTCACCATTATTATTTCCAGCCTGTTTGAATCTCTGATTTCTGAAAACTTTAATATACGCTTACCAAAAAAAATCCATTTGCTCATGTGTTAAGTTGCTGCAATGGGGAAGTCCAACAGTAAGCTGAAGCCTGAGGTAGTGGAAGAGCTAACTAGGAAAACATACTGTAAGTATTAAAGAAAAATGTGAACGATCAAGACGTGTTTATTTCTCATGTAATTAAAAAAAAATCTTCCCCTGTGCCATGCGCAATTCTTTAGGCTGCGTTTAGGGAGGGCGATACGCAGCTGATCAGCTCCCAGCTAACGCAGTTCTGTAACCAGCCATGAGGAGGTGCACAAGAGCAGCTGAGATGACTCGCTCGTCATCTAAAACAAATTGGACTCCTTATGGGAAATAATTCTGTGTGATCCTCCTATTTTCCTCTCCACATAACCTGCTGATCAAAGTTAACCCAAGGCATGCTGTGCAGGATGGGAGGACACAAGTTTATGACCATGCTGTGTATTTTTTCTAAGTCTTTTACTGTTGGGAAATGGTTCTGAAGAATAATTAATGTTAAAGCTGTGGGCCTCAATGCTTGAAAGGTCCCTCATGCCCCAGGGAGTCTACTTTTAATATTTACATTTTTTAGCACCTATTATGTCATATTTATCATCTAATCAACAAGCTTTTCAGTCACTCTGTTCCAAAAGTTTGTTGATAATGATAAATATGACATTGTGTGATAGATTTGTAGCCATTCTGCACCAGCTATTTCCCTCAAACAACAATTGTATTAATGACTAGTTCATTTTTTTTGATGTAATTGGGAAGAATATTGGCTGGAATACTGGAGAACAATATTTTGCAATGTAAACATGGAATCTTTAAAATGAACTTGAACGTGCGCAAATGGAACCTCTGTTTAACACCTCATCTGTAGGGCGATCCCATTGGTCAGGCAACACACCGTGTAGTGCATTGGAGTGTCAGCATAGATTGTACATTTGAAGAGAAAATAACTTTGCAGTAACTTTAAGACCACACAGTTTTGAGTTTGTGGTGAATGCTGTACTACATGGGTACAGAAGCCTAGTGGTAGCAGCCCAGAGTTTGTAAGATCAAATCCCACCATGACAAATTGTAAAACTCAATTCAATAAATCTTGTAATTTGAGGGTTAATAAATCTTGTAATTTAGCATCAGAAAAAATAACCAAGCTTCCAGATTGTTGTTAAAAGCCCAACTGGTTCACTAAGTGCCTGCTCAATCTAATTGATTCCATTTGGATTATATAGGAATCAGATAGCCCTGTGAACCTTGCAAAGTCCTCCTCACCAAGTTACACTCACAGAATCATACCCATCAGCCAAAATCACAGACTCCTCCATCCCTGCGTATGTCCACCACCGAGTGGCACGGTATTGCCACCACTGACCAAACTGGCGGAGTCTGACATAGCTGCCAGACTGGGCTTGCATCAACATGAGGAAATAAGATGCTTGATTTTGTCCTCACCAACATCCCTGTTGTAGGCATGTCTGTTCATGAGAGCATTGGTAGAAGTGACCACTGCACAGTCCTTGTGAAGAGAAAGTTTTGTATTCACTGTAAAGACATTCTCCAATGTGCACAGTAAATCGGGGGCTGTGGGTTTCAGCAGCAGCAGAATTTTAAACGAGCACAATCTCACCTCATCCCTCACTCCATGATCATCATTAAGCTAGGAAACCAACTCTTATTCAATGCAGATGTAGAAGCGCAGCACCAAACATGCGTTAGAATGATGTCCGAACTTAAAGCTATTACACAGGGCTACCTGCATGCTGAATACTAATAGTAGTGGGCTATAGACAGAGCAAAGCAGTCCCAAAACCCACTTATTAGAGTGAAGCCATGTCCCCTATTGTATTTAGTTGAGGGTGGTAGGCAACCTGGAAACGAACATGAGGAGGAGGTTGCACGAACATCCCCCATCCTTCATCATGGTGGAGCCCAGCAAATGAGTGTAAGAAATGGGGCTGAAGTGTTTGGAAGTGCCTTGAGTCAAAAGCATCAGGTGGCTGATCCTACCCACCCTCCACCATCATAGATACCAATTCAGTTCACTCCACAGGACATTAAGGAATGGTTAAGTGCAGTGGACACAGTAAAGGCTGTAGGCTTGACATCATCCTGGCTGTACTGCTGAGGACCTGTGCACCAGAGCTAGCTAGTCCCCTAGCTAAGCTGTGGCACTGACATTGACCTGACTGTGTGAAAGGGTGCCCAGCCACATCCCAGCCACAAAAAACAGGATAAATCTTACCCAGCTGGTTACCACCCTCTGTGCTACTCCCAGTTATCAGTAAAATCATGGAAGGAATCATCGGTAGTATCATCAAATGAAACTTACAAATAACCTGCTCACGGAACCATTTGGCTCCAGACCTTATCACAGGTTGGATGCACACATGGGCGCGAGCTGAATGCCAGGGCAGAGGTGAAAGTAGCGGCCCTTGATATTATGGCAACATTCGACCGAGAATTGCACCAAGCAGCCAAGGGTAAAACCTGCAGTACCTGGAGTCATGACTGACACAAAGGAAGATGGTTGTAGTTGTCGGAGTCCAGTCACAGCCCCAGGACATCATTACATGTGATCCTCGGGGAAGCGTTCTGTGCCCAACCATCTTCAGTTGCTTCATCAGCTGACCTTCCTGCTGTCATAAAGTCAGGAGTGGAATTGTTCGTTAATGACGCCACAGTGATCAGTTCCGTTCACAATACCATCATCATTATAGGCAGTCCCTTGGAGTCAAGGATGACTCGCTTCCACTCTAAAAGTGAGTTCTCATATGACTGAGGAGTCCAGTGCGGGACCTACAGTCTCTGTCACAGGTGGGGCGGACAGTGGTTGAAGAAAAGGGTGGGTGGGGAGCCTGGGTTGACACACACTTCTTCTGTTGTCTACGCTTGGTTTCTGCTTGTTCTCAGTGATGGGACTTGAGGTGCTCAGCGCCCTCCCGGATGCTCTTCTTCCATTTTGGACGGTCGTGGGCCAGCGATTCCCAGGAGTCGGTGGAGATGTTGCACTTTTATCAAGGAGGCATTGAGGGTGTCCTTGAAGCATTTCCTCTGTCCACTGGAGCTCGCTTGCCGTATCGAAGCTCCGCATAGAGCGCTTGCTTTGGGAGTATTGTGTCGGGTATGCGGACGATGTGGCCCACACAATGGAGCTGATTGAGCGTGATCAATGCTTCAATGCTGGGGATGTTGGCCTGAGCGAGGACACTGACATTGGTGCGTCTATCCTGCCAATGGATTTGCAGGATCTTGCGGAGGCAGCATTGGTGGTACTTCTCCAGCTTTTTGAGATGTCTGCTGTATATAGTCCACGTATCTGAGGCATATAGGAGGGAACAATTAGTCGTATAATGAAGCAGCCCATGCAAGCCTACCGCAAGACTTGGATAACATTCATTCTGGGCTGGCAAGTGGCAAGTAATATTTGTGTTACATAAATGCCAGGTGATGGCCATCTTGAACAAGAGAACGCCTAGCTATGTTCTCTTGCCGTTGAGACGCATCACCATCGCTGCCCGTCCATCTACTTCACTGTTGACCAGAAGTTGAACTGGACCAGCCATATCAACACTATGGCTACAATAGCAGGGCAGAGGCTGGGCACTCCAACGTGTGGGTCATCACCTGGTCCCTCAAAGCCTAACCACCATCTATGGGGCTCAAGTCAGGAGTGTGATTGAATACCCACCATCTGAATGGGCAAGAAAAGTAACTTCAGTGAAAAATTCACATTGGGAAAATGTTTCACCTACAGATGTAGCTGCTACACCTCTGTGTGAAACCGAGTGACGCAAAGCCTACTATCCGCAAAGTAAAATTTATAGAGCATGATTTTTTTTTTTGCTTCAATTTTCTCCCTCTCTTTTTTACTATATAGCTTTCATTTCATTGCGTGAATGGCAATGGAATATAAGGAAATATCAGAACATGCTTATCTGTAATTCCTCATCCGAGAGCGGCTGGTACGATTTGTCATTTTCTTCTTTGCTTCCCTCTGAGGTAAACACCTTGTCAGTCTTTGGTGGCACTGATAGGAATTAACTAATGTTCTGCCATTTGAAGCGCAGTGCATTGGCATAACTAATTACTGCAGCATAAATTATTTCATTTGCTCTTGCACTGCAAGTCGCTTTCCTGGCTGTCAATTTCAGAGCAATTTCTGCTCTTTAATGAAAACCAAAATAATCAGTTTTCAATTTTCTGAAAATACTGTCGTTTGTGGTATTAACACATCCTTGATAATCATCACAGGGGATCTGGTTGAGGTTGTATACTAATCCCCTTTTTCAAAAACCCTGCAGCAACCATGATGCAGAAGCAAAGGAAGGACAGTTGTTTTTAAATGCCCTCTAGCTTTATTTCTAGATTGGATTGAGAGATATGTCGTGTATTACAATTTGAAATGTCGTGATTGCATTATGTAAAAGTCATTACAGACGTACTGCCTTCTGTGATAATTATGATCAAGCCCATGAAAATAAAATGTAAAATACTGGAAATGCACAGTTGACTAGTTGGCATCTGAAAGATTTTAACATTTTGGGTGTGTACCCTGAAACAGAACCATTTTGTGAGCAAGATCATAGTTTAATTCAGTAATTGCAAAATAATTAATCAATTTAATTATTTTATTGCAAAGAATTTATATTTCTTGTAACAATGTCCCAATTGATATTCAATATAGGTAGAAAACACTGCATTTTTTCATGCCAACTTTGCCGTAGCGTGACATAATCACTTCAGTTTGAATCACAGTTCATTTTTGCATGATTTATTCTCTCCCAAAGACCTACTCATGCAGGAATACATAGCCCTTTCGTATTTTGTTGAAGTGGTCATTCTGCACACATGAGGCTAGTGAACGGTAACAGGCTATTTGGCTATCCCCATATAATCCTGTCCTGACGAATGGCTCCATATCCAGCAGTGATAACTTGATGGTGATCAGTAAACGTAATTATGTCTGACTTGCTCCCCCTCACCCACTCCGATGATTCTGCTGTTGTTGAGCTTCTAGGTTGACCCAGAATTGATTCTTTTTACCTCCCCAACCTATGCAGAGATAGTTGGCATTTAATCAGAGCTTCCTTACAGCAAGGTGGCTGAGACCAAACAGCTCCGCACCATTAGGATTCAAATTCTTCCAGTGTCATTGTGCTGCCACAGGATGATTAGATTTACTCAACAAATTAAACCAAGGTTTCCATCTATTGTCTCTTATGGAGTTCTTGTGCAGTGAAATATGTACACAGTCACCATATTACAAGAATGCATTAGAGAGAGTACAGGGGAGATTTGCGAGGATGTTGCCTAGACTGGAGAATTTTAGCTATGAGGACAGATTGGATAGGTTGGATTTGTTTTCTTTGGAACAGAGGAGGCTGAGGGGAGATCTTATTGGGGTGTATAAAATTATAAGGGCCCTAGCTGGTGGACAGACCTATTTCCTTTAGAGGGGTCAACAGCCAGGGGGCATAGATTTATATTAATTGGTAAGGGGAAATTTCTTCATCCAGAGGGTGGTGGGGGTCTGGAACTCACTGCCTGAAAGGGTGATAAAGGCAGAAACCCTCACCACATTTAAAAAGTACTTGGTTGTGCACTTGAAGTGCCGTAACCTACAGAACTGGAAAGTGGGGTTAGGCTGGATACAATGGGCCGAAATGGCCTCCTTCCGTGCTGTAAATTTCTACGATTCTATGAGTCACGGTGTCTTTAAAAGTTTCTGCAGTGTTCTGTGTGGGATTGGAAATGTGATATTTGCTTAATGGGATTAAGTGTTAATAATACAAAATATTAAAAGTAGAGATTCTGTTAACTGCTTGTACAAAGTTTATCAAATTGCATTTAATTGTTTGAGATTACTGATGCTGTAAGGTGCCATATGGTAATTATAGAGACTTCTACAAATTTGCCGTGGTGCATCAGTTAATGATGTCCATCCTCATCTGTTTTTTATTGCATATTTCTAATTGCTGAGGCATTTCAGATAAAGATTCTGCAGTACAGCACTCTGCTTGGGTGCTATCGGACACTGCAAGATGGTTTCTACATCAGATGGTTTAACTTTCAGAATAACAAAATGGTTGCTTGTAGGAAAGGTTCATATAGACAAAGATTAAAAAACAATTTATGAGCCTCAACCTATTTGTTACCAAAAGTGACACCCTTTTTGTTTTTATATTGTCACTGGGGGTGGTGGTGCCTCCCAATGTGCCTTTTTTTTAAATTGGTTCATGGGACATGGGCATTACTAGTAAGGCCAACATTTATTGCCCATCCCTAAGTGCCCTTGAGAAGGTGGTGGTGAGCCGCCGCCTTGAACCGCTGCAGTCCGTGTGATTAAGGTACTCCCACAGTGTTGTTGGGTAGGGAGTTCCAGGATTTTGACCCAGCGACGATGAAGGAACGCCGATATACCTCCAAGTCAGGATGGTGTGTAACTTGGGGGGGAACTTGCAGATGATCCCATGTGCCTCCGGCCCTTGTCCTTCTAGGTGGTAGAGATCGCAGGTTTGGGAGGTCCTGTCGAAGAAGCCGTGGCGAGTTGCTTCAGTGCATCTTGTAGATGGTACAGACTGCAGCTGTAGATGGTACAGACTGCAGCTATAGTGTGCCAGTGGAGGAGGGAGTGAATGTTTAAGGTGGTGGATGGGTGCCAATCAAGCGGACTGCTTTGCCTGGATGGTCTCGAAACCACTTGTGTTACTTGGTGCAACACCTGGCCTGTGCTGGTTGTAGCAGTGGCATTTTTCTTTCATAGTTTGAAGTAACCAGTGGTGCTGTGGTAAGTGACAAACTCTACTGGCCATTGCTAGACTCTCCCACTCCATGTGCTGTTGCCGTGGCCTTGTCTGCTTAGTGGTTGTTTAGCGAAGGAATTCCAGAGTTTAGGACCAAGCCAACTGAAGGCACAGCCACCAATGGTGGAGCGATTAAAATTGGGAATGAGCAAGAGGTTATAATTGGAGGAGCGCAGAGATCTGAGGATTGCAGAGCTGGAGGCAATCACAGACATAGGGAGGGGCGTGGCCATGGAGGGATTTGAAAATAAGGATGATCATTTTAAAACCTAGATAGGCCAGCAAGCACTCGGGTGATGGATGGACTGGACAGTGCGAGTTAGGATACGTACAGCAGAGTTTTGGATGAGCTCAAGTTTATGGAGGGTGGAAGATGAGAGGCCAGCTAAAAGGCATTGAAATATTCAAAGAGGAAACAAAGGCATGGATGAGGGTTTCAGCAGCAGGTGAGCTGAGGCAGAGGTGGAAACGGGCAATGTTACAGAGGTGGAAGAAGGCAGTCTTGGTGATGGAGCAACAATGTGGTCGGAAGCTTATCTTAGGATGAAATATGACACATAGGCTGTGTTTTGATTGATAATGCTTCTGTGAATCCTCGGACAGTGGCGAATGGATTTTGTGGTGGGAACCGAAAACAGTGGCTTCAGTCTTCCCAATATTTCGTTCGAGGAAATTTCTGCTCTTCCAGTACTGGATGTCGAACAAGCAGTTTGACAAATCAGAGATGGTGGAGGGGTTGAGACGGGTGGTGGTGAGGTAGAGCTGGGTGTGTCGTCAGTATACATGTCGAACCTGACATTATGTTTTAGGATGATGTCGCCGAGGGGAAACATGTGGATGAGAAATAAGAGATGGCTAAGGAATAGGTCCTCAGGAACTCCAGAGATAATGGTGCAGGAGTGAGAAGCGAAGCCATTGCCGCTGATTCTCTGACTACGACTGGATAGATAAGAATGGAAGCAGGTGAGGGCAGTCCCGGCCAGTTGGATGACAGAGGAGAGATGTTGGAGGAGGATGGTGTGGTTATGTGTGTCAGAGGCTTCAGACAGGTCAAAAAGGATCAGAAGGAATAGTTTATGACGGTCACATTCACATAGGATGTCATTAGTGACTTTGAGGGCCGTTTCAGTACTGTGGTCGGGGCGGAAACCTGCTGGAGGGATTCAAACATGGAGTTGCGGGTAAGATGAGCACGGATTTGGGAGGTAATAACATTCTCAAAGACTTTGAGTAGAAAAGGAGGTTGGAGATGGAGCGGTAATTTGCTAGGACAGGGATGATGAATGCAGATTTGAAGGGGAAAGGGACAGTACCTGAGGAGAGGGAACCTCAGCTAACATGGGGGCCAGGAAGGGAATTTGGGTAGTCAGCAGTTTGGTGGTAATAGGGGGTCGAGGAAAGATGAGGACATGAGCTTGGAGAGGGCATAAAGAGAGATACGAGAGAAATTGGAGAAAGCTGCAAGTTCAGGACTAGGGCAGGGGGAACCTTCGAGGAAGTTTGGCTTGGTGGGCTAGAGGAAGGGAGGGAAGCGACAAAGACGGATGGTCTCAATCTTAGTGATAAAGAAGTCCATGACTTCCTCGCACTTGTTAGAGTTGAGGGTGGAGGAGGTAGGGGGGAGGGGTTGAAGAAGATAGTTTGTCGTGAAGAGAAGCTGAGGGTTAACTTTGAATTCCAGGCCCAAGCTGAGACCAAGCGATGTGGGGATAGAAAATAATTTTTCTCCACAGCTTCAGCATTTTGATCATGGAATCGACGCCCAGATAGAATGGCGGAGGATCAAACTGCTGCGGCACATCCGTACCCCTCCCCTAACCATCCCACCACTTGGTCCAGTTGCATGTTAACACTCCCTGTTGAGGCTCACACATGAATATCGGTTGCTAGGACAATGTTTGCGGTTGCTTGGCACCTGTAAAACTGTACCGCAGCAAGGAGGAGTCAGTACCATTGGAATGGGAGGGGTGGTGAGAAAATTGCTGAGCAGGGGGAGAGGGGTGGAAGTTGTCGATAATTACTGATGAGGCCATGAAGCCATAAATCGTAAACATGCAGCTTTACTGTGTCTTAGCATTGAAGGGGTTAACACAGTGATGCAGAAGCTTAAATATGCTAACCGAATTAGGTCCGGCCTGAGGTGCATTGTAATATTTAGCACAGTCCTAGGAGACTTGCACTATGCTTTCAGTGTGCAAAGGAAAATAACTTTGTATTTGCATTTCTAACATTCTGTTCATGCATCATGAAAGAATGATTGATAGAATCCAGCAGAAAGTGTTCAGAAGCTAAATCTGTCTTCATTGATTCCCAGTGTGTGGTGCCTTCCTGAAATTGGCTTGGGTCTGATGCTGACATATTAATGAATGATAGCTTCAACTAAGTTAATTGGAACCTGTTTCTTGTTGAATATTTTCAATATTAAATGTTTTGCAGCAAAATGGGGCTACAGTTACGATTTTATATTTTACCCTGTATTATCTCCTGCCTAGTGGAAAAAGTGCCCATCTCCCTGTTGCTGTGACTTGCACAGCAGCAACATCCCGAGACGGTTCTCCCCACGCACCGCCCCCCTCCCCCCCCCCCTTCCATTCTGAAACCAACGACATAGGGGAGGGATGAGAGCAGATTTTAAAAAGTGTTTTTGGCCAGTTGGTGTCTGATGTGTGTGGAAGTCTAAGCCCATATTTAAGAATCTCCAATTCACAGGATAATTATGGACAAGAAATGCTATTCATCACATTTTAGCTCCTCCTTTCAGAACTATCCTGAACTCGTTCCAACACCTCGGTCCCATCTCGCCCCCCCCCTCCCCCATCACTACCCCCTGGCTCCCCACCACCCCTGTACTGTCCTGTCCTGTTCCCCCCCCCCTCCCCACTACCCATGTTCCCCACCCCCTCCCCCCACCACCACTACTCCGCCCACCACCCCCTCCCCCCCCAACCTCCCCACCACTACCCCGGCCCCCCACCACTCCTGCCCTGTTCCCCCCCCCCCCCCCCCCACACTACCCTTGTCCCCCCCCCCCCACTACCCCTGTTCCCACCCCTCCCACCACTCCTGTCCTGTTCCCGCCCCTCCCCCCACTACCCCTGTTCCCTCCCCTGCCCCCCACCACCTCAAAACTATCCCCAGATCCTGTTGCCACATTGAATTGTTTCTTGTTTTGTTTCTATTACTGTATCCGAGTCTCTCTTCTATGTATTGATCACTCTGTGAAGAAAAACTCACATATCAGTCCTAAATTTGCCTTTACTTGTTCTAATCTCATAATTTAAACTAATATTCTGGATTTACCTTTCCATACTGTGGACAATCTTGTAGACTTTTATAAGATCAACCTCCGGATATCTCCTTTCAAGGATAGAAAGCGCAAGTTTTCTTGTCTTTATTCGTAACTCAGGCCTGTGACTGCAATCAGCCTTGTGGCTCGTAATGGATTGCAATTCAATTGTAACTTGTATCCATTCATTATAGGCTCTATCTTTACGCTACACTATTCAAGGACAATAATGCAATAGTAATGGGTTTTCAATCCAATTCCCAACTAATGAATGGGGGTGGGATGGATGGAGGAAGAAAAAGTTACTTGTGAATTAGAATGGATATCACTAATTTTTCAAACTGGGAGTATTACATCCTATGATCTCACATGGACCTTAAAAATACAATTGCAGGGATAATAAATACAACTTCTACCTTTGTTGCTTACAGATTTGAAATGCAAATTTCAGTAAGTAACAAAAGAAATACATCTTTAACAGCACATTTTTTACCCGAAGCTACACAACTTCTAGACTTCTGTCGGTGCTGCTCTGTAAGTGACTTACTTCCATACCTCCCCCACGAGAAAGTGTATGATTTTTATTTCCTGGAGGCTCAGTTGCAATTAGGCTATATGGTGATTCTGGGAGAACACTAAATTTAATGTAGTTTTATCAAATTGATTTTTAAATGTTCCATTCACTACCGTCGCAATATATTGTTATAAGGGGATGATATAAATACACTTACAGTTGTATTTTCGGTTCTTTATCTGTTTTTAAAAGCATTAAAAACTGTTGGTGTATTCCCGGAAACATTCGTTTTGTATTGAATTCTGTACTTGCAGTCATGAAATGAACTTCAGCTCCAGATTTATTTAATGGGGAAGGGAATTCACCAGTGAGTTGTAGGTTTCAGGTGGCTCATGTTATTGTTGCAAGCTGCTTATGTAAAACAATCAAAATGTCTGAATTTAGGGTGCCCTGACCCCCTAATTGAAAAGCACAGGACTCAAACCAAAGAGAGCTGATTTCTGTTTATAATAATTAGGATTATGTGACAATTTAGATGAATCATTATTGTCCAAAATAGATATGAAAATATTACTGCCAGTAAGATCAGGCGGTGTGATAGGCTAACACTTAAAAAAATATATATCTTTGGAGGAATCTGTCGGGCCGAAATTGCCCCCCCGCATGCACCCCGTTTCTTTTGTTTGCACCGCCGCGATGGGTGAGGTGGCCTCTTGAGTGAAATTCCACTCTTTGGCTTTTTTTTCCAGCGGACTGGAAGTCACTCATAATGGGGGCGTTAATGCGGCGTTGAGCACATTTGAGGGGCGGAAGTTAGGGGGGTGCGGAGTACCCGTCGCCGTCCGTTATCAGCGTAGCGCTGATGATGGCATCACCACGGCTCTCCCCTGCACTTAAAGGGGAGATCAGTGCGATTTTTAAAGTTCGCTCCAATGGGTCACCAGGGAGGGTCTCGGCCGAGCCAGAGGCCTGGCACCCAAGAGGGGGTGCGAGGTTGCCTGTTGGCAGCTTGACCGAATCCGGGGCATAATTGTTGGCCCGACAGAGCAGTCGGCCAACAAAAAAAAACATGGCGGCAGTGACAGTGCGTCCTCCCCTTTAATGGGAGCCACATCACCATTTTAGAAGGCCACCGCTTCGCTGCACCGTCTTTAAAAAAAAAACTGATTTTGGCACCGCCCGACGGGGGGATGATTTTCTTGGCGGAATCTTGCTGGGGGATGGCGGGGGAAATATCGGCGGTTCGCACTGAGGATGGCTCAGCAGCAGTGGGGGATGGGGGGGAGCGTGGAAAGTGGGTCACCGCCAGGATACCGCAGGAGCGGAATTTTGATAATGGCAGCCATTACACAAAAAATCGGCAGCCATTGCACTCCGCAGCGTGGCCGCTGATTTCCGGTATTAACAGGCCTTGAGGGAAGAGGCGATTTCAGCCCCTGTGTGTTTTGAATTTTTGCCTTAAAATGTAACGATGACCACAGTTGAGAATATAACCGGCCAGTCAATCTACAGTTGGTTGTCGTGTTGATGTTAATTTATAAATGCCACGTGCTTTATCTATGGTTGTGAATTATGAATTCTATATTATCACAGAAAATTTAATTTTTGGTAATACACTCGAGAAAATTGCAACACTTTTTTTTTAACCTTCGTCTCGTTCACATTCACTATTGAATAGGGGCAGCATTTGGGAACACTCGGGCAATTTTATTTGTCTCCATCAAAATAAAAGCTTGCAGCATTGTAGCAGCTTGACAGTGTTTGCCTCGAGAGGACAAGGGTCGCAATCAATATGTTTGCTTCTGGTATATCTTGCCTTTTAGAATAATGTTGAGATATTATTTGCAATGGTACTGGTACAAATACCAAGTTAGATGGGTAATGATTGCACACGCGTAGAAATAAATGTTGTAATCATGAAGATTTCTATTTTGTTTTTGTTTCTGCATAGGTATGTGAGGTGCTGAATTTGTTTAGAAATTATGTTGAAGTCATCCAATTTCTTCCTTTTTATGATTAGCTTTTTCAGCTCCTTCAAAAAGAATTGCAGAATTTTTGTCTTTAATGTGAGAGATGGGCATTAGTGAATCGACTACTTTTTCAGGCATTTAACGTCGGTTCAAGTACAGGGAATTACGGAGTAAGGATGTGTATGCACTGCAGCAGTAATGAGCCATACCTCCATACCTCACCAGTATTATGTTTGCATTTTCTCACACTGGCTATCCTGGTTGTCCGAGCTACATGAGGGAAATGTTTTGTGCTGTAGGTAATGTTGAAAAGCTGGGTTAAGACTCTACAAACTCATTTTACATAGAATTTTTACAGCCTTTCAACAGTCGGTCCAACAATCTGAGCTGGATACGACCCCAGTTCCCCAAAGCAAAAGTACTGTGTACTAAATTACCACCCAGTCTCTAATGTTCTCGTTATATAGACATCATTTTTAGAAAGAGTATTTTTCTATTTCTTTACAGGTATTGTGGAGAGAGCACTCCCACTGCAACTTTCATTAAATATTTCTTGAATTGAGACTGTAGAATTGTGAAATCGTGTGGAAGGAAGAGGGTTAGTGGATTATGAAATAGTTAATTTTTTGCAAAAATTACCATTTTTCAATGTTTGTTTATCTAGCTTGGAAAGATGTAACGGTAAATGATAGTCCTATGAAAAGAAGACTCTTATTTGTCCTGGTTAGTATACCTAGCGAGGATTTGATCTTAATTGCTGCTTCTTGCTAGATCAAGTATGCTCAAATCAAAATTCTGGAAAAATAGAGTAGGTTCAATGATGACCTATTTGCACAGTATATTGATACGCCAGTCACACGTGATAACTGATACAGGCAAAGTGCATTCCATTATGATTTTCGTGAGGTGCCAAATAAAATGAGGCACTTCTACATCGTGAAAGCGAACAACTTACTGCACACATCCTCGTAACTCATTTCACACCAGCCAGTCCCCGGTTGGATAATGATGTTTGGCGGAAGTTAAATAAATGATGTTTGTCTTGTGGCTGTAGTTTTGTTTTATCCAAATTGTGGAGGATTTTAGAAGAGGCCCCACGCAATATCTGCTGTTCCATTATCATTTTGGTTGTTTCCTTGTATTGAATTACTAATTGAGTCTTGTCCCTGATTAAATCTGACACTTCAAAGTAACTGTAATAATTATTTTCCTTTAAAGGGCATGCTGATATTTTCAAAATGTAAAAGTTAAACATTGAAATTGTGACTGATGATTAAATTATCTGTGATGGACTGACACCAATATACATAGTTGCAGTCTATATTAATGGAGGCAAGTTAAGTTTGATTCAGATGGTTAAGATTGCAGTGGGAAAGTTAGCTGTCTGGTGGTTTTACAGTTGTACTTTTAGCATGCTTTGTAAGAGTAGAGCATAGCATACGTGATTAGGTCATAATTTCTCCACCAAGAAAGTGATGCTAATTGGTATAAAAATTCAACTCGCAATGCTGATCTCAAATGAGAATCAAAAGCTGTTTGCATCATGATAAGCAGATAGGGCACAACTGTAGTCATAAAAGACATGATATAGGTATGTCAGTATGCTGACCACTTCCCATATCTCAGGAGCTTCCTATCAACAAGAGCAGGCATTGACGACAAGATCCAACACCGCCTCCAGTGTACCAGTGCAGCCTTTGGCTGCCTGAGGAAAAGTGTGTTTGAAGACCTGGCCCTCAAAACTGCCACCAAGCTCATGGTTTACAGGGCTGCAGTAATACCCGCCCTCGTGTATGGCTCAGAAACATGGACCATGTACAGCAGACACCTCAAGTCGCTGGAGAAATACCACCAACGATGTCTCCGCAAGACCATATAAATCCACTGGGAGGACATTAGCGTCCCCGACCAGGCCAACATCCCCAGCATCGAAGCACTGACCGCACTTGATCAGCTCTGCTGGGCAGGCCACATAGTTCGCATGCCAGACACGAGACTCCCAAAGCAAGGGCTCTACTCTGAACTCCTTCACGGCAAACGAGCCAAAGGTGGGCAGCGGAAACGTTACAAGGACAATCTCGAAGCCTCCCTGATAAAGTGCAACATTCCCACTGACACCTGGGAGTCCCTGGCCCAAGACTGCCCTAAGTGGAGGAAGTGCATCTGGGAGGGTGCCGAGCTCCTCGAGTCTCATCGCTGAGAGCATGCAGAAATCAAGCGGAAGGAGCGTGCGGCAAACCAGTCCCATTCACCCTTTCCCTCAATAACTATCTGTCCCACCTGTGACAGAGACTGTGGTTCTCGTATTGGACTGTACAGCCAGCTAAGAACTCATGTTAAGAGTGGAAGCAAGACTTCCTCGATTCTGAGGGACTGCCTATGATGATGATATGGTACTGGACTAGGCCTGGACAAATAATCCAGAACATATGAGTTCAAATCCGAGCAAAGACAGTTTGCTCCGACACACAGGGAACTGACCATGGAACTCTCTTGGTCTGGGAATCTCCGTATTCGACTGCGTGGTAGTTGTCTATCAAGGAAACCTATAGTTAGTTCAATGTTGTTGCTTGTTTATTTGTAGAGAAGTACACACAATGAGATTTACTTGATGTAGAAAAGAGGAAAATTCGAAGACGCAACCTGGAGAAGTGATGATAATTGTCTTGCGCCAATACCTGAAATCAAACTGGTATAAGTTAACATAGAAAATAGGTGCAGGAGTAGGCCATTCGGCCCTTCGAGCCTGCATCACCATTCAATAAGATCATGGCTGATCTTTCCTTCAGTACCCCTTTCCTGCTTTCTCTCCATACCCCTTGATCCCTTTAGCTGTAAGGGCCATATATAACTCCCTCTTCAATATATCCAATGAACTGGCATCAACAACTCTCTGCGGCAGGGAATTCCACAGGTTAACAACTCTCATCTCAGTCCTAAATGGCCTACCCCTTATCCTAAGACTGTGTCCTCTGGTTCTGAACTTCCCTAACATTGGGAACATTCTTCCCGCATCGAGCCTGTCCAGTCCAGTCAGAATCTTGTATGTTTATATGAGATCCCCTCTCATCCTTCTAAACTCCAGTGTATAAAGGCCCAGTTGATCCAGTCTCTCCTCATATGTCAGTCCAGCCATCTCTGGAATCAGTCTGGTAAACCTTCGCTGCACTCCCTCAATAGCAAGAACGTCCTTCCTCAGATTAGGAGACCAAAACTGAACACACTATTCCAGGTGGGGCCTCATCAAGGCCCTATACAATTGCAGCAAGACTTCCCTGCTCCTAAACTCAATTCCCCTTGCAATGGCCCCAAGTTTCGCCATGATTTGCTCCTGATTTTTAGGAGTAACTGGTGTAGAACGGAGTATCTTAGAAATCGGAATTCTCGCCATTTAGTTTGCTCCAGTTCTAGTCAGTTCGAACAGTTTCACTTTGGAACAGAATTTTTTTTTCAAAAGGGGGCGTGTCCGGCCACTTGCGCCTGTTTTCAAAGTTTCGTCAGTGAAAACTTACTCCAAACTAACTTAGAATGGAGTAAGTGAAGATTTTTGTACGCTCGAAAAAATCTTGTCTACACTTTAGAAAATCAGCCGTAGGTTACAAATTAGGCGTAGGAAATGAGGTGGGGGGAGGGGGGGGAAGGGAAGTCATTAAATTCTACAATCAATCCTTAGTTCTACTTATACAAACATTATACAAATAAATCTAACCTGAATAAAAATGTATAAGCAAAGAAAATATTAAATAAACCATCTTCCTACCTGTGTGAAACAGCAGCAGCATTCGAGCTGCGGTGCTTGAGGCAGGCCTTCATTCCCCGCGAAGATGCAGCACCCGGACGGACTTGAGGCCATTCGGCCATGGGATTGCAGTGGCGTCAGTGGCTGGCCGGGAGCCGAAGAATGAACACAGGACACACGCAGCTGATTTAAGATTCTTTAGGCTGTTCGGCCACGCTTATGGGGCAGCGTCAGTGGGTCCAAGAAACAAATCTTCACTTTTTCTGAAGTCCTTTTAAAAATGGCCGAGTGCCAATGTTTGTTTGAGACTGCACATGCGTGCACGCTCCAACGCGCACGCGCAGGGTTGCCGGCACCACGGAGGCTAATTTAAATTGTACCCGCCCCCTGCTATTTAGAAAATCGGCGTGAGTGTTAGACTCCGCCCCCTGCTGCGAAGAGCGCGCCGTGCCAAGCAGACATCGAGCTTCAAGGAGCTCGAGAATATCGGACTTTTTTTTTTAAGCGCAGTTTTCGGCGCGAGAAACAGGCGCCCAGCTTGGAGGTGCGCCGTTTTCGCTGCGGGACGAAACTTGGGGCCAATGAAGGCCAACATACCATTTGCCTTCTTCACCGCCTGCTGTACCTGCATGCCAACTTTCAATGACTGATGAACCATTGACACCCAGGCCTCGTTGCACCTCCCCTTTTCCTAATCTGCCGCCATTCAGATAATATTCTGCCTTTGTATTTTTGCCCGCAAAGTGGATAACCTCACATTTATCCACATTATACTGCATCTGCCATGTATTTGTCCACTCGCCTAACCTGTCCAAGTCACCCTGCAGCCTCTTAGCGTCCTCCTCACAGCTCACACCGCCACCCAGTTTAGTGTCATCTACAAACTTGGAGATATTACTCTCAATTCCATCATCTAAATCATTAATATATATTGTAAAGAGCTGGGGTCCCAGCACTGAGCCCTGCAGCACTCCACTAGTCACTGCCTGCCATTCTGAGAAGGACCCATTAATCCCGACACTCTGCTTCCTGTCTGCCAACCAGTTCTCTATCCACGTCAGTACATTACCCCCAATATCAAGTGCTTTGATTTTGCACACCAATCTCTTGTGGGACCTTGTCAAAAGCCTTTTGAAAGTCCAAATACACCACATCCACTGGTTCTCCCTTGTCCACTTTACTAGTTACATCCTCAAAAAATTCCAGAAGATTTGTCAAGCATGATTTCCCTTTCATAAATCCATGCTGACTTGGACCAATCCGATCACTGCTCTCCAAATGCGCTGCTATTTCATCCTTGATGATTGATTCAACATTTATCGGCCTTCAATCCCGTCAATTTCCCTAACACAATTTCCCGCCTAATAAGGATATCCTTCAGTTCCTCCTTCTCACTAGACCCTCGGTCCCCTAGTACATCCGGAAGGTTATTTGTGTCTTCCTTTGTGAAGACAGAACCAAAGTACGTGTTCAATTGGTCTGCCATTTCTTTGTTCCCCATTATAAATTCACCCGAATCCGACTACAAGGGACCTACATTTGTTTTCACTAATCTTTTTTTCTTCACATATCTACAGAAGCTTTTGCAGTCAGTTTTTATGTTTCTGGCAAGCTTGCTCTCATACTCTATTTCCCCTCTCTTAATTAAACCCTTTGTCCTCCTCTCCTGAATTCTAAAATTCTCCCAGTCCTCCGGTTAGCTGCTTTTTCTATGTAATTTGTATGCCGCTTCTTTGGAATAAATAATATCCTTAATTTCCTTTGTTAGCCACAGTTGAGCCACCTTCCCCATTTTATTTTTACTCCAGACAGGGATGTACAATTGCTGAAGTTCGTCCATATGATCGTTAAAGGTTTGCCATTGCCTATCTACCATCAATCCTTTAAGTATCATTTGCCAGTCTAACCTAGCCAATTCGCGCCTCATACCATCAAAGTTACCTTTCCTTAAGTTCAGGACCCTAGTTTCTGAATTAACTTTGTCACTCTCCATCTTCATCAGGAATTCTACCATATTATGGTCACTCGTCCCCAAGGGGCCTCGCAGAACAAGATTGTGAATTGGTCGCTTCTCATTACACATCACCCAGTCTTGGATGGCCAACTCTCTGGTTGGTTCCTCGACATATTGGTCGAGAAAACCATCCCTAATATAATCCAGGAAATCCTCCTCTGCATTGCTACCAATTTGGTTAGCCCAATCAATATGTAGATTAAAGTCGCCCATGATTACTGCTATACCTTTATTGCACACATCCCTTATTTCTTGTTTGATGCTGTCCCCAATCTCACGACTACTTTTTGGTGGCCTATACACAACTCCCACTCGCGTTTTCTGCCCTTTGGTATTCCGTAGCTCCACCCATACCGATTCCACCTCATCATAAGAACATAAGAACATAAGAATTAGGAACCGGAGTAGGCCATCTAGCCCCTCGAACCTGCTCCGCCATTCAACAAGATCATGGCTGATCTGGCTGTAGACTCAGCTCCACTGACCCGCCCGCTCCCCGTAACCCTTAATTCCCTTATTGGTTAAAAATCTATCTATCTGTGACTTGAATACATTCAATGAGCTAGCCTCAACTGCTTCCTTGGGCAGAGAATTCCACAGATTCACAACCCTCTGGGAAAAGAAATTCCTTCTCAACTCGGTTTTAAATTGGCTCCCCCGTATTTTGAGGTTGTGCCACCTAGTTCTAGTCTCCCCGACTAGTGGAAACAACCTCTCTGCCTCTATCTTGTCTATCCTTTTCATTATTTTAAATGTTTCTATAAGATCACCCCTCATCCTTCTGAACTCCAGCGAGTAAAGACCCAGTCTACTCAATCTATCATCAAAAGGTAACCCCCTCATCTCCGGAATCAGCCTCGTGAATCGTCTCTGTACCCCATCCAAAGCTAGTATATCCTTCCTTAAGTAAGGTGACCAAAACTGCACGCAGTACTCCAGGTGCGGCCTCACCAATACCCTATACAGTTGCAGAAGGACGTCCCTGCTTTTGTACTCCATCCCTCTCGCAATGAAGGCCAACATTCCATTCGCCTTCCTGATTACCTGCTGCACCTGCAAACTAACTTTTTGGGATGCAAAAGAGTTTCATGCACAAGGACCCCCAGGTCCCTCTGCACCGCAGCATGTTGTAATTTCTCCCCATTCAAATAATAATCCCTTTTACTGTTTTTTTTTTCTCCCCAAGGTGGATGACCTCACACTTTCCGACATTGTATTCCATCCACCATGCTCGTTATATCAAAGAATTCCAGTAAATTAGTTGAACATGATTTCCCTTTCATGAATCCATGCTGCGTCTGCTTGATTGCACTATTCCTATCTAGATGTCCCGCTATTTCTTCCTTAATGATAGTTTCAAGCATTTTCCCCACGACAGATATTAAACTAACCAGCCTGTAGTTACCTGCCTTTTGTCTGCCCCCTTTTTTAAACAGAGGTCCAAGCTAATGTCCTTCCTTACAATTGCATTAATTTCCTCTTTAACCAGCAATGCCACCCCGCCTCCTTTTCCTTTCTGTCTGTCCTTCCTAAATGCTGAATACCCTTGTATGTTGAGTTCCCAGCCTTGGTCACCCTGGAGCCATGTCTCCGTGATGCCAATCACATCGTATCCGTTAACTGCTATCTGCGCAGTTGATTCATCCACTTTATTCCGAATACTCCTCGCATTGAGGTACAGAGCCTTCAGGCTTGTCTTTTTAACACACTTTGACCGTTTAGAATTTTGCTGCAAGGTGGCCCTTTTTGTTTTGTAGAATGTAGTGCCCTCGATCACCTACATTTTTTTAAACAAGACTGTTGTCATTTACAAATATACGATATGACAATTTAGCTTCATTAGCTACTGATGGTGGCTTTGACCCATCATATTTCGATAAGGATGTTATCTTTAAATTTTTATATAATTGGACTATGTTTAGTAGGGGGCATAGGAAGAAAAATGTGCTTCGATACGAGGTATGTTATGTTGCTCCCCTCCCAGTGTTGCAGTGGAGAAACTTGCAGAGGTGTTTGCAGATTGACTGCAATATTCAGCTTATTTAAAGCATAATGTACTCTATGGGATCCAATTACTGTCACCATGTAACAATGTACAGTGATGTGATCAAGGACACCAGCTGACATTACACCGGTGAGTTCCTTACGAATATATAACTGCAGATTTCTGCGCTGTATATGTTGAAATACAATTGTAAAATGCTAACTAATTACATTTTTTGGTAAACTTTTAGAACCATTTTGAAATAAATATCTAAAATGGGATAGTGGGTTTGCAGGGTGTTCAAAGTTTGGTATTGAGAGTGTATCTTGAACATTGCTCCCTTTATCTAAGACCGCCTATTTCCACCTCCATAACATGGCCCATCTCCGCCCCTGCCTCTGCTCATCTGCTGCTGAAGCCCTCATCCATACCTTTGTTAGCTCGAGACTTGACTCTTCCATCACACTCCTGGCTGACCTCCCACATTCTGCCCTACGTAAATTAGAGCTGATCCAAAACTCAGCAGTCTGTGTCCTAACTCGCACTTTGCTTGCTGACCTACATTGGTTCCCGGTTAAGCAACGCCTCAATTTCAAAATTCTGATCCATGTTTACAAATCCCTCCATGGCCTCTCCCGTCCCTATCCTCTGTAATCTCCTCCAGCCCCACAACCCCACTGAGATGTCTGTGCTCCTCTAATTCTGCCCTCTTAAGCATCCCTGATTATAATCGCTCAACCATCGGCCGTGACTTCTGTTGCCTAGGCCCCAAGCTCTGGAACTCCCTGCCTCTCCGCCTCTACCTCTCTTTCCTCCTTCAAGGCGCTCCCTCTTTGACCAAGCGTTTGGTCACCTGCCCTAATTTCTCCTTGTGCGGCAAATGTTTTATCTCATAATACTCCTGTGAAGCGCCTTGGATGTTTCGCTATGTTAAAGGTGCTATATAAATACAAGTTGTTGTTGTCTCTTTAAAAAAAAAATGGCTACAATGAATTAGGATTTAACTTTTTAAATTTATTGGCAAATTTCTGGCATTTATCACGTGATGTGTGTTCAGGGGAAGTTAGCACTTTACTTGTTTATCAACACACAGCGCAGAAACCTGCAGTTATATATTCGTAAGGAACTCACCGGTGTAATGCCAGCTGGTGTCCTTATAATATCTACTATTAGCATGGAGTGCTTCAAACTAAAGTTTAACATGGGCCAGAGGTAAAGCTCCCTATTCACTGCCTCAGCAATTGTGCCTTAACCCCACCCTGAGTACAGCACCACTTAATCAGTTAATATTGATGATGTACGACATTTGGTATATGGGATGTGTGTTCCATTGAAGACATCTCTGTAATCCAGCTTTTGTGGAAAATTGTATTGCAGTGTAATAGTGCCCAATTTTTTTGCAATAGCCTGTGATGCCTATAGATAGTGCTATGATAGTATATTCAATGTTTGAGGCATCAAACCTTCCTGTTGCGTAACAATCACTGAATTAGTAAGTGTCCTGCAGAGTGTTCATAATCAATTCACTTCACAAATCAATCAAATTGCTTATTGAATCTGCTTCCACCTGCCTTTCAGGCAGTGCATTCCAGATCACAATTCGCTGCGTTAAAAAAAAGTTTCCTCATGTTGCCTCTGGTTTCTTGGCCAATCACCTTAAATCTTCCTCTGGTTACTGACTCTTCTGCCACTGGAAACCGTTTCTCCTTATTTACTCTATCAAAACTGTTTATGATTTTGAACATCGATCAAATCTTTTCTTGACCTTTCTGGAAAAAAAATTAACTGCCATTTTTTTTCTATGTCCAAAGTAAAATAAAAAGTTACGTATTTCGCAATTTCATGATTAAATTATATTCTGTGTCTTTTAATGCTTTTACTCGAAGTTTTTACTTGTCGCGGCCTCTCCCCAAAAGCCTGGACATAAACTTGATGCTTTTTACATAGAGCTGTGGCATGTTGAGCAGAATTCAGACTGTGCAGTCTAAACAAGTGCCCTATATTCAGTTTCCCAGGGTGCATCAGTATTATCCAAGAGTTGAATGGCTGGAATATTATTTTCTTTAGCTTCTAGTGTTTGTACATCAAACCGAGTTTGACAGAATAATGGATAGACTTGTGGAATTCAATCCCCAGACGCACCAGGAAAAATCTTAGAATACCATATCATAAAAATTTAATTTGACTTATTCAATCACAGTAATTCAGTGGCGCTGATGTTCCCTATATTGCATAAATGCTCCTTTTGATATAAAACAGCGACTGCTTTATGTGTGAGCAATGAAATGGAGATCTATTGGTAGCTCTTATTTCCTGCATTTGTTATCCTTTTGGCCGCATTGAGGTTGTGGATTTGTGCTAAACCAAGAGCCTTTTTGTGCTGTGAACAAACAGCCTCAAAAAATGCACCAAACTCCTTTAATATGAGATCCTTACAAGGTACATATGTCTTTCACTACTCGGCTTGGATTTGAGCTTGGCTCCTATGGGATATTGCAACATAAACATGGGGTCAGCTTCTATCTGTATAGCAGTGACGCTTGGCCCCAACTCTTCCCTTGAATCCATGGCTGTCACTGCTGTCTAAATGTCTGTCTGACAGTCATAGATGAGGAGAATTTTTTTCAGTGCAACATCGGCAAAACCACAGCTATCCTGCTTGCCTTTCACCAAAGCTACCATTTCCCTCCCCAGTTGCCCACTTAGACTAAATGCGCAAGTGTGCTTCCTCGGGCTTCCTGTTTGATCATTAACTGATCTTGAAACTTGCCTCATCCCCAAGACTGCTTACTTCCACCTTCAGAGCATTGCTTGCCGGTGTCCCTATCTTACTTCCACTGCCACTGAAGCCCTCATTTATACTTTCATCATCAGAAGTCTCAATTTCTCCAATGCTTCCCTCACTGCCCTTTCCAGTTTCACTCTAAAAGAAAGACTTGCATTTATATAGCGCCTTTCACGACCACCAGACGTCTCAAAGCGCTTTACAGCCAATTAAGTACTTTTGGAGTGTAGTCACTGTTGTAACGTGGGAAACGCGGCAGCTAATTTGCGCACAAATTCCCAAGAACAGCAATGTGATAATAACCAGATAATCTGTTTTTGTTATGTTGATTGAGGGCTAAATATTGACCAGGACACCGGGGATAACTCTCCTAACTCTTATTCGAAGTAGCACCATGGGATCTTTTATGTCCACTTGAGAAAGTAGACGGGATCTCAGTTTAACGTCTCATCTGAAAGACGGCACCTCCAACAGTGCACACTCCTTTAGCACTACACTGGAGTGTCAGGCTGGATTTTTTTGTGCTCAAGTTCCTGGAGTGGGACTTGAACCCACAACCTTTCGACTAGGAGGCGAGTGTGCTACCCACTGAGCCACAGCTGACAGGAAACAAAATAACACGACACAAAAAGAACAACTCATCCAGAATATTAACATAGAAACATAGAAAATAGATGCAGGAGTAGGCCATTCGACCCTTCGAGCCTGCACCACCATTCAATAAGATCATTGCTGATTCTTCACCTCAGTACCCCTTTCTTGCTTTCTCTCCATACCCTTTGATCCCTTTAGCCGTAAGGGCCATATCTAACTCCCTCTTGAATATATTCAATGAACTGGCATCAACAACTCTCTGCGGTTGGGAATTCTACAGGTTAACAACTCTCTGAGTGAAGAAGTTTCTTCTGATCTCAGTCCTAAATGGCTTACCTCTTATCCTTAGACTGTGTACCCTGGTTCTGGACTTCCCCCAGCATCGGAAACATTCCTTCTGCATCTAACCTGTCCAGTCCCGTCAGAATTTTATATGTTTCTATGAGATCCCCTCTCATCCTTCTAAACTCCAGTGAATACAGGCCCAGTCGATCCAGTCTCTCCTCATATGTCAGTCCAGCCATCCCAGGAATCAGTCTGGTGAACCTTCGCTGCACTCCCTCAATAGCAAGAACGTTCTTCCTCAGATTAGGAGACCAAAACTGAACACAATATTCCAGGTGAGGCCTCACCAAGGCCCTGTCCAACTGCAGTAAGACCTCCTTGCTCCTATACTCAAATCCCCTAGCTCTGAAGGCCAACATATCATTTGCTGCCTTCACCGCTGCTGTACCTGCATGCCAACCTTCAGTGACTCCCCTTTTCCTAATCTGCCGCCATTCAGATAATATTCTGCCTTCGTGTTTTGCCCTTTAACCTCACATTTATCCACATTATACTGCATCTGCCATGCATTTGCCCACTCACTGAATCTGTCCAAGTTACCTGCAGCCTCTTAGCGTCCTCCTCACAGCTCACACCGCCACCCAGCTTAGTGTCATCTGCAAACTTGGAGATATTACACTCAATTCCTTCATCTAAATCATGAATGTATATTGTAAATAGCTGGGGTCCAGCACTGAGCCCTGCGGCATTCCACTAGTCACTGCCTGCCATTCTGAAAAGGACCCGTTTATCCCGACTCTCTGCTTCCTGTCTGCCAACCAGTTCTCTATCCATGTCAGTACATTACCCCCAATACCATGTGCTTTAATTTTGCACACCAATCTCTTGTGTGCGACCTTGTCAAAAGCCTTTTGAAAGTCCAAATACACCACATCCACTGGTTCTCTCTTGTCCACTCAACAAGTTGCATCCTCAAAAAAATTCCAGAAGATTTGTCAAGCATGATTTCCCTTTCATAAATCCATGCTAACTTGGACCGATTCTGTCACTGCTTTCCAAATGCGCTGCTATTTCATCTTTAATAATTGATTCCAACATTTTCCCCACTACTGATGTCAGGCTAACCGGTCTATAATTACCTGTTTTCTCTCCCCCCTCCTTTTTAAAAAAAAAAGTGGTGTTACATTAGCTAACCTCCAGTCCATTGGGACTGATCCAGAGTCGATAGACTGTTAGAAAATGATCACCAATGCATCCACTATTTCTAGGGCCACTTCCTTAAGCACTCTGGGATGCAGACTATCAGGCCCTGGGGATTTATCGGCCTTCAATCCCATCAATTTCCCTAACGCAATTTCCCGCGTAATAAGGATATCCTTCAGTTCCTCCTCCTCACTAGACCCTCGGTCCCCTAGTACTTCCGGAAGGCTATTTGTGTCTTCCTTCATGAAGACAGAACCAACGTATTTGTTCAACTGGTCTGCCATTTCTTTGTTCTCCATTATAAATTCACCTGAATCTGACTGCAAGGGACCTATGTTTGTCTTCACTAATCTTTTTCTCTTCCCGGCAAGCTTCCTCTCATACTCCTTTCCCCCCCCCCCCCCCCCCCCCCTCCTAATTAAACCCTTTGGACTCCTCTGCTGAATTCTAAATTTTTCCCAGTCCTCGGGTTTGCTGCTTTTTCTGGCCAATTTATATGCTTCTTCCTTGGATGTAACACTATTCTTAATTTCCCTTGTTCGCTACGGTTGAGCCACCTTCCCAGTTTATTTTTACTCCAAACAGGGATGTACAATTGTTGAAGCTCATCCATGTGATTCTTAAATGTTTGCCATTGCCTATCCACCGACAACCCTTTAAGTATCATTTGCCAGACTATTCTAGCCAATTCACGTCTCATGCCATCGAAGTTACCTTTCCTTAAGTTCAGGACTCTAGTCTCTAAATTAACTGTGTCACTCTCCATCTTAATAAAGAATTCTACCATATTATGGTCACTCTTCCCCAAGGGGCCTCGCACAGCATGATTGCTAATTAGTCCTTTCTCGTTACACATCACCCAGTTTAGGATGGCCAGCCCTCGAGTTGGTTCCTTGACACATTGGTCTGGAAAACCATCCCTAATACGCTCCAGGAAATCCTCCTCCACCGTATTGCTACCAGTTTGGTTAGCCCAATCTATATGTAGATTAAAGTCGCCCATGATAACTGCTGTACCTTTATTGCACGCCTCCCTAATTTCTTGTTTGATGCTGTCCCCAACCTCGCTACTGTTTGGTGATCTGTACACAACTCCCACCAGCGTTTTCTGCCCTTTGGTATTCCGCAGCTCCACCCATACGGATTCCACATCATCCAAGCTAATGTCCTTCCTTACTATTGTGTTAATTTCCTCTTTAACCAGCAACGCTACCCCACCACCTTTTCATTCCTGTCTATCCTTCCTGAATGCTGAATACCCCCTGAATGTTGAGTTCCCAGCCTTGGTCACCCTGGGGCCATGTCAGCGTGATGCCAATTATATTCATTAATTGCTGCCTGTGCAGTTAATTCGTCCACCTTATTCCGAATACTCCTCGCATCGAGGCACAGAGCCTTCAGGCTTGTCTTTTTAACACACTTTGCCCTTTTAGAGGTTTGCTGTAATATGGACCTTTTTGATTTTTGCCTTGGGTTTCTCTGCCCTCCACTTTTACCTTTCTTCTTTCTATCTTTTGCTTCTGCTCCCATTTTACTTCCCTCTGTCTCCCTGCATAGGTTCCCATCCCCCTGCCATATTAGTTTAACCCCTCCCCAACAGCGCTTGCAAACACTCCCCCTAGTACATTGGTTCCGGTCTTGCCTAGTTGCAGACCGTCCGGTTTGTCCTAGTGCCACCTCCCTCAGAACTGGTTCCAATGTCCCAGGAATTTGAATCCATCCCTTCTGCACCACTCCTCAAGCCACGTATTCATCTGAGCTATCCTGCGATTCCTACTCTGACTAGCACGTGGCACTGGTAGCAATCCTGAGATTACTACCTTTGAGGTCCTCCTTTTTAATTTATTGAGGCAATATCATATCTATTCCATTCCATACAAAGTCCCACACATTCTTCATCACCTTAGTACCTATCTTCAACAGCCTCCTCTAAACTTTCCACTTTGACTGTGCCTTGCGTCATCTCCCCGAACAACGACTTACTTCCAGTTGGTGTCCATTGCTTCCTCTGCAAATGGTCATAGCACATTCTTTACATATCAAATTAAGTTGGTACCCATATAGCTTAGCTAGTCCTCAATCTAGCATTTGGCCAGAAATCTGCAGCAGAAAATGATTTACAATTTGTCTTTAAATGGGAATACTTGTTTGGAAGCCATACTGCTTCACTTGCTTCTAGGATTATCTACACTGCTAACATTGTTCCTTTTTATGCATCCTTTGTTAAACCAAATGTAAAATATCGAAGACTTTGGTCTTGTTCCATATCAGCTACCACTAATCAGTGCACTTTTAGTGCTTTCAGAATCGCAGAACTTTTACAACTCAGAAATTTAGCCCATTGTGCCAGTGCAAGCTTTCTGGAAGAGCTATCCAGCTAATTGTGCTCCCCTGCCCATTTTTGAATATTATCAGCTTCCTTTTTAAAAGCTATTATTGGTTCTGCTTCCACCACTTTTCTGGTCGGGCATTCTATGTCTGAATAAACAACCCACTGTTTAAAAAAAAAAAAAAAATTCTCTTTGATCTTTTTGTGATCTTAAATTTATGCTGCCTGGTTGCTAACTCACTGACCAATGGAAATAGCTTTTCTTGAAATTGACCCTTCAAATTATAATTTAATTAGCATTTCTGAACTCCTGACAGTTATGTTCTGACAGCTGTTATATCACCTCATGCACCAATAAAACTTGGAAAATGCAAATGTCACGATTCAGTAGGTGGTGTGATACTGAATGGAAAATGTTGCATTCCCCAGCACTGGTATCCCTCACCTTGATCACATATATTTATCAAAAATTAAACAAAAAAAGTTATCCTAATTTTGTGTGCGTGTGTTAAAATTCGAACCACACTTCAAGCTGCGATTTGGAGTTTAAGTACAATTCACTAAAAATGGATTTAAAACGAATCACTCTGGTTGTGCAGAGTTCCAACTCTTTTAATGGAAAAATCTTTAAAGCTCTAATTTTAACAATTGAAATCTTGTTAATTTCTGTTTGAAACTGAGCAAATCCTGTGCCTAATGAAATGGGCGCTGTATGATAATATCCATCAGTTGTTAAATGTTTATTGCAAGTACAGATACTGTTATCACAAATACTTCATGTAATGACACTAATTACAGCTGCTTGATCTGATTACTCCTGAATAAAACTGAAATACTTTGAGTCGCAAGCATTCCCAGAACACACAATCTTCGTAAAATGCCATGAAATTGACTGACTGACTGACTAAGGATCTTAAACGCCATTAATGTGGAAAGACTCAACCCAGTAGACGTGGATCCACAACACACTGCCGCTCCCAACTTAGCAATGAAGGCTGGCATGGGAAACCACTAACTCAATTATCCTTGCAAAAGGAGATGCTTTTCTGAGGTTGAAGCTGAATTCATGGAATTTTATTCTGATGCCTTTAAGCTGTGCTTTGTATGAATGGAGGTGCTGGATGCTCATTCTGGGTGCCTAAAATAGTAAAATGTTCCATTCAGCATTGGTAACATTCCTTGCCTTGATAGGTACAGTAGATTCACAATAAAAGTTTGAATTTTGGTTTGAATCTTCTTGTTCCCAACTGCCTGATATAGATTATCCCCAAATATAGATTTCTTTGCAAACAGCTCCTTAGACTCAGTCTGAGGACTTTTCCATATGCAGGAACTCATTCTGCTCTGTCGGTCACAGAGATTCAAAGAACAAATTAAAAAAGGAATAATTTTAACTTAAATATTTTCTGCAATACAAGTTGATACTATTTCAAATTAATTTAGACCAGTACGAACGACAATGGGACATGAATTTAGGATGGTTGAAAAGTAAATTTAAAACAGATTTTCCAAAAAAAGTACAATAAACATTAGGAATAATCTACGAATGGATTCATCTTGGGGGAGTTGAAAATAGTGCTCGGTACTGTTGCCTCGTGGTTATGGTCTTGGATTTGCAATCTTGAGGTCACAAGTTCAAATCCCACCATGGTGCATTGTGAAATCGAATTCCATGATTAGTGGCCTAACAGCAGAAACAATTACCAGGAAAGCTGCCGGTTTGACATTTTAAAAACTCAATGGGTTCACTATTGTCCTTCAGAGAAGGAACCTGCCACCCGACCCGGTCTGGCCTGTGTGTAACTTCAGTCCCACACAATGGGCCCAAGTTTGCCCCCAGGGTTAGAACAGCGCACCTCCGTGTGGTGCGCCGACTTTTTAGAACACCAAAGGCACCTATTATTTACCTTGGTATTCTCCCCGCAGTCTGGTCGATCCAGGCCCTGGGCGCAGCGCAGCAGAACGCATGGTGGGCGGAGCGTGGCGGCATCTCTGCACATGCGCGCTAGAGTGCGCGTGGGAGGGGCCCGAAGCAGGCCATTCCTTGCCCTGGCTGAATGGGCTCACCGGCCATTGAAGATCGGGACTCTGGCTTCCCCCCCGTTCAGCCCCCCCCCATCCCGTTCAGCCTCCCAATATCCTCAACCCGCCCCCTCTCTCCCCCCCCCCCCCCCCCCATTCAGCTCTTCCCCTCCCTCCCGTTCAGCACCACTCCCTCCCCCTATTCAGCTCCTCCCTCCCGTTCAGCTCCCCCACCCCCTTCCCTTCCTCCGGTTCAGCCTCTCTCCCTCCCTCCCTCCCGTTCAGCTTCCCTCCCTCCCTCTCTCTTCCCCCTCCCTCTCTCTTCCCCCTCCCTCTCTCTTCCACCTCCCTCTCTCTTCCCCCTCCCTCTCTCTTCCCCCTCCCTCTCTCTTTTCCCCCCCCTTTCTCTTTTCCCCCTTTCTCTTTCCCCCTCTTCCCCCCCCCTCCCTCTCTTCCCCCCCCTCCCTCTCTTCCCCCCCCTCCCTCTCTTCCCCCCCCCTCCCTCTCTTCCCCCCCCTCCCTCTCTTCCCCTCCCTCCCTCTCTTCCCCCCCCCTCCCTCTCTTCCCCCCCCTCCCTCTCTTCCCCCCCCTCCCTCTCTTCCCCCCCCTCCCTCTCTTCCCCCCCCTCCCTCTCTTCCCCCCCCTCCCTCTCTTCCCCCCCCTCCCTCTCTTCCCCCCCCTCCCTCTCTTCCCCCCCCTCCCTCTCTTCCCCCCC